>NW_028257174.1:1347857-2021785 GCF_035046125.1 Drosophila serrata | reverse complement strand
GTAGGTTACCTGTTTTCTTTTGATTTTCTGTTGAATTATTGAGTGTTCTCAGTAGATCTTTCTCTCAATATGATCCTAATGATCATAAAAGAAATATCTTTAAATTGAATTGTTTGCAAAGGTCAACTGTTATTTGTGAGCTTTGATTATAATAACTTATACTAATTACTAACCATGTTTTTTTGTTTCTTGTATCTTTACTTTCTTCTCCCTTTCTTTCTCTCTCTCTCTCTCTCTGTTTTTTTTTATTCTCTATTCTCCCAACAGAACTTAGTTTCAGCAATACTTGTGAGTACAACGGATCAGCTTACGCTATAGCTTTCAATTTGCAAGCAGTCATTATACATATAGACATATAGACATATATCTGTGTACATAATCGTGTTTGATCTGTTTGGATATATATATTGCTTTTGGATGCGTTTCCTTTGCCGTTTTTTTGTTTATCATTGGAGTTGTGTTTCCCTCACTGTGCTTCCGTTTATCACGTCCATTGATTGCAATTATAAATATATGTACTTGTTTTTTTGTAGATAGACATACAAACATATATGTAGATATAGATATATATGCGCACCCGATCTGTACCGATCGAATTTCCATATGGTCTATGTCCTTCTGTTGCCCTTGCTTCCATCGAACACTGTCTATATTCATATTTATGTTATATATATATATATTTCCCCCTCTCTGAGTGGCGTAGCTCCTTCACTTTTGTAAATGTTTATAGTCTTGCAAAATTTAATATTGTCCTACATAAACCTATTTATTAAAGCATCTTTTGTATTTGTATTTGCAAGCCCAAATTGTAGGGTCATTTGTCGTATTTAGTTTTGGAATTGGTTGTAAAAACACCCTTGACTCTATCTATCATATCATTGTATATAATTATGTTTATATCTGTTTACACTTATATAACTCACTTGCACGACCCACCATCTCATCGAAGAAAAACAAACTATTCGATTTTCCATCCCCTTTAGGTCTGTGGAAATGCACGCGGTGCCAAAATACGTTCCATACTCAGCTCGATAATCCAGAGTGAGACGATCTATGTGGAGTGCCTCAATAAAATGATGCAGGTGAGTTTTATCAAACTTATCTCATATTAAGCTAAGATATATCTTAATATAGGAGCTAAGATATATCTTAATATAGGAGCTAAGATATATCTTAATATAGGATAAGCTAAGTGAACTTGAGATAAACTTTGTTGTAGTCTTGTAGTTTATAAGAGATCTCTTTTGTGTCTAGAGTCTGGAGAAGAAGAATCGTTCGAATTTGCTCTCTTAAGAGCAATGGGTATACCCTATAGTAAGGGTTTTAATTAGGGTTTTATATTTGTAGACAGCAGGAGGAGATATTTATTTTTCCTTTCCAAAATTCTTAAATTATTTTATTTCTTATAAATAGCAAAAACTTTTTATATAAATAAATAGCTTGCTTGCCCTTTACAGCCTTTTAAAAGTTCCTTTTCATCGTTTAATCAATGTAATTATTACTTTATTATATATATTATCATAAAGCTGTAATTATAAAGATTTTACCAGATAAAGAAATATTTAAAGGGTATAAAGGGTATCTTGCTTAAGTTCACTTCAGCATCTGAACGAACTGACCGAACGATTTGCGGAGAGATAAGAAAATAAATACATTTTAATATGTATCTTCAAGATAGTTTCCAGGAGGATTTATGCCTTAAGTATCGCAGATCGTAGATATACGATTAAAGCCCTGTCAGCCCATTTTCCCCCAGATCCATTTGCTGACTCTTAAGAAGCTCTCCTCCAATCACTCTCTCTCTCTGTGTGTGTCTACTCTCTTGTGGGGGCTATTTCTTTTGATTTGTTGTTATTATTTTCCACTCTTAATTTGCAAACTCGGCTCCAGAGAGAGAGAGAGAGAGGGATCGAAAGAGATAATTCCATAATTTCAATATGATTTATCGAAATCGGTTGTGTGAGCATTATCAAAACAATTGGCCTTTTGCCGGTGGACGAAGCCAAGTCCAAAGACAGTTTTCCGATACTCAAACTGGCAACAGAACCAACTGGACGTCTCGAAAAATATAATCGGAAACTTGCAACGAACTTGAAGCAATCTAAACCTGAATAATTAAGTGCTTTAGGAAATATTAACAGTGAAAATCAAGATCAATCAAGTGATCAGTTTAATTAATCAATAAAAGGAAAGCCAAAGGAGTCCCTACCTCTTACCTCCATTGAATTAACTTCAAATTGGAATTAACCAAAGTCAGAAGGATCAGTTTAAGCTGTTCAAAGATAATCTCCTGAGAGAAAACCAAGTGACATTATGAATACCCGTCGTCGACCTGCAACACCGCCACCCCACATTAGCCACATGGCGGCTAGAAATGGTAACAGGAATCTGGCCTATTACCACGCGGCCAATATCTCCAGCAATAATGGAGCTGGTAGAGGAATAGCTACTGCTGTAGCTCCCCATGCTGGAGAAATGACTGGCTTTGCAGCTCCAACACCATATGCCAAAGATCGTCACATGTGGCCCAATACCAAAGATAGTTATGAACTGGGCGATGTCATTGGTGTGGGCGCCACGGCTGTCGTCTATGGTGCCTTCTGTCTGCCGCGTCGAGAGAGATGTGCCATTAAGCGCATCAATCTGGAGCGTTGGAATACATCGATGGATGAACTGCTCAAGGAGATCCAGGCGATGGCCTCATGTAATCACGAAAATGTGGTTACCTATCACACCTCATTTGTGGTGGATGAGGAACTCTGGCTGGTGCTTCGGCTCCTCGAAGGTGGCTCCCTTCTGGACATTATCAAGCATAAAATGCGACAATCCAATTGCCGGCAGGGTGTCTTTGATGAGGCCACCATTGCCACTGCTCTCAAGGAGGTGCTGCGCGGCCTGGAGTACTTTCATTCCAATGGACAAATCCATCGCGACATCAAGTCTGCAAATATATTAATTGGTAATGATGGTACCATTCAAATTGCTGATTTTGGTGTTAGTGCCTGGCTGGCCACCGGTCGTGATTTGTCCCGTCAAAAGGTACGTCACACCTTTGTAGGGACACCATGTTGGATGGCACCGGAGGTGATGGAGCAACATCATGGCTATGACTTTAAGGCGGACATTTGGTCCATTGGTATAACAGCCATTGAGATGGCCACCGGCACGGCACCCTACCACAAATATCCACCGATGAAGGTCCTCATGCTAACCCTGCAGAATGAACCGCCCACCCTGGAAACGGCTGCCTTTCATCAGGATCAGTACAAGGCATATGGAAAGACATTCCGCAAGATGATTGCCGAATGTCTGCAAAAGGATCCAACCAAGAGACCCAATGCCAGTGATTTGCTAAAGCATGCGTTCTTCAAGAAGGCCAAGGATCGCAAGTATCTCATCCAGACACTGCTCCGTACCGGTCCCAGCATCGAGGTAAGGGTACACAAGGCAACGAAAAAGCAACCGGGTTGCCTGCATCGCACCATGTCTGGTGAATGGGTTTGGTCCAGCGACGATGATTTGCCGGAGGATAGCTCTCGATTCACTAGCTTCGCTGCCAGTTCCAGACCGTTTGGTGTTCGAAATATGCTTTCCTCGGATTCGGATTTGGAGGATAAACCCATCAATTGCCTGGCAAAAGCCGATTCCTCGGATAGCGATAAGAAGGAATCATCTCCGGATGCCACAATGACTTTAAAAGTCACTCCAAGTCCTGCTCCCGCCTATGGTTCTGGCATCAAAGAGGCAACTACCAAGTTATCCCAATTACCATTACCCAGCGGATCGGTGGCACCTGTTAATCTTGTCCTTCGCATGCGCATGCGCAACATTAACCGCGAACTCCATGACATACGCTTCGAGTTTGTTGAGGGCAAGGACACCGCCGAATGTATTGCCAAAGAGCTGGTCGATGCTGCCCTTGTGGATGCCCTGGATATGCAACAGATGACGCAACATTTGGAGAAATTGATAGCCGCCAGTGCAACGATGAAGAGGATCACTTTCCAATTGATATCCGGCGTTCAGCCGGGTGAAGTCCTTGATGAACGAGCCTTGGTGGGCTTTGCCCAGATCTCCATAACCGATTAGGAAAATAGCAAATAATCTACGATGATAGCTAAATTAAAGACATCACCAGATACGTATATATGTATTCCCTATGAATATGAAAAGAAGCGAGTCTCAGAAGAGTAATCATGTCTCTTGGATTTGCAAAATTAGCTTAAGTACTTAAATGCATCATAAACTTAACAATTTTTGCAACATGTATTTATCAACGTTGCTATAGCACTCAAGTTATCTAATCTGCACCTATGTAACTTTAAAACAAATGAATAAAAATGTATTAAAATCACAAAATGAAAGATTAGTTGGAATAATGGGAATAGGGTCTTATAATATATATTTATTAATTCTTGGTATTCATGAGCAGCTCAAAAGAAGAATGCGTTATTTAGGAGTATTGCCTTTTGAGATCTAGATCGAAATATATAAAGACATAATTTATAAAACCTAGAATAGTTTTAAAGATTTAAAGATTTGTTTTTGAAAGATCAAAGGAGCGGCAGCTCTACACCCTTTAACCTTTAATCATGTGTGTTTTTTTTTGTTGAATAGAAGAAGGCGGTGAAAAGGTATACATTACCTAAAACATTCAGATTTTCCCGAATACATAGGAAACGTTTCTTTAAAACATATTGCAAACATGTTGTATTTACTGAAAAAATTGAAAAGTGCCACAAAAAGACTGGTAAAATGTAGAATTTGTAAAGAAACAAATTCAATTAAACAATCCTTTTTGTTCCTCCCTCGTTGCAGTACAAGAAGGCGATCCATGCCACGCTCAACACCTCACAGCCTGTGATCAAGGAGGAGGAGGAGAATACGATTTTCTTTAAAATCGATGAACTGTTTGAGCTACACACTGGTTTCCTCAACGATCTGAAAACCATAGTATCCCATGAGGGTGGCGATGTGCTCATTGGAGAACCCTTTCGCCGTCTGGCCGAAATGTTTGATCTGTATAGCGCCTTTTTGCACAATTACAAGAACGCCATCGATACGGTGAAGAAATGCAGTGCAAATAATCCGCAATTCAAGAAGATCGTATCCACAATTGTGGTTAATCTTCAGACAGAGCAATCGTTGACGCTGGAGGATTTGCTGCACAAGCCGGTTGCGAGGGTACAGATAAATGCATTGGTTTTCAATGATCTGCTGCGCGAGACACCGAATGCCCATCCCGATCATCAGCCACTGAGGCAGGCGCAAAAGATCATTCAGATGTTCCTGAATCAGTTCAATGTGGTCAATCAACGGCTGCCCAGCGAATCGAATCGCAATCTGAGGCGTATGGTACGCAATTCGTTCATTGTGGAGCTGGTCGACGGGCATCGGAAGCTGCGTCACCTGTTCCTATTCAACGATGTGATTGCCTGCGCCAAGTACAAGCCATTGGGTAGAGATCGCATTGACTACGAGCTCAAATGGTTCATTCCGCTGAAGGATGTGAGCATTGTCGAGGAGGCTGACCCCGCCGCCGAGCTAAAGGAATCTAGTCCCGCGAATATTTCGCAAGTGAAGCGCAATTTGCGCTCGGTTCGCGATCAATTGGCACTGGAGGTGGCCAGCAGTGGCCCAGTACGGTCCGGTGATAAATACAAACGCAAGCTGGCCGATCTGGAGTCACAACTGGTGCTGGCCACACCCAATTTGGTGCTGCGGCTAAACAACAAGGCCAATAACAAGACCATGACCTTCTTCCTTAGCTCGGACTTTGAGCGAACGCAATGGATCGATTCGATAACATCGCTCAAGGTGAGTTTTCAGTTTTGAGTTTTCAAGTTTTCTTCAAAAACTTAATGGAGAACCCATTTTTGTTTCCTTAGCAAAAGTGCAACCTGCCTGGAGCCAATACGATCAACTCGCTGGAGGTGAGCGCCTTCATTGTGGCCATGCAGCGTGGCATGAAGACTGAAATGGGTTCGTATCTGATGCGCAACACCAATGATGAGAGCCTCTTGGTTGGTGACCTGCATATGGGTGTCCAAGGCTTGAGTGGCCTCGAGCAGGCGGCTGATCTATACATCTGTGTGGAGGTGGACTCGTATGGTCATTATTTCCGCAAGGCCACCACCAAGATGATATGCCGAAGCCAAACGCCGCTGTGGAACGAGAGTTTCATGCTCGAGCTGGAGGGTAGCCAGAATGTGCGCATTCTGTTGTACGAGGACAAGGAGCGACCGCTGTTGCGGGCCAAACACATACTCAAGGTGGGTTTATCCTTGTCGTTGAAAACTATTTTGCTATTTTTACTAATTTTCAATCTTTTTCCCTTAGTTGAGCCTCAGCTGGCTGACGGAGACAACGCAAACGCGTAGCATCAAGCTGAGTGAGACTTTGGAGCTGGGCTGCAGCTTCCGGTTTGTGCCCGGTGAGCTGTGCCGTGCCACCACCAAGCCGGGCGCCCTTTTCGGTGCCAAAATGAGTCAAGTATTAAAGTGAGTATGAGTATAGTCTTTGGGCTCTGTGAATATTCATTAAATTATGAAATATTTCTATAATTAGGCGCGAAAAACGCGACATTCCATTCATCATCAGTGCCTGCATTCGCGAGGTGGAGCGTCGGGGGATGCTGGAGGTGGGATGCTATCGCGTCAGTGGCTCAGCCTCTGATCTGGCCAAGCTTAAGAAGGCCTTTGAGTCGGGTAATATATACATTTCTTATCAAATGTGATGGAGTACATTAAAATCATTTCCTTCTTTTTCTATTTCTATAGATGCCTATGAGGCTGAGCAGCTGCTGCGCGAAGTGGACATCCATTCGGTCACTGGCATATTGAAGAGCTTCCTTCGCGAGCTGCCCGAGGCTCTGTTTACAGATCAGCTATATCCGCGATTCTTTGACACCTTTAGTGCGTTTAGCAACAACAACGAAGCCACCAGGATCAATGAGCTCCTCAAGGTGTTTGAGGAGCTGCCGCAGGCGAACAAGGCTTCCATTAGTCTGATTCTAGATCATCTAATTAGGTAAGTCTACTTACCCTTAGGAATCATATGGAAAATAACAGTCCGATATGCTATATAGACACCATATCTTCCACCAAAACTAAGCTTAAACTCAACTACTAATCAATATTTATCAATATTTTTATATGAACCGTTTTTCGATTAATCAAAGTTTAAAAATCTCATAACTCTGCAAAAAATGCTTTAAATTTGATTCGGAAAGCTGTTCTATGTTAAATCTTCATCAATTTAAAATGTAAAAAAATTAAAATTTGTTTCGACTTTTGAAAATTTTAACCCTTTCCTTTTCCAAAAAATTGAAATTTTGTAAAAAAATTTGTTTTCTGCCGAAGATGGCTATAAAGATTCGCCTGTTGATGCTGATTAAGAATATATATGATTTATAGGGTCGGAAATTAATCCTTCTACGTTTTATGCTTCTGACTCAAATTATAATCATATTTTTTTAATCGATAATAACTATATTTTTATGTGACAATTTTTTTGATAAATCAAATTTTAAAAATCTCATAACTTAGCCAAAAATGCATTAATTTTATTTCGAAAAGCGGTGCTATGCTAGTTTTTATTAGGTTTATACATCTGCATACTCAATGAAAAATGTAAAAATTCAAATTTTCATCAATTTTTTAAAATTTTACATCGTTAAAAAAAAAGGAAAATGTTTGAAAAAAAATTTTTCTGGGGAATATAGTTAGAAAATTCGGCTGTTGATGCTGATCAAGAATATATATGATTTATAGGGTCGGAAACGTTGCCTTCACTAAGTTTCAAGATTGTGATTGAAATTATAATACACTGTAATCGTATAATCATATAGCAAAATGTTTCACCAAAGTCAGGGTTAGTTTTAAAGTCCAAGTGTATTTAAGTTAGGCTGCTAAAAAATTACTTTAAATTTAAATTCAGTAATAAGGGAATTAATTGGTAAATAAATGCATAGCTAGTATCTATATATGTAGATAATATAATTGGCATGCAAAAGACTTACCCCCGTGGAGGACACGTGGCTATCCGTGTTCGTCATTGTAGATTTACATTTCCGGTGCCTTCAAGTCAAGCTTCTTCTTCATCCAAATCATCCAAATGTTGTGCATAGGCCACGTCATATTTTTCGGGTCGAAGGGCAGGCACTATCACTATCACTCTAGATGTTAACACTGGAGACGCCACCGACGGAATGAGGTGCGCAAGGCGGCAGAGCCCGCTATTTATAGGCTCCGAGGCAAGAGAACAGAGAACTTGAGAGCGGGAGAGACAGAGCCCGCTAGAGCGTAAGGGGTATCTCTAGAGATGCACAGAGAGAGAGAGCGAGAGTGAGGGGCATGCAGCTCCGTAGGCGTAATGAGGGAGAGAGAGGGAGAGGCACAGAGAGTGGGAGCGAGTGGGTGTCAGAGAAATAGAGGCATATTTATATTTTATTAATTAAATTTGTTAATTTTAATTCAAATCATTTAATACGCTTTAAATTTTAAACCTTACCTAACCCAATAACATCGTAATTAATTTTTGTTAATTGGATATGGAAAATATTATCGTGATTACTATATCAAACGGCGAAATATAAAAATATCGTAAAGTTTAATTTATTTGAATTTCAAATAATGAAAATACCCTAAGTGTTAGACGTCGAATGTGGAAATATGAAATTATCATTATGTATGAAATTAAAAATATATTAAATTAAGAAAGGAAGGAAGGGTTTTATGGAATTATTAGAGGGTTTTTTTCATGCTAAAAAAATATGCAAATTTTTTCAACAAATCAAAGTTTTATAAAACTCATAACTAAGCCAAAAATTTATTAATTTTAATTCGGAAAACTGTGCTATGCTAGTTTTTATTAGGTTAATAAATCTGCATACTCAGTTTAAATTGTAAAAAAATTGACATTTTTATCAATTTTTAAACAATTTAACAATGTAACCCCTTATAAAATGTTGTAAAAAAATTTAAAAAAATTTTGTTTTGTCTAAGAGGCTAGATCGATTCTCCTGTTGATGCTGATCAAGAAAATATATGCTTTGTGGGGTCGGAAATGATTTCTTCACTTAGTTTTATGCTTCTGACTGAAGTTACTATTCCTATTTGATGCAAATTCAATTAAAAATTAACGATATTTCTGATAGATTTTTGTGGATTTTTATGCATATATAATATATATAACTTTTCTTCCGATATACCATACCTTTATCCCCCTCGATTTCACCTCGAACTCATGCACAATTTTCCATTGCTCTTTCAGAGTCCACGAAAAAGAGGCGGACAACAAGATGTCGCTGCACAATCTGGCCATGGTGTTTGGTCCCACCTTGCTGCGGCCGGGACAGACGCAGGTGAAGCAGAAGGATCCGCTGGCAGCCAGCACTGTGGATGTGATGGCCCAGGCGGGCATACTCTATTGCTTCCTGCAGGCGCGCAAAAAGGATTAGGAGGGATACACACACACACACACAGACACAAAAACACACACACATATAGAATATATATATTTATATATATACATATATATATTCATATATATTTTTTTAAACATACAAAATAGCAGTTAAATACGAAGGAAATTCGATGATAACGCCTACGCCTATGCCTCTTACACTCCTACACCTCTGTCTCTCTGGCACACACACACACACACACACACTTATAGAAGAGGGAGACGGAGAGATGTGCTGCCAATTGTATATACCAGGACCAGGACCAGGACTAGGATCAGGAACAGAGGTTCTGCTACCAAAGCTGCAGTTTTTAGGGCTCTAAATCAGTGACCAAAGGGCGAGCCGAAGACTCACTGATCTAAATCAATGGCGAGACACAAGACAAACAACACACACGCAACACACACACCTGGGATGATCAAGTGTCTAACACTAATATAGCTGCTTATGCTAAAGCTTCCCTTCCTTTGCCCAGCTGCTGCTTACTCGCTCCCCTTTTCCCCCTAATATTTTATACATATATTCCTATGTAGATCTGTAGATGACATAAGCTTTAGCCTAGGGATGGAGGAACATATTGATATATCGATTTAAAAAACATTACTTCAACATTCAACGATATACAAATATGCAATAATTCGATATTCTGTTTGATAAATCGTACTGAACTAATCGGAAACATAAAAGATTTAAATTAAATAGCATTTTTGCAGATACTTTTCATCATAATTTTAACGTTAAATATTTTTCTATATTTAATAATTTGATATGTTAATACTTTTACTAAGTTTTATTTTCGATATATCATATCAGACTCGATATACATCCCTTCCTATAGCTCTCCTTATCATCCTTATGACATACCGCCTCTAGCTTATTGCAAAGAAAAACAAAAACGCCGATAAATGAAAGCGCAAAAGAACCGGAAACAAGTTACGAAACAAATTGCAAATATTTTCAATATAACAAGCATATATCTAGCAACAGATATGCCTACCTATATATATATATATATATACATTCAATATATATATATATATTTATGTATACAATTAATTACTATATACTTAGTACTATATAATTTACTAAAGCGAGGTAGTAGCGCAAGTTTGCCGGCCGATTGATTGATCAATGATCAATATATGATATGATATGTATATGTACGATGTACGATGTATGTGTATTGCTTATAAAATTCTGTTTTTTTTTTTTCGATCGTCGTCTTGTTTTTTTTATATTAATTTAGGTTTTATATAAAAAAGAAACAAAAAACAGAACCGTAAAATAAAATGTATTCTATTTAGAAATTGTGAGATATGAAATTTGTAAATATTTTTTAAGTTAAATTATTTA
Source organism: Drosophila serrata (assembly GCF_035046125.1). Classification (NCBI taxonomy): domain Eukaryota; kingdom Metazoa; phylum Arthropoda; class Insecta; order Diptera; family Drosophilidae; genus Drosophila; species Drosophila serrata. The sequence goes on along the minus strand of NW_028257174.1, from coordinate 2,010,966 downwards.
TTGTTACGATTTTACAACTTGTACTTGTAATGCTCAGTGACCATCCTCCTCCTCGTCATCGTCACCAGCCGGGGCCACCGCCTCCACATCGAAGAAGGATTTGCGACTGCGTTTGGCTGCAGTGGCTGCCTGACTCTCGCCAAATTTGGCCGCCGTTCGCTTGCGCAGCTCCTCAACATCCTGGCTATCATCGTTGGCGCTCCACTCCAGCACCAAACGGCGCCCGTACAGATGCGTGCTGGCACTCAGCGCTTCAAAGGCACGCTTGGCCTCCGCCTTGCTCATGTAATCAACGAAACCAAAGCCACGATGAGACTCCTCGCCGCCGGTGGCCTTCTTAGGAATGCGCAACGAACGCAGCTCGCCAAAGGCCCTGGAAAAGAGAACAGAAAGGAACAAGGATGAAAAGAGACTTCAAAAAGGACTCCAGCTCAAGGCGAATTGTGAACTTACTTGAATATATCCCGGACTTCGCGATATTGCGCCTGGAAAGGTATATTCCTCACCAGGATCTTGGTGCCCGTTTGCATCTTCTGCGCAGCTAAACGCCGCTGAGCACCTGCCTGGTCTTGGCTCCTAAAAGACAGAGAGAAAGAGGAAGGATGAATCGCTGGACAGGAGTGACCCTGCAACTGTAAACTCACTTCAACACACGATCGCTGCGCTTGAGCTCCACAGGATTACCATCAATATGGGTAAGCTGCATATTTTTGAGCGCATGCTCAGCCACCGCAGACTTTTTAAACTGTATAAAACCATAGCCCAGGGAGTTGAGCTGTCGCGGATTCTCCGGATCCTTGCGTTTGGCTATTTCCACCGTGTGTATGCTGCCCAAGTGCCGGAAGTGCCTCTCCACCGTCTCCTGCACCGTCTTAAAGTTCAGATTGCGCAGGAAAAGTGTTGTATTTGGTTCGGGTTCATCGTCAGCATCCTCGGCAATCGGTTTCTCCTCCTCCGCCGGTGTCTCTTTCTGGGATTCCTCAGACTTCTCCTTCTTCTCCTTTTTCACTTCTTTAGGCTCCGATTTGGGTATAACCGGCTCCCCGCTGAGTGTTGTGGTAAAGACCTCGTCCGGTGCCCACTCCAAATACAAGGGTGCATTCTTGAACTTACTGTAGGCCAGCTTCTTGAATGCCTGCCTTGCCTCCGAGGGATCACAGTACTCAATGAGAGCCGTTACGCCGCTGGGTGGCAGCACAATCCTTCCAATCGGACCAAAACGACTAAACAGAGGCGTCAGTTCTGACGTTTCGGTGGCTGCCGGCAGATTCTTGGCCAGTATCACAGTATTGGAACGCCTCTTTGGGGGCTCATCGAAGGCATTCAGCCGGACGCCCTCGGCCTCAAGAAAACGCTTCATTTCGATCACTATTTGGGTCTCGCCGAGGGCCAAACGCACTGCAGCACTGCTACCGCCATCGCTTGTATCCAAAATCTTCTCCTTGGTGGTCTTGAACTGTTTGGCCAGAATCTCGGCCACGGCGTTTGCGCCCATGAACAGTGTATTCCATCCGATGGGCTTTTGTGCGTTCTTCTTCAGCTTGAGGGCCTTCTTTTGTTTGAACGAGAGACTGGCATCGTTTTCATCGAGATCATCTTGGGCTGTCTTCTCCGCGATGTCCTTGCCAGGCAGCAGATGTAGTAGCCGCCCATGGAAGTCGGTACCGTCCAAAGCATTGAATGCCTTGAGAGCATGCTCTGGCATCATGTAGGTGACTGTGCCGAAGCCCTTAATCTTTCGCGTTAACTTATCCACCGGCAGATTAACCTCCACCACGGGACCATACTGTTCGAACAGCTGCCGGAGCTCCTCCTCGGTGGTGGTGTAGGCCAGATTCCGAAAGAATATCCTTCCCGATTCGGAAATGTCATCTTCCTTGGACAGACCATCCTGCTGCTGCTTCCACTTGGCATTGCCCGTCTCTGTTGCTGCAGGCGTCACCGTTTGACCACTCTTGCCCGCCTTGGTCACCTTGTTCTTCTCGGTGAAATCGGAGAAGAACACCTGCTTGCCCTTGATGAAACTCTTGTTCTTGAGCATTCCCTTGGCCATGTCTTTTTCAGTTTTGAATCCCACATAGCAGAAGCCATGGACTTTGCTGGGCAAGCGAACCGAGTAGGGCTTCAGGGGCTTGAAGAACTTGAGCACCTCCTGGCGCTTCGTGTTGTACGGCACGTTGTGTATTTTGATGGTGAATAGCTCCAGGTTGGATTTGTCCGCCTTGGTGGTGGCTTTCTTGGTGGGAGTGGCGGGTGCGGTCGCCTTGCCTGCCATTAGGGATTTCATGTATTCCAGATCACTGATGGGTTTCTCGGCCAGTTTCCCCGCCTCCTCCTCATTCTCATCATCTGCCGCTGTTTCCTCATCACCTGCATCGGCATCTACGCCGCTGTCGTCTCTGCCAGCTGGTGTATCCTCTTCATCCTGCTCGCTCTTATCCTCATCGTTTTCCTCTTCGTTTTGATTGCCATTTATGCCCAAGTCATTGCCCCACAGCGTGCGAGTCTTGTCGTGCGCCTGTAGAAACTCCTGGAACTCTGGATCGTCTTTGTGCTTGCCCAGAATCTGTTCCACCTTGTCGTCCTTCTTTTTCTTTTCCTTACTGCTCTGAATTTTGGTCCCCGCCTTAGCCGCCTCCTCCTCGGCCTTCAGCTTGTCAAGATTCTTCTTGCTATCCTTGGCATACTTGCTCCACGACTGCGGTTTGGACTCACTGCCCAGGGCAGCGCAAGATTCCACGCGCACCCGGCTCGTCTGGATGCAGGTGTTGTCCAAGTGCCGGATGGCCGCCTGCGCCTCATCCTCGCTGCTGTAGCCGACGAAGCAAAACTGCCGGAACTTACCATCGGGCGTGTATTTCAGCTGCAGATCCGTTATCGTTCCCTGGGCACCGAAAATCTGACGCAGCTTGTCCTCCGTGATCTGTCGGCGGGTTGTGGTGCTGTATTACATAGGTGCGGGTATAAATTGAGAACTACTTACATGCTTCGGCAGCTGCTTTACTATAATCCGTGACATTTTGTTGCTAAATTATAAGGTTTTGTGCATAAAATTAACAAAAACGCATTTTGTTTACGAATTGCACGTGTAAGCGATAGTGTTGTTAAATGCTTAATCGAAATCATATGGTAAATCAGTGTTTGAAGCTATCAGCTATCGAAACTAGCTAGAAATAGCTAAATGTAAATGTACATGTACATGTAACGAACTGTGTAAAAAAATAATGAACACTATGTAATTATAAATAAATACAAATTTAAAATCAGAATATAAATGACTTTGCATATAATGTATTCAAGAAGCAATAAAATATTCGAGACGGCAATATATTTAATTAGATCGATTACCGCTCACGCGCAATCGCTCACGACCACTTGTATTCGATAACATTCCCAATCGAAAAAGATGGCGCCCCAGCAGGATACGCAGCATTAGTCAACACTACACCATACACCCACGCAGCAAAATGGCGCGCGAAAATTTCACTAATAAGAAAACATTAAGTGCATTATAGTGACTGGATCCGGATCCAAATCGGGTAAACGACAGTGCAGAGTGAGCCGTGCCCCGCCTGTACAATATATTCGTGTTCCCAGTGTCGTCACAGTAGCTGTAAACCTCGTTCGCCGGCTACATCGAAATTCCAAATTTTGACTCGTTTTCTGTCCGTCCGGCCCAAGGATTCCCGCGAAGCAGGTGGAGCAGAGAAGATGATGGTGACCACCTGGTACCCGCCACATGGTGTGCCACTGCTGCTGGACCTCAGTCAGCTGCCACCGCAGACGCATTTTGAGCGCTGGCTGCTACTGCTCCAGGTGCTGGCCTTCTCCATCTGCACGCAACTGTTCCTGCTGCTGGTCTTCATGGGCTTCGCCGTTTTCCAGCCCTGTTCCTTGGTACGTCGCCAACTGTACGAGTGCCAGCGTCGTCGCTATGCCAACTACATCTTTCGCCGTCTCCTGTGGCATCTAAACGTGGCATTCGCCACGGCCACGTGTTGCCTGGACGGCAACGATGATCAGCAGCGGCTGCTGGACAGCTGCCTTGGGGCCAGCGAACAGGCGAGCCTGGCCGTGCAGCTGTTTAGGCGCGATGCCTTTAAGGTGCTCTATCCGACGCAGGAACTGCTGGCGACATCGCCCGGGGAATTGTATTTTGTGGCGGACGAGGAGGAGCAGGAGATGGCGGAGGCCGGTTACGGCGGTACGGATGTCAAGGTCGAGGTTAGTGATGAGCTATTGATGTACTTGCTATACCCGGAGCGGTGTGTGTCCGCACCAATCAAGTGATCCCTTCCTCTATTGGTTTTTGGACACAGCCGAGGACTTGAGGTGAAAGCTGGGGGGGGGGGGGAGTGGTGATCCACCGCCGCCATAGGATAGGCATTGCAGCCGCGAAACGTATATTGTCGAGTTTTATTTTTTTGGGGAAAAAGTGCATCTGCATTTTTATAATTTATCGAAATAAATAAATATGTTCGATATTTAAAAGATTTTTTTGATGTTTTTAGCCATATATCCAAATGTAGGATACAATATATATCCCTTAACCCCCCAAGGGAAACTTGAACCATAACTACACTTACAAAAGTGTTTATTAATACAGATTCTTTTTCTTTATTACAGATTTTAGGCCTTCTCCTTGTCGGTGGACTTCTGATCGGAGGAACCTTCGGCCTGTTCAGCCTCCCTAAGCTTCTTGAGCTTTTCTACAACGCGTTGGCGATAAGGCTTTAATTCGTTCATCGTTATCTCAAACTGGGCACTCAGTTCCGGTGGCAGAGTCTTGATCATGTAAGCGATGAGGTTGTCCGTAATGATCATCATGTCTTCGGTGTTCGGGGCACCCAGCTCGCCGGTTAAATACAGTATAGTCTGGAGATCCTGGTACAAGGCTTTGGAGGTCGGATCATTTACCTTCAGATCGATCCTGTTCGCCACATTCTGTAAATCCAAGTCAGCGCGATGGCAACACATGAGGTAGCGCTCGAGGGCGGTACAGGCCCTAATCTCCTGAAGCTTCATCTTTCTTTCATACTGCCTCTGGTACTCGTGGAGGATACGCATCGGAGCCTCTACGTCGGCATTGATACGATGGAGCTCCGTAAAGTTGGCGCCCAGGTAACTACCTTGTCCCTTCCTTTGCTTGGGAGCTTTGTCACGATTATCGTTCTTAGCGGCCAGATCCTGCACAGCCTTGGCCTTCATGGCCAACAGTTTCTTCACCTTCACCATGGCCCCGAGTAGCTCCTTGCTATAATGCCCTTTCCCCTTGACGATGGCATCCATCTTGAAAATATGCTGATTGGGATCGATGGATTTCATCACGTGTTCAATGGGCAGGCCAACGAAGTCCTCCAACGATTGAATGAGAATATCTGGAACAGTGATGTCCACAGTCTTGCGATTCAAGACACATCGGACCACGTAAGTACTATCCTCTGGATTGAAGCGAGCAATCACACCGTTCACGATACCTGTTCCCTTTAGGAAAGTGGTTACCTTGTCATTGACGGCGAGCGGCAGGGATATATCCCTATATAGCTGCTCCACAAGACCATGTTCCTCCCGTTTGACCGGCTTGCCCTGCTGCAACTTGCGCACAAATTGACGCGAGCGGTTCAGTTCCTTCAGCTCCGATTCGATGAAGGCCGGAGAGAAATTGCGTGCCTTGCCCAAAGCACGGCGAAGCATCTGCCAGCCGCGACGTGGCATTAGGCGGGTCTGCAACAGCGGAGAATACTCGAGCATGCAGCTGGACATGCCGTAGGTACCGCACTGAACGGCGGTGTCCACTACGGATTCCCCAAATTCATACCAAACCCAGCTGTGCGACTGGTTGTACTTGACAAAGTTAAAAAGTCTGCAAAAGGGTAAGCAATATGTCTACATATGTTTTAGATACACGTATTTCGCACTTATTGTACAAACCTCTTGGCCGGTGATGTTACTTGGGCTTTCATCTTAACCTCTTCCTCCTTAACATCTTCCTTGTCAACATCCTCCATCTGGTGAGACTTCAGAATACTGAGGAACGCATCATCAGCGGCACTGAGCACCAGCTTTTCGGGCTTCTTAAAGCGACGATTGCGAGACTTAGTGGATTCGGTGGGTTCAATGAACTTGGGAATCGCAACTCTCATTGGAGTCTTGGAACCTTTAGGAGCCTCGGTTCCTTTAAAATTCTCAAAGGATTTGGAAGTCCCAGGTCCCTTGAAAGTCTCAGCGTACTTGGGATCCTCTTTTCCCTTGGAAGTCTTAGTTCCCTTGGAATTCTTAGTTCCCTTGGGAATCTCAGTGCTGATTAAACCAATATTCGGCTGCGAAGAAGAAGCCGTTGGCTCAGTGGTTTCTTGAGCATCTTTTTTCTCAGTAGTTTTTGGTTGGTCCGACATTTTTCTATACTATTCTAAGCAGCAGACAAAATAGTTAATTTTTCGTTGGCAGCTGAAATGATTTTCACTCCCTTGACATGTGTCAACTGAGTTTATATATCTATAGATTCAACCAGAGACGCTTTTCACACATGACAGTTGTCATAACAGAAATGGCCATCTTTTTAAATCCTTAGGGTTGTTTAAACATTATTATTACTAATTATAAACCATTTATAATGCTAATATATAAATATTTAACCTTTTTTAGAAAATGCAGTAATTTAACTACGAATATTTGTGGAGACAAAAACAGTGTTCTTTTCTTCCTTCTATTCAAAGTAAAAAGGCAACACTTTTTGAATTAAATGGTTATTAATTCATGATACCAGGTATAATTATTCAACTATATTTTTTATTCCGTATTTAACAAACAAATTAATTTTTGCTTTCAGTTATTATTTTATTTCAAACACACTCCACTTCGCACTCACGAAACCCTCTTACGACTACCGTATATATACGATACAGATATATACAGATATGTAACATATGCCTAGGATATACATATATAATCATAAACAATCAAAAAAAAAATTAATAAGGCGAACGAGAACCAACTAGATGTTTGCAGCCAACAATTAACAATGAAATCGGGCTTCCCCGGCGGCTAGATATTCCACAGAAACGGAAATTCCCATTTACAGACACACTCCACTTCACTTTTTGAAGCAGATCTTGAGTATTCTGATGACGGGCGCCTCAAACAAGGCGGATATGACAAAGGCCGAGCCGAAGGAGACGACGGCATTGCCCAGGAACAGGGTCAGGATGAGGGGATTGCTCAGATGGACAGTGCCGCTCATGTGCGAGGAGCAAATGAACATGATGATGGGATGGATCAAGTAGGCGCAGTATGTGAGTCGCGACAGTGGCCAGAGGACACGGTATGATAGTATGGCGTTCACCGTTGGCGCCAGACCCCAGCAGCAGGATAAAACGATCCATACCAGGCCGCAACCGAAGGCGGTGTGGGCCACCCCCACATAGAAGGCTGTATAGACGGTGCTCAACTGTCCCTCCCAAACGCCAAAGACCACGATGAGGAGCACGGACAGGCTGGCCAACCAAAGTGTTAAATTGAGACGCCTGGAAACAGGCGGTGGAGTCTTCACCTTGTAAAGGACATAGCCGGCGCACATACCTGGAAAGAATATAAAGGAAAACATGTTGAGAAAATTAATGGAAACTGAAGAAACCCGTGAAAACTATTGGGGTAAGTCTGGAATTTGATTATTATTATTAAGGCACATTTCTAGCTATTTAATTAACCCAAGTTTTAGGGGGTATTCTTCTGTGAAATATCTCGACTTTAAGCTTCGATTAACAGGTTGAAATTATTCATAATTTATTGGCTATATGCCATGACTTTGGTATGCTTTTGTATGCTTCGATTAACAGATTAAAATTATTCATAATCCATTGGCTTTATGCTATGACTTTGCGATGCTTTTGTATATATAGGCTTATATATTCAAACTTTGCTCTAAATGCTTATGAATAATCTTTATTCTGTTTATTTAAAGTTAAATGCTTTGTAATATCTCCCTATTACTCACCAACTATATAGGATCCCACGCGCTGCCAGGGTTTGTCATAGAGGAAATCAAAGGATTCAAAGGGCAGCGCCACTTTATGTGTATACTGATGCTGCAGGGAGATGATACCCGAAAGGCTCCAAGAGCTGAGTAAGAAGACGATCAATGTCAAGGCCACAGCCTTGAAATACCTGTGGGAAGAGTGACAATTAAATGGCTCTGAAGAAGCTCAGTTTAACCCACTTTCTGGCAAAGGCCAAGAGAAGAGCGGCCATCACATAGAACTGCATTTCATTGGCCATGTACCAGCTCCACATCATGCACATCTCACGTTGTGGAAAAAAGTTATTGATGTAAAGAATATTGCGCCACCAGTAGATGCGGCAAGTGTTGTGCTCAATTTTAGCAGGCTGGAACACGGATGAGTCCAGGCCTTGTCTACAAACAGGAGAGGGAAATGGACCACAATGTCAAGAGGAGTCACAGAGAGAGAGCGGGTTTACTTCACCTTACGGCAAAATCATTAAAGATGACCACGAAAAGGTAGACGGGCGTGAGGCGAAGATACCGATAGAAAAGCATCATCAGAGTCTCCGAGCAACTGCGCTGGACAAAGAGGCACGGCTCTGTGGGATGCTTCCGCTCCTGCTTGAGGTATAGCAGAGTGACCAGCAGGCCGCTGATGAAAAAGAACGAGTCCACCGAGAAGGTGGCATTCCCAATCACCTGATACCACACCGAACGTTCCGTGATGACGCGCTCGAACTGGTTGTAAATGAGTGAGATTATCATAATGCAGAGGAACTAAACCAACTGGTTACCTTATTTTCGCCAATGGCAAACATTTGTAGATACGTATGCACCATCATGGTCCAGAGCACTGAGAAGACCCTCAAGCCGTGCAGACAGGAGGTGTGCGTCTGCAATTGGGATTGGAGCAGTAGCAGATAAACAGATCTTTATGGATACATTACCTCCATACTTACCTCCTTGGTCTTGTCAATATTAAGAATGGCCTTGGCATTCGTTTGCAGGGCAAAGCACAACAGAATTTGCTGATGGAGAGCTACAACGGAAAGGTGGACATTATGTCAGATTAATTAGAGATCTCGTTGACCTACCAATTGGCTGCTCTGCCTCATAGGTACCCGTCACGCCGGCACAACTGCCCGTTTCCACTTGATAATCGGTCAGTTCGGTTTTCATGGTGGCCGAGGAATTGGAATCACCACCGCCAGTCACTGCCTCTGTGCCCAAGTCCGCAGATGTATCACCGCCCAATCGCTGTCTATTCCCATTGACATCCATTTCGATGGCTGACAGGGGACCATCGTTTGAGCTGGGACTTGGACTGCCCAATGGACGCATCTGGAAGAGCTCAAATGGTTTGCCATAAAAGCCCATGCCACCGCCACCGCTTCCGCCTCCTCCTCCTCCTCCGCTTCCACCATTTTTTACCGAGGTGCCATCGCACTTGCCGCTAATGGCAGCTATGGGAGCCACCACCAGACGCCGCTCATCGATCTTGAGCTGATAATACGAGGCCACCAATACCACCAGCAACAAAGTGAGCATAAAGCTACTGCAAATGTTGAAGAAATTGATAAGAATCAAGGGGATTATATGGATTAGTAAATGTAATGTGAAGCTTACATGAACACCTGAAACTTAAGCTGACGCCAGTGACTGTAGAGTCCCGGGACAGTGCGAACGTGCAACACCTGAAGCGGCGGTTGCTGCACCGAGGTATTATGTGCCCCCAAAACGGTTAGCATGCGAGCATATGGATCCAAGGATAAAATAGATTGGACATCATGAGCAGAACAGGATTTGGGCAAACACTCGCCCAGACTTAGTAGCATCTGCAGGAAGATTCAGAAATGGAGTTTGTTTTTGAAACAATTTGTTTTTAGAAGCACTTACCGATCGATTGAGTCGTGGTAAATGCAAAGCCACATCTGCCACATAAAACTCCAAATCAAAATGCTTGCGCTCCTCACTGGAACCCTGACGATTGAGCTCCAGGCAAAAGGATAACTGACCCAGCCACTTGTCATTGCCAAAGAGCAACTGACCCCGATAACGACCCGAGGAATCGTAGGCTGCAAAAAATAAGGAGATTTAAATGGGAAGGAGACAAGATGGAACCAAGGAAGACTCACCCTTCTGAGCCCACTCATTGCTAGAGTGCAATGCTGTTAGATACGCCTGCATCTCTAGGGCACATGCAGTACGAACACTAGTGCGTATCTCCGAGATTTGCCAATAAAAATGATCATAGAGATTGGCCACAATCTGAAAGTAATTGGCCTGGCCATAAAGGCTCTCTGCCATGCTGCTACCATTACCATTACCCGTGGCATTTGCGGCCAAATAACGATTGATGCTATTAATGGTACTGCCCAAAGTCTTGAGCTGCATGTCATCATCGCTTTGCTTGAGCAAATCTCTACCTAATTTGGGTGCCAATTGTGGTTTACTTCGCAGGATTTTAAGGATATGAGTACTGGTGGTGCTTGTCGTTGAACTAGTTGTTGGTGTCGTTGTTCCCGGTGATGTGGCCGTGGTGGGTTCAGTGGAATGGGGCTCCGAGAGCTCAGCTATGTCCACATCCACCGTATCGTTTTCATCGGGACTTGCGGAGGGACTGTAACTGATGTCAACAGGACTAAGGCTACTGCCATGTTGTTCCTGGCTACTCAGATCGCCTTTTTTGATTACCTCATGTTCGAGATCCTCAAGATCACCGAGATTAAAGTCAAAGGTGACGGGATGCAGTTCATAATCCTTGAGTGGATGCGGTTTGACATACTCAATGTTGGGTAGAATCTTTTCCAATGGCAAATAGGGTTTCTTTTTCAATGGTTTAAGCGGCAGTATTTCGTGTGTATTGAGGGTCAGAGGTGGTTCCTCTGTTTCTTGATCTTCATCGACATTTTCATGGACTTCATGCAGGATGGTTATATTATCCCTGCTGGTAAATCTATGTAAACTGGTGAGAGCTTCCGCTTCCGCTTCCACTTTTCCTGTTCCTGTTCCTGTTTGATTTGTTCTTATTGGATTGGTTATGTTTTCACTGGAGATTGTTAGTGGTAGGCAGGCGGTGAGCAGGAGTACAGCCACTACGGCAATCCTTGGGGATTGCATATTCCCCTGTTTCTTCTTTGACACTCTCTCTTCCTCCTGGCTTGGCTCAGGCTTTCTTTCTAGGGTTTTTTTTTGGGGTTTGAGGATTTTTGTTTTTGTTTTCTTTTGCTGCTTATGATTCTAGATTGAATCTCTGGTGCTTTGTTTTGGTCTAATCTCTGCTTGGCATGGTCTCAAGTGCTTGGACTATGATTGGTGTTCCCGCACAGTTCCCTCCTTTGTGTTGCCCCGTTGTCATTGTCGCAATCTCTGGATTTGGTCCAGTCAAAGACACCTGGGGGATCTCTCTGGCTTACAGCTTCATGGAAGCTTTTGGGGAACCTCTGAAATGCAACGATAACAAATCTGTTGAGCCTGGCTTGGACTTTAGACTTGGCCTCGCGTAATTTTCACTTGTTTATGAATCGATTTTCTTTCGATGATTTGTTTCTAGGCAGACGGCTGAGGCTGCTGCAGAAAGCAAAAAAATAACAACAAAAACCAAAACAAGACAGTGGAAAATTGCGAAAAAATTTCCTGAAAACCGAAAAGAGAAAAACTTGTTAAACGTGTTGTGACCACCAACCAGCACCAGCTCCAGTCGTGGTCGTGGCCGAAGCAAGGCTGGAAAATGCCCGATGTCTAGGAGGAGGACGATGGACGGAGCTGGGGGGTTATTGGTATCATTGATTATATAACTTCCGCGTCGCGTATTAATTCGATGATGGTGTGACTATGATCTTTGCTTTTCGCATATACATTATGCAATATAGAGATCTTCAAGAGAGAGAACCCGCAAATCCATTGAAGCTTGAAGTGAAGGGTTTGCTTTGGCACTGGTATGGGGAAACCCCCTTGCTTTTGTATCTTCTATCTTCTATCGGCAAACAAATAACACAAATTTTTGGGGTGGCAATTGAATGGGCAAACATGTAAGTCCAATCCCCAAGTCAAGCCAAGTCAAGCGTGGCCAAGCCAATGTAAAGAAAAGCAAACCCGAATATTGTTTTCTGGACAGCCGGGGCACGTTTTTCGGGTGTTTTCTTAATATTATTTTGTATTTGTATTGATTTTTCTTCTTTTTTTAAAGGCAGAATAGGGGGGATAGAGCCACTATTAGCTAGTCCACGACGAACCGTACCGATGAAAGTAAAAACCGCAACTGATCAAGCGCCGCCAAACGTTGGGAGCTGGGAGCTCTTTGGGAGCTCTCGGTCTCGGATTCGGATTCAGATTCGGATTCGTGGTCTTTGGAGAAGGTGTGTGTCCATGAGTGTATGCTCTAATGTGTGTGTGTATGGTGTGTGCTGTGGAAAGGCGCAATAAAGCAAACAAGCAGAAGGCAACCTGACAACTGCAAATGCAACTGCAAACTGTAAGATACAAAACTGCAAACTGCAAACTGAAAACTGCAAACTGAAAAAAATGCAGCCAACCAACGGCAAGCCGCCTGCCTAAATGAAACCAAACGAATGCATTTTTATGATCAATTTTCGCTAAAAGCCAAGTAAAGGCGGCACTAGGCTGGGCCGATGGCTCGACAGAGAGAGAGAGAGATCGGGAGACGGAGTAGTCCAAAGTGGAGTGGAGTGACCTGATCGCTGCTGGTTAAACTGACCAGTTCAGCGCATGCAACTCGAAGAACTCGCTGCCAGGCCATGGAGCTGGCCTGGCCCAAACAACAATAAGAGCAATTCGATGACGACGACGACAGCACCTGGCCAGCAGCAGCACATCGAAATGTCGCAATGATCCAAAAATCCACTCACACTCACAACACACACACACACACACACTCCAGCTTGGACTGGGACTTGGACAGTGGAAAGCCTTCAATCGAAAGCGAAAATGTGGCAAGTGGCAAGTGACGCCCCTCGGTACACTTTCGATTGCATAAGGATCTTAGATGGATTTATATATAGTAAAACTTGTGATGAAAACTGTAGAATGGAAAGTTGAAGTTAGCTTCTTGAAGGGTTTAATGGGTTTTGTTATAGATAAGCAAAGAGATTTAGGCTTTTGAAGATTTTAGCTTAAACTAGAACTTGATTTTAATAGAATATTTATATTAGATACAATTTCTTTAAAAATATTCCACTTATTGGTGCAATATATTAAACAGAATGTTGATTATTGCATCGACTTTCGCATCAAATATCAATGCAAGACCGTTTTATCTATATCTCTTATAGGAAGTCGAATAGAATATTGATTTATATATCGACTTTTGCATCATATACCGATCCAGTATTGTTAAATCGATATCTCTATTGGGAAGTAGAAAGGGCAATTGGGATTTATAGTTTACAATAACTTTTAAATATGGTTTTACGTATCGAAGATAGCATCAATTGTACTAATACAGTATTTTTGTAATGTTCCTAAACTAAGCTTAAACTATTCACATTTTTTAAAACAGTATTTGTTGAGAACTTTATACGACAATTTTGTCGACAAATCCAATTTTAAAATTCTCATAATTCAGCCAAAAAAGGATTAATTTCAATTCGGAAAGCGGTCCTATGCTAGTTTTTGCTAGATAAATAAATCGGCATACTCGGTTTAAAATGTAAAAAAATTAAAATTTTTATCAATTTTGCAAAAATTTAAAATTTATAAAATTGTGAAAAATGTTCAAATTTTTTTTTTTTGCCTTAGTTGGCTAGATCGATTCTCCTGTTGATGCTGATCAAGAATATATATGATATATAGGGTCGGAAATGCCTCCTTCACATTCTTTTAAGCTTCTGACTAAAGTTATAATACCATTTTTTTAAACGATGTTAACCATATTTTTAACTGAACAATTTTTTCTAAAAATCAAATTTAAAAAATTTCATAACTCAGTCAAAAATGCATTAATTTTGATTCGGAAAGCGGTCCTATGCTAATTTTCATTAGGTTAATAAATCTGCATACCCAGTTTAAAATGTAAAAAAAATAAAATTTTTATCAATTTTTCAAGAATTTAATGAATTATAAAATTGTGAAAATATTTCAAAATTTTTTGTTCTGCCTTAGTTGGCTAGATCGATTCTCCTGTTGATGCTGATCTAGAATATATATGCTTTATAGGGTCGAAAATGACTCCTTCACTTAGTTTCAAGCTTCTGACTGAAATTAAAATACCCTTGAAAGGGTATAAAAAGGGTCTCCAGCCTCTTAAACAATATCCTCTCTACCAAGTTCCTTATTGGGTATTAACTATGGCTAAGAGTGTCCCGAGAGCAAGTCCAAGTCCAATTCGAAAATGCAATCCAAAAGGTTGACAAACTATTTCGTCTTTCCATTTATTTTTTTTCGCATTGCGTCTAATGCGTAATTGGACTTGGGACTTGAGACTTGAAAGCCGAGCGAGGCTTGACATGAACATGAAATACTTGATTCGAACGGAGGTCCAAACACCTGATCTCTTGGCTCAATCAACTCGGAGCTGTTGTTAAGTAATTTCCACTAACTTTTCTGGCCAAGAAAGAGCCACCAAACTCATTAGGAGATAATCTTGGCAGAAAGAAAGAGAGAGGTCTCATGGGTAAGGAACTCTCCTCCACGGGAACAAATGATTCAATGACTGACGATAAGTGAGTGTGCCAGCAGTGAGTGTGAATATGTGAATGTGAATGTGAGTGCGAGTGTGAATCTGATTGTATGAGTACTATGGATTGGTAAACGCTGTAGCCACCGTCGTGTATTTGTGATGCAATTTGCCAGAAACTCCATGGTTACGCTACCCGTCAGTGGAACAATAATAAAAAAAAGCACAGGCTGTAGAGGAGGGGGTGGAGGCCTCCTCCCACCGAAAAAGAAAAGCCAAGAAAAACAAGCAAGCAGCAGCAACAAATCAGAAAAATAACAACAAATAGAAGAAACCGAAAGGAAGGCTAGCTGCGACGAACCGAGGCCTGAAACACACTAAACTATAAGGCTATAACCGGAACCATGTATATTTTCCACTTAAATATGTATGATTTCTTAAGCAGCTTGGCACACATAAACATAATAACTAATTAAGTTTTTCAGTTAAGTTTAAGTTTGCAATTAAGAATAATTTGGCTAAATTAATAGGAACCAAAGCAGGGTACTTGAAGTGGTGATATACATGTATGTACATAATATTGTATATAATAATATATGTAATAATATAATATATATATTTTAATAATAATATTAATATTATTATAAATAATATACATTATATTTTTATGTATTTTAATATATATATTTTATGTATAACTGACCTCTTTAAATTGATGATTATTTTAAACATAACAAAAAAAGGTAAATGTTTATACCTTTGGTTAATGTATTATTTTTATAAAAAGTTATACATTTTAGATAGGCTAACGGGTCTATATTATTATTATTATTAATCCAAAAACCTCTGACAATAAGCATTATTAGTCACTTTTACATATTTAGCTGCTATAATTGATTGTTTATCACGTTTTCCAAGCATATTTTTAGGCTTCTTTGTGGTTTTTAACTAAAGCATACTTCGGGGGCTTGAGATGAACTTTTATTTATTATTGTTTTTGGGTTCTGCTTATAAACTTTTATGGTATTATAACTTTAGTCAGAAGCCTACAAATTAATTGAAGGAGTCATTTCGGACCCTATAAATCATATATATTCTTGATCAGCATCAATAGGCAAATCTTTCTAGTTATCTCAAAAAGAAAAAAATTTTGTTTAATTTTTTTCAAAAATTTATAAGGAGTTACATCATTAAAATCTTAAAAAGTTGATAAAATTTTGAATTTTTTTTACATTTTAAACTAAGTATACAGATGTATAAAGCTAAAAAAAACTAGCATAGGAAAGGTTTCCGAACTAAAATTAATAGTTTTTTGGCTGTGTTATGAGAATTTTAAAATTGGATTTTTCGACAAAATTGTCATATAAAAATATCAATAAAAATCGGTTCAAAAATTTTGTTATAATTTTAGTCAGAAGGGTAAAACATTGTCAAGGAGTCTCTTCCGACCCTATAAACTATATACATTCTTGATCAGCATCATCAGCTGCATCGATCTAGCAATGTCCGATAGAAAATAAATTTTTCGAAATTTTTTTTCAAAATTTTATAAGAGGTTACATCGTTAAATTAAAAAAAAAATCGACAAAAATTGTTATTTTTAACTGATAATGCAGATTTATTACCCTTGTAAAAACTAGCATAGCAAAATATACCGAATTAAATTTAATGCATTTTTGGCTTAGTTATGAGATTTTTAAGTTTTGATTTTTCGACAATATTGTCATACCATAAAAATATTGGTAAATATTGATTTTAAAAATTCGATTATTTTAAGCTTAATGGTGATCTATTATATAATTCAATGGCATACTGTAAAGGTGTATAAACTTGAGCTCCCCGAAGTTAGTTTCCTTACATGTTCGTTATTCGTTTGTTGATGGGATTATATACAGATATTTTCTAAATCGATAATTATTTATTGGCTTTTAATAAGATCAAAGCATGTTTAACTTTATGTTTAATTTCTGTCTTCTAAAATTCCAAAAACATACTTCAATTTCTCTCACAATAACCTAAGCAGAGGTCAAACAATGATACGATTATAAAAAGTATATATACATATATATAATATACAAGATTATATGTATAATAACTGAACCTTAGTGAAAAGTATCTGTAAAAAAATGCTGGCAAATTCTCACTGGTCTAGCTTCTGTCTTTTGGCAAATCCCCGTTTACTTATTATGATTTTAGCGCCTAACGATGCCTAACGGTATAGCAGAAGACATTAGCCATGAGCTGGAGGATGATGGGGAGGAGGAACCATCTCTGGAGTAGACCAAAAACCCGACCAGGTTGTGCGAGTAATCATCATCAGGCCAAATGAAGCTTTGCAAATCGAGGGTATTTGTGTGCGGAGCAAAGGGAAGACAACGGAACTGGAATATTCGCGTGTAATCAACAATCTTAATGACGCCAAATAATATTTTGATAGTTAATAATCATTAGAGAGCAAGAGCATCATCCGCTGATGACCCAGAAGCCAACTAAGACAATGCTTTGGTTACCAGGTCAATGAATCCATCACAGAATCCGGATACAGGTAGCGGAGTTAGCTTTAGAATTTAACCTTTCCCTTTCTATATCAAGTTGTATCCTTAGATCCGTTAACTCCACAGAGAGAGGGAGATACATCATTAACATGATCACTGGTGATCGTGTCCTCTGTCCTCTGTCTTGTTCTTGTGGCATTATGTTCTATGCTAATGTCTTGTTGCCAATCATTTGCATTTTCCCATGGCCCATGGCCTCGGAATTTGCAAACAGTTTCAAGTACCAAGTTCCTAGTTCCAGGTACCATATCCAGTTGGCCATACCGATGCCTGGGTCAATTCGTCAATTGGAGTTAAGTCCGCGTATGGCAAAAAGGTAACGGTGCCCCTTACCTTATTCTCCAGCCAAGTTCTTTGAGGTTCGTTAGAGGTTTTGGCTTCATCCAGCTGTGCCTGGTCATTTGTATCATCATCATCTGCATTCAGTTCCCTCCCTGCATCTCCTGCATTTACCACACATCGTTGGGGGTCACAGGTGTTCCTTAGACCAATAACTTTCAAAAGCTGTCCGAACAGGCGTTGCAATTTATGGGATTCTAAACCTTTGGTTTGGGGGGGAAAAAAAAGGGCTTTGGGATATGGTATTGGTTAAACATTATGCTCTCATGATCAGAAATGAAACTTCTCAAGAGTAATTCTCTTTAGTTGATATGCTTTTGGCTTAGTAAAGTTCAATTTTAAAAGACTTGTTCCCTTGGGCTGGTCCTCTGGCTTAGAGGAACCCGTTGCCAGAACACTTTCTTGCCACAAAGTGTTTGTAATTTGGCTTAATTGAATACTCGTGATGGTTAAAGAATAGCCAAAAGCTGACATTATTTCTTTTATTTCTTGACATATTCCTCTCTACTTAAAGGTTTATTATCTGTTCAGGAAGACTCTCCACCTAAAACCCAATTGAAGTATGACAAATCCTTTGTAGTTCCCTGCAAAGGTCCTCTCTCTTCTAAGCATTTTCTGTTAGGTTGACCCTTTGGAAAACTTTTTGAACAAATATCTACACTTTTTGCCTTATTTATTTTTGATTTAACCAAATTGTGGCATTAACAGCCTCATCATCATTCAAATGAGGGCTAGTAGACAGCCAGGCTTATGGTACTTTCAAAACATTCTAGTCGCTGTGGACTTTCTCCATTGAGGTTGAAGGTTCTCTCCCTCCCCCTACCTCTCTCAGTTGATCGATCATAATCGATTTTGTTTTGTGAGTTTTCGTTTTCAACAGAAGCTTGTAATTTGCAATGATTGCTTTATTGCCGATTTCCCATCATTTCGAACCAATTGCCGTAAATGGAACTCGAGAGCGGGGCATTACCTGCATCACCTATGAAACGAGTCGAGTCTAGCGGGCATTCACAATTTGTAGGTCATTAGAACTGCTAAGTTTCTGCCTAAACGATATTTAATTTATATAATTACAGGGCCCCCAAAAAAGAGTGCAGCAATCTTAAGTTTTATGCAGGCCCTTGAGGCCAAGAACTCTGCCTTTACTACTTTACTATATATATAAATAAGTAAAGTATCTTTTCTGAACGGTTCGATTCGGTCTGGTTCGGTTGGTCTCTTTTGCCTGGCTTCTACTTATGGCCATAAAGACATAATTGGCCAAGATGAGGAGATGCCAGAAGCCGTAGGGCCTCACATCCAAAAGGAGACTTAAATAAACAGAGAAGAGGAAAATAATAATTTAATTTGAAATAAAACGAGACGGCGGCGAGCATTGTTTGGGTCTTTGCACTCGTGCCTTTGCATTTATTTTTGACCTTTTTTTCGAGGCGAGTGTGTCTCTGGTATTGTGGCTAAATGGGTCATTCGTCAAGGTAACTTTCATTTGTGAGCTGGAAAAACTTAGCGCAGGGAGCATGGAGCATGGAGCATGGAGCTTGTAGCTTCGTGGAGCGTGGAGCACTTAATCATAATCTCATACGCATTCCCCATTGCTTGGTTTTGTTCTTGTCATTGTTTAGAATCGCATCCCAAAACCCAAACCATGCCATACTCAACCCATTCCATTTCCAGCTCCAACTCCATCCTCCATCCTCCATCTCAGTGACGATCTCGTTGGTCCCACTAATTGGACTTGGATTGGACATGGCTGATTTTCCGTTTCGGTTTCGGTTTCGGTTTCGCAGCTTTAACACAAAATCCCCCAAAGAGAGGATGTGGTTGTTGGGGCAAAACGGTACTCTATAGCATCACTGCTGGGCATCCATCACCATTAGCCTTTTGGTGCCCGAGGGGGTCAAGGCTAATTTCAACCTTTTGACAACTCAACTGGGTTTCGCCTTGGGTTCCACCTTCGGGTTGCCAGTGCAAATTGCCAAATCACTTTCCTGCTACAATGTTTTTTAGTAATTTGCCTTAATTGAATATTCGTGATGGTCAAAGAACAGCCGCCGCAAGTTGGCATTCTTTCCATGTCCATCAGAGTGTTGACATATTCCTACAAGGAACCAACAAGTTTGTATCCTCTATTCAGGAAGTCTCTTCCTCTCTCTCAAACCCAAATGAGGTGTGACAAATCCACACGAAATCCTCTTCCTCTCCAAAACCACAACGAATGATGGTCTCTGCGGTTATGGGGTATTAGTTGGATTTTATGGCAACTTAGACTAAGCCCAAGGGAAAGATATAGCCAAGATATAGAGCTTAGAGGAAGATTTTTATGATTTTAGTTCAATTTAAAGTTGAAAATTTTCCAATAAACTAGCTAATAAATCAAATGAAGCAAGCGCCTTTAATACAAGGAATATGTCTTTAAAAAAAGGAACCCCTTGATAGCTGCTAGTTTTAGTTGAAAGTCTTAAAATGCTAACCCGAAGGCATTTCACTGCCATTATCTTAAAGGCTCTAATGACCAATCCACCTGCCTCAGACACTTAAATGCAAACACATTTACCTTGACTTGGACCCGGGATCCTTGGGCTTGATCCTTCTGTTGATTGACTGCTTTCGTCACGCCGAGTGGCCAGCCCACAGCTTCCAGCTGGACAGGGTCTCTCCATGCCATCGCATCCATTCCATCCATCGCATCCATCGCATCCATGCGTCCATGCCATTTATCCTCTCGGATGCCTCTTCTCATTCTCATTCTCATTCTTGTTTTTGGTTCAGGGAGATGGCTTCCAGGAGTGCAACATGTTAATCATTTCGAGCATCAGGCCATGTCAAATGGAGATCACACAGCCATAGTAGCATCTCCTTCCCATTGCTGTTCCACTGTGTTTACTCTGTGGCTGTGATCCCTGATCCCGGACTCCAACTCCAACTCCAACTTCGACTTCATCTGTGCTGTGCAAACGCCCCGCGGGGCTTGTTACAAATTTTGATGGACGGCCTGTGGTTGAAATTGATTAGCTTTAATGGTGGCAAAGTTCTCTGCTCCATGCATTCCTAATGGAAACGCTATGAAGAGCTGCATCAGTCCCTGTCCCAGTCCCTATTCCTGTCCATTTCAGCTTCTCTAGGCGCAAACAAAATCAGAATCAATCAAATCAAACCCAAGACAGACATATAATTTGAAATGAGCCCTAGTGCTTGATGTGTTGCTTAACGCAAACTGTCATAAAAGGGAATGGAATGGGTTTTCCCTTTGGGTTATCCAGAGTTCAAGGCTGTTCTTTTGGTGTATTCGGATCAGGGTCAGGTCAGCTGGAGAGATTGCTGCATTAGACATTTTGTCTAATTTGCCTAAAATCATGGGAATCCATCACACAGAGACAGAGATGGAGGCCGCCTTGCCCATCTGCGGTTTTCTTTACCGACTTTCACAATCAAAAGAATTTGCCAGAGACGGAGCCTGAGCCTTCGTTTCGGCCATTTTTATGCTTCATTAGGCCAGAAATTATATCTCTCATGACCATGGGGCCCTGAGATTTCCAGAGTGTAACCATACCCACCTCATGGCCATCATCTTCAACATTGCCTCCTTTGGGGCGGTTTTTCTTTTTTTTGTCTTCTATTTTTTCAATTTCTCAAAATTGATCAACTCCACTGATGGAAATCTGTCAGCCGCGGCGTCGAAGTGTTGAGTGCTTAGACGCAAAATGAATGGGGCTGGTGTATGCACTGGGAGAAATGGAAGGGGAGTTCTTACTATATTTCTGGATATAACCCATTAGACCTTTTCTTACGATATGCTTTCCTAAAGGAGTAACTCCTTGTTTCTTCTATAAAATATATACGAGTTCTAATAAGATATTTTTATATTACTATATTATTATATTATATCTTCAAGTGTTCTTTTATCTGATGAGCTGGCAAAGCACATGCCTCCGTAGAACCATCAACAGTGGAATGATGAGATTCTGTTTTATAGATTTCCCAACCCGCAGGAGATGGCTTCAGAGTAGGAGTTGGACTTGGAGTTGGAGTTGAAGTTGAAGTTGCAGTTGAAGTTGATGTTGGAGTAGGAGTTTATGGGCAGACATGCAGGTTAGCATTCGCACCCGCATCGATGGAAAGCCATTCTTGGGGGCAAAACATAGTTCAGGTTAAGTCAGTTATTCAGCCCACTCAAAGCCCCGGGGCCAGGACCTGGTACATGAACCTGAACAGCTGAACGTCTGTGGCCCCTGTTTTCCTGGATGGATGACTGAACACAAATGCAGACATTAAATGCGGCCAGCGTTGATTGATCCCCCCCAGAAACGATCTGGGAGAAGTGCGAAGACTAGAAAAGACTCACGGCCCATCATCAGCCAAGCGACAAATGAGCAGACACGAGAGTAATCGGAATCGAACTCGGATTGGACTTCGAATTCAGATACAGATGCAGATACAGATACAGATTCTCGATCTACATCTGTATCTGTTAGATGGGAACTGCTTTCCATCTGTTAACCGCAATCGAAGAACCCCAGTGGAGTGTGCAAAATGATTTCCTTGACTGACTCCACACGGACTCTCACTTCAGTTCAGCTCTGTTCAGTTCAGCCCCCGTCTTGGCATTCTGTCCCGTCCAGAGTTTCAATTTATTCCACTGACTTGGCCAACACTGAGTGGCATCCAATGCCAATGCAAATTACTGGTAGAGTTCATCAAACCTTTAGAGCAAAACCACATTGCTTTCGAGTTTTGCGACTATGCGATGATGACGACTACTGTTGCTAAATGCTTTTTGCTCTTTCTGTATTGCCTCTGGTCTTGGCCAGTATCATTCTTGGTCTCTTTTGAGTATCTGCTCTAGTATCTAGTATCTAGAATCTAGAATCTATCTCTGTTTCCGGTTTCATTATCGTTCGCAAAGAGGATGTTCCAGCAAGGTGAGACAATTCTCTTGTTGCTTCTTTCAAAACTGGTTGAATGTCTGAACGAACAGACAAACTTGACTTGGTTTTGGTAATTCAATTAGTTTTCGATTAATCAAGACAAAATTCTTAATTATTCAGGGGGCTTAGGGGGGATTTAAGATTAATTAATATACTTTCTATAAATGATTTATGAAGTAGTAATAAGAACTCATGGGTTCTGCAGGAGGGTTTTTGTAAATGGTAGAATCCTTTTAACTAGCTAGAAACTGGTTTAATAATTATATTAATTATATATTATGCCTAGAAAGAAGTTCATTTAAATGGTATTTATTAAATTTTTGGGTTATTTATATTAAATATATTAAATTTATGGGGAAAACGTTAAGGAAGTTTAGCAATTGCTTGAGTTTAGAAGCTAAATCAATTGAAAACTATAGTTTTAGGCACTTAAAATATCATTTTTAAAGACTTGTAGGTTTCCAAAACTAGGATTTAATTCTATTATATTCTTGGTTTATTTGTATTATTCATATAATATTTATAATGAAAACAATCTGGATATATGACAATTGTTTAAGGCTTTAAGCTTAATTAATTTAAAGCTTACATTTTAGGCACTTCAAATATCTTTTCCAAGACTTGATGGTTTCCTAATTTTGGATTTTCGTGGAATTACTATAAGAAATATTCCATGTATTCTGAATCTCTTTATATAGCCTTTCAAGAAAGCAAAGCTATATTAATTTTATTACATTTCTGGCCTATTTTGAGAAAACAATCAGGAAATATAATAATTACATTTTAGACACTTAGAATATATTTTTTAAAACTGGCTAGTACCTTAAACTAGGACTTATAATTTAAAAAATGACTATTGTTGAACCCTTAAAGTTATATCAATTATAAACTTCAGTTTGAGTCACTTACCATAAAAGATATCTTTTGAGACCATAAGATCTTTTTGAAGACCTATAGGTTCCTAAAACAGGGATTTATAATTTCTTTTGGATAACTATAAGATTTAAACGCTTTATTTAGTTATTTTTTGGCTCTTTTTATATGTATACCATTTACATATATTGCATAAGTGGACTCACCAGCTTAGGTAGCTCTCTCTCTCCCTCTCTATCACCTCTCTCCAAAACCCGAGCTTAACTACCTGGAATGATTTCATCAGGAGGCCGAAATGGGCAACGGCAGATGTCAGCCTCGTCACGCCTACAAAGCAACCCATCGCATCAGCACTTCTTAACTCGCATCTTGGTTTCCATTAACCCATCCTCCAGCTCCGAGCTCCCATCTACCAACTCCAACTCCAAGTTCCAACTCCACCCCCATTTCCACCTTTGTCTCATTTTGTCCCGTGTAGTTTTTGCTCCATTTCTGTCACGCTTGAAGACTGCAATTGAGCCAATTGAGCCGGGCTTAGCTGAAGCTTAACTGGGCTTGAGACCTACAACTGTTTTAGTTGCGGTTTCCGCAGCAGCAGAAGATGCTGACTGCCTCCAAATCCAAAAACCCAAAGCATTTCGGGGGCGTGTGAAGAAAAGCGGGTACAGAGCGGAGGGGAAAAAAAAACAAAGAAAAAAACAAAAGCCAGGCAACGAGATAATAATAATACACATAATATTAAAACGAGAACAACGACACTAAGCCAAGTTAGCAAACGGAGACAGACGCGGAGACGTAGAACCTGACAACAACAATGGTGCGGGAGGTGCTCTTCAAGGTGCTCCAAGGTGCTCCGAGGTGCTCCGGGAAAATGACTAATTACGTGCTGGCAAACAGCAAACAGCCCGCGGTGGAGTACGCTCTACAGTGGGGCTCACTATGCCAGTACAGTGGGTACTATGGCTTTGAGCCACATTAGCTGCTGCTTCTTCTGCTGCTCGAGCTGCTCGCTTTGGTAGCGGTGAATGGTAATTGCGGACCGTTATAATACGAGCGCGCATAATAAGATCTAGAAAGAGAGAGAGAGAGAGAGAGAGGGAGAGAGATAGATTGAGGAGCATCAGAGGGAGAGGGATAGATGCGGTGCCATGCCAAGTACACTGAACAAAACACCTATGTATAGTTATGGAAACAGTACAATTAATTGATGGGACACTTTTTCTGGTAATGGGGTTTTTAATTTACTTTATTATTCACAAGTCTAGTTTTAGCAGAAATATTTTGGTAAACAATTAAAAACTATAAAAGTTACTTATTTAAAAGACATCTTCATAAAAGAGATCTTCTTAAAACAGATCTTTCCATAATTCCAAAATCATTTTTATAACCTTTATAATAATTATAATTAAAGTCACATGCTTATAAAACTATGAAGGAGTCATTTCCGACCCCATAAATCATATATATTCTTGATCAGCATCAAAAGGGGAATCGATCTAGCCATCTTAGAGAGAAAAAAAAAATTCAAAACTTTTTAAAGGGGTTACATCGTTAAAATTTGGGAAAATTTGATAAAAATTTTAATTTTTTTACTATTTAAATTGAGTATGCAGATTTATAAACCTAAAAAAACTAGCATAGGACCGCTTTCCGATTTAAAATTAAAGCATTTTTAGCCTAGTTATGAGTTTTTTAAAATTTGATTTTTCGAAAAAATGTTCATATAAAAATATAGTTAATATCCATTATAAAATGGTATTATTACTTTAGTCAGAAGCTTAAAACTAAGTGAAGGAATCATTTCCGACCCCATAAATCATATATATTCTTGATCAGCATAAAACGGCAAATCTTTCTAGCCATATCCGGCAGAAAATAAAATGTTTCCAAAATTTTTTCATTTTTATTGGGTTACATTGTTTAAATTAAAAAAAAAAATTGATGAGAATTTCAATTTTTTTACATTTTAAATTGAGTATGCAGATTTATAAACCTAATAAAAACTAGCATAGGAACGCTTTCCGATGTAAAATTAATGCCCTTTTGGCTGAGTTATGGTATTTTTAAACTGTGATTTATCCAAAAATATTATCATCTAAAAATCTTGATAAATAAAGATTCAAAGAATGCGAATATTTGAAGCTTTGGTATGATACATTTTCGAATCGATCCTGTAATTTAATTTCAAACTGCAAGTTTCCTTTTTTGATCCAACAAATATTTTCAAATATTATTTTTCGTATGCAAAAGTATTTCAATTTTAAGACAGCTTTAAGGTACTTTTTCTCACAGTGTTTTCTCGAATGAGGGAACTGACTGGGATCAGGGGCCTTAGGTGGTTGGTTAGGTGGCAGTCTGGAAAATGGCAATCGCTGGCGCTCAGGCCCTGATGCGCATATTTGCTCCAATTCCGGCGATGGCTAAATGTGACACCCAAAGGAAGGGGCAAGAGGCAAGAGGCTAGAGGCACCACATCAGATGAATGGATGGATGGATGGATGTACCACCACATCATACCACTCTAATCTAATCAACAATGATGATGACGACGATGACCCAGTTCTGGCTGCGTTTTGCTGGCAACAGTTAGGCAAATGGAAGTCAAAGTGGAGTGCATTAGCATCTGCCACAAGCAGCAGATGTGCAACATGCCACCGAAGAGGAGGAGGTTGAGGTGGAGTAATGCCAGCAGTAGTCGTGGCCCAATCATCATTGGTAATAACCTCTGGGAGGTGCACACAAGTCGAAGAGGATTGAACTTAGCTCTATGAGGCAGGGGAAGTCGGTCAGAGCCAAGCACTGGAACTTGCCATGGGAATTGCATATATATTTTATTATTAACTCAAGTCTTTTAAGTTACTCTTTTGGTTTATTGAATTTACAAAATTGAGCATAATATGGGAAATTTTCTAAATAACTTTTAAGGCACTAAAAAAGTTTTTAGTTTGGCTTTTTTTGTAAAGGGAACATTTATTTTCATAAAGCCTTTATGGGGGTTTCCTTTTTATTTTATTAAAAATTGCTTGGGAAACTTTAAAATTTTAAAATATTATGTTAAGTTAATTGCAGTTTCTGTTACCAAGTTATTTCTTTGGAAAAGTCTTTTAGAACATGTTAAAAAATACAATTTTGGGTTAAAGGTTATGTAATTTGAAGGTTTTTGTTCTTAACCATAGAGACAGTGCAAATTCAAGCTAGGAAAGCTAGAGTTTCTGTTTTTATCTAATAATTTCCATGTACCTTTTTCGAAAAGTATTTTAAAATATTTCATAACAAATTTGGGGGGGGGGGACTTAAGATGAACTAATATTTCATTCATCATCTTTCATCTTTACAATAAGTAAAATATTCGATTGTTCTGAGAGAAGACAGTCGATTCTTTTGAGAGAACCCATTCGATTCTTTTGTAAAATATTTTATTTATATATATTTTTTTAATTTTAATAAATTGCCCTATAAAAGTGTTAATTATAACAACCTTCCTTTCCTTTTATTGCTCTTTTTTAATTAATCACAATTATACCTTATGCTGCCTTATATTTTATATTTTTATTATTCCTTTAAGAGTTCCCATAGCTCTGTTTTTAATTCTCACTTGTAGGTCAGTCTTCCCTTGACCCGTATTTTCCCAGATTTTTAGTAGCATAGTCAGATCAGGGTCTCTGGGTGTTCCTCCATTGTAAAAACTGTGTCAGTAGGAGCATCTACACAAAGGCTTTGGTTCCAGCTCCCCAGCTCTCCAGCTCTCTGACTTCGACTCCCCCTCGGGCGGTGTCAATTCCAAAGCAGCCAAAGAATGGCCAAGCTGTCGACACCAATTGGTGTTATTTTTTTTATTTTATTTTTATTTTTTGTTGTTGCCATATTTAGTTACCACACACACACACACACACACCCGGTTGCAGCTGGGAGTGGAGATCTCTGGGGCCTGTCCAGCAAATATGGACAAATTGCATTGAACTAATGGAACAAGAAGAACTAACCAACAAGATGACATGATTGATGATGACTCCCAGGAACTGGTAAAGGGTTTTCCTCTGCTTTTGGGTTCTTTCAACCTTCGTTGAGTCGAGAAATTAATGAAACCATTATCGTTGGCAAGTGTTATTGCTCCGATTTAGTTAGTTAACTCTAACAGTTCATAAACACTTGAGGAGCAGGAAGTGGCTGTAGCCAGATCTTAAAATCCACCTTCATCTTCATGCTTGATGCCTTTCAGAGCGGGCATCAGAATGTTTTGTCATTAAACGCAGATGCGACTCAAGACTCGGGAAAATTGTCTACAAAGCACATACAGTTCTCAATGTTTACGTAATGCCAGTGATTGCATCCCTCGGATAATGTCTGTGTGGCATGTAAGCTGAAACCGCAGAGGAAAAGAATCATCTCCCTTGTGCCTCCCTTGGAATGCACATAACTGTCATTGTGTCTATGTCACTAAGCAAAAGGCCCAGTTGCCAGTTTTAGCCAGTTGGATCTTCTAACTGAAGTGGAGTGGAGTCACTAACCACGAAATTCGCTGAGGCGGAGGCACCATCCATTCCCCCTTTCCATTCTATTCAATTCACCGCTGCCATTTCCATTAATGAAATGCTTAGAGCACAAGCAAATTATTATTTAGCTGCTCATGCGTGTGCCCCAAGCTCTACACTTTCCCAAGTGGAGCAGAGACATCGCGCAAATGGAGCCATGGAGCCATGGAGCCATGGAGACATGGAGGCATGAAGCCAACGGTGCCACGGATCACTGAGAAACCGAGGTCGGGTTAGAACATTGTCGTGCCGCCCTGCGGTGGCTTTCACTCAGCTTCAGTCTCTCTGGGATTTCTGAATCTTGTATCCCTTTTTTCTTATTTAGATCCCCAAGGCTTCGGCTTCAAACCAATTACCAGAAATCACTTTCTTTCTTTTCTTTTCGCTGGTTACTGACCAGCATCAGAAACAGAGACAGAAACACATCCACATCCATCGCACGGGGGCTTTATCCCCATTTCAGCTTCAGCTGTGCCCATTCCTCGTTCTCTCTCTGATGTTGGGAAAATCTATTTAACGGAATGCACTCAAATCATGCAAAAGTTAAAAAAAAAAAAACACTAAAGGAAAAATACAAAAATAAAACGTGAGTCGATGACGTGAGCCCGTCAGCCATCAATCGAAGCATCGAAGTGAAGGCAGCGGTGGTGGAAGAAGAACATCTACTTTGTTTGCCAATTTCCAAAAAAAAGGGGGAAGTCCCTCAGTGATGGACTTAAAGGTTACCCATTATGGAGGGATTTTCTTCTGAAATGAGTTTATAAGGCAAGAAACAGTCACTCTTCACAGTTATCCTTACAATCTGTGTTTATAAGGCAAGAAACGGTCACTCTTAAAATATATTCTAACTATCCTAGAGGATATCTGCGTTTATAAGGGAAGAAACGGTCACTCTTAAGAGATATTCTAACAATCCTAGAGGATAATATCTGTGTTTATAAGGCAAGAAACGGTCACTCTTAAAAGATATTTTAACTATCCTAGAGGATAATATGTGTGGAAAGCCTATAAAAAAATTTCTATGATTTGCATTTGTTTCTATATTCATTTTTTAGAATTTGTGGGTTATTTCTTATAAACTAAAAAGCACTTTATCTTCAGTCTTTCTACACTTTACTAAAGATTCTAAAAGCTATAGGATAAATCTATAATTTTTAAAGCAATTATTCGATTTCTGGACCAATAACCTCAGTCAGATATGATATATCAATAGCAATCAATGAAATCTAGTGAGTGAGGATATCTAAAATAACCTTAAGTTAGATTATATCAATTAAATTTGAAGTAAAGAGCATCGAAATTACCGTTAAAGTATTTATATTATTGACAGTTTCGCAAAAATATAGAATTTAACGAATGTCAATGTTTCTATATTCGATGGAACGCTTATACATAAGTCTATATTTGAAATACCACGATGCTAATGTTTTACTTTTAATAATATCAATATGTTTTGGTTAAGTGCTTTATATTTTTCATTCTTAAAGAATTCGCTATATCACATTTAGACTATTTTCGATACCATAATGAGCTACAAATGTTGTAAATATATATATTATATTATTATAATTGTGAAAATATAATATATATTATTTTATTATAATTGTGAAAATATAATATATTATTATATTATTATAATTGTGAAAATATAATATATATATTATATTATTATAATTGTGAAAATATAATATATATATTATATTATTATAATTGTGAAAATATAATATATATATTATATTATTATAATTGTGAAAATATAATATATATATTATATTATTATAATTTTGGAATATATATTATTATATTTTTTCAATATATATTATATATATTAACATTATTATTTCCAACCTTTCCTCTCGTTATACAACCCCATTCAACCCTTTGTTCGCGCTGAAAAACAAGAAAAACCATAACGAAAATCGAAAACTATTTTTCACAGCCTCGGCGAGGAGATGAAACCGTTTAGGCCAGGTCGAGGAGAATCTCCTCAGAGTCCTCCGTGTCTTGTGGCCGATGGCGACAAATGTATTCCCGATGTTCGTGAATCAGAGAAGGAGAGAGAGCCTTACAAAAGGGGCGATTTCCTTCCGAGAGGAAGAAAAGTGTAGGGACCCGTTAGGAGAATCGTTTTCAAGCATTTCCTTTTGGAAAATCTACAAAACAAATCAAAAAAAAAAAGAAAAGAAGGAAAGAAAGTCTTTTTGCCAGCCCAAAAAAAAAGATCTCCCCTTAAGTTTTGGCTTTTGTCTTTGCTTTGTTCTTGTTTTTCCTACATTTTCTTATTTTTTGTGTTGGATTTAAATCTGAATCAGAATCAGAATCAGAGACTAACGGCATCGGTTACACTACATAACTGTTCTCACTTTCTTCACCGACGTTTTGCCGCGCTCTTTGGATTTATGGCCAACCGCTTCGTCTTCATTCTTCACCGTTTTGTCTTTGTCTTTTGTTCAGTTCTCGCATTTCCGGTGTTTAGATATTTGTAGAATCAGAACCAGAACCATAGAACCGGAGTTGCAGCTGGTATTGTGGAGCATTACTTAGAAGCCATTACATGGCAAAAAAACCAAAAAATAAAAATCAAAAAAAGAGGCAAGAAAAGAAACTAAACTGGACTTAACTAAGGCCAAAGCTCCTATTAATTTTGGAAAGAAAAGAGAACCACTCATTTGCATTAGACTTTGGTTTAGAATAGAATCTTTGAATCTATGCATCTTCGAGACTCTCAATCTCTGTGTCTCCATTTGTTTCGATGGCTTAGCACTTTCACCCAATCATTGATCGTGGGGCAGTAGCTGTTATTCGGATCGTAAATCAATGAAATGGAATTACTAGGTAAAGAATATATAGTTTAAGGAGATTATCTTTGGGCGAAGAGAAAGATTCAAAAAGATTCAAAAGATTCAAAGACAAGATCGAGTGAAATCAGTTTTTTTTTTGAAGGGAACCAGTCCAGAAGTTATTTTCGGAACATAATGAAAGTAAAACAAATTAGATTCAAGCCCCAACGATGACCATAACAAGAAAGCAGGTAACACACACAACACACAACATATACCATATACCAGACATTAAAATAAAATCAACTTAACACAACGCACGAAAATTAAGAAAGAAATAATTGTCAAAAAGCGGTGAAGCTCCGAAAAGAAAGGCATAATAGAAAAATAAGTGAAGAGAGTAGCGAGCAACTGCAAGTCCAAGTCCAAGTCCAAGGCGGAAGAGCGGCGTGTGCCCTTTCTTCAAAGTGAAATTTCCTTCAATGCCACTAAGTCCACAATGGGACCGAGCATATCAGAAGAAAATACAACAACAACAAACAAAATACAACAACAACAAACAAAATACAACAACAACAAACAAAATACAACAACAACAAACAAAATACAATATAAAAAGCGAGCAATTTTACTTGCATCAACCGAAATGACTTACGCCCTTTTTTTCTCGAAAAAAAAAAAGAAAAACAAGAAAGGAAACTTACTGTTGGGAAACCGAAGTTTATATACACTTGCAGTTTATATTTGAACTTTAAGATCGAATCCGAAATCGATCGTATGTAAAAGTAAAGTATACGTATTCTTTGAATCGATATTTATCGGTATTTTTATATGACAAATCTTTGGATTCATCGAAGGTTAAAAAATCTCATAACTCAGCTAAAACATTAATTTTAATTCGGGAAACTTTGCTTTGCTAATTTTTAATAGGTTAATAAATCTGCATACTCAATTTAAAATTAAAAAAAAAATAATTTAATTTTCGATCAATTAAAAAAAAATTTAGCGATGTAACCCCTTACAAAATGTTGAAAATTTTTGAAAAATTGTATTTTCTACCGGAGATGGCTAGAAAGATTCGCCTGTTGATGTTGATCAAGAACATATATGGTTTATGGGGTCGGAAATCAGTCCTTCACTATGTTTTACATTTCTGACTAAAACTATAATACCACTTTTGAACCGATTTTTATCGATATTTTTATATGACAATTTTGTCAAAAAAATCAATTTTAAAATTCTCATAACTCAGCCAAAAATTCATTAATTTTAATTCGGAAAACGGTCCTATGCTAGTTTTTATAAGATTAATAAATCTGCATATCAAATGTAAAATGTAAAAAAATTAAATTTTTATCAATTTTTTTTTAAATTTAACAACCTTATAAAATTGTGCAAAAATTTAAAAAATTATTTTTCGGCCTAATATGGCTAGATCGATTCCCCTGTTAATGCTGATCAAGAATATATATAATTTATAGGGTCAGAAATGACTTCTTCACTCATTTTCAAGCTTCTGACTAAAATTATAATACCCTGTAAAGTTAAAAGAAACAACTAATTTTGTAAGGCCTGCAGAGGTTTTTTTGATTTTAAATTAATTAGAATTTTATTTATTACTTGACTCTATAGGACTTTTCAGTTTCCAAGACGTCTAATAATACTATTTTCAATATCTTTGCCTAGTCTATCAACTCAGCTCACCGTATAGAGTATTTAATGAAGAGCTAAAGCTGAAGATCCAAAGCCTAGGGACACACACGCACTGTCTGCGGACAAACGGACAAGATGAACGGACAAACGGACAGCGGACAGCGGACAGCGGACAAACGGACAAATGACAGACGGACATCGGACTGTGGCTATAATGAAAAGTGCGTAGATCATTATGGAGCTTCCACCGCGTCTCGCATTCTTTCTTTGGCTTTCTTCGACTCTGAAGTTAGGTTTTACTGCATCTTAAGACATCATTTATTTTGCGTTTAATTGCCACAATTGTGAAATTAATTTCGTTTTCGTTTTCATCGGTCAGTGAAATCTTCATGGTTGTTTTTCTTTATACATATATATTTTTTTCGTGGCAAATGAATGACAGGTAAGAGTAAGGCCTCGAACTCTTCTCACCTTTTTGTAATGACAGCAAAGAGAGTGTTGAGTGTTTGATTGGGTTTTCTCATTATTCAATCTAAGGAGACTAAGATCTCTTGAAGAGATATAACCAATCTATAAGTATAGAAATCGTCTTATATATTATATAAAATATAATTTCCAATAACTAATTGCAAGAAAGTTAAAAATCTACCTCTTTGACTCGGTAAGAAATTAATAAACAATTGTGTGTTGGCATTACTTAAACTAGTTCTCGAAGGGAATCCGTTCCAGTGCTCCCATTCCAATGGATGCTGGGGCTTCGAACTAGATCGACTAGAAACCAAATCTGCCATTAGTTTGCTATTTGTACTTGGGGGCTTCAACACTTGCCGGTCTTCCCACACCCGAGATTCTTCTTGGCCAAGTTGGAGAGTTGGAGAGTCATCGTCATCGTCATTGCCGGTGATCCCAATACAGATTTATGTTTGCACTCGAAATTAGTCAAGAGAGAAGAATTGGCGGAGACGAAGAACGCCCTCATTCGACATTAGCTGACTAAACATGGCCGGAAAGAAAAGCTATATAGAGAAGATTCTAAAAGAAAGACGCCGGCAAAAGATAGAATTATGGGGAGACACAGGAATTGTAGAATTTGAGTTTCAAATCAAAAGCTAATGAAAAGGTTATAAATGCCGTTACATGCCAGCCAAGACTGTGGAGCCATAAAAGTTGCAAATTATGCCAAATGCGAGAAGACACAGCAGGCTGAGAGAGAGAGAAAGAGAGAGATAGAAGCTAGATAGAAAAGAGATGGAAGAGATATAGTGAAGATTTAGTTGCTTCTTCAAAGAAGCCAAAAAGAAGCCTCAGCTTGTCTACTAATTTTGTTGCATTCGCCAGAAGAATGCGAAACATGCAAGCACACTGTGCAAAAAAATAAAAACTATTTAAATATTTGAAAATATTAGTTAAGAACAGGTCTTGGAGAAAGGATTTTTTTCCAGTGCCTGACAGAGATGATAGACTCTGAGATAGACAGACACAGTTTGCATTCACACGCCAGGCGGCGAGGCAGTAATGCGGCGAATTGATGCCACCGATGATGATGAGCTGCCAGTCAGTGTCTGCCAGGGAAATCTGGACAAGATTTTGGACAAGATTCTGGACAAGACTGTGCCAAGACGAAGACCAACTCCCAGAGCAAGACCAAGATCAAGGCTAACTCCAAGATCAAGACTTACTCCAAGACCAAGATCAAGACTAACTCCTGGACTAAGATCAAGACTAACTCCTAGACCATGACCAAGACTAACTCTAAGATCAAGACCAACTTCTAGACCAATCCCAAGACCAAGATCAAGATCAAGACTAACTCCAAGACCAAGATGAAGACTAACTCCTAGACCAACTCCAAGATCAAGACTATCTCCTAGACCAACTCCTAAAGCAAGATCAAGATCAAGACTAACTCCAAGACCGAGATGAAGACTAACTCCTAGACCAACTCCAAGATCAAGACTATCTCCTAGACCAACTCCTAAAGCAAGACCAAGACCAAGACCAAGACCAAGATCAATACTAACTCCAAGACTAAGATCATGACTATCTCCTAGACCAACTCCAAGTCCCAACCCCAAGACCAACTTCAAGTCCAACTCCAAGACCAAGATCAAGACTAACCCCAAGACCGACTCCTAAAGAAAGATCAAGACCAAGACCAAGACCAAGACCAAGACCAACTCCTAGACCTACTCCTAGACCAACTCCAAGTCCAACTCCGACTCCAATTCGAAATCGGACTGAGCTCCAACTGCAGGCATAATGAGAGACGGCCTGAGATGCCTGAGATTATGCTAATAAGTTGGAGCTGGCCAAACGGTACTGGGAGACGGCGTTGGAGTTGGAAATGGAGTTGGAGATGGAGTTGGAGATGGAGACTGAAAGCTGGCGAAGAAGAGTTGGCCCAAAACCGCTGCAAGCGACGACAAGCGACACACAAAACTGAGAATAGAACACAACAGCAACTAAAGGCAACCAGTGGAGAATTAAGCTGAAGAAGGCCAAAATACCCTACCCTAATTCAATTCTATAAAGAAAGTATTAATTGGTAGGGTATATATCAATATATTTTATTAAATAACATTTATTAATATGGCTGAAATATGCAAATAGTGATAAATTCAGGCTTTGATAAAATTTAAAAAACCAAATAAAAGCACGCCCCCCTCATTTTCCAGGGTAAGACAACATGGGGCAGCAACAACATGAGCACAACATGCAACAGCAACAGCAACAGCAACAAAAGCGGCAACAACTGCGACAGCTTGCTGAACAGCAAACGGAACGTCCAAAGACAAGACAACAGTAAAAGCCAAAGCCAAAGCCAAAGCTAAAGCTGAATCTGAATCTCAGGCTGAGACTGAGACTGAGTTGGAGGCTGCATTCTAGGTCACCGAATACTAGGAGCAGGCCAAGCTGCTGCATGCTGCTTGCTGCATGCTGCCTGTTGCATGTTGCATGTTGGTGTTGGCCAACGTCTCATTCAGTTATCAGTTGGTTGGCAGAACAGGCCAAAAACCCGGCCCAGCCAAGGCAGTGGGATGTGCAGTGGGACAGGAAAATGTAGGGAGAACCACCACAAAATGGAAATCGGTCAATTGTTGCCTGGTCAACTGTCATCCATGCGGTCGTCGGTCTCCTCTGGTCTATCCAGTCTCCTCCACTGTTTCCACTGTCTCCGTGCCATATTGTCTTTTTGGCCTAAATGGCATTCCAAATGGATTGGCAAGACAACTAACCAGATGAGATGCAGCCGGAGGCCAGCCGAGGGGGCACTGGGACAAGGTGAAGCCTGGCCAAATGGTAATGAGACTTGACATCCCACCAAAAGTTTTGGATCAACAACATTTTGTCCATCTCTCTCTCTTTTATTTTTGTATTTTTCTCCTCTTTTTTTTTGGGTGCGGTTGCATTTGCCAATTGCAGACTGCAAATGAAGTTATAGAAAGAAAGGAAAAAAAAAACACACTCTGCTGGCCATCTTGGGAGGGAATAAATTGGCAAATCCATTAGGTTTATGATTTTATGAAAATTACACCCAGGCGACTTTCTTAACTCATAGTTTTTTACTTTGACAGCGGCACAGGCAACAGGTTTTATGTTGATTGATATTTGAGGGGGTAAAAATGGGGAAATCTATTTAATTATTAATGATTAAAAAGAGTGGAGAGTTTGTCAATAAAATGTAGAGAATGTGTAGATCCTTTAATGCAAAGAAATAAATATCGATATTTGACACCAAGCTTAATCTATAAATCGATAGCTTAAGGTTGTTATAAATCGATTTTTTCTTTGATATATCGGATATAATATAATCAAATATTCTATGTTTTGAAATTCACCATATTTTGTAGACATATACAATAGAAAAAGCTTTATTTTTGTCAATCTATTATGTAAGATATATCTCAAGATAACCCAAAATTAACAAGCTTAGAACTCTGGCTATCAGTGAAATTCCTTGCATATCTTTCAAAGATCTTGACTTATCTTAACCGTTCTTTGGCCGCTGCTAATCACCATAATGATAATGGTAATGGTCATCGATAATAGTCGGGCTGGAACAAGCGATAATGATCTCGCAGTTAGAGCAAGTCAAGATCCAAGATCCAAGAACCAAGAACCAATATCTCCGATCTAAGATCTAAGAAACCATCGAAAGGCGTTGCAAAACGCTGACAGAATGTGACACAAAACCACACGAACGAAATTAACGATTGCCTCTGTCTATATGTCTGTCTGTCTGTCACTGATTATGATTGATATTGTGCAAAATCTATATGCTGATATTGATACCGATACCTGTGGCGGGCCACCCCGGAGGAGAATCCAACAGGAATGGCCATAGAAACGGAACATGATTGCCGAACAAATTGAAACCCGTTTCTGTCTATTGACTTTGGAATGGGAATAGAATTGAATTGGATTGGGAGCACCGATGACTCACCATGGCACCATAGTCATCATCATCATCATTGGCCTCTGTCGATCATCATTAATCTGTGGAATGGACCAACCCACAAGATTTGCTTCAACGCCTTCTCTGTATGCAAATTGATTAGCATTTGCTATTGCCATTTATTTGGATATCCGAAATAGGGGAATAGAGATAGTTTTGGGTTAGTTTGTTAACTTGGTGGATTGGATTTATAATATATAATATGATATATTAGAGGAATATGTATAGGGTTTTTGAGATGGTATATTGAGAGAGAATTTACTAGAATTTTATAGATTTTTAAAGGGTTTCAGAGGGGGTATAAAAGGGTTATTAAAAAGTATTTAAGGATTGGTTTGGTTTAGCACAGGTTGATTATTATTATGTGATTATTATTACTTTTATTACTATTAATTGGAATTATAAGATCGAATTGGAAATGAATCATACCCAAGACCCAAGCTTTAAAAATGTTAGCATTTTTTGAATCAATATTTATTGATATTTTTATATGGCAATTTTGTTCAATTATTTAAAGTTAAAAAATATCATTATTAAGCCAAAAACCCATTAATTTGAATTCGGAAAGCTTTTCTATGTTAGTTTTTTTGAGGTTTGTAAATCTGCATACTTAATGTAAAATGTAAAAAATTAATTTTTTTTTTATTTTTTTTTTTTTAATTTGAACAATTGAACCTTAAAAAATGTTGAAAATTTTTTTAAAATTTTTTTCTCTATCTAAAGTGGCTTGATCGATTCTGCTATTGATGCTGATCAAGAATATATATGATTTATGGGGTCGGAAATGACTCCTTCATGTCGTAATAAGCTTCTGATTAAAATTAGAATACCCTGTAAAGGGTATTTAATATTCCCTAAAACCTCCTCTTCCTGGAACTTTAAATCTGTTCCCAAATCTCTTCACTTTCTTCCACCTTTTTTTTTTCTCCTAGTTTTTGCCAATTTAGATTTGGGTTGGGTTCGGGGTCAGTTGGGAGTGAGCTCAGCTCAGCTTAAGTTCTCTGTGTGTGTGTGGGTCGTGTATCACTTTCATATTGATAATCGTCATAAATCGCCAAATATTTATATGGCCAAAATGCTGGTTCTATTTGCCCCTCATTGTTGACTGAATGAACGAAAACAAAGCCAAAAATAAGAGAAGTAAAGAAAAAAAACACGGCAATGAAAAGACCAACAAAGAAAAAGGAAAAGAAAAGGCAAATAGCTCAGACAGTAACTGAGACAGAAACAAACGCCGCCACAGCTGACCCAGTAAAAGAAAAAGTTTTATTTTTATTTGTTGTCGGTTTTTTTTTCAAGCCTCTGTTTGTGTTTTTTTCTGTCCCTCTCTTAAAGTTTTTTTTTTTTTTTTTGCACAGCGGATTTTGCCCAAATAGATATTAATTCTTAACGGTTTTTACTTTCACGTTAGAACAATATGAACAGGGCGATAATTATGAGCAAAAAAAGAGAGAGAAAATACAACAGCGACGGCCAAGTTCGTTGCCTAAGTCTTTTGTTTAGTGACCCCTCCGGAGTACCCTACATCCACATCCATAAGAGATAGATATATCTGTTTGCATATACCATATGGTATACATATATGTAGATATAGATTAACGGTGCCGGAATGATGTGCCAAAGTTTGCACTAATTCTCGCCGCTATTTGTTTTTTCCCAAAAAACCACTCTAAAACTGTGCAAATAGAAAATTCTTTTGCAAGAATTTCGCCGCCTTTATCCGCAATGAATACAAATGGAAACTAAACACTGGAAACTAGAAACTAAAAACTGGACTAAGTGGGTTTTGGGTTGGATTGGATTGGAGTTGAGTTGAGTGCTTAATGGCAGGTAAAGCGATCGTATCGCGGATCAATGAAGGTCACATTCGAGGCCAAGACAGGCCACTAAAATCAACATCAAAGCGTTTATAAAACTCTAAAGAATAGAATAGTTAATGGATGGTTAATAAATATGCTTGTGGAGAGATGTTCTTAAAATTTGAACACAATTGGTTGCTAGAACTCTGAGCTATTTGACAATAAACTAAATGATAATATAATTGATAATAATATAATTGTCATGTTTAAGACTTACCGCAGTTGAGGACACGTGGTTATCCATTTCCATCATTGCATCCAGCGTAGAGTTGTATTCTGTGTGACTTCAATTAGAATCCTTATCATTTTCATTGAAGAGTAGTTCACTTCCTGATTATCCAGATGCATTATCAATTGGGGTTGAGTATTCACTATCACTATCATCACCATTATCACCATAGATGTAAACAGGAAGAAGGCCGCGCACAGAATGAGGTCAGCGGGACTGCAGGGACTGTATTTATAGGCTCCGAGCAAAGAGAATAGAGAAACTCAGAGCGAGAGAATAAGGGATATCTCTAGAGAGAGAGAGCTACCTCTAGAGATACAGAGAGAGAGAGAGAGGCATACTGAAAAAGTGTGCAGATGACATGGGAGGGCGAGGGAGTGAGAGGGAGAGAGATATAGAGAGAGAGAGAGAGCGAGAGGCAGGGGGGGAGATATATAATTTTCTAATTAAAATTAAAGCCTTTTCGGTTTAATTATGAAAATGTTTATACATTTTTCAAATGATCAAATGATATGAATACTAAAAATGCATATAATTACTGCCCTAAGCTTCACTCTTATTTTCCATTATATCGGAAAAAACTCATTCGATTCTGTAGATAAAATAAAATATTTATAATATATAATTTTCTATACCATCTTTCTCGTCAAATACAGAATTTTGTTATATAATTTCTGGCCTTTCCTAGTACCATGTTGCTTAATATATTCCTGAGACACGTTGCTTGTTGACTTCTTGCCTTGATTAAAAATTC
This sequence comes from Drosophila serrata, assembly GCF_035046125.1. Classification (NCBI taxonomy): domain Eukaryota; kingdom Metazoa; phylum Arthropoda; class Insecta; order Diptera; family Drosophilidae; genus Drosophila; species Drosophila serrata. The sequence continues at coordinate 1,971,378 of NW_028257174.1, read as the reverse complement.
TCAAATGGGAATTCCTGGAGTCGGATTTAACTGTCTCTGTGATGCATTTTTACGATTCCAGAGAGGAAGACACAGAGGTGTTGATTCGCAATCAAGCTCCCTGTTGATTGGACCTCTCTTTTTTTCTAAGAGCATAAAACTGAAATTTGCATTTGCCAGGAAAATGGAAAATGGGTCACTCGCAGAGCCTGATGATGATGAGTGATAGTGGTCCATCGGCGGCGTGATCATCATAACCGACACATGTCATGATCCGAGGCCGTTTCGACGAGCCAAATCTTGCAGCAGCTTTCTTGCTTATATTTTTTTTTTTTTTTGCTGCTGCTCATTTTGTGATTTTCTAAATAAATTTTCTTGTTTTCGTACAACTTTCACATGTGAATGTGACGACGACGACGATGGCCATCATCTTGGCATGCCTCCCCCTCCTTGTTTTTTTTATTTTCCTGGCTGCCTTTTTCCCGCCACAATAATGATGATGATGATCATCATCAGGCTAAGCTCGGCTCCATCATCATGATGGCCGTGGAGTTAATGTCTCGACCGCGTCGGTTATTATGGTGGCAATTTTTTCTCGTATATATTTATATATATTTTGTTGGCTCTTCTGCTTTTTGTTTTGTGCTTAACAGGGTAGCAGGGTTGTGATGGAATGTTCAAGGAATTAATAGGATAAATATTGGGGTTTGGTAGATAATCTAAAAGGATTTTATAACTAGAGAGATTTCGGTATTCATTCTTTGAAAAAAATTATGATCATTAACTATGATCAGTAAGTATCTATGAACATTAAGTATCTATGACCAGTACGAATCTATGAACATTAAGTAACTATGATCAGTAAATATCTATGACCAGTAAGTATGTATGATCAGTTACTAACTTTGAACACTAATAAACAATGACTTGCAACTTTTGTAATACAACACATATCTGAAACTTGGCTGGCAGAAGACACTTCGTTCCGGGGATGTTAGAACAAGTTGGGAATCATAAGCACAGATGTGCGAGATTTGTTTTGGAATGAAGAGCAAGCTATTTGAATGAAACTATGGCGTTATTCTCATATATAATTTTACTAGAATATAAGTCGAAGCATGGCGAATCGGTGGACTATATATATACATATATATCTGCAATAGGAACGATCGGAAAATGTTAAGAAAAAAAAAAAAGATAACTTTTCAGTTCTCTTGAAGGAGTTATTACCGACCCTATAAATCATATATATTCTTGATCAGTATCAAAAGGCGAATCTTTCTAGCCACCTCCGGTAGGGAATCAGGAATTTTAAATTTTTTTAAAAATAGAACAAAATTTTTAAAAATTGATAAATGTCATATATTTTAAATTTTAAACTGAGTATGCAGATTTATTAATCTAGCGAAAACCAACACAGGAAAGTTTTCCGAATTAAAATTAATGCAATTTTGTTTTAAGTTCTGAGTTGCTTAATCTTTGATAAGATGGGTTTATTTAATTAGAAATTTAAAAATTTAAAATCTAAGTTTAAACCCGCAGTCCAGCCGAAGAAGAATTAGTGAAAGGAATGTTGAGGAAAATGAATAGAGTTTTCCCTGGCTTAGTTTTCACCTAGTAAACTTGTCACAAACTCTTTAATTTTCCTAGTTTTTAATAGCTTAAGTTTTTTTTTATGGTTAATTTTCCAGGGCACTTTTTACTTCGATGATTTCTTATAGCTGAAAAATATATTTTCCATTTTCTTTCTGTGGTTTTTCGCTAGCAATTTTTCTCAGATTTTCCTTGCCCCCCTTCACTGGCACTGTCTTCCGCGGCTGTGGCTATAAATTTAATTTTGATGCAAAGTTACAGCTTAATTCTAATGCCCAGAGAGGTGAGTTTTTTTTGTTTTTTTTTTTTAGAGACAGTGTCTGTGGCATCATCATTATCATCATCCGCCAGCAATTGTATGACCAGCGGGCTCACCTTCCTCCCTGCTCTCGCTCTCTCTCTCTCTCTCTCTCTATGCCCGCCTCCATGGATTCCAAAGCATTTCACTTTTTACCTCACCGCTGCTCCTCTGGCTCCTTCTCCTCCACCTGGTCAAGATGTTTCTTTATCGTGCCGCAAATGATGATCGATGTGCGGTTCGCATGTCTGCGGCATCTTCTTCTTCTTCTTGGCGGTCAGCATCACCAGCATCTTCCCATTTAAATTGGCAAAAATGCAAAATGGCAATCAATGTCGCCTTTGGTCCCCTTCCGCCTTCGGTTTCTACCCCTCACCCTTTCGAGATCTTGTCAACAGGTGATGCCAAAAATTATTAAGATAAATGTCAGGGCATCAGCGAATGGGACAAAATTAATTAGGATCCTAAATGGGCAACGCCTGCCACTCACTGTGCCCGTAAGAATGCTTCCTGATGCTCCTTCAGCTCTGCTCTGCTCTGTTCTGCTAAATCCCACTCCCAATCCGTGCTAATCACCTCCACTCCGATGCTGGTGCTCAGCAGCAGCATCAGCCGCTGGCCACTGCAATCACTGGCTCCTCGAGAGTCTAATAAATGACCAGGCTTAGCTCAATCCTCCATTTCCATTTCCATTTCCCCCGATCCCGATCCCGATCCTCCACCCCGATTCTAGCCTCAAATCTCCGATCCTCCGCTTGTTTTTCCTTTTTTTTTTTTTCTCCTGCCGTTCATCACTCGCTGTGTCTGTCGCAGCTGACGTCTCCATTTCGCTCCCTCCCGCCTCTACACTAAACGGAATTTATGGGAATTTATCGCAAATCTAACAAATAATAAAGTCTGGGTTAAAAATAAAGTCGTTGAAGCTCTTGAAGTTTACGTTTTGTAACATTGAAAGTTTCTTGGAGAAACCAAGGGTGTTTAATAAGAAAAGTGCTTAAAATTCTCAACCCTTTTTAGCTAAGACTTATATTAAACATTTTCAATGTTTTTAGGTTAAATAAGTTTTTTATACCCTGGCAGGAGTATTATAATTTTAGTCAGAAGTGTGAAACTCAAAGAAGGAGTCATTTCCGACCCTATAAATCATACATATTCTTGATCAGCATTAACTAGAGAATGGATCTAGCCACCTTAGGCAGAAAATTTTTTTTAAATAATTTTTTTCAAAATTTTATAGAGGGTAACATCATTGAATTTTTTTTAAATCGACAAAAATTTGAATTTTTTACATTTTAAATTGAGTATGCAGATTTATTAACCTAATAAAAACTAGCATAGGACCGACTTCCGAATTAAAATTAATCCATTTTTGACTGAGTTATGCAATTTTTAAAAATAGATTATTGGGAAAAATTTTTATATAAAAATATAGTTAATATCGATTAAAAAAATTGTATTATAATTTTAGTCAGAAGCTTGAAACTATGTGAAAGAGTCATATTCGACCCTATAAATCATATATATTCATGATCAGCATAAAAAGGCGAATCTTTCTAGCCATCTCAAGCAAGAAATAAAAATTTTCAAAAATTTTCAAAATTTTATAAGGGGTTACATCGTTAAAATCTTCAAAAATTGGGGAAAATTTTAATTTTATTTACATTTTAAACTGAGTATGCAGATTTATAAACCTAATAAAAACTAGTATAGGACCGCTTTCCGAATTAAAATTAAAGGATTTTTGGCTTAGTTATAAATTTTTTTAATTTTGATTTGTCATTAAAATTGTCTTAGAAAAATATTGCTAAATGTTGATTCTAAAAATTTTCTTTGCTTCTAGCCAAATTTTACGGATATTTTGAAAATTTTAATAATATTTCTAACAAAATAAAGTCTGTTTTTGGAAGAATAAAAATGAACTCAAGCAAAATAAACATTCTTAAATTAAACCTTAAATCAAAAACAATCATTAAAGTTCTGCAAATATTCTGTAGTTAAAAAAACAAATACCACAATATCATGGGCCTTTTATAATATCATTCTCTATTACTAAAATTTATTAATTTACTATTTAAGGGCATTTTTGTGACAGTGTAGCAGTGCTGCTGTTTCCTTTCAAAGGCGCTAATTAGCCACGTTGGCTGATTGTGTTTTGGTAATGGCTTTTTCGGCCTTTCTGGCCGTTTTGTTTTTGTTTTTCTACTTTATTTTTGTCGGACAAACGGAATAACTGCTGCTGCTGCTGCTGCTGCCACTCGGCACCACAAAAGGTGTGAAGAGTGCCAAGGAAAGTGGTTAGAGTTAGAAGTGAGGCAGGCTTTTTGGGGCCGCCAGCCCACATGATGATGGACACCTGGAAGCGGTCCATCCGCGGGCAAAGGGGATAGGTTCACAGGAGATTGTGTAGATGCTGCAGCCAGCCGCAGTTGCACAGTTGCACAGTTGCACAGTTGCAGATGCTGACTGCAGATTGCAGATTGCAGATTGGATTGCAGACGCAGATGAGCAATGATCATGGGGATTTCTCTGGTTTATTAGCGCTAATGCCATGAATTCTGGCTAAGAGCGGTCTTAGCCCTAGTCAAAGTGGTTACAAATTCAAAGATTTAATACCTGAAATACGATTTGAGGGGCATTAAGGTATCTTTGATCAATAAATAATAGTTTTATTTATATTTATAGTGCTGCATTTTTGATCCTCCATTTATGTATTTTTTTTTGTATCAACAAAGTCTTTTGTTTTCAAGTGTATGTTTTATGAATATTTAAGAGAGGATTGTCTTAGATTTATAATTTCTTTTATAACAGCTAAATTTATAAACATTCTCCTTCTATAATCTTTTAATTATTTCTTTTTCTTAACTGTCTTCCGAACAAAGAACCCCATTAAATGATGAGGAATTCCCTTGGCAATAAATAATAACACCAACGATTTCCCAGACCATAAAATTCAGACATTTTCCAACTTCTAATACACCGAATTTTTCCCCCCTCAAAGTAAAAGAAAACAAAAGAAAAACCGGGTTATCCATCATTACATACTATATACTACGCATACAGCTCAAAGTTCTTAAATCTCAATTCTCCGTCCTCAGTTCTCGATACTCTCGCTCTCTCTCTCTTTCTTTCTCTTTCTCTCTCTCTCTGAAGCGATCAACAGCTTCCGGTTATAATGATCATGATCAAAGGGAATCCATTGACGACTCTTTGGCTTCATTGCTCGTCATTCGATGTTCTCTCATGAGCTTAATCTCGTAAAATCTCTAGTTTTGTTTTTTATTTTTATTTTTTTCTTGGGGGAATGGGACAATCAATTTCCCATTGGTGGAACTTCAACTCTAACGGTTAATGGCCGGTGCCATATCGGCGCCTCTATCTAGACTATTGGGCCAGCAGCGAATCAAAGGTAATTAACAAGAAAATCTAGTTAAATCAACAAAAGATTATTTTATTCGGTGAAAGGTTAGGATTATCATCCGGCAAACAGTGCAGGTCGCGGTAATAGAGCTTTTAATTAGAGTAAGAGTAGTGGGAAAGTAGTAAGATTGGAATTAGAAATTATAATAGGGTTTCTGTGAAACCTTTATTAATATTTATAATAATAAATTTGTATTTAATATTGAAAAGACTTAAAGACCTGGTACCTACATATATGATAAAGTAGTCTGATTTCTATAAAATTTTACACAGAATTCTAGATTAATATATAATGGCTATATATCGAATTTGAAGAAAATCTGTTTAAAACTTTAAAAGATATACTTGTTTTTTCTTAAAATTTTCTGATTGTTCCTATTGCACCTGTATATATATAGTTCACCGATTCGCCATGCTCCGACTTATATACTAGTAATATTATACAGGAGAATAACTCCATAGTTTCATTCAAATAGCTTGCTTTTCGTTCCAAAACAAATCTCGCACATCAGTGCTTATGATTCCCAACTTGTTCTGGCATCCCCGGAACGAAGTGTCTTCTGCCGGCCAAGTCTCGGGTATGTGTTGTGTTACAAAAGTTGCAAGTCATTGTTTATTATTGTTCAAAGTTAGTAACTGATCATACATACTTACTGGCCATAGATACTTACTGATCATATTTACTTACTGGTCATAGATTCTTATTAATCATAAATACTTACTGGTCATAGTTAATTACTGATCATAGTTACTTAATGTTCAAAGATACTTACTGGTCATAGATACTTACTGTTCAGAGTTACTTACTGCTCATAGATACTTACTGTTCAGAGTTACTTACTGCTCATAGATACTTACTGTTCAGAGTTACTTACTAGTCATAGATACTTACTGTTCATAGCTACTTTCTGTTCATAGTAACTGGAAAAGTAATAATTTTCTTCTTAAAATTTTCCGATCGTTCCTATGGCAGCTATATATATATATATATAGTCCACCGATTCATCATGCTCCGACATATATATTAGTAAAATGATATAGGAGAATAACTCAATAGTTTCATTCAAATAGCTTGCTCAACAAATCTCGCACATCTGTGCATATAATTCCCAACTTGTTCTAACATCCCCGGAACGAAGTGACTGCTGCCGGCCACGTATCAGATATGTGTTGTGTTTCAAAACTTGCAAGTCATTGTTTATTATTGTTCAAAGTTAGTAAATGATCATAGATACTTACTGGTCATAGACACTTACTGTTCATAGTTACTTTCTACTCATAGATACTTACTGTTCAGAATTACTTACTGGTCATAGATACTTACTGCTCATAGCCAGTTACTATTCATAGTAACTGGAAAAGTAATAATTTTTCTTCTTAAAATTTTCCGATCGTTCCTATGGCCACTATATATATGTATATATATAGTCCACCGATTCGTCATGCTCCGACATATATACTAGTAAAATTATATAGGAGAATAACTCAATAGTTTCATTTAAATAGCTTGCTCTTCGTTCTAAAACAAATCTCGCACATCTGTGCATATAATTCCCAACTTGTTCTAACATCCTCGGAACGAAGTGACTGCTGCCGGCCACGTATCAGATATGTGTTGTGTTTCAAAAGTTGCAAGTCATTGTTTATTATTGTTCAAAGTTAGTAAATGATCATAGATACTTACTGGTCATAGACACTTACTGTTCATAGTTACTTTCTACTCATAGATACTTACTGTTCAGAATTACTTACTGGTCATAGATACTTACTATTCAGAGTTACTTACTGCTCATAGATACTTACTGCTCATAGCCAGTTACTATTCATAGTAACTGGAAAAGTAATAATTTTTCTTCTTAAAATTTTCCGATCGTTCCTATGGCCACTATATATATGTATATATATAGTCCACCGATTCATCATGCTCCGACATATATATTAGTAAAATGATATAGGAGAATAACTCAATAGTTTCATTCAAATAGCTTGCTCAACAAATCTCGCACATCTGTGCATATAATTCCCAACTTGTTCTAACATCCCCGGAACGAAGTGACTGCTGCCGGCCACGTATCAGATATGTGTTGTGTTTCAAAACTTGCAAGTCATTGTTTATTATTGTTCAAAGTTAGTAAATGATCATAGATACTTACTGGTCATAGACACTTACTGTTCATAGTTACTTTCTACTCATAGATACTTACTGTTCAGAATTACTTACTGGTCATAGATGCTTACTGTTCAGAGTTACTTACTGCTAATAGATACTTACTGTTCAGAGTTACTTACTAGTCATAGATACTTACTGTTCATAGCTACTTTCTGTTCATAGTAACTGGAAAAGTAATAATTTTCTTCTTAAAATTTTCCGATCGTTCCTATGGCAGCTATATATATATATATATATATATAGTCCACCGATTCATCATGCTCCGACATATATATTAGTAAAATGATATAGGAGAATAACTCAATAGTTTCATTCAAATAGCTTGCTCAACAAATCTCGCACATCTGTGCATATAATTCCCAACTTGTTCTAACATCCCCGGAACGAAGTGACTGCTGCCGGCCACGTATCAGATATGTGTTGTGTTTCAAAACTTGCAAGTCATTGTTTATTATTGTTCAAAGTTAGTAGCTGATCATAGATACTTACTGGTTATAGATACTTACTGTTCAGAGTGACTTACTGGTCATAGATACTTACTATTCAGAGTTACTTTCTGCTAATAGATACTTACTGTTCAGAGTTACTTATTGCTCATAGATACTTACTGTTCATAGCTACTTTCTGTTCATAGTAACTGGAAAAGTAATAATTTTTCTTCTTAAAATTTTCCGATCGTTCCTATGGCAGCTCTATATATATATATATATATATATATATATTGTCCACCGATTCGTCATGCTCCGACATATATACTAGTAAAATTGTATAGGAGAATAACTCAATAGTTTCATTTAAATAGCTTGCTTTTCGTTCTAAAACAAATCTCGCACATCTGTGCATATAATTCCCAACTTGTTCTAACATCCCCGGAACGAAGTGACTGCTGCCGGCCACGTATCAGATATGTGTTGTGTTTCAAAACTTGCCAGTCATTGTTTATTATTGTTCAAAGTTAGTAAATGATCATAGATACTTACTGGTCATAGACACTTACTGCTCATAGTTACTTTCTACTCATAGATACTTACTGTTTAGAGTTACTTACTGCTCATAGATACTTACTGTTCAGAGTTACTTACTGCTCATAGATACTTACTGTTCAGAGTTACTTACTAGTCATAGATATTTACTGATCATAGCTACTTACTGTTCATAGTAACTGGAGAAGTTATAATTTTTCTCCTTAAACTTTTCCGATCGATCCTATGGCAGCTATATATATATGTATATATATAGTCCACCGATTCGCCATGCTCCGACTTATATAGTAGTAAAATTATATAGAAGAATAACTCCATAGTTTCAGTCAAAAAGCTTGCTTTTCGTTCCAAAACAAATCTCGCACATCTTTGCTTATGATTCTCAACTAGTTCTAACCTCCCCGGAACGAAGTGCCTTCTACCGGCCACGTCTCGGAAATGTGTTGTGTTACAAAAGTTGCAAGTCATTGTTTACTAGTGTTCAAAGTTAGTAACTGATCATCCATACTTACTGGTCGTAGATACTTACTGATCATAGTTACTCACTGGTCATAGATACTTACTGATCATAGTTACTTATTGATCATAGTTAATTACTGATCATAGTTGCTTACTGTTGAAAGATACTTACTGATCCTCTACATTTAACAACCGTTTCACTGGCAGTAATATAGTATACTATTCCTATTTTCACTGCGTTGCAAAATTCTGGCGGAATTTATAATACCCTGCAAGTGTATAAAAATACAAAAATATTCATTAACCGATTTGTGTGAAAAACTGGAAAATGCTGGAAACTGGCCCGCCTGCTGCCGTTTGTTGTCATAACCAGAATATCTCCGGCAATTTACGAAGATCGAAAATGCACTAGCCAGAACGAGAAGAATATCGGGAAGACTGGGCAGAATGAGAAGAAGAATGGCAGAAGAAATGCCAGAAGCCGAAGAATTGCTACTGGAAGAGAGGAGATGGCGCCCGAAAATCAAGTGAACACAACGGTGCTTCTCATATGTATATGTACATATATCCACGCATGCCTGACTATATGTACATATGCATCTGTTTGCTTGGCTCCAACAGCTGTGACACAGTGAAAATAGCAGGGAAATAAGAGGAAAAATAGGGGGGAAAACTAAAAGGGGAACCCAAAGGGTGCAGTAAGCAAAATGCTTATAGGTAATCTGAAAGATAACACATTTGTGGGAAGGTTTGTCATTGAGTTTTTAGACAACGAATTTTCAATTAAGGAGTTAAGTTAGTCGAACAATTAATTGCATAAGGCTTGTTGGTTAAAAAACTCAAAAATAGGAATGTATATTGAGAGGAAAACTTAAGAAATGTTGTTAACTTTTTATACCCTTCCTGTCATTATAATTTTAGTCAGGAGCTTGTTTCGATGTGAAGCAGTCATTTCCGACCCTATAAATCATATATATTCTTGATCAGCATCAACAGTCGAATTGATCTAGCCAAGTTCTGAAGAAAAAAATGATTTTCATATTTTTTCAAAATTTTATAAGGGGTTTCATCGTTAAAATTGTAAAAAAAAATTGATAAAAATTTAGATTTTCTTAAATTTTAAATTGAGTATGCAAATTTGTTAACCTAATAAAAACTAGCATAGGAAAGCTTTCCAAATTGAAATTAATCATTTTTTGGCTGAGCTATGAACATTTTAAACTTTGATTTGTCAAAAAAATTGCCATATAAAAATATAGATAAATATCGACTAAAGAATGGTATTCTAATTTTAGTCAGAGGCTTGTAAAACTATGAAGCAGTCATTTTCGATCATATAAAGCATATATTTCCTTGATCAGCATCAATAGGCGAATCTTTCTAGCCATCTTAGAAAAAAACTATTTTTTTTTCCATTTCTTCAAAATTTTATAGTGTTAAAAGGTCGTTAAAATTAAAAAAAAAAGGGCAAAAAATTTCTAAAATTTTATATTAATGTATGTTTATATTAAACTAATATTAATTTTAAACCCATTTCCAATTGAGAGTATTAACCAAGTCAAGGTGACAAAACTGCACCATTTACCTGTCTCATTTTAAGTGATTTCTTTACGCTTTTGCAACGCTTCTTCTGTGCGTTCCTGTTCTTCATCTGCTGCACGTTCTTCTGCTCTGCTCAATTCGTTCCGATCTTAATTACAGTTGCAACTTGTAACTTGCAACTGCAACTGTGGCAACTGCAACTGCATTTCCATCTCCAACTCCACACCTCGCTGGCATTTCTCATTCTCCTGTTATGTCAAGCTGGGCCCATTGCTGCGATTCTGACTCCACAAAGACTGAAAGACCGATTTTGATAGCGATTGATGTTGCCTTAATGAATTATGATTGCCATTGCAGTTGCACCAAAGGGGGCAGAGTGGGGGTGGGTGTGTGAGTGGGAAGGAGACAGCTAGCTTAGCAGAGCAGAGAGTAGAAGAGAATCACTGTTAGCGCAGTCTGTTAAGCAACTGTTAGGCAACGCGGGCATGGCAATGACCTGCGTGCGTGGAGCGACTTTAACTAAGTTCTCATTGCTCATTGCTCAGTGTTCACTCGAAAATACACTTGGGAAAATTATGGGGTACAAAACACACGACTCCAAAGCACTGTTAATAGTTAAAAGTTTCGCATTTTCAAGCGTTGTAATTCCCAAGTTATTATTCTGAAGGAGTAAAATTAAATTATAATGTTTTAAATATATATATGTATATTAAACTAAGAAGTATCCTTCATTAAATAACATTTTTTGCTTCTTATAAATAGGTAAATATACCTTTAAATACTATTTACAATATCTGAACTTCTTTTATGTTTAAATTACATATACATATATGTATTATAATGACCCTTGGAATTTTTTTTTTGGCAAGTGCATTAGCACCACCACGACTTACTTTAATGTTTATTTTCTTCATTTCTCGCTTCCCCTAGTTGCCTCCGCCTTCTCTCCTCTTCTCGGCAACCGTTAATGTTTAATGCAAATATGTGTTTCACATCGTCATTTCTCTTCCCGAATCCCCCATATAATCCCCTCGAGAACCCTCACCCTCGCCCTCCCTGAGTGAGTTCAAATAAAGTGCCGCTTGGTTCCGTTCCATTCCGTTCCGCACTTTTGCCGGGCGATCAAAATTTGTCCATTACCACTCTGGGCATTTAAACTTTAATGGGCGTGCCCATATAGTTTACTATATCTCTACGGTTTGGAATATCAGGTGGCAACTGTCAGAAAAAGCAACGCCCTGGGTGGTGGTTTTTATTTTAACAGCTTTATTACTCAAAGTCATACGTGTTGTCCAGTCCCCCAGTTACCCCTCCACTCCGCACAGATGATCAAAGAAACTTTCCAATTTGGAGGATTTGTGTAGGATTTTAATATTATCCTTGCTGACAAGAAGATAGATGTTTTCACAGTGACAACTTATTAATTAGAATTATGGGGGACTTGGGGGACTAGAAAGTCTAATTGAATTCATATTTTCTATTTTATTTGATAGTTTTTCCCGATAAACATTTCTATTTAAATTTAATATACAGTGATTATTAAAAAATAAATAGAATTGAAATATTTAAAATAATAATTTTAATTTTAGTAATCAAATTTTGATTAATTCTTGATTTTTTCAATAAGAAAATGTTGCCAAATTAGGATTAACAGGTTTTCTTACATGCTAACTGCTAATCATAAGACCATTATTTTATCATTATTTTATATTTAAAATGCATAATATAATTGCATACAATTCCATTTTTATAATTCTCTGTAAAGCTTTTACATCGAGGCCTCACTGTACATGCAAATCGCTGTAACTCAGCTTCTCCGTTTTCTTCTGCTGCTGCCCGCTAACAGGTGCCGTTGCAGAAGAAGGTCGCTCTGCGGCTGCTACCTCTCCCGGGCTCTCTTTCTCTCTGTCTCTGTCTCTACCTCTCTCTTTCAAGTTCAATGCTACATTGAGAAAAATAATTTATACTTTTTCTAGACAATTCTCAAAATTAAGAATAGTATTTAAAGATATACTCACAAAACGAAATTGGGAATACGAGTTATTACATTTAAATGGATGTGACTCTATTCTTTCTTCTCTATTTATATAAATTTTTAACTAATTTATAGTTAATGAATCTCTTCCAGAAACTTATAAAATTATTTAATTTTTAGTTTTGTTTCGCTCAGAGAGGGAACGAGTGCTTATGTTTTGTTTTCCAGAGCAAACTTTATTTGTTTGAATGCAAAGTAACTCAATAAATTCTCTCTGTGTATGAGTGCCCATGAACTTTACAGCGCCCGAGAGCGGGAGAGAGTTGTAAGTGGAGAGAGCAAAGAGCAGAGAGTTGTCTTTACGTACGATCGCACTATGGGGCTTATAACAAATTTTTCTGGCCAATATACGATTTTTAAATGTGGTAACATAACATTTAAGTATATATATTTTATTAACAGTTTAAAATTCACTATTTTGCATTAATTATTTATTAAATTTTGAAAAACAGCAATCATAATTTCATAATATTCATAATATTACATTTAAAAAGTATTATTTACTGCCACAAAAAGTGCTCGCTCGCCCCATTGTAGTGGCTCGCTGGAGCGTGTGAGCGTGCTGTAGAAATGGGGCTGACTTCTTTACCTTCTTTTACCTGTTGCTGCCATCTCTTTCTCCCGTTGGAGCTTTCTCTGCTCTGTTCTTGGAGGGCGCTCGCTCTCTTCTGGTTCTGCTTCCTCTATGCGCTCTGGGGGAAAGGCATAAAAGTGGCGATCCACCGCGACCAGGTGCCATTGCGCGTGAATGCAATTGAAGTGCTAACACCTCGTCCCGCTCGAGTCACAGCCTCCAACATTGTCAGTCACCAGTCATCTCACCAGCAGCAGCAGCAGCAGTCGCAGCAGCAGGCGCAGCAGCATCGGAAAACGCAGCATTAGACGCAGCAGTGTGGACAAATTGTTTCTTTTTTTTTTGTGCTCCAATCGCGTGTGTGACAAAATCCCCATCGCTACCAACACTCCTTGCGGGCTGCGTATTTTTTTTTGGCAAGTGAACCCACCCACACACCACCGACGACAAGTGAACATCTCTCAGCTCTCGTGAAAATCGCAAACAAAAAAACAACACAAAAAAACGGTGTGAAAGTGTGAAAGCAAAAAAAATATATAAAAAAAACAGAGACTAAGCCCCACGCTGAAAATAAGGATTAAAGCAGAGCCTGGAAAACTGTGCAATAAAATACTAAACGAAGAAAGAAGGTAAGAAGAATAGGCCACAAAACCAAAGAAAAATTCAAAAACAGTGTTCACTTTTTCTTCTCCTTTTTTTATTATTTATTTTTTGAAACCAAAAAAGAGTGCAAAAGGATTGATTAGATAAATAAAATAAAACACAAACAGTATCATAAAAAAAGGAAAATATTAAATATTCCAAGAAGTTCCAATAAAAAAAATATTAAATAAAATATTAAATTAAATAAAAGAGCTTCCTTATTGGGAAAGTTTTCGAAATAACAACAAACAAATTGATAAATGATCATGAAACTTTGGGAAAATAATATCACAGAAAATAAATATGGAAATAATTGCATATAAACATTTATTAATATTTAAAAATATTTGAAAATGTAAGAATACCAACCTTTATAAATATCAAAAAGTTTTGGCTTTTTAAATATACAAATATAAATATAAAATATTTCATATCACTAAAAGTACTTTAAGGATTTATGCTTTATTTCTTATGAAAACAAAAAAGTATAGTTTCCATAAAGTAATAAATAATACAAACTAAAACCATTAAGATTGATTCGTACATTTAACATAAATTTTAAATTTCTCATAAAGTAAATAACTAAAGAAGAAAAATGTGAAAAATCGAACCAACAAAGTATTTTTTGGTTCTAATATAATATATATATTTTCCTTAAAGCAATAAATAAATATAATAAATATTGGAATAAGAAATATTATTTTACTTATAACTCTAATATAAAAATAAAAATTTCCCATAAAGTAATAAGTTCTAGTCTCTCCATCTCTCTCTCTCTAAAAAAATTTATACGTAAAAAAAAGATCAGTGAAGAAAACAATTTGTGAAAGAAATGCAGCAGCTTCCTCTTTCTTTCATTCTACCATTCCTTGCTCGCATTGCTTTGTATTTTTCTTCTTTGTCATCATCATCATCATCATCATCATCATCATCATCATGATGATGATGTCTGCGATGATTGCCTCCTTTCTCGTCGTCAAAAGTGACACCTCGCGGAGTGAGTGAGTGAGTGAGCAGCCAGGAGGTCTCTTTCCCTGTGCTTCCTTCTCCATTTACACTTGTATTTGCCCCGCCAATTGTCACCTGCTCAGGAGGGTCTCTTCATGCCAGGCCCATCCTTTCCCTTTTCCCCCACCATCCATTCTGTTTTTTTTCTCTCTCTTTTCTAACCCTGAAAACGAATGACTTAGGCAACGAACTCGATTGCAGGCCAAAGACTTAGGCAACGAACTTGACGCGCAAGGCGAGGGCAAGTCAGGAATTCCATGAAAATCGGTGCGTTTTCGCATTATGCATGTGCATAGACCTTCAATTTCATTGGAAAATGCAAGAAAAGCTTTAAAGTTGAGGGTCAACTATGTTTTTTTCCCCCTCTCTCTATATATAGATATATATTTATATATATATATATATCACTGGTCTTGCTTGCGGCTTGGCAAATTTAATGCCGCTGCTCTGTTGCTGGTTGCGCTTTATATTTTCTGTTAAAGTCATTAACGCAATTAACCGTTATTACCCACCGTTGTTGCTGTCAGCGGTATGGTCACCCAATTCAT
The DNA here is from genome assembly GCF_035046125.1 of Drosophila serrata. Lineage (NCBI taxonomy): Eukaryota > Metazoa > Arthropoda > Insecta > Diptera > Drosophilidae > Drosophila > Drosophila serrata. Next base: position 1,956,130 of record NW_028257174.1, on the reverse strand, counting down.
TAGGAAAGCATTTAGTGCCAGAGCGGGATAGCCTACCTGCTGCAAAACTAAAATAAAACGATATATATATAAACATTTATATATATATATGTATATAGCAACAAGAAAAAGCAACGGTCCACAAAAGAGCATGAGAAACGCATTAAAAGCCACTGAGGAAAAGCAAAAAGAACTCCGTTTAAAAAAAAAATAAAAGAAAATGTGAAGAAACAGATACCAAGGGGGACAACCTGTCCCGAGAGCGACCCAACCCACCAAAACTAACCCAACTACCAACTGCTGGCGTCTGGTTTAATGGTTTTCCAAGTAGCAAAACGAACCCGGTTCGAATGAAAACTTTATTGTTTTTTCAGCGCCCGGAAATAATGTAATAATCTTGCATAAAAACGACCTCGTCTTATGGTTTATACTTTTATAATCGAATCGTAAAACCAAAAAAAATAACAAAACAAAGAACCTAAACAACCCATTAAAGCCGATTTTGGGGGAAATGGAACCTGGAACCTGGAACCTCGGTACCTCGGTGCCTCCCCTTGAGGCCTCGGGAAATACAAGAGGAAAAAAAAGGCGGCCAGCAAAAGAAAAGAACCAAGTGCCTTGGGTGCCAGGCATTAGCATTAGCATCTAACATCAATTAATGTCTGGCCGCGATGCAAATCAGTGACGACCATCATTAAACAAGTCTACCCCTCTCCACCTTCCACCTTCTTTTGCAATCCATCAATTGAGGCAGAAAATAAAAAAAAAAGAGGGAGAAATAACATCATTCGCACCGCGCACATTGGCATTTTCTCCTCATTAAAGACGGATTTTCCACTTTAAACTCTCAACTTGCACTGCACATTTCTCTTTTTGTATTTGTATGTTTTTTTTTTCTGTTAAATGCGTGGAGCAGCTCTGGGGAATTGACCCAAAAAACGCAGAGACAGGGAGAAAGAACAGAGAAGACTTAACGCTAAACGCTTAGCCGCTTCAACAAATCAGTACGTTGTTTTTTGGCCCAGTTTAGATGGTGTTGTAGTTGTAGTTGTAGTTGTAGTTGCTTTTGGCCAAAAACGGAAATTAGTTGCGGGCGGCAGACGGCAAGAAAACTAATTTGAAATTCCAAATGAAACGAATGAATTCGGTCTGATTGAGATGAGACCGGGAAAGCGGACGGCCAGCGATGGCCCTCCGGCGGTCACTCCAACTGGGTTCTCCTTCTTACCTCTTCCTACCCTTTAGTTGCTTTTCATTTATTTTCTTGGACAACAAATGGAAAAAAACTAGCACATCAAAATAAAAATACAACAGACTAAGTTAGAGCCCAACAGCTGCTGACTTTCTTCCGTCTTTCTTTCAAGATCGGAAATCTCCAAAATGAAATATTTACTAAAGCAAATGTTTTAAGTAAAGAGTTGTAATGATGGGATGTTTTTCTTGAAAGTATGTTAAGATCAAAGGTCTATAGAAGTTTTTTCAAGATATATCTATAGTATTTGTAGTACTTCTTGAAGAATCTTGTATTTTATACCTTGAAATATGAAGTTCTTTTATGCTATTTCGTATCAATACTTAGGAATTCTTGTCTTTAAAGATGTATCTTATGATATAAGTACTGCATTTCAAAGCATCCTGTTTGGTATTAACTGAAATATACTTTCTGTAAATAAGACTAATCCTAATTCCTTCTTGAAGAAGATCTGGGACATGTATATGTCTACCTTTCTATATTCCCAGTCTGATTCTTTGGAGTGATTGACTGCCGCTTGATTACCTAATGGACAACAGCACTCTTCGTGTCTTCAGCCTCCCCTCATTAGCATCTCAGATTTCATTAGCTTCCTTTTTTCCCCGCTGTCTCAATGATGGCCTTCTTTTTGGCTTGTGCCGCTTGGCTTGGCACAGATTCTTCCCTCCACTCCACACCACTCTGCTCTATTCTTTTTCTTGTTCTTTTTTCCTTTTTGGGGGCTGGCTATGTGGGTCAGCTTGAATTCAATGGGTGTCTGTGTGTAAACACCTGTTTCGGGCCACAGACGCATGACAACACACAATTGGGGGATTTTGTAGTAGAGTAAAGATTCGCCAGGCGAATGATATGATATTCTCCCACTCAACATCAACAGCAGCACTCGGAGTTGCCTTCAAGATGCCTGTTGTTGAAGGCTAAATGGTTGAGCGATACAAGACCACAGAGTGATGACTGATGGGCAACGAGTGGCGAGTTGGAGGATCACATGAGTGACGAGTGATCATTGAAGTGGGGTTCTGGAGAGGGTCTCCACTTGAGACAGCTGAAATTGTTTATAGACTCAAGTTTAGTGCTTAAGGGATTATATTTTGCTAGATATAAGGAAGGATATCTGGGTAGAGAAAGTAATTATAGTTAAAGATGGGAAGGAAGAGGTTGTTAGAATATTTAACAGATGAATTCTTTAAAGTTCATTCTTTTTTTTATTTTTCCCTTATTTACTTTTTTCTATTTTTGTTCTATTTTCTATTTCTATTTTGGCAATAAAACGAAAACTGTTTCAAATTGAATTTGCTTTGTCGTTTGGCCATGGTAATTATACCAAATAGAAACCCCTAGATCATCATCATCATCATCAACTTCATGGTGATGCGGCGTATCTTCCCTATCGTCATGATGACGATGAGCTGGCACTTGTGTTTGTCGTTCCAGCTGAAATCTTTTCGTTTTCTTTCGAGGAAACGAAGACCCAGAAGCGGCCCAAGATCTCGCTTGAAGAATCTGTGCTATTCCAACGGTTGTTTTGTTTACAGTCACCATCACCTCGCCCCCCGCTTTTATTTTAACCATTTTTGGTATTATAAGCCATATTAAATCGAAATGCTTCTTAGTTATGAGAGAGAGGGGCAGGAAATGTGGGCCAAAGTTGTATTTGGATCTGTTTTTATTTTTTTTTGTCTCAGTCTCAGTCTTGGTCTCGGTATTTTGGCTTATGATCGCCCCGCGTTTTTTTTTTGTCATAAGCACAATGACGCTCCATAGTTCTTTTGAGCACAGATACCACCGCGATCCCTCGCTTAAACTTTCGTTCCCAATTAGGCCATAAAATTATTCACCCAGTCGCTGGAAATGGGGGGAAATAGCAGTAAATGGCTAGATCTAAATGAATGCACTTAAAATGAATGAATGAATGGAATGGAATGAACCGGATTCGATTGGAATGGAAATGGAATGGCCCAGTTCCCGTTTGCCAGTCCCAGGCGAATGCAAATCAAAAGGAGACTCTTAGGTGGCGGCTGTGGCTAATTTGAATAGTTGATTGTTTTAAAGCAAAAAAGCGATTGAATCATTTATGCTGATTGCCGGCACACAATCAATGAGTGTGTTTGGTTAAGACATTATAAATTACTGGAATGGCAAGCAATGTTCTTTCCAGACTGGATGGCTGAGTATATTCCATGAATAAAAACCATTTATTTCTGAAAGAAAGAAGGTTGTAAGACCAACACTGATTGCATTGCAAAAAGGGTTGTAAAAGTGAGCCAAGAAGAACCTTTTTGCGGATTATTGGGGTATTCATTAAATTAGAAATTTAAAATACATATGTTCTTGAGATAAGGACAACCTTTCATAGTTACTTACAAAGGAATTATCACACCTTTTTAGGGTTATGCTACTTATGAATCATTCCATTAATCAGTCATGAATAAAGCTCATTCATTGTTCTAACTATGAAGATTCATTTTCATTTTAAACAAATCAAATATCTTTATTAAATTATACATAAATTAAATCAACTCCATTTCTTTGGCAATGAAATGTAAATCTCAAAAATTCCAGTCAGAACTTTCTTTTTTTTGGGAACCTTTTGTAATTATAATCATCAACTCTTAATTATGTCCAATTAAAAGCGACTCTTCTCTGGGCTGTTGCTACTTAATCCGTTGTAAATGACCAAAGAAATTCTAATTAAAATTCCAAATTGATTGATGGAGGCACTGACAGAACTTGGAAGAACAAAAAAATAACGACAGAGACTGTGGCTCATCTTCCCATGGCCAAAGTGTCTAACTATCTGAGTATCTATGTATCTATCTTTAGAAAAAAGCGGAAAGCCGGGGTGAACGTGTGAAAGTGTTCCCATTTCACTTGGTCAAGACCGAGACGAAGACGGAGCCCGTGACCAGTGTCAATTTCAAGTTCTCGTTTCGAAACAAAACATTTGGTATTTCTTTTTTTTTTTTTTTGTTGTTGTTGACTGCACTTGACTTGGCCAAGACTTGGAGTTGGCCAAGAGCTTTTCCTCGCTGCGTGCGCGTGCTTGCGTGTTGGGTTCATTCTTTCTCTTCTGCTTGGAGCCCCCATTTAATGGTTACAATAAAAAACAGAAAGAAAGAAAAGGGCTAATTACAAGTCACATGCGTATGCAAATGCCATAACTTCCACATCAAACTTGAACTCCATGAAGGCGGAAAAAGTGTGTTTTTGGAGTGTGCGAATGTTCTTTTGTATTTAGAAGAGAATTTTCCATTGTGGCAGCATCTCTTATTTACAATTCCAAACAAAACACCGAATTGAGAGCGGCTTCAGCGAGGCGGAGCGTTGCGTTAAACATTTTGCATTTGCATAGCAATTTCATTTGAATGATTATTTATTTCATTCGTCGCTTTCCCTAACGTTTGTGTCTTAAGTCTTTTGTTTTTTTACGACTCGAGGAGGTGGAGTCTCTCTCCACTCGACCCGCTTGCAATTCGGTCAAGTAATCATTTATTCCAACTTAATTGCTGCCATGTTGCACTCCAGTTCCAGTTCCAGGTTTTCCAGCTCCAGGTTTTCCAGCTGCTGTTGTTGTTTTAATTACTCAGCATGTTGCATGCAAATCCAGCCATGCTGGAAAAACTAGCAATGAGCGATTTTCCTTTTTGGGTGTGGTTCGTTCACTAAGAACGAAACGAAGCTCAAAGAAAATTCATCTAAAGAAAAAAGGGGGTTGCTTCCACCGAGAGAGTTTCCAACGAGGGGGGGCTGTATATATATATATATACATATATCAATATGCCATTAACTGGCGGAGGAAGCTTGACCAGCTTTCAGATACACACATACATAAATATTGTATCTTTGTATCTTTGTATCTATGTATCTACCTACTAGTAGTTACCGTTACGCAGCAAGAAGATGAAACATGTTCTCGAACCGAGAACCAGAACCCAAAGAAGAAGATTTCCAATCTGAATGGAAAAGAAAAATAGAAAGAGAGAGAGCCTCAAAATGGAATTTTCTTTGGTTACCAAGGCCAATCTATATACGATATATGTATATATATATATATGTATATGAAAAGTGGCTTAAATTAAACGAAACGAGAAGAGAAAATAACAATAAAGGCCGGCCAGAAGAAGCTGCGGCAGCAGCATCAGAAATCGATTGGAAACTCGTTTTCAACATCATTTGACTGGAAAGTGCATTTTCTGTTATTAATATATGAAGAAAAAAAAATAAAGAGTTGAGTTGAGCCGATGAAGAGGCCAAGATATGTTATAATTAAGTGGCATTGTTTTCAGCCCCAACTTCAGGTGCGATCCGTTAGAGAAAACTCAGGGAGAGCTCAAGCTGATGTTGATGTTGAAGTTGAAGTTGAAGCTAAACTTTTTCAAGTTGAAAACAAAGTCAGAAGAGATTCGATCCCAGATCTCAAGCAAAAGAAGTTGAAAAAAATGTGCCGCAATTGGTATCATCTCTTGTGAGCTCTTCATTCAAGATTTTTTTCTGGTAATTTGTTGTGTGTGTGTGTGTTTGAAGAAAATTGTTGAAAGTCTTGAGGTTTTCTCTTGAAATCGAATCGTATAAAGTGGAAACAGATCTAACCAATAAATTTTTGAAGAGAACCAGTGTAGTTATTAACAAAATCATACTAAACAGGCTTATCAGCATCTCTCTTTTTTTTTGTGTTTGTAATATAATAAATTTTAATCAAAACCAATTCTTTTGGTCTTTCTCTTTGCAGAAGAATTGCAGACAGAAGAAGCTTCACGCAGCAGCCGAAGAATACAAAGAGGTAAGCACAAACCTCTTGGTTTTTGGGTGGGAGAATCAAAGAGTCCGGGAAATCACAGAATCAAAGAACCAGACAGAGAGATAGTCAGGGAATCAGGGAAACCTACTGAGACTGAGAACATGAAGTGAACTCCACTCCATGCCAAGTTGAGGCGGGTTCACATTGAAAACTCTAAAACCTGGGCTCGGTTCAACTTGGACTTGTGTGTATTTTATGTCTTCCGCTGTAATTGCGATCACAAATCAAGGCAGGTGTTGAGTGGATTGGACGTTGACGTTGAAAGTTAAACAGAGAAAGAGAGAGAGAGAGAAATGTTAAAGCTGGCTTTCCATCCAATCCCAAGTCCCAGTCCCAATCTAAGTCTAATCATCATGGACTCGCTGGGTTGTCTCTGGTTGTCTGAATGTCTATTTATAGGCGAGGTGCAACAGGCAATCGCCCGGCAATTAGTCACTCGGAACCGCGAACCGCAGAATTGCAGAACCAACAGCAACTCCATCCCAACCCATCTGTCCAGCACCATCCATCCATCCATCCATCTATCCATCCATCCATCCATTGCGTCGTTCCATCTGTGAATGCTGCGATTGCACTGCCACTGCCTTAATGCGCACCCTCGACTCAGTCGCCTTCTGTCTCGCAAATCACAATTATTTAGGTCTGGCTTTGCTAATTTTGAGATGGCAACGTGACACGAACTATTGCATTATGGCGATATAATATTGAAATAACTAAATATTTAAATAACTAAAACTAAACTGTTGATGTTTAAAGATTTCTAAACCTTTTTATCAATCTTTAAAGTTGTTTGAAAGTTTAGCTAAGTGAAAAATAATTAAGGAAGAATTTTATAAGAAGTGTTACAGGGGTATAGAGAGACAGCGATCAACTCCACTTAATTTTCTCTTAAAACTATCGCTTCATAATCAGTTTCCCGTTTAATTGAGATTTCTCATCTATTGTTTTTACCTTTTCTAATCACCTTTTTATGACCCTACCTTTTGTTAATTACACTTGCTATTCCTTCGGGGGAATTTTCACGCTGATTGCTCATAAAAAGATCAATCAAGTAAGAGTCTTTGTGGTCGTGAGTGATTTCTGCTTCCATCTTCCATCTCCAAAGGCCATAAATTGTCCAGTGGCGGTGGCTTAGTGTAACTAATTGACGATCAACGCAAAACGCTTTGGCGGCATCCACCGCCCAGCAACCATTCCGCCTCCTTGGTGACATTGAGTAATGGAATTGGAGGAGTTGGAGTTGGAGTTTGGAGTTGAAGTTGAAGCTGTGGTTGAAGTTAAAGCTCCTGCAGGTCAGGTCCTTGGGGCGGAGCACATTTTGAACGCTTTGATTTGTTTGAGCCGCCGTGACGACTTCTTCGACAATTAAGTCTATTCTAAAATAGAGACAGAGAGATATGAAGAGAGGGAGAGGTAAAGTAAGGTAAAGAGGAAAAGTTCCAAAACGAGGGGCTACTGAAAGGAGCTGAAGGAGCTTATATGATATGATGCTTTTAATCTTAAAAATTAATATAATTAAAAATAAATTGTTTGAAGGTAATATTTATATTTTATTGATTAAATATTATTATTGTCAGTACTTTTATTAAAATATATCTAACAGAGATACATTTCTAGGTGAATTTTTACCTTTACTTTTTTTTAAATATATCGAAATATAAATTTTAGACTCTACTTCTATCGTAATATATCGAAAAGATGTTCCATTTTAGCCTTTGGCTTTATCTTTACCTTGAAGTATAGAGAAAACATGTTTAATTACTAGTAAAAAGTTTTCCCTATACTTAGAGGCAATCTTTATCCCTGTCCCTCTAATTTATTATCAGATTCTGGTCTCAGCTTGGGACTGCGTTAAAGGATGCTGAGCTGTGAAGATGCGATCCATTTGGAAAGCCGCACCTTTGTGAGGGCTGCGCAGCCGCGCTGTCATTGCAATTAATTTTGTCTTTGTCTATATTTAATTCGCCTTTTTCGCTGGGCTTGTCTCTCTCTCTCTCTCTCTTTTTCTGCTTTCCTGTTCTTCGAGGGCGTTACCACAAGTTCTCACATGCCTGGGCGATAATCGATAGTTATCGATAAATCCCTGTCTCCGGCCTCTGGAAAGTTTTCGGTCATTGTCCATGCACTAATTAAGTTATGCACTTGGTCCCTGCCTCGTTGCCCAGCTATGAGGAAGTCTTCTTGGTCTCTGCATATATCTATCGCTTGTATCTGGAGAATGTGCTGCTTCGGACCCAGGCCAGGCCAGGGGGAGCTAAGAACCTCCAACCTCGACGAAGAGCTTATCAAGACCTGGCCATCTGAGTTTGGGGCCTTTCTGCGGTCTTAGCCCCCTTCCTTTATTTATTTATTTTTATTTTTTTATGCCTCTGCTGCGAGCGGAAGTTCTCTTTTTCACGAAAAAAATTCTAAAGAGTTTTGTGCTGTTATCTGTTGTTGCTCCCAGGCGATATCATAAATCCTATTAATCGAAATCGAAATGGTATAGACGGGGGCACAGTGAAGGAGGTATATACTTGCCATAATAATAAATTCAAAGCTTTTTATCAGCTAACGTTGGTGGAGTTTTTCTCAATAAGATGCTTAAAATATTGCTTTGCTGTGTGTAGATTGTTTATTTATCTATATCCATATTTAAACATTCGTTTTTTTTTTCGACAAATCAAAGCTTAAAATTCTCATAACTTTCTTTCGGAGATAGCTGGATCGATTCGCCTGTTGATGCTGATTAAGAATATATATGATTTATAGGGTCGGAAATGATTCCTTCACTCAGTTTAATGTTTCTAAATAATAGTGTAATACCATTCTTTAGTCTTTATTTATTGATTTTTTAAATATGACAATTTTGTTACCAATTCAAGTTTAAAAAACTCATAACTTAGCCCAAACACCATTAATTTTAATTCGGAAAACGGGCTTATGCTAGTTTTTGCTAGATTAAAAAGTCTGCATAATCAGTTTAAAATGTAAAAACATTAAAAATTTCATCATATTTTTTAAATCTTAACCCCTTATAAAATTTATAAAAAATGGTAAACAATTTTTTTCTGCCTAAGATGGCTAGATCGAATCTCCAGTTGATGCTGATCAAGAATATATATGATTTATAGGGTCGGATTTGACTACTTCACTCAGTTTCAAGCATTTGACTGAAATTATAATACCCTGCAATCAGTGCTTTTTGACAATTATCGATAAATGCTTGAAAATTACAAAAAACTTCCACAAAGTAACATGAACGGTCGATAAACAATTACTAAAAGCGATTACATAAATAGGTATCGAGTATCCTTTTGCGGCAATTGCGTTTATGTGACCCCTAAGTGGATATCAATTAACTCGGTCTGTTCCTCTTTACTATATTCCATTTATTTATGGTTTTCGTTTTTTGTATTTCTGTTTCTGTTTTTGTTTTCTGTTCTTCTTTTTTTATATTTGTGGCTTTTCAATTACATTTATCGATCCTCCTCCGCTTGCTTATTCTCCATTTATTCCACAATCATCGCAGAATGAAGTGGAGTGGAGAACTCCTAGCTCTGGCTCGCTTTTCAAGTGGCAATTGTTAATTTATTGTTTGTGGGCAGCCGTAAGCGTTTTGTATTGATTCAGCTTGCCAATTATTGTGTAAATAAATTCCAAATTGCGTGAGGCAGTAACAGCGGCAAAAGTGTGCTCTTCATGAACTCCTTTGGGCTTGGGCTTGGGTTGGGGTTTGGGTTTTTGAGTTGATCGTAATGTTTGCTGCTGCTCTGTTGCCAAAGGCCATTCACATACATTTTTTCGTACTTTATGGGCAATTTCCAGGCCCAAGAAAGAGTTGGTAGAAAAAAAAAATGCTGTAAAAAGAAGGCAGGCAGCGGAAAGCTAAGACTAACGGAGTCAACAAGCCGCCGCAATATTGGTAGAATCAACTCTACCTCCTACTCTTCCAGCTGGAACTCCTCCTCCTCCTGCTCCACCTTCTGGGGCTCCACAAAGCCCCAGCATTGTGCACTACAAATTGTCACACAATGTTCCAGCTTGTGTTGCCTAGAGTTTCCCCCTCTCTGTGTTTGGTTTTCCCCCATGGAAAGCTCAATGAGATAAGCTGAAAAGCCTAATATGGACAAAGCAGCAACAAAGCATGAACGAACAGCCAAGCATGAAAGCAAAGGAAAAGCAAAAAAAGAAAATCCGTTGATGGGCCACTGATAAGGCTAGATTATGAGAACGATTTTTGATTTAAGAGCCAAACTTCAGAGCTATAAATCAAGGAAATCGGGGAGATCAGGAAAATACATATATATCAAGGTTGAAAATAATGTTCAATTCTGTTAAATATTCCTAAAAACATATTTACACAGCTTGGAATTATGATAAGTTAGACCTTAAACTTATACTTTTTTCAAAGCCAAAAATTTGGAATAGGGGCGGTATAACCCATACTTTTTGTTTGAAGAATTCAACTCTTTGGTGAAGAAAAGAAAGATAGAAAGACACAGAAGCAACGGTGGCTGGCAGCTTTCATTTGTTTGCTCAGTTTATGAAACTGTGAAGGTTTCTTCAAAGGCAAAAGGCATCCTTTCCTCTCCAAACTCTCCTCGACGACTGCCAACTTCATCTTCGTTGTGTCCGAAGACGGCATTGATGGAGTGACAGGCGGCGGACCAAGACCAAGAGCAAGACCACGACCAGGACCAGGACCAAAAGCCACAGAGACAACCAACGTGGAGACATTCGATTAGCATTAAGCGCATCGGGAATAGAGAGAGAGTCCAAGAGGAACTCCAAGCGAATGTTGTTATGCAATTTTAGTTACTTAGGGCCCATCAGTCAATCCGGCCAACTGTCTGTCATCACCTTACCCCTGGCGGCACATCACTCTTTCTCCTCCTCAAACTCTGCATTTTCATTTTCCTCAAGTTGACAGTCTCTGTTGGGGTTTCTTTTTTGTTTAATTGCCCAAAAGAGTAGCTCAAGAGTTGACCCATTTCGTGGCTAGATTTCTGAGTCAAGATTACCAGGAAGCCAAGTTTCAGGGGGTCTCAGGTTACACAGATAAGTCTTTACTTTGAATTTTATATTCCATATATAAATATATATTTCGAAAGTTATGTAAATATTCCAAGCATTTTACATTATAATTGCTGATACAGCCACCGGAAGAGCCAGGGCTCCAGAGATCACATCACATAGCTAGCCAAATTTAGCAATTTAGCCATAAATGTAGAGCCAAATGGCCAACTCAGTGGAGTCTCATTAAAGGCAAGAAATCACTCCTGAATTGCCTGGCTTGGGTTGCCTTCATTAAATATGAGAAATAATTGCAATTATTGAATATTTTGCTGTGTGTGCGCTCAAAAAGGGGCCGTTGTGTCGGTCGTTCGTTCGTTCGTTGGTTTGTTGAAATCCAAATCCCAAATGCGGCTAAAGGACATCATCATCTTTTGCTGCAACGGCGTTGGCCATCTATGGAGCTGCCCACGCTCAACTATATAGAGAGAGAACAAAAAAAAAGAGAACCTAAAGCCAAAACTGAAACAGAAACCAACATGAAAACCCAACATGGTCTAAGCATTTGCATTTTTCATCCACGCCACATCCATGGCCCCTCCTCGGGAATACTCGGGGTTTTTTGTTTGTCAGACTCATTTGAGTGCAGTCGCTATTTATGTTTTATGCTAAAGGGGCAGACGACCAAGACCCAAGACCAAGACCAACTCCCAGTCCCAGTTCCAGTCCCAGTCCCAGTCCCAGTTGTAGGCCTCAAGACCAAGACCAAGACCCAGACCCAGGCCAAGATAACCAACGACCAAGTTCGATTTGGATTTGCTAGAGCGTTCGCAGTCAGTGGCCAGTCTAGTGGTAGTAATACACTTGAAGAAAATATATAAGGAAAAAGATATAAGCAACGTCCAGTTAACAGATATGCACTATTTTCCTCAGAGAGAATATTATGTTGCTATAAACCAATTTTGAAAGACTTGAAGACTTATTTCTTTCCCTTTCCCAAATAATAAATATATCTTACAACTTTTAAAGATCTTACCTTCATTTAATAATCCATATTTAATATAAAAACCACATACTTTTTTCTGTCAGTGTCCCTCCCTAGTTCTGGTTGCCTTTTTTCCCCTGTTAAGGCAACGAGGCCAAAGCGACTCTGACTTTGACTATGTGATGTTTCGGCCAAAGCCAAAGCCAAAGTCAAAGTCAAGTCAAGTCAGCGTTTACTCTGCTTAACCCACAACAGCCCCAGCCTTCACTTGGGCGGGGGTTAAGCCAAGTGCTAACTGGACTGATAGCTATGTAAATATGTGAACTGCATTCCCTTTGGACTTGGACTTGGACGTGGACGTGGACGTGGACGTGGACGTGGACTTGGACAAGGCAGCAAAAGTGTCGAAAGACCTCCAGGAGAAGAGCAAGTCGTTGAGCTTATTGAGTGATCCAAATGGTTCCATAAATCAAGCAAAAGGGTATAGATTATGGTAAATAGTTAAGTGAAGAGTAAAGAAGTGGAAAGTGAAGAATGAAGATCGAAGAACTAAGAAACCAAGAACCAACAACCAAGAGCCGAGAGCGACTAGGAAACATGATAAAGAAGGTGGCATCCCCCATGAAGTGAAGTAAGGTACAAGAAAAACCTCACTGTCTTGAGCTGTGAATAAATCTTCTGAACAGCAAACAAAAAATTTGAATAATTCGATACACAGGTTTTCAATCAATTTAAAATCCCAAGACAGGCTTGACTACCGCTGATTGTTTTTCATAGGAATTTAAAAAAATATTTAACTATATATATGTTCAAATTTTTTAATATTTCAAGCAATCAGAATTCATAGACACAATATTTCATTCCCTGTTCCAATTTTTATGAAAATTAAAACGTTTTAAAGCCGGCATTCCCCCCAAATATTTCAATTAAAAACCATTTCATACCATTCCGTGCCAATAGGTTGAATTCCAGCTTTCTTTATGAATTTATTTAAAACAATGTTTCAAGTATTTTAAAATTGTGTTTACTCTTAATTAAATTTGTCAGTGTTTTTTTAAATATTTCTTGTTATTTCGTGTCATTTCTAAGAACTCTATATATGGCCATGTTTTTTTTTTTGTTTATTTTCCATTCTTTCACCGGAATTCCATTCATTCCCCTGTGACTGTGTGAGTTTGTGTGGCTTTCTGTGCCGTCACACTCACATCCATTCCATTCCGTTCCGGTTTTGGCATTCCGTTCTGATTCCGTTGCCTCGTTTGCCATTGATTGCCGTTAGGCCAAAAGCAATTTGAAAGCAACTTGGAACGACGACAAAAGAAAAATTTGTATCAAATTTCTAACATGATTTTATGGCGACAAAATGCAGTAATCTCTCTCCCCCACTGCCGCCGTTCCAATCTGTTCCATTTCCACGCTGTGCTGACCAACTTGATCATCATGATCATGATCATAATTTATATTTTTTATTGTAGTAGTAGTAGCATTTGTGCAACATCATTATTAGCAGTGACAGAGCAACAGAGAAACATAAACAAAAAGAGAGCAAGGCAATCGGAGAAATTAGAAGGAATAAAAATAGAAATAAGAATAGAGATAGATATATAAATAATACAAAGAAAAAGAATTGAAGAAAAAAGTTCATCAGGGAAAGTATAAAGAGAGGCTAGAGAATCCTCAGATGATTAGTAAGAAATTATTAACTTAAATAAATATGTTTTTAGTTTGGAAAAGAATTCCGAAATTACTTAGTGAAAGAATATATTTTTCAAGAGTTTCCCAGACCCAAAAATATGTTCAATTAAATCTAACAATTATTTAAACAAGGCAGAGGAAAGCCTAAAGTTGTTAAAAGAAAAGTCTGCTTCTGAGAAGGAGAAAGACCAGGAGAAGAAGCTGGAGCAGGAGCAGGAGCAAGTACAGGCGACATGTGGCTGCCTCATTAAAGCAACTTCAAGTTGGGTTAATCAGGCAAATGCCATGGTTTCATTCCAAATACTGAACACTGAAGACTGAAGACTAGAGACTGAAGTCCAAAGACTGAAGACTGAAGACTGAAGATTGAAGATTGAAGATTGAAGACTAGAGACTGAAGTCCAAAGACTGAAGACTCGAGTCGGCAGTCAATCAGTAAGATTGGAGACAACAGGCAGCCACAGGAGGAGTTTGCCAAATGCCACTGTCTCTTCTCCTTTGTCACCCCTCTCCCTTTCTCTTTCTCTCTCTCCCTCTCTCTTTCTCTCACTCCTCCCTACTCTCTTCTCTCCTCTCCATTTGCTTCCTCTTTCTCCCGCTCTTTCCTTTCGGGAGCAAGAAAACACAAACCGGTCAAAATTAACCTACTTAAGAGTGGAGGCCAACTTTGGATGACTTGGCCTGCCCGCCTGACCAGCAGCTGCCGCTGTCTTTTGGCCCGGGAAGCCTTTCCTTCTTCCCAAAAAAACAACAGAAAAATCAAAACAAAAACAAAAAAACTACACCAAAATTGTTAAAAAAAAAAAAAATAAAGAAAAGCAAATCTGTGCGGTACGTGCCATGTAAAATCAGATGAAGAGTGGCAGGAAAACAAAAAAAAACGAAAGACTGAGGCAACAAACTTGAAAACTTGAAAAGGAGCCAAAGTCAAATGTCGCACGCGATGAAAAATCGCTTCAACCAAAGACACGCCCACTTTCAATCGCTTTATCTGGGAAACAAATCTGTTAACAATTTAACCAATTTATAAATTATATATATAAAGATATATATGTATATATATATATATATATATATATAGGTGTGGATTTATGGAGAGAAAATGTAATATTCTGAGCTTTTCATTTTGTTGAATAAAAAGACATCTAGGAAAATGTAATCAAAATAATTTGAGTAATATAAATAAAACGATTTTTGATTGATGATTTTTCCAAATATTTTTTGTAGTAGAAATTCTTAAGATTTTCAATTTAAATTCCTAGTTTTCCCTACAAAATGAAAACTATATAACTATAGAGTTCTCCTTTCTGCCAAATCGAATTGCTTGGCATTTTTCTCAAGTGATACAACGTGTAAGAGAGAGATAGGGAAAAGAAACCGCAAAGAAACCGAGGGGAAAATTGAAAATCTGGCGATGAAAATGCAAACCGCAATCAAAGTCAAAGCGGAAAACTTCATCAACATCAAACATCACTCGAAGAGTTCGTGGGGAGGCTCACCAGCGGCGAGTCCATTGGTTATCCCCGCAGCGATCCGGAGTGGTGCCCAGTGAGCCAGGTTAATTGATTATCGCTGCACTTTTCCAACCCCGATTTTCCACCTTCCTCTCTCTCTCTCTTTTTTTCTCTCGGTCTCTTTCTCTGTCTCCCTGTCCAGCAGAGGAGTATGCGAGTGACCGACCATCGACCATCGACCGCAATGACAAGCGTCACGAGATCAAAGCATAAAACCAAAATTAGAAGAAAACCAATGGCCATCCCATCCAGTAGAATTTAGCCAAGACCACGAACTCGTGCCTCACGTGGGTCTCGTGAGTGCACAGAGAGAAAATATGTGCAGAAGAATTCAAAAATATATTTTTATAGCCTTGCAGGATATTCTAATATTAGTCTGAATCTTCTAACGATGTGAAGGAATCATTTCCGACCCTATAAATGATATATATTCTTGATCAGCATCAACAGGCGAATCTTTCTAGACATCTCTGGCAGAAAAAAATAATTTTCAAAAATTTTCAATTTTTTCAAATAAAGAAAAGGCGTGTTAAAAAATTAATGAAAAAATTTAATTTTTTACATTTTAAACTGAGTATGCAGATTTATTAAACTAATAAATACTAACATAGTACAGTTTTCCGTATTAAAATTAAATAATTTTTGGCTGAGTTATGAGTTTTTTAAACTTTGTTTTTTAGAAAGAATTGTCACATAAAAATATAGTTAATATTGCTTAAAATAATGGTATTATGACTTTAGTCAGAAGCTAAAAACTAAGTGAAGGAGTCATTTCCAACCCTATAGATCATATATATTCTTGATCAGCAACAACAGACGAATCTTTCTAGACATCTCCAACAGAAAAAAAAAATGTATCAATTTTTTCAACTTTTTATAAGGGGTGCATTGTTAAATTGGTTAAAAAGAAATCGAATTTTTTTTTTATTTTTTTACATTTTAAATTGAGTATGTAGATTTATTAAACTTATAAAAACTAGCATAGCAAACCTTTTTGAATCGAAATTAATGTTTTTTTGGCTGAGTTATGAGATTTTTAATCTTTTTTTACTAAAAAAAAAAACTGTCTTACAAAAATATCAAGAAATTTCTTTACCTTTCTAGCAATATAAATATATTTTAAAGCTCTCTAAACCTAAAGTAAATTTTCTCTCAGTGCTGCGTAAGTGCAAAGCTCTATTTATGACCCCCAAAGAAACAGGCATAGCCATGTTTCGGTTGCCTAACAAGATTTGTGTGCCATTTCGATGCCGCTTTTGGTAGCACCTTTTGGCCAAGGTCTGGGCTTCCTCTAGTTGGTTGGCCAGCTTCGTGTCTGATCTGTTCTGTGACAGCAGCCAGGAGCAGCAGCAGGCAGCAGCCACTGCTCTTGGCCAAAACAGAACACAACCAGAAAGCGGCTTTGGAAAATCAAGTGATTACTGTCTGGCATCACGAGTAATGAAACGTGACTCAAATCGCAGTTAAACACCGAGGCCAGGCGGCCATCTCCTGCCTCCCATATATATATATTTATATATAAGAGCAGATATATATATATATATATATATAGACTCGATCCTCACACACGCAAACGCCAAACGAACGAGGTAAAACACGAGGCAACAACAATTAGAACAAGCCAAAAACAACGCCGAGAACAAGAGCCAGAGGGATACAGAGGCCATCATGGCAGTGAGACCAAGAGAGATCTCCTCCAGAGATCCCCTAGGAGCAGCTGCTGTAGGCTCTAGCCTGGCATCATCAATGTCCCGGCCATGTCAGCCATTTGGGTAATGTCGTCGCTGCTCGAATTTAATGGCCAAAAACAACAACAAAAACAAAACAGGAGAAACAAAATCAACACACACTCTAGAGAGGCGAAAATAGAAGATACAAAGGATGGGGGGACAAGCCACAGGAGAATTCCCTGGGAGTGGGAATAGGAGCAGGAGCTTGGAATAGGAACAGGAGCAGGAAAAGGAGCAGTGATAGGAGCAGGAAAAGCAGTAGGAGTAAAGGTAGGAGCAGGAGTAGGAGCAGAAATAGGAACAGGAGCAGGAAAAGGAGCAGGAATAGGAACAGGAGCAGGAATAGGAACAGGAGCAGGAGTAGGAGCAGGAGTAGAAGTAGGAGTAGGAGCAAGAGTAGGGGTATGAATAGGAGCAGAAGCAGAAGCTTGGATCAAAGGAAGTAGAGGAGGTCCTTAATATATAAAAAAATAAGAGTAGGAGCTATTTTTACTACGTTTTAGAATTTATGAATATTAAAATTGATCACCTATAGCTTAAATGTAATATATAAATTGCTAAGGAAGCTGTACTTAAGGGTTTTCTAACTTTAAAAAGCTTTTGACTTGGTTTTATTTTGAAGAGATAAAGGGTTTTTCGAACTTTAATTTGTTAAATTCTTAGACCATTAAGGAATTAAATCTTTCAAAAACGAACTCTTCCAAATTCTTCAATCTCTTTAAAAACTCTTCTTAACTCTTAAATTTTTTAAATAGTCGTTCTTTTAAGTACTTTCAATTCTTCCATCTCTCTAAAATATCTTTTTTCCAAGAACACATTTTCCCTTTAAAAATATTCAAGAGATTAAAGGAATTGTCAAACGTTCATCAACTCCTTAATAACCTTTCTAAACTCATTAATATCTTAAATATCTTTTATAAATTCTATGAACTCCTTTAGATATCTTTTGAATTCTTTCATCTCCTTAATATCTCTACCAAACACCATCACTACTTAAATATTTGTAATATCTCTTGTAAATTCTTTTATCCCTGTAAATATCTCTCTCGAAATCCATCCAATTCTTCCATCTCCTTCATAATATATCATTCCAAAGACAACACACATTTGCCTCCTTTAAAGAGCAGCATTCAACTCTCTCCATTAAAACTGATCTTGTTATGTTCATGTTCATTCCATCTTTTATTGACCTCGAGAGATACACCATTGATGATCCCTGGCAATTATCTGTTTGGACTTGGTGTGTAATTGAATTGATTAGAATGGGATCAAAAAAAAAAAGAAGGAAACCCTCTGACCATAGATCTTGGCCAGGGCACAGCTGGCCGTCCCATATGGATGATATCCATATCCGTTGTGTGTTGTGTGAGACCATTAAATCTTCCCAAGATTTGCATATGAAACAAAAGAGGCGGACATGCAAATCTTTTCCTCCTCGACTCCTTTCGTGCTGCTCTGGTTGTGCTCCTCCTTGGCCCAAAAGAGATGACACTGCCACGAGAGGCAATCTGCATGAGATACGATGTGGCGGCGGTGGTGGTGTATCTCTGGGAATGCGACACGACTTGGTTGGTGTTTGAAATATTTCACTTTTGGCTAGCGCCCAACACACAAACAAAAAAAAACTAAAAGAAAAGCAAAAAAATAGATATATATAAGAATAAATACAGACAATGGGCAGTGAGTGGCCTGTGGCTTTAAGACCGGCCTTCTGCCTGCTTCTTCTCTCGTTGGACACTTGGCTCTGTCTTGGTCTTGGCCTTTTTTCCTCTCCTTGGGATAATACATGATATTAGACACAACACCATAGACCAACTTGGAGGAGGCCTCAAAATGGAAAATTGCCATGCATAACATATTTTTCTTTTCCCTCTCCCTTGATTTTTTTGTTTTTTGTTTTTTGTTTATTATAAAGACTTGCAAAGTGGAGGCATTTTCCTTGGACCACAATTTATGCAGAGCGAACGCAATTCAGTTTCGGTTTTTAGTTTTTCCCTCCAACTCTTGACTCCAAGTGCCTCCTCCTCCTCCTTGGACCTTGGAGTGCTCCTCCTCCTCCTCCTCCTCCTCCTCCTTCGCTTCCGATGATGGAACAATCGAAGAAGCTGTAAAGCTGAATCCCTGGGATTATGGATGAGCTGGGACGTACCGTTACAACTGTTTGGATATTGTTTGTGCCGGGGGAAAATTCGAGAGAAAAAAAAAAGGTGGCTCTGTGGAGGAGATAAAACCACAAAAATTTAGTGTGATCCATGAGGCTGTGATCTCCGTTGTATTTGTGGCTGGATTTGATTAGATCACAAAGATGGATCACAAACATTAAACACAAAGATTGATGGCACAAAAGTTAACTAGTTGTTGTTTGCCAGATTATCAAAATACCGATAGATATTTAATCTGCAGCGAAAAACAAGTGTTGTACATTTAGAAAGATACACTTTTTGAAGGGTAAGGGGTATAATAACCTTTTAAATTTTAATTCTAACATTACGGAAGGAACAGGAAAATCTGAAAATGTTAGTTAGTTTATAGGCATTTCTATATGACAATTTTTGTGGATCAATCAAAGTTTAAAAATCTCATAACTCAGCCAAAAAAGCTTTAATTTTAGGTCAGAAAGCTGTTCTGTGTTAGTTTTTATTAGGTTAATAAATCTGCATACTAAGTTTAAAATGTAAAAAATTTTACATTTTTGTCGTTTTTTTTTTTTATTTAACGATGTAACCCCTTATAAAACTTTGAAAAAATTGGTAAAATTTTATTTTCCGACGGATATGGCTAGAAAGATTCCCCTGTTGATGCTGATCAAGAATATATATGATCTATAGGGTCGGAAATGACTCCTTCAGTAAGTTTCAAGCTTCTGACTGAAATTTGAATACCCTGTAAAGGGTATAAAAATTTAACCTGACGGAGTACGCCCAGAAAATGTTGCTAAACAAAGGTAGCCAGGAACATGTTGCATAGGTTTAAAATAAGTCTGACAGAAGACTATAGCTTTTACTTATATTTCCCCCTTGTTTTCCTGTAGTTTCCTTATTTTCCTTAATTTGTTTCTAATTAATTTTAATCTTTTTTTGCCTAGGTAAATTTTGCATATTTATCTTTATACTGTCACGGTCGCCAGAAGATGTTCGCTTATTTTATTAGTTTTGTGTTTTATTATTACTTGAACCCCTATAAGTTATAGGGTACTGTACATATCAGTTAATGGTTTTTGTGGCCTTAAGAAATACGGGTACCTTACATATTTATATACATATATTTATAAATATAAAGATGATATATGTATATACCTTTTTTTGCTGTCCACAAATACAATTAAATTGTGTTTATGGCAAGAGAAACTACTTTTTATTGACATTTTATGGGCACTTCGTTTGGGCCATTAATCAAAACTAATTTCTATTTATTTTCTATGACCTATTGTTAGCAAAAAAAAATTAAATAAAAATAAGTAAAACATTAGAAAACAAGTCACAAACATGGCCAATTTGCTCATTATTATTTTCTGCTTGCACTTTCAGTCTTTCAACAAGTCGAAGAAGTCGTTGAAGAAATCCCCCGGAAGAAATCGAA
The DNA here is from genome assembly GCF_035046125.1 of Drosophila serrata. Taxonomy (NCBI): domain Eukaryota; kingdom Metazoa; phylum Arthropoda; class Insecta; order Diptera; family Drosophilidae; genus Drosophila; species Drosophila serrata. Next base: position 1,935,603 of record NW_028257174.1, on the reverse strand, counting down.
AGCAAAGGTGAGCAAAAAACTATTTATTTATATATTTTTTGTTTGGCTTTCAACAAATTTCCATTTCGCCAACAAGTTTTTGCTTTCGTTGAGGCTGCCGATGATGTTGATGATGATGATCTTTCTCTATATTTTGTTTAATTAGTGTTCCGCCTTTTCTCGATTCTTTGTGTTGTTTTTATTTTTTTTTTCATTTTTTCTGTTCTTTTTTGATTGATTTATGTTGGTTCTTCTTTTTTTATTATTGAGGCGTGAGGCGCGTTTGAAACATTAACAAAAAAACCAAGTACCAAGTGTTTGCCTGGGAAAATGCCAAAAAAAAGGGGGGAAAGATGGGCGGACTGGGGGTTGTGTGCCATTAGCAGCAACACGACTTTGGCTTCATCTGCCTCTGCAACCTCCTCCCACCCATCAAAGTTCTCGCTTTCACCGAATTCATTTTATTTTTTTATTTATTGAATTCTGTGCATGTCGGGCACGTTTTCACGAATCTAAAAAAACAAAAACCAAACGGAATGAAATGGAACGAGCCATGCATGTTCTGTGCTATACACAGAGAGAAAAAGGGAAGGAAATTTTAAAGATAGATTTGGGAAATAATGTCAAGAAGCCTTTAAAAAAATAAATAATTAAGAGCAAGTTATAGTGCTCCCTGATATTAACCAACATTTAAAGAAGCTAGTTAGTTTTCTTTCTTGAAAATAATTTTATAAACCATTTCTTTATAAGTTTCTCTGATTAATTCCCTTTAATTTAAATTAATTGTCAGTTTCCCCCTTTTTCTTGCCGTGTGCTTTTGCTGTGTGTTAAAGTCAAAGTCAGGGCAATGTCTGTTGAAGCCACAAAAAGTAACAACAAAAGTGATAAATAAAATGGGCGGCGAAGAGGTGATTGCCATTGTCCATTTGCTGTTGCTTGTAGCTGCCTTTTTTTATTTTTTTTATTTTTTTGCTAGCCATCGATGGGTTTTGTTTTGGTTTTTATTGGCCATATATTCATTGGGCTTTTGGGCTATGACAACCTTAAAAGAAGAGCCACAAATATAGAGACTATACTATGGAATCTCTCGTAGTTATTTTTGAGATTGTGAGAAATACCGAAAGATGCCAGTAGCGAGTAACGAATGACGATTTACGAGTAGGGAGCAACAACTAAGGAATAAAGTGGAGTGAGTATACATTAACGAGAGCTACTAGGAAATAAAGAATAACTAGTAGCAGCCACAGCCTTGAGATTTACAATTCGGGAGTATTAACTAATTCATAACAACTAAACTAGTATGCATTAGCGAGGAGAAAATAATGATAAATGAGTAACGAGACACGAATACCGAATAGGAAGTAAAGTTCAGCGAGTAACCAATAGCAAGTATCTAGTATCTACTAGCAAAGAAACGAGTAACAAATAACGAGTTACGAATAAGAAGTAAGGAAGAGCGAGTAACGAGTAGCAAGTAGCGAGTATCTAGTGCCACAATCTCTCGCCTGCTCCTCCCACTCGGCACTCACACTGCTCCCGGCACTTCCCATTGCCAGAGCCGGAGCCGGAGCCTGAGTGGCATGTGAATGAGGCGGTTCCTCTCCTTCCCCTTCCTCGCACCGAATCCCAGCCAGAAATATTTGGCCCACAGATTGTCTGAGGTCGTGCCAGCAGCAGCGATGTGAGCATAATAAATTCTCTGCTCTTTTTTTTCTCCTCCTCCTTCACCAAGAGAGAAATGAAAATGAAAAGTTCTCAAGCGACAAAAACCTTTTGACAAAGCACGTACTAGAGGAAACAACAACAAACGAAGGAAAACTGACAGGGCAGTGCAGTGTTGCATTGTGCATAATGAGCATTTTGGGTTAGGTCGTTCCAAATTCGAACAAAAAATAAAGACAAGAAGCCGCCTCAGTTGGCAATTAGTTTGGAAAACTTGGAAACCAAACACACAAATAGTTGTGGTGAAAACTTGAGCAGGAAAAGTAACACGTTTAGGAAATGGGTGACAGAATTGGATCAATCGACACTTGATTGAAAAGAAAAGAAAGTTGCAAGAGAGATATATATGTACATATAAAGAAGGTTAGGTTCTTAAATCTTTCTAAAGTTAGCTAAATAGACCAAGAGAACTGCTTTATGTTGACACGCAATAAAGAAAATGTAAAGAAAACCGCAGATTTATGGCATCGACATCGACATCGGCACATTAAACAAGTCCCAGTTACACATCCAGTTTCCCAGTTTCTAAGTAATCAAGCTTGCACAGCATCTATAAGCGATTAATGGCTGGCATAAATACCCGGAATTCCATTCTCATTCTCATTCTCATCATTATGATTAAGAGAACGCGGCAAAAAGAAAAATTAAAGCTGGAAACGAGGAAGCCTGCAAGGCGAGAAGAAACCGCAGAAACTCATTTGCAGAAGGAGTAACCCAGCTACACAGAGGAAAATGTATTATATACTTAACAAATCCTTTAAAAAGTTGGCTCTTAGTAATAGTTTTCAAGGGGTAACTTGTCTGATAAACCATATTACTAGGTATCATAGTTAAAACATGATTTTGTAGTGATTAAAGAAACATTTTCCATGTGTTCTGTGTAGAGAAAAAGGCAACAGAGAGATGCATTTGCCTGGGATTGGGAACTGGTTTGATTTAACTAACTTCCCAAACACCTCAGTTTCACAGCGGATGGACTTTGCATCCAATGGGGGAGAGGGAACAGTGTCCAAGATCGGACCCGGCAAAAATGAATATCCGCCTGACCCACATCCAATTCCAGCATCATGAACGGATTTGCATGGCTGCAGTCCGCCAACTGCAATTCAGATTGGTTTTTTTTTTTAGGAGGAATCTTTTGACATGGCCACCAAAAACCGCCACTGGCGACGTGTCTGTATGTACACTCTTAGTGCAAGTTGGAGTTGGAGTCTCAGAACTTGGCCTACTTCCATGTGACCGCTTTCAGACGCTGTCTCCCACTTCTTGGCCAGCTTCTACTCCACCAACTCCAACTCCATCTCCTTCGACTTCTACTTCTCCTTCTCCTTCTCCTTTGCCAATCGAGTGTGATTTGGCGAGAAGAAGAACGCACTTTCCCAATCGCAATCGGAATCACAATCGCGCATCCACATCCACATCCACTTCGACACCTGAGTCGAGGCCTCTCCTCAGTGGGCCAAGTGGGTTTCGCATTTGGAAAAGTTTCACTTGGGGGCCCAAAAGAAATTTTGCCGCAAATCGTTGTGTCTCGTCCATTGATCGATCCCATGGGACGGACATTAGGAAAAAAGAAAAGAAGGCATAGATCGATCGATGGAATCTCATCCATCCACAAAAGACGACATCCACTCCAGATAATCGACCATCAATTTGGTTTGGCTTTGGCTTTGGAGATTCTTTTTAACCACTAAACTTGTTAAATTTTGGAAATCAAATGTTTACACAGTCAGAGACTTTCACAAAGTATTGGGTGATATATAGCTTATAAAAACTGAAATCAGTAATATATCGATAAATTACTATGATTATTTCGATATGTAACTTGTATACAGAAATTTCTGTAACTTAACTCTTATAAATTAAATAACAAACTCTAAATTGCTTAAGTGTAAATGTGTTTAATCTAAATTCTAGTTTTCCCATGGAAAAGAAAGTTTTAAATTTAAATCTTTGATAACAAATACTTGTAGAAAAGTAGAAAACATGTGAGAGTTTCTTAATTTAAGGTAATCCCTCAACATTATTGCCTTTCTCGTTTCTTGGCAATGAAAGTTGCCCAGAGATGATGAGATGGAATTAAAGAAAGGGTCAATTTGTGCAGATGGAAAGAAGGCGGAACCCAGATGGTTGTCATTAGCACTCATCACACGGCCACATCGGAGATGGCCAAGGCAAATCAAATAAGCCACGCACCAGTAGTGAGTGGGCAGAAATGAGAATGGTTACAGAGAGATCTCTGTAGTTTCTATAGTTTTCCTTTAGTTTCTTTTTTTTTCGGCACATAACAAGCCGCAACTAAATCGACAAAATCGGCTAATGCGACAGACGTGGACGTCCATTGGAGAATAATGCCATGCCATAGACTTGTTGTCCATTGTTGGCATTCCAATGCGTCTTCCTGCAATGTTGAGATGTTCCCCGGTTGCTGATGTTTTGCAGCCAGCAATTGTGGCATCATTAACATGCAACCAAGTGAGAAAGATGGGTTAAGGTTGCACTGTGCGAATGAAATGGGTTAATGTTGCAGTTCTAAACATTTTAGGGGATAACAAGTAATTTCGAGTCAGTCTAGTCTGATTATATAGAGAAGAGAGTTTGATTGTTACTCAATTTTAATCAAGAAAAAGTCGGTTAAGTTGTGTTTTCAAAGAACGATAAGTTATATAAAGTGTAAGGAACTCTTTTTAACTAATTTGAGAGAATGGATATGTAAAACTTTGTTTAAATCGATTAAAAATTTTAAATTAAATTATTTATCTAAGGAATACCGATATGTTTTATGTTCAAGGCAAATAATTTGTCAAATTTGTTCAATAAGATGTATGCAAAATGGGATTATTTCAATGCTGTCTGCTTAAATATAGTAATTTTAGTTTGTATAACTATTCTTTTAGTTGAAAATACTTTTTAGAAGTAGGAATACTTCTTTATAACTATATACCTTTTGTTTGTGATGTATTAAATCAAGATTATAATCAAAATTTATCATAAGTCACTAAAAATGGTTTCATTTCTGTAACTTTAGAGTAGGATATATAATTTTAACCAGGCTTAATTAAAAATGTATTTATTTTTAAACCCTTTTTTCGCCATGTGTATAAAAAAAGACATTGGCATTGGGTAGAGACGTGAATTGAGCAAACAGCATTATCGTACGATCATCGCCGGTGGTTGGAGGGCCTCCTAATGACAGTGCCGGGCAACGCCTCCTCCTCCTAAACCGCCCCTAATCCTCTCTAGCTATCTATCCATCTAGCTCCCCCCTCTTAACCCTATACCCTCTCCTTGGTTCTACCAATACCAAAATCCCTGCTCTCTAAGTACGTGCGTGGCTTTGCAGATCTCTGTGTGGGTTGAGGCAGTGGCGGTGGAAGGTTGTGATGGAATCTGGCATCTGGCCCGGGCGACCTTTTGGCCATCTGCCAGTTTGGGCAGTTTTGAGCCAAAACATTCAAATTGTGGCCCGATCTAATGGCAACATCTAACGCTTCAGCTTCAGCTTCGACTTCAGCTTCAGCTTAGCTCGCAGCCCGGTTAACCAGGTCAACTAACGGGGCACCGTTCGTCGTCCGCAAAGCTGTTAAAGCCAACTCAAACAAATACCTCCGTTTTAGCCCGCATCTTCTCGTCTCTCGTTTGTTGGCTTATTTATCTTCTAGCCGCCGCCGTTTCCTCTACGTACGCACAAATTTGCATTCGACTTTCTTTCAATTTCAATTTGTTTGAGCTTTTCATTGGAGCAGGCTAGGCTAGGCCGATGGAATCTAATTGGTTCAATAATGGGCCATAATTGTTGGAAAAATGTTGGTAATTTGGCCACTAATCGGCGGTGAACAGTTACCCCCGGTTGGGAATGTTTGATCGGAACGGAACTTTATCTGTCTTTCTCTATAGTCTCAATAAATCTGCCTTTTTAACACGAATTTCTGAACAACTTCAAATCAAGTTTGTTGCCTAAGTCTTTTGTTTTTTTCAAGGTTTTTCTTTGCAAAGATTATATCTAACTTTAGAAATTAAGAAACCTTTTAAAACAAAAGCTCTTTTAAATGAAACCCCTTCTTTAAATAGAAACTGCCTTTTAGTTTTCATCTCAAGATTTCCTACCGGAAAACTCATTTCAAACTAGGTAACAGGCAGATATCTTGGCGGCAAACACTTGCCACATGTTGCATGCATCGCATTAGAGTCACTTGATCAGGTGGAACGTCACGTACAACTTCCTTCGTCCCTACCCCTTTCAGGGGTCTTTAATTAAATGTTGTTCTTAAAATTGCACAAACTACAAAATGAGCCACAATGGGCCACTTAGTCAGCAGAAGCAAGAAAGATCCAAAGGAGCAGGAGGATCTAGAGGAGCAGGAATACCATGAGGATCTAGAGAAACCAGAGGGAAGGTGGTGCCAAGTTGGTTTACATTTGCTTATCGGTCTTCGAAGTTGTCGGTTTCTCGACTTTCTGGGGCTTTGGACCATTGCACATGTTGCAGCAAATTGGTCATCTTCATCTGGCTGCCCCAGCAACCATTTGCCATTCCAGTCCACACGAGGAGGAGAGGACAACACTATGTTGCCCTGGCGCATTCAATTATTTCCATGTCCTGATTGTCTTGTCGTGCGACGGCGCGAGTTTTGCATTTAAAAATAGGCTCCAACTCCAACTCCAAGTCCGAGTCCGAGGCCTTCCTCTCCTCCAGCCTTGTTTACCTCTTTAAATTGCAAATATTTTTAATGAGGGCTTCTCCCCGATTCGCTTGCAATGTCTAGCGCCAGGGTCCACACCCAAATGGGTTATCCCATATGCAGATGATGCTGCTCCTGCTCCTGCTGCTGACCAAGTGTCGGGCCTGTTGTAATGAGCCTTGTTCGAGCCAAGATAGATGGCTAAAAATACATGCCACAGATAGCCCCTTTGGACTGAACAGAGATGTCAACCACAAAGTAATGCCGATGCCTGGTCCAATCTCGATTATGATGCCGCCTGACAGTTGCCTATCTTCTTTGCGTGATGATCGATCGCTATTGGAGCAGCTGGAGGCGATACAGTGTGTGGGAATGTCACTGCCAAGAGATGTTTATTCTGGTTATTATAATAACTACTTAAACTATTTGTATTCTGAGCAAAAGTTGAGGTGTTTTTGAATCACTTTCAGTCAGCTTTTACCTGGCAATGAACTTGCAATTGTGAAAACTACACTCAAAACGATGACAATGCTTGGCGGCATTCCACATTTTAGGGCAAAGGTAGAAGAAAAAACCTAACCAAGACCAAAAGCAATTGCAATTGCAATTAATTACTGAAACTTTAAAGCCTGCACTTGCTGCTGCTGCTGTTGCTGCTGTTGCTGATGCTGTTGCTGTTGCTGTTGCTGTTGCTGCTGTTGCTGCTATTGCTGCTGTTGCTGTTGCTGCTATTGCTGTTGCTGCTGCTGCTGTTGGTGTTGCTGTTGATGTTGCTGTTGCTGTTGCTGCTGTTGCTGTTGCTGTTGCTGCTCGTACTGCTGCTGCTGCTGCTGCTGCGATCTTAGTTCATTTGCTGTCTCTCCCCCAAAGTTCCCCTTTGTCATCATCATTTCTCCGTCGTGGCAAACTGATGTTGCTGCTCATAATTGCCATAAATCATGCAACGTTCTTGCTTGCCGCCACTTGAAACTTGATGTTGATGTTGAACTTGAAGATGAAGATGAGACGGTGGGGGAGAGGGACATGGAGTTAAAGATGGCAAAGACGCTGTGGTGTAGCCTCGAAGAGAGTTTCCCCCAAACCCCAAACTCCAAACACATTCCGCGGCCTCAAATGCACCTCTAATGACTCCTGTTCTTTGTTGCAGCCCCAATCCTCTGCTCATCCTCTTGCCACTCCGGTCCAAGCCTTCTCGATCTTGGGTCTCATCCTCATCCACAGTCTCAACCTCTCGCCCATCGCTTTGGCTTTGGCTTTGGCTTTGGCTAATGGCTTTTGTTGGCCAACTTCCGCGAACGAGAAGAGCCGCAGCCATCCCATCCTTATTCCAAGAACGAAAACTCCACTGAGTCTCCCCTTTCTCTCTCTCTCTTAAGCACTGATCAAAAAATAGGGATAACCCTTGTTAAGGCTTCATTTTAAAGCTCTAAACAGGTTCATATGAAATATTTCAAAAGAGATTTCAATATTCTAAGTAAATCAAAATATTGATCGAATTTCAATTCTATAAATCGATTGTTAGGTAACACAACGGAAAAACAGTAGGATTTATCGATGTTTCATCGATAACTTGCTTTGAACAATCTTTTCAACTTTTTGTCATTAAAAAGAAACCCTATACCTTAACAGAACAGTATAAATTTCTCGCAGTGTATGTTGGCCAATGAGCGATTGATGAGACAACTGCCAAAAAGAGTGGACCAGGGGCCAGGCCATGGATGCACATCCTCCTGCTCCTGCTCCTTCTCCCTTCTGCTCGATACGCATCTGGAGCGAAGAAAAAAAAGTAAAATATCATAAAAAAATAAAATAAAAAATAAAGTAAAGTAAAGAGAAAGAAGAACATTCGACGCATTTATGCCGTGGCAAAGAATTTATGAAATGTTTGGGTTTCTTTTTCGTTTTCCGTTGAATGTTGCACGTTCCAGCGCCTGGCCAGGAGGCAGAGAACCACACCCTGGAACCCCTGACACGCCCCTGACCCCACAGTGTCCCCTTTTATTCCCCCATTTGTCCCCTTTCTTTCCCTTTTTTCCTCATTTTTTTCTCTTGCTTGGCCGTGTTGCATATCTTGTTGCCAGCATCGTCGATGGGGCAGCACTTTCAAATAACTCGCCACATGTTGCAACACTTTAACAAAAAAGAGTTTCAAGAAAAAATACCTTTGTTTGGGAAAACCTATAGAAAATTGTATAAAAATATATAGTTTCTTAGCTTGACATAGTAAATGGAATATATTTTTTAAATTCTATATTAAAGTATATAATTTTTTGTAGTATTTTTTATCCTCTACTTCCATTTTTCTATCTGTATCTGTGTGTGCTCGCTGCAACAACCTTGGGGCAGCCCAGCAGAGAGGATATCGTTTCTGCCAACTTGTTATGCAATAAATTTCCGGTTCTAACCAAAAACAACAGAAATAAAATGAAAGAAAAAAAAGTTGGCTGCAAACAGCTGCAACCATTTTTCACATGCCCAAGAAGAACATTGTTCGCGAAAAGCATCCAAATGCACAAAAGAACTATGCCTCCATACAGATTTTCTTAAAAGTTTTCCTCCATATTTATTAGTAGTAAATTTTTTTGGGGTTTGGGAGCGGCACCTTTCTCCTGAGATCCTGACTGAATGGGTTTTTTGGAATTATTTGAGGGTAATTTTCAAGCTTAATCATTGCTTATATCATATTTAATATGTACGTTTTAATTATCTATGGCTTACTTAACTTTTAGGGCTTGAATAAAATAAAAACATTAACATATTTGATAAAAACTTTTTGTTTGCATCTAAAAATATCGAAAAATTGCTTTTTTTTGTTAGTAATTTAACCTTGAAATGCATAAGTTTATATAGCCTTGCAGTTTACAATTAAAATTTTGATATGAAATCGAAAATCTATCATAGCTAAGCTTAAAATATTCGCATTCATTAAATCGATATTTATGAATATTTGTATATGACAATTTGTTCTAAAAATCAAAGTTTTGAACTATCATAACTCAACCAAAAAAGCATTAATTTCAATTCGGAAAGTTGTCCTATGTTAGTTTTTATTAGGTTAATAAATCTGCATACTCAGTTTAAAATGTTAATTTTTTTTAAATTTTGTTGATTTTTTTTAAATTTAATGATGTAACCCCTTAAAAAATTTTGAAAAAATTCATCAAATTTTTTTTCTGTTGAAAATGTCTAGCAAGATTCCCCTTTTGATGCTGATCAAGAATATATATGGTTTATAGGGTCGGAAATGGCGCCTTCACGAGGATTTAAGCTTCTAACTGGAATACGTTTCAAAGAGTATAAAAATGATATACTTTTTATATATTTTTGCCCAATTTTTCCATAAATTATTTGGCAGTAAACGCTTGATCTTTGCATCAAATTTGTAGCCCAGATTCCTGCTGCTACTTTATCTATTTTTATTTGGTTTTATTTCATTTTATTTATGTTTTTTATGACCAAGTGGGTGTCAACTTGGTTAGATTCGGTAACGGTTCCTAATGGCACATGTGCGGGCCTAATCGATGGCGCCTTGTGGCCGAGCCACGGCAGCAGCTGCCTGCCATCAGTTCTGGATTGTATCTTTGTGGATGGGATGCATGCCTGCTCCAAATTGGAAGAGAGGAGGAGGATCAGGAGGAGGTGGTGGAGCAGGAGGAGCAGAGACCAGTGCCAGTGCCCCCTTTGATCTGTTCGTTCCATTTAATTTTGCCACTCAAATGCCTCCTTCTCTCTGGTCTCTGTCTCTAGTGCTCTTTTTATATATATTTTTTTTGTATCTCTTTTCTTTTTTTAATTATAACTTTTAATATTTTTCGTTTAAACGTACACTCACTCTGACCACCTGAGAATGGGAATGAGAACGAGAACGACAGCCTGAGAAAAGTGGAAAAGTGGGAAAATGGCAGATGGAAAAGCCTGGCCTAGGCCATGGCCATGGCCACGGCCTCTTGGACTCGCTTCCATTGTTCGATAGCAATTACTGTTTGCTGCTTTCGCACTTCTATTACACAAACTCTATATACTATATATTACTATATATACTATATATGTATATATATGTATATATATAGGAAAAATAGCGAAAATGCTGAAGAGTAGATAAAAGGGGAGTGTTTCTGGCTAGAAGCACGCATGGCAGGTGCTTCAACTTTGCTCGGCTGCATCTTTAAGCCAAGCGATGATTGAAAATTACATAATTGCGAAAGGCAGCACGAGGTGCCAGGGAAATAGGAAAAATAGTAGAGAAAAAAGTAGGAGAAAAATGGGGGGAAATAGGGGGACAGGTGGCAAGAGGCAGGAGAAGATGAAGGGGCCTTGCCACCAGCTAAGTGATTGAGTGTGTTCTTCTCATCGCCGTGTGTGTGTGTTGTGACAACAACAAGACTTGCAACAAATGGCATTAAATGAAAAGGTTTCTCCTTTTTTTCCCTAGACCCCCTTTTTTTTCGTTGTTCCTTTCCCTTTGCCTCTCTGGCCATTTCCTTTTGCCAATTGATCGAGTGTACAGGCCAAACACCAAGTACCAAAATGGGACAGACACATCCGTTTCTACATTTTGCAACAAATAAAATGCAGAAAAATTAAGATATTTATGGTCTCACTCTATAGGATCATAATATTAACAAAATAGATAGATGGTTTATTACAAAATATTAGGTATATTGAACATGAAATTATTATTATGAAACAATTATTATGAACAATTACTATTTAAAACAAAAGTCTATATAGGAATGAATATAATATGAATATAAAATGTCCAATAATTTGATATTCGAATTGTGGAAAACAGATAATATTGGTATCATATTTTATTGATTTATTTAATGAAAAATTCAATATTTAGATACATAATTAAAAGTTAAATTAATATGAAAAAAATAATAGAATAAATGGGGTAAGCAGAAAAATTATATATCTACCTGTATTTATTTATTCATTTCTTTAAATCAAAAGTCACAATATTTATAAATCCATATATTAACGTTGGGAAAATGTGTAATAATTTGATGTTATAAATGGGGAAAACAGAAAATACATATTTTTGAGCAAATAAATTTGAAAATTAGATCCACTTAAATTATATAAATTTTTTTTGATATTGCTGGATATTTTTCTATATTAAAAATATGCAATATATTTTTAATACAAAATGAATACACTTTCTATCGATATACACGACTAGATTTAATTTTTCTAGTAAATCATAGCTTTGAATATTAGTTTACCGTTTTATATTGTATTCCCTTTAAGTTCCTTGAGTTATAGTATAGATTTTTCAAGAAGAACTCTTAAAATCCACTCTAAAACTCAACTATAGACAGTGACAGGGACTCTCTTCCTGTGACTCTGACTGCGATTCTGACTGTGACTTTGACTGCGATTCTGACTGCGATTCTGTGACTCTAGACTGTGACAGTGACTGAAGCTGAAGCCGAGGATCGTGAGCACTCGAGAGGCTCCTCGTGTCCATGTCCGTGTCCACTTCTGCTCCATCTCCTTTAGCTTCTTCGATCTTGTATGATATGGAAAAATGTCTTGATTGACAGGCAAATCGCATTGCATTTGGCATGACCAATTATTTGGCATTTACTGTTTCCTGCTCATCTCTGGCTAATTGGTTATGCCGGCGACTGTGAATGTTGCCAAAGAAATGGAAACTTGAGCCATCTTTTGTGTCTAATTATTGACTCTAAAAAGCGACTTTCACTGGTCCGGTGACTGTGTGTTCGTTCTCCTCTTCTCTCTCTTCTCTATTATTAGAAAATCACCGCCCATCTTTGTGACCTTTCCCCCATTCCATTACCGTTTTCCTGACTGTTTTCCTGCCCGTTTTCCCCTTCACTCTCTAATGATCTCAGTGTGATCATCTCAGGGTCTCTCTTCTGTGTTTTGTATCTCTGTATCTTTCTACGTTGTTCTACCTTTAGATACTTTTTTTTCGTGGTATCTGCTTATGATGCAATTCTCTCTTTCTCTCTGTATCTTCTGTAATTAGAGGTCTTAAAACGAGAATGGGTATGGACAGTGAGGAGAGTTGGGAGCGTGCCTAATGATAACCTTTTCGCAGGGCCTTGGAATACACCAAAAGAAAATACTATCTACCTTTCACTGTTCAAGCCTCTCCTAAGAAGCTTCTAAGGCCAAAAGTTCTCAATGCTTTCTGTTTTCTTTTTGACCGTGTACATATTTTCCCCTTCCGTCCTTTTTTTGGTTCACAGTAACTGCAAATTTTCTTGATTACCGGTTAGCCTTTACTTAAATCCAAGTACGCGCCACTGGCCACCAGAATTGGCCACAACAACAACAGGAGAAAAATGAAAAAGAAAAAGTATAAAGAGAAAAACAGAAGGAAAAATATATGTATAGAGAAGCAAAGAAACAGATACCCAAAGAAGGGGCGTCATGGGGCGTGGGGCGTGGCAGCCCTGACCATTGACCATTTGTGTTGGCCAGCTGATGATGAGGAGCTTGGAACTTTTGCAAAAGTCCATCGATCTACGATTCTGGGCCATATAATTATACGCAGCAGACACAGTTTGTGACCTTCATGAACCCCTTTTCTGCCATACTGCCATCCTGCCTTTAGCTCGTTTCTATAATTGCAGTAGGCAAATCCTTTCGAGAAATCCCAGAAATCACACACACAACACACTCAAATTAGAAATGGTCAAGGACGCGGGCAAGGCAAAGAGGCCAAAAATAAACCTAAAGACAACCCAAGACATGACTATAAATAACGAGATTCGTGAGCTGGCAATTTCCATTCCATTGGTGAGGAGTTCCAACGAGAATGACGTCAACAGAAGGAGATGTCCGTGGCCCTTTATCTGGGCAACCAGATCTGATGCCCTTGTAATTGGGCCTTCTGTTAGTAAGGAGATCGAAGGGCTTGGACTGGGCTGGGCTCCTCATCATCATCATCATCCTCGTCTTTGGCTCGTTTTCAAATGCATTTTATTTTGATCGATCGATTGATCCTATGAGCCAGTCACGAGGAAAGGAAAGCGATAGCTATCCCCATCATCCGAGCTCCTAATTATTTCGATTTTAAGTTATTAAATCAAGTGATTAAGTTCACTTATAATATTAAGCCCAATCAATAAGAAGCCACTAAGCTTGGCCTTCGTTTGTGGCTGAATCTTCGACATTAATTCCCCATAAGTTGGAAGAACCTAGCTCCTTACCTGCCTTACCTGTCTTCCTTTTTATTTTTTTGTGGCACATGCAAAACGAGAGCAATCGCAGAAGATGCAACACGAGTTGCTAGTGCAGACCCAGAGCCAGCGACAATTTCTAGCTTTCGGCTCCCGTTGAGCTTGCTGCATGTTGCTGCTGCTGCTGTTGCTGCTGTTGCTGTTGCTGTTGCTGCTCCTCCTTCTCCTCTTGGTGCTGCTCCTCCTGCTCCTCATCCTACTGCTCCACCTCTTGTTGCAGTTGCTCTTGTCGCTGTCGCCGTTGTTGCTGTCGTGCTCTTCGAGGGGGATCGTCGCAGCAGTTGCAACAGCAACATCAGCGGGCATTCCGCTGTCTTTGCCACCTATTTCATACAGCATACAGAACATTTGTTGTCGCTGTTTCTGTTGCTGTTGTCGCTGTCGATGTTGCTGCCGATGTTGCTGCTGATGTTGCTGCTGATGTTGCCCTGCAATCGGACACGCGGCCAACTGGCAACATTTGGCACTGGCCCGCAGAGAATTCGATGCTCTGGCTATCGTTTGCCATTTACCCCTTCCAATGGTCCCTGGTGCACAGAAAAAAATATTTGTATACCTTTGCTAGGGTATTATTTCAGTCAGAAGGTTGTTATGCAGTGAAGGAGTCACTTCCGACCCTATAAATCATATATATTCTTGATCAGCATCAATAGGGGAATCTTTTTAGCTATGTTGGGAAGAAAAAAAAATTTGTTTAATTTTTTCAAACATTTTTAAGGGGTTACATCGTAAAAATTAATAAATAAAAATGATAAAAAATTGAATTTTTTCAAATTTTATACTGAGTATGCAGTTTTATTTACCTATAAAAAACTAGCACAAAACAGCTTTCCGAATTAAAATTAATGCTTTTTTGACTGAGTTATGAGTTTTTTAAATTAAGATTTTTAGAAAAAAGTGTCATATAAACATATAGCTAATATTGATTAAAAAATGGTATTATAATTTTAACCAAAAGCTTAAAACTAAGTGAAGGAATCATTTCCGACCCTATAAATCATATATATTCTTAATCAGCATCAACATGAGAATCGATCTAGCCACCTCCGGTAGAAAAAATTTTTTTATTAATTTTTTCAATATTTTATAAGGGGTTACATTTTTAAATTTTTGTATAAATGTATAAAAATTTAAAATTTTTTACGTTTTAAACTGAGTATGCAGATTTATAAACCTAGATAAAAATAGCATATAACCGCTTTCCGAATTAAAATTAATGCCTTTTTAGCTGAGTTATTAAGATTTTAAAGTTTCATTTGTTGAAAAAATTTGCATATAAAAATAATGATATATATGTTATCTAAAAACTTGGACTTCCCGAAGTTTGATTTCTTTCTTGTTTAAATTGAAATACTGATTGCAGATTCTCGATGTTATTCTACCGATTAAATATAGGAACATATGTAGTACAAACTCCAATACATATTAACAAACAAAAGATATTATATATGTGCATTATTTTAAAATCTTTTGTTTCTTAGGGTTTTGTTTCTGTTTCTAGATTATATAGTTAACTTATATCCTTGATTATTGATCACATTTTTGTCGCTGTGCCTGGAACCATTGTTGGCTTTCATTTGGCCATTTGCAGCTCGTGTTGGGCTGGCCAACGAGCGGTTTAATATCGCCAGTAATGGCCACGTTCTGCGCTCTATAATCACTTGAATGCATGAAATAATTGCAATGGCAGAGGAGGAGGAGGAGAAGCCAAAGAGTCCAACTACGAGTTCGAGTCCAAGTTGGAGTTGGAGTTGGAGTTAGACTCAAAGTCGTAATCGTAGTCCGTTCTGGACAATTTTCGCAAAACAAATTGAATTGAATATGTAAATATAATTGCTTCGGGGGGAAGAGGCTAGAACGAGTTGGTGGACTCCACTGCCCTTCTGGTGGAAGGATGAGGTGGGGGCGTTTAAAAACCCATAAATTGCAACTTAAATGCAAGCACAAACTCCCTCCAAAATGGGAGTGAGTAGCAGCTGGCCAAGATTCATATATGGCAGCATTAGCTTCCGCAAGACTTCTGACCATTTGTAGAAATGAATGCAAATGCATGCAGTTAAATAATCCATGACTTTGGACTGTGACTCGGGATGGATGAATGAATCAAAAAGGGATTCAGCTCACTGCCAAATCTTTTGTCTGGGAATAATTAAACGAATTGCTTTCATGAGGTGGAAAACTGAGCCTGGGAAACTTGATTCAAGTGCCTAATGACCTTCATTGAAACCTTAAAGAGCTTGAAATGATGTATAATCATATATACATAATATCTCCGACTGAATTTCAAAACTCTCTATTAAAGACTCAAGACTTTTTGCTTTGCCCATCACTTTTCCCTTCAAAGAACAACTCCTTCTACTTCCAAGCGAAACCATTTCGCTTTTCTGTCCGTCGTGAGGTGAAGGACCACCCACACTCACTGGCACTGGACTCCTTGGGCACCTTGCAGGTCAGCTTCACTGAACCATCATGTGCACCACCATCAAGCAGGGTCAATTGGCTAGGATTACCTGTTTTGGGTGGATGGAGGCCGCAGAAAGCAATTTGCAGGCAGCCTCCAAGAACCACAAGAATGCCGAAAAGCTGTTGAGCGAAATTGGAATTGGAATTGCCATTTGGTTGGGGAAATAGGAATGGGTATAGGAGTAGGAATGGGAATGGGATTGGAAATAGTAATGGACAGTGAGAGAGAGTGGGCAGACGTTAGAAACTCAAACCGCAGATCGTCAATAAAACCGCAAAGGCATCGGCCCCCTTTTCCACCATTTCGGTCAGCTCATTAAAGTCTCTTGGTAACTCAAAGAGTTTGATGTGGGATGTGGGAAGATGTCTGCCACTTGGCCAACGAACCTGGCTAGTCCAGAGGAGCAGGAGGAGCAGTAAGAGGAGGATGGGAATGGCCGTACGAAGAATGAGGAGAAGCTAGCTGCTTTTATTGGTTCGGTGGTTTGGCGCTTAGTTAAGCGTGTAATGGGCGGAAGTAGCCACTGCAGTGAGTCCACAGAGACAGAGAGCTCCACTGCGCCACCGCCTTCGTCTGCTTCCTTTCCTTTCCTGGCCTTCTTGGAGGCTGTCAGCAGTGGTCGCGGTCAGAGAAGTGGAACGAATGGGGCGGCGCATGGGAGTTGGGGTAGAGAAGTAGCGAAAGGAAGTAGCACTCATCGGTTTGACTTCTTGGGAACTGGCAAATGCCTACATGAAAGATGACTCTAGATTCTATGGTTATCCAAATAGAAATACTCTCTAACCTTTGACTCATTTCCCTCCTCCTTGCAGATGCAGTCAGCCGAGAGCAGCAGCAGCAGCAGCAGTAGAAACCGCAACCGATCGTCGTACCACACACTCCGCATGGGTTCCCTGCTCATTGCCTCGCTGGCCATTCTCCTGGTGATGCTACCCGGACAGGTGGCCGGCCGGATGGCCTTTGAGAAGCTGACAGACTTTGATTTTCCCGGCAACACGTACTACAGCGTAAAGAACCTGTCGCTATACGAATGCCAGGGTTGGTGCCGCGAGGAGCCCGATTGCCAGGCGGCTGCCTTTAGCTTCGTGGTGAATCCCCTTTCACCCTCGCAGGAGACACACTGCCAGCTGCAGAATGACTCATCGGCGGCCAATCCATCGGCGGCACCACAGCGTAGCGCCAACATGTACTACATGGTGAAGCTGCAGCTGCGCAGCGAGAACGTTTGCCTGCGTCCCTGGAGCTTCGAGCGGGTGCCCAACAAGGTGATCCGTGGCCTGGACAATGCCCTCATCTATACCAGCACCAAGGAGGCCTGCCTGTCCGCCTGCCTCAACGAGAAGCGCTTCGTGTGCCGGTCCGTGGAGTATGACTACAACAACATGAAGTGTGTGCTCAGCGATTCGGATAGACGCAGCTCCGGTCAGTTTGTCCAGCTGGTGGATGCCCAGGGCACCGATTACTTTGAGAATCTCTGCCTGAAACCGGCCCAGGCCTGCAAGAATACCCGATCATTCGGCAATGCCCAGCGCATGGGTGTCTCCGAGGAGAAGGTGGCCCAATATGTGGGTCTGCACTACTACACCGACAAGGAGCTGCAGGTGACCTCCGAGTCTGCTTGCCGCCTGGCCTGCGAGATTGAGAACGAGTTCCTGTGCCGCTCCTTCCTGTATCTGGGCCAGCCCCAGGGTGCCCAGTACAACTGCCGGCTGTACCATCTCGATCACAAGACCCTGCCCGATGGTCCGTCCACCTATTTGAACCATGAACGCCCGCTGATCGATCACGGTGAGCCCATTGGTCAGTACTTTGAGAATCAGTGCGAGAAGGCAGCGGGAGCAGGACCTGGCTCTCCTCCGGGCACCCTGGATAAGATTGATACGCTGCCCGTGAGTCTGGACACCATTGAGGATCCCAATCTGACCAATCTGACGCGCAACGATGTCAACTGTGACAAGACGGGCACCTGCTATGATGGTAAGTCTATCTTGGCTTGGTTTTGAGAGGAGTTTCTCTAATAGTCTCTGTCCTTGTTCTCCCTAGTCTCTGTCCACTGCAAGGACACCAGGATTGCCGTGCAAGTGCGCACCAACAAGCCCTTCAATGGACGTATCTATGCTTTGGGTCGCTCCGAGACCTGTAACATTGATGTCATCAACTCGGATGCCTTCCGTCTGGATCTGACCATGGCTGGACAGGATTGTAACACGCAGAGTGTGGTAAGTACTCCTATGAGAAGATTAATCCTAGTTCCTTTTGCTAATTACTACATTTCCTTTACCAATTCAGACTGGCGTCTATTCCAACACCGTGGTCCTGCAGCATCACAGTGTGGTGATGACCAAGGCCGACAAGATCTACAAGGTCAAGTGCACATATGACATGAGCTCCAAGAACATCACATTCGGCATGATGCCCATCCGTGATCCCGAGATGATTCACATCAACTCATCGCCGGAGGCTCCACCACCAAGGATCCGCATTCTGGATACGCGCCAGCGGGAAGTGGAGACTGTGCGCATTGGAGATCGTCTCAACTTCCGCATCGAGATACCCGAAGACAGTGAGTATCGGAATATATTTACCTATTTTCCTTTGGAAATATTCTAATAACACTTCTTTCGTTTAGCTCCCTATGGAATCTTTGCTCGCTCCTGTGTGGCCATGGCCAAGGATGCCCGTACCAGCTTCAAGATCATCGACGACGATGGGTGCCCCACCGATCCCACCATCTTCCCTGGCTTCACCGCCGATGGCAATGCCCTGCAGTCCACATATGAGGCCTTTAGGTTCACGGAGAGCTATGGTGTCATCTTCCAGTGCAATGTCAAGTACTGCCTGGGTCCCTGTGAGCCGGCTGTGTGCGAATGGAATATGGAGTCCTTTGAATCATTGGGCAGGAGGCGTCGTCGTTCCATTGAGAGGTGAGATATAGCCTTAAGAAGCAGAAGGATATATAAAATATAATCTTTAATTCCTTCTTCCTGCAGCAACGAGACCAAGAGCGAGGATGATATGAACATCTCTCAGGAGATTCTGGTCCTGGACTTTGGCGATGAGAAGCGTGAGTTCTTCAAGGCGGATCCCAGCACGGACTTTGCCAAGGGTGAGTTGTCTTTTGCGTCCCTGAAGTTTTAGTGAACTCTGTGCTGACTGTACTTCCGTTTCATTCTCTCAATTGTAGACAAGACCGTCACCATCATCGAGCCCTGTCCCACAAAGACATCGGTGCTGGCTTTGGCCGTCACCTGTGCGCTGATGATCCTGCTCTACATCTCCACGCTGTTCTGTTACTACATGAAGAAGTGGATGCAGCCGCACAAGATCGTGGCATAGGTCTGGGAGCGCGGAACGAGCGGAAAGTGAAACAATAGCTAGCAGAAGAAGGAAGCAGTTGCAGTAGAATGAAAGAAACAAAAACAAAAACATAACAAACAAAAAAAATATATGAAACGGAAAGAAAAAAAAGAAAACAAAAAGAAAGAAAAGAAAACAAAAAGAAAATACACAACAAAATTGTCACTCACACACACACACACACATACGCTCTCTCTCTCTCGCACACAAAACACACAAACACACACGCTAACTGTGCATGTCTATATCTTTGTCTCGCTCTTGCCCAGGCAGGCTAAGCGCCCCTCCCACTCACACACACACACACACACACAGACACATTTGGCCCCCCCCCTTGCTGACAACCGTATAATTTTTTGTTTTTTTTTTTTAAATGATATATATTTAAATTAATTACTTAATATACAATTTATTTATTTATATTTATTTAGACTTAGAGCGTGAGGTAAAATTTCCCCTAAGAGAAAAGCTAAACTAAATAACAATCCTAGTACACAAACACACACACGCACACCACTAACAAGAAGAAGAAGAAAAAGCACATTTCACTTATGCGAATATTAAGAGTAAAGAAAAATGAAAAAACAAAAAGTAAAAAGAGAAAAAGAAATGAAGGAAAAGCTGCGAGCGCGTACTTTCTATAAAGTTACGAAAGGGAACAATGGAAATGGAACATCGTCCTGAGAGAAAGAGAGAGAAATACAGAGAGAGAGAGAGAGCGATCGATGTACTAGTAAAAGAGAAGGATGAGTGGGAGAGAGAGAGAGAGAGAGAGAGATAGAGACGATGGATCCCTTTTGTAACTTCTATAGAGACTGCAGCCGCACAAACTCGCACTCAATCACACACACACACACACGCAGGTACACCCACCACCCACCCACCCACACACTCACACTCGCCTGTTTCCACACACTCATTCACACTCACACACACACACGCACTCACATTTATTTAATTGTAAAAGGAACGCAATAAACAGCAAACAAAAGCAATCGAAACATAACTAAGGAAACTGAACGAAGCAGAGACAAGAAGAGTGATTTCATCGAGACAAATCTCAATGGAATTGTGCTTAATTGTATTGCATTTATTTAATTTAAATTTATTTATGATAATAAAGAACTATAATGACAAAAACAAAACAAAAAACGCATAGATCCTCTATGTCCAATGTAGTTTTTATCTTTAAAAATTATTTACTTACATATGCAAGTCTTTTTTAATAGTATGTTACAGTACCAACTTATTTCCTATAAAAGATTCTTGGCTTCATCTTATTAATCAAATAAAATTATGACTTTTTTATTTCCAGAGCTCAACGGAATAATATCAACTTATAATCCATACGGTTTCTGAAACAAAAAAGATATACAATTCCATAAATTCTTCCAAAATTAAATGGATTTTTTGAAACCTTTTGTTAGAATATGGTAAGTTTATTTGAATTTAATTGTATAAATGCATTTGTAAAAGAAATTGGCGGACCTTAGAGCTAACATACTGGTTAGGACGGAGTCTGTTTGTGTTAGCCTTAAAACAAGTTTGTCATATTTTATATCTTATGGATATAAACACTCGTACTTTGAAGATCAATTGGTGATCAATAATTATCCGAGTTGCCTTGAACAATGCTCGAAGAAATAATCTCAGTTGCGATGAAATTACCACAGGAGCTTTTCCTGGAACTAAAACAATTTTAATTTCAAGTTATCTCTTCAAAAGATACACTTACCAGGGCTCCATATCCAAGATCCCAGAGAGTAATCTTCGCATATACCTTAATAGAAACCTAAAACTAAGGTGGATGACTTGGGGAGGTATCTCCCCTCGCCTCCTTGCACATGGTATTCCTTAGATCTATTCCTAATCTATGATGCATAAATTCCGGCCACAGGCAGTGGTCACCTCAGCTTTAGGGGCTTGATTTCGGCCAGGCCATGCTCTGGTGCCCGGGACTTGGCCGCTGCCACGCAGGTCTCCTTCAGCGACTTGCCCGCCGGCCGCTTGGTGCACTCATCAAAGTAGCACTTCTCCACGTTGTGCAGAAACTCCACCAGCAGTCGGTCATCGCCACCGTTCGGTCCCACCGAGTACTCGCACTCGAAGCCGTACTGCTTGAGGTCCCGCACGCAGCAATCGATGAACTCGGCGTTGGCCGAGAACCAATCGTTGTGGCGCTCCAGGGGAATGCCCAGCCTGGCTCTCACCACGCCCGTCAGCCAGGTGTCATCGATCCAGAAGATAGGCACCCTTTCCGCCTCCGCCACCAGCCGGGCTGCTGTCGGGACATTGGTCACGTACATCCAGCCCGATAGATAGGCCGGATATAGGGCATGCGGATATTCCTGCTTGCTCACATACCACTTGTTTGCCTTTAGGCGAATAGGTGGCTTGGCGTCCAGCACAAAGCCGGACAGAAGCGTACTGGAGGTGGCCAGTTCAGGCTGACCCACTTCGAGGGCCTCCAGATATCGCCGCAGATGGAATACGTCATAAATAATGTCGTCGTCCAGCTTAATGATGAACTTGGCATGTCCCTTGCACTCCTGCGAGGCCCAGCGTAGTCCCATCACATGCTTGTAGCTCAGGTTGCGATAATCCTCCACAAAGTTGCCCTGCACAAGATCTCCGAACCGCTGCTGTTCGCTCGCTAGCTGCTCCTGGCTGAGGAAGCGCTCGCGCGGCGGCAAGGCGGCCAGTAGAAACACCCGCTGCAGCCCCATCTCGGCAAGCTTGCTCTGTGGTATGGCCTGGCGGTGGGCAGAGCGCAGGGCATCGTGACCGGCATAGGATGTGACTATTAAAATGGCTAAAAACGAGCAAAAGTGAGATGAAGCTTCCTGGAGGCTGCGGAATCGCACTTACCCAGCAGCTCACGCTCTGCCTTGCGACACACATTACTAGGCAGCAGGTATTGGAAGTCGGTGAAGTTCAGTAGTGGCCCCGCTGGCAACGTTGCACGTCGTCCGGGCAAGGTGGAAGCGGCGGCATCGGCGTCATCCTCCCCGTCCACAGCGGGCAGATGCTGCAGGAACTCGTCGTCGGCGGCGGGCGCTTCCCGCTGGTGGCCGGAGAAGTAGATGGAGCAGAGCAGGACAAGCAGGAGCAGCGACAGGACGATCGGGAGCAGTCGGCGGCCGCGCATGCGCATCTTCTTACATTCTCTGTGGGGTGGGGTTCCCCTCCGATCTGGTGGCTGTGTGTGTCGTATCAGTGGCGCCTCATCGGCATGGGTATTTGTGTTTGTGTTGAATTAATCTATTAATAGCAACAACAATAACAAAAACAAAGACCAATTGTGGCTTTTTAGTTTTATTATTTTCTTAAGCAATTATCGTGAGAAATTAACTAACGCCTGATTGATTAAGATTTATGGTATTTAGTATTTTTCAACAGAATATACTAAAGTAGAACGTAAACAATACTTTCACTATCGATAGTCCGATAGTCACAGCTTAGCTTATTTTAGGCCAGATCTAGCATATTCGGAAATGGTGGCAGCACTACAACGAGAATATCAAAATATCGATAGCGCTTTAGTGCGATAGCGCTACTACCGATATTTCGAAGTTCGTGCTCGCTCACGGGAGAATTCTGTTAATTGACATGTATTTTTACTTACTTTAACATTTCTGTTAAATGGTTTTACATGTAAGATGTTAACAGCTTCAAAATTCAAAGTGACCATACAATGATATAAAATACCAAAAAATTATCGATATATTGGTATTTTTATATAGAGTCAACAACTAACAACGACTGACACCTGGCAGCCAACGATAGAGACTTCTGTTAATTTATATCCACACGACAGCCAACGAGGGGCAAATCTGTTAATTAACACTCTTTCTCCCTGGATGACAGCAGGTCTGTTAATTACTTCTACTTCCTACATGAAAATTCTACCCCATGTATCTGTAATCGTGTAAAACGGTTCTGTAAACGTGTAACATGTAAAATGTTAATTAACACTAGTTTCTTCTTCTTCGATAGTGCAAAAACATCGATGTATCGATACTGCTCCGATGATTTGCCAATCGCTTCTTGTAGAAAGAGAAAGAGTCATCAAACGAGGTCCAAGTGTTTTTAATTATTAATAAATAACTTAAGTTAGACCGCAAATTGTTTAGTGAATGTGCGAAAAACACGTCGCGTGTGCTACTCTCAACACTCGAAGCGTCGAAAACAAGAGGGACAAAGAGTGAAGACGGAAACATAAGAAAAAAGTTAACTGTGGCCACCAAAACGCAGTCGACGTCGCCGTCGCGCTGCTGGCGTTGTTTATTTGTTGTTTTTTTTTACGTGAGCGCAAAGCGAGTATAAAAAAGGCAAGGCGAGAAGTGTTGTGGACGGGGGAAATGGGGGGGCGGAGCTAGCTCCATTTCGTTTTCATTTTCATTCCCGAGCCACAACGTGCACACGAAAATGTTCGCGACAAACGGTAAAATCTTAAGGCAATGATGGCGGCCAAATAGATAATAACGGTGAACAGAAAGAAGAACGAAAAATTTAATAATTCGACCAGCCACGAACGAGTCCGCTGCTGCTGCGCGCGCTGCCGCCAGTGACCGAGGCAGAGAGGCAGCAATCTTATCGCCTATATGTTCGTGTTCCAGAGCCAATTGATGGGCGCTGTGCTTCTTCGGACCGAAAAAACGCTGAAAAACTGACTGATGGGATATTGATTCTTCTTCAGCATTCAGAAATCAAAAACAAAGAAGGACCGCAAGAAAAGCACGGTGAAAACGGTGTGTAAAGACAACTGTGCCTGTCCTGTGTGAGTGTGCGTGCGCGCGTTTTGGTGTATGTGTGTGTGCGAAAAACAGTTATTTTTGTTGTGAAAACAGTGAAAAAGTTGAGGCGAAAAGATGACGGACTATGTGGAGCTGATGAACAGCATGTCCAGCACATTCAACAGCGACTGTGCCACGAGCACGGCGGAGGGCGGCACCCTCTTGAACCTGGACCTGGCCGAGGACAAAACTCTCAAGTGGCGCAATCTGGCCAACAATCAGTTTGCCTGCAAGGACAAAAAGCATAAGGAGGAGGAGCAGCGGGACAAGGAGAAGGAGAAGGAGCGGTCTCAGGAGAAGCCCGAGGAAATCGAGGATAATATCAAGGAGCTGCTCGCCGATGTTGTGGATGCCGCTGCCGTGAAGCTGGAAGAGGAAGCAGCAGCAGCAGCATCGGCGGCGGCAGCAGCAGCAGAGGCAGAGGTAGCTACGGCGACGCCGGCAGAGCTCCAAGGCCAGAATGCAGAGAACAGCGCAGAGGAAAAGGAGGCAACGTTGGCGGTGGAGCAGCAGCAGCAGCAAAGAGAAGAAGAGGGTGCAAAAGAGAGCAATTACAAGCAGGCAGAGGAGTCGGAAGAGGTGGTGTCACAGAATACAAATACCGCTAGCATAACAGTAAAGGTGGAAAACGAGCAGGCAGAGAAAAGTGCAAATGCAGCGACGTTGGCAGAGGACAGCAGCAGCGGCATCAAGACTGAGCAGCAGCCCAAAGAGGCGGCAGCACTGGGACAAGAAGAAGAGGAAGAAGACGAAGCAAACGAGACAGCAAAAGCTAAAGCCAAAGCAAACGCAGCTTCGAAATCGCCATCAAAATCAGCATCTCCACTTGTTGTCAATTCTGCCAGCGTCGACGTCGTCGTCCCGGCTGACGCAACAGATTCGAATGTGGCCACCAGCAGCAGCAGCGGCAGCAGCAATAACAATAATAGCAGTAACATTGCCATCACCAGCAGCAGCAGCAGCAGTGAGCCAGCAGCGACGCTGTCGGAGGCAGTGGCAGCAGCAGCAGCAGCAGCTGATAAAAACGTACGTACATGTGTGCAAGTGTGTCTCATTGCGAATGTGTGTGTGTGTGTGAGGTTCGAAATTCCTGTGCCTCGTTTTTATTTCGTATGTTTTTGTTATTGTTTTCTGTGCATTCGTTTCAATTGTTTGATTCACTTTCACGCGCTTAACGCTATCGGAAGTCCCCTTTTTAGTTTTTGCTTTAGTTTCTGCTCTCCCCCATCCCCTCTTTGCCCTGCATTTTGAGCTAGATTCTGGGCTTAACTCCCCAACAGCCAACAGATGTTTCATGTACATATATTTTTTGTTTCTTTTTTTTTATGGCCGTCGAGGGAAAAGCTTTAACATTGGTCACTCGACAGAAAAATAAAACAAGAAAAAACTATGACGAGCTTTCAAGCTTCACACATGTTGGTTTAAATCTTTAGAAATTTAAAACTTGAACCACTTGCAGTTCAATCATTAATTAGAGTTCGACTTTCCCAAAATTACACGTGTATATATACATATATATATCTAATCTCTGTGATAGTATCTCTCTAGTCCAGATAGCACATTTTTTCTAAAAAACTTATAGGTTTTATCCGTGAGGAAGTCGTTTTTAAAGTGTGCATAAACCACACTTGAAACTTGGGAGAATAGCATAAAGATTTATGTATGGGTGTAGTCAACATGCAGAGCTTAATAATAATATTAATAGGTTATTTTAAGGCGGTATGGTAACGCTCCTTATCTGCTTACAAATACCTTGTTTGCAGTTAACAATTGTGGGGAGAAAAAAGAACAGAGCAGATAACAAGAGGAGCTCTCCATATTGGTTTTACTTTCAAGCGATCATAACTAAGCTTAAAGTATTCGTATTTTTTGATTTGATATTTATTAATATTTTTATATGGCCATTTTTTTTTTGACTGATCAAAGTTTAAAAAACTCACAACTCAGCCAAAAAGGCATTAATTTTTAATCGGAAAGCTTTCCTATGTTAGTTTTTATTATGTTAATAAATCTGCATACTCAATTTAAAACTTATAAAAATTAAATTTTTTTTTTCAATTTTTTTAAATTGTAACGATGGAACCCTTATAAAAATTTTGAAAAAATTTAAAAATTTTGTTTTGTGCGGGGATGGCTAGAAAGATTCGCCTTTTGATGCTGATCAATAATATATATGACTTAAAGGGTCGGAAACAACTCCTTCACAGTGTTTCAAGCTTCTGACCAAAGTAAGAATACCATATTTTGATAAGATATTTTATAATATTTTTATATGACAATTTGTTCGACAAATCAATGTTTAAAAAACTCATAACTCAGCCAAAAAAAACATTAATTTTAATTCGGAAAGCTGTTCTGTGTTAGTTTTTACGAGGTTTATAAATCTGCATACTCAATTAAAAATTTTAAATAATTCCTAATTTTGATAAATTTTTTCACAAATTTTAATGATGTAACCCCTTATAAATTTTGAGAAATTTTGGTAAATTTTTTTTTTCTGCCGGAGATAGCTAGAATGATTCGCCTTTTGATGCTGATCAAGAATATATATGACTTATAGGGTCGGAAACGACTCCTTCACTTTCTTTTAAGCTTCTGACTAAAATTATAATACTCCTGCAAGGGTATTATTTTAGTTATAATATTAATTAGCTGAAATATTCATTATAAAGCGTATATTCTATAGAAGAAAACTACTCCACTTGCTATTAAAAGTTACAATCATAATAATAATATATCCCTTAAAGTCTGTTTGCTTTCCCTGGGCCTTTTACCAACTGCTCCGTCATACATAACTCAGGAGAAAAGTTGATAAACAGCAGTAGTTGGGCTCGGGCTCGTGGTAATTGCATCTACAAGGGTAGAAGCCATCATCCATCCACCGAACCACCGTGTGCTCCTTGCTCCTTGGGCCTACAGCTGGCCCCGCGTGTGTTTGGTAGAATCCGTTGCCCTGGCAACCGACGAAGCCAGCCCAGTCCTGACACTCGGGCATTCCTTTACGACAAAACGGACAGGCAGACGGATTCTTGGGTTCTTCTGTTCTTTTGCGACCCAAAACCTGACTGAACAGTGGATTTTTTGTGAGATCTTTGTGTGTCCCAGTATTGAATGAGTGTCTGTCTCTTGCAGGAACAAGTTTCGCCTGGCGGAACGCGTCGTTCGCGTCGCACGCCGCGACCCACAGACACGCCTACTCCCACATCGACGCCAACTCCCACTCCCACTCTGCGCTCGGATGAACCTCCACCCGTGGAAGCCCCCGAATCCCTCGAGGAGGAGATGAAAATAGATGTGAGTGTGGAGTTACCTGGTTCCGTGCCGGAGGATATCGCTGATAGCGCTGCCGTGGAGCTGGAGGTGAAGAAAGAGCCAGAGAAACCTTCACCGACCTCCCTGGAGGAAGTGCCAGCACCTGCGCCCAAACGTGGACGAGGTCGTGCCAAAAAGATAAGGCCAGAGGGCGGCGACATGGATGCCGTCGTTGAAGTGCCACAGCAACAGCAGCAGCTCGTCGATGATTCAACAACTGCGGTGGTGGAACGAAAGCCAGGACGAAAGCGGAAGCTGCCTGAGGAGCCACTGGATCAAGCGCTGAGTACCGACCTGGTGGTGGTGGTTAAAACAGAGCACGACGAACTGACAGATCTGGGGAATGCTCCCAGTGGCGATGGCAAAAGGATGCGACGAAGTGTACGCTTGGGGAATCGACATACCGCCGATGGAGCCACGTGGGAGGAGGTGAAGACAGAGATGACGCTGCCACCACCGCCGCCCGAGAGAGAACTACCGCTGACGGAGGTCACTTCAGTTTTGGTGGCTCCAGCCACCGTTCTAGACGAGAAGACGCCGCCAAAGAAGCGGGGACGCAAGGCCAAGATTCAGCCAGGTGCGAAACTGGAGCCAGGAACTTCCGCCTCCACCACGCTGCACACTCTGACCAATGGGAACAACAACAACAAGAACAAGGCCGGCCCCGGAGGAGCAGAGGTGCAACTGCCCAAGCGCTCGAAAAGAAGAATCAAGCCCACGCCCAAGATCCTGGAGAACGATGAGCTGCGCTGTGAGTTCGAAACGAAGCACATTGAGCGGATGACGCACTGGGAAACCGCTGCAGCGGCAGCAGGCGGGGATGGTGATTTTGAGACTCCTCCAACCGGAGGCAATGGCTCCAACTCATCAACGTCCCGGCAGAAGAGCGACAAATCGGATGGCAGCAACTTTGAGGGTCTACCAGGACATCCCGCTGGCACGAGTGCCATCAAGAAGAGACTCTTCTCCAAGTCCCAGCGCGATATTGAGAACTATGGTGCTGCCCAGCTGGCCAAGAGCAAAGTGCGACCGTGCCCGGATGTGGAGCAATTCCTTAGCGACATCAAGGCCTGCCGGTTCAATGCTAATCGATCGCCCGAGGAGCGGAAGCTGAACAAGAAGCAGCAGCGGAAGCTGGCCAAGCAGAAGGAGAAACACCTGAAGCATCTGGGTCTGCAGCGGAATCACAGTGAGGAGGCCTCGGACAACGATAGCTCCAATACGGACAATGAGTTCGTGCCCACCACCCGGGTGCAGGTGGGCAAGCCCAGTGTGACGCTTCGAGTGCGGAACACGGTCGCCAAGGAGGTGCCCACGACATCTTCAGCCGCGGCAGCTGCTGCTCTCAAATCTCTCAAATCCACCAATTTGACCGTGCAGCCGCCGAAGCTAACGCGGCGAGTGGGTGGTGTCCGAGGAGGAGGAGGAGTAGCAACAGCAGCAGCAGCAGCAGGTGGCACGATCTCTACCCTCGATGCGGCACAGCTTCATTCGCTGAACAGCTCGATCCTGGCGGATGCCATTGACCTAGATGCTGCCTCACCCAGTACCTCGAAGCTGGCCAAGTTCCTGTGCCTGTGCCAGAAGAGTTCGCAGTACTATGCCCGGAATGCCCCCGATTCGTCCTACTGCTGTGCCATCGATCACATTGACGAGCAGAAGATTGGCTGCTGCAACGAGCTCTCAGCGGAGGTGCACAACCTCCTGCGGCCGAGTCAGCGGGTCAGCTACATGATCCTCTGCGACGAGCACAAGAAGCGTCTGCATTCGCACAACTGCTGTGCGGGATGTGGGATCTTTTGCACCCAAGTAAGGCATTTATTTACTTATTTTTCCCTATTCTTTATTAACTTTTCCATCTGTTTTCCAGGGCAAGTTTGTGCTGTGCAAGCAGCAGCACTTCTTTCATCCGGACTGCGCCCAACGCTTCATCCTGAACACGCCGTATGATGAGGGTCGTGGTGGAGATCATCAGCAGGGCGGCGCCAAGTTTAGCAGTCCCATGTTGGTTCTAAAGTGCCCCCATTGCGGAATGGACACACCCGAGCGCACCTCCACTGTGACCATGAAGTGCCAGACGCTGCCCGTCTTTCTGCCCACTCAAAAGTACAAGATGTGAGTAGTTTCAATCTCTTTATTTAGTCGCTCCCTGAAAAGTCTTCATCCTTTATTTAATCCGTAGAAAACCCGCCAAGCTGACCACCGCTTCCCACCTGGCACAGTTTGGTTCTACCGGCAAAACCAGTTCAGGAGCCAAGGCCAAGGGCAAGGCCTCGTCCTCCTCCTCCTCCGCCTCCGTAGTGGCCACAACTGGAGCAGGCTCCGTAACGAAAACAAATGGAACACGTGGAGGAGGCAAGGGCAGCTCTAACTCCTCCGGTCAGGCTCTCAACACAATCAACTTTGCCCAGCTGATACCCGACTCCGTGATGAATGTAGTGCTTCGGGGTCATGTGGTTTCGGCCAGTGGACGCGTGACAACGGAGTTCACCTCCCGGGATATGTTCTATGCCGTGCAGAACGATGATCTAGAGCGAGTCGCTGAGATTCTGGGTAAGATTCGCCGATATTTTCGAGCGCGCTACATGTTTTGTCAATATATGCTTATGTATACATTATTTTTGAACAGCTGCCGACTTCAATGTGCTGACCCCCATTCGGGAGTACCTGAACGGCACATGCCTGCATCTAGTGGCCCATTCGGGCACCCTCCAGATGGCCTACCTGCTGCTCTGCAAGGGAGCCAGCTCCCAGGACTTTGTTAATATTGTGGATAGCGAGCTAAGGACGGCGCTGATGTGTGCGGTGATGAACGAGAAGTGCGACATGCTGAATCTTTTCCTGCAATGCGGTGCCGATGTGGCTATTAAGGTGGGTTCTCCACCACTCTCCTCGCAGGCCTATATATAATTCATACTCTTTTTGATTAGGGACCCGATGGTAAGACCTGCCTGCATATAGCCGCCAAGCTGGGCAACGTGGAGGCCACGCAGCTAATTGTGGAGAGTTATCGGGCCTCGCGGAATATCACCAGCTTTCTGAGCTTCATCGATGCGCAGGACGAGGGCGGCTGGACGGCCATGGTGTGGGCAGCGGAACTGGGACACACGGACATTGTTAGGTGGGTTTCTTTTGTCACAAAAATGAGCTCAAATTTAAAGATCTATTATTTTTGTAGCTTCCTCCTCAACCAGGATGCTGATCCGAATATCTGCGACAATGACAACAACACGGTGCTCCACTGGTCCACGCTACACAACGATGGCCTGGACACGATTACGGTGCTGCTGCAGGCAGGAGCCGATTGCAATGTCCAGAACGTGGAGGGTGACACACCGCTGTGAGTATTTAAAGCTGAAACTAGGAACTCTTCCACTAACAATCCACCTGTCCAGCCACATTGCCTGCCGCCATGAGGTAACACGAATGTGCATAGCCCTGATTGCCAATGGGGCCGACCTGATGATCAAGAACAAGGCCGAGCAGCTGCCCTTTGACTGCATACCCAACGAGGAGTCAGAGTGCGGCCGCACCGTGGGTTTCAACATGCAGATGCGTAGCTTTCGACCCCTGGGCCTGCGCACCCTCGTCGTGTGCGCAGATGCCTCAAATGGACGCGAAGCGCGTCCCATTCAGGCGGTGCGCAATGAGCTAGCCATGTCCGAAAGCGAGGATGAGGCGGATTCCCTGCTATGGCCGGACTTTCGCTATGTCACACAGTGCATCATCCAGCAGAATTCAGTGCAGATCGATCGACGGGTCTCCCAGATGCGCATCTGTTCGTGTCCGGATAGCTGCAGTAGCGATCGCTGCCAGTGCAACGGAGCCTCCTCGCAGAACTGGTACACCGCCGAGAGCCGGCTGACAGCAGACTTTAACTATGATGATCCGGCAGTGATTTTCGAGTGCAACGATGTCTGTGGATGTAACCAGGTGAGTTAGCTATCTTTTTGGGAGAGAGCAGAAATCTATAGCCTAACCATATCTTGTTTCCATTTATTTAGCTTTCTTGCAAGAATCGCGTTGTGCAGAACGGCATGCGAACGCCGCTTCAGATTGTGGAGTGTGAGGAACAGGCCAAGGGCTGGGGCGTCAGAGCTTTGGCTAATGTCCCCAAGGGCACATTTGTGGCCAGCTATACGGGCGAGATTCTCACCGCCCCGGAGGCGGATCGTAGGACCGACGACAGCTACTACTTTGACCTGGACAATGGGCACTGCATTGATGCCAATTACTATGGCAATGTGACGCGCTTCTTCAATCACTCATGCGAACCAAATGTCCTGGCCGTTCGTGTGTTCTACGAGCACCAGGACTATCGTTTTCCCAAGATTGCCTTCTTTGCCTGCCGCGACATTGATGCCGGAGAGGAAATATGGTAAGTGGCAGTCAAATAAATAAAATTCAACTTTTAAATTAATTAATTTATAGTTACGATTATGGAGAGAAGTTCTGGCGAGCGGAGCACCGGTCTATCTCTGGCTGTCGCTGCCTTACAGCCTCCTGTAAGTACCACGCCCAATCCCAGTCGCCCAGCACAAATGCCTCGCCCACAGAGGCAGCGACTGCTGCTGGTTCATCGGATCTGGAATCAGAAACGCCATTGATGGCAGCTGCCGACGACACCTCGAAACTCTAAATTATTCCAGGATTGCTCCTCCTACTCCCTACAGATGAAGTACCCCCACCAATCCACACAGACATCACACATACACACACACAGCATCACCACAGCAGCAGGAACGATCGCCATATATAAATGTAGAGTCGCATATATAGATAGAAAGTAGAGAGTATGCATGAAATATCGAAATCGGAGCCCATCTCTCCTTCGACTGCCAAATGTTTCACAGTTTACAAATTTTTATTACCTATTTTTACGTCTATGATTAGTGTTTGCTTGTAGTTAATTATTGTTTGAGGTTCTCGCCTTCGTTTCCAAGTCCTTGCAGTTTTGTCAGTCCGTTGTTAAGCATTGAAAGTTTTCAAATAATTCATTTTACGACTTTAAAGTCTGAATTTTTATTATATAAAAATAGTTTATATTAATATTTATCTTGCTATTGTATACACCTTTGCAATCATTTAGTTGCCTAGTTATTTGTTCAATTTCGCTCGACTATATGTTATAGCTATCATAGAAACAAACTGCAAGGATATTAAAATTTCGGCTTTACCGAGGTTAGCTTTATTAGTTTTATCACCTCCTGAATGTTTTTCCATAGATTTTACACGAAATCAGAGAAGGGCAGAGACTATCAAATTATTAACCCTCACCTGGACATACCCTCCCCCCCCAGTGCGTGTGTGTGTGTGTGTGTATGTGTTTTTCAAGCATACAATTTAGATCTAGATTCTTAAGAATTTTATAGTAAACGAGGAGGAAATGTTGGAGAAAGTGTATCTAGTCATAAGATTGAAAGAGAAGCGAGCCATGAAATGGAAAGAGACGAGGTATAGACATTTGTTACAGTGTGTTTAATGGCAGTAAATGCATGTGCAAATAGTTTAAATTTATTTTAAATCTTTACAAAATTGTAACTTTTTTTTGCAAGCCGACACACATTTAAGGCATTTAAAAGAGAAAATCAAAAGAAAAATAATATCTATAGCATATTCAAATAGTAAAGTATACAATATATGTAGATGTTATTTTGTGCAGGGTAAAGTACTGATAGTCGTTAGCAGAAAACAACATGAGAGTTAGAGAAGAGCTTAAAAAACATGTCTATATATACGATATATATATATTATATAATATATATACACACACACAAACACACTGAGTGCCACCATCTCCTCCAATACTCCTCTTCTCCCCCATTTGCAAAAAATTGTATTAAAGTTTCCCTTTTTTCTTTTTTAAGTTTGCCAAGCAACGTCGTTAGCCAAGCCACAAGTGCCTCAAAGAGAATACATACCCCAAAAAGCCTCCCTCGCCCCCCCTTTAGAAACCCGAAGAACCATTTACAGGAACTATATGTACACAAATAGATATGTTTAGCCAGCTATCAATCGACCAAGATCACAAATTGCAATGCATTTTGTGGCAACGATAGAGACTGCGGTTCACATACTTGCAGCATACTTAATCAATGTATATGAGTTTCCCAATTATATGTATACCCCCCTCTCTCGTAGCATATCCCCCCTGGCCCATCCGACCCTGTCCCAGCATGAACTATTATATAGACATAAGAATTATCGGGCTATATAAACTTCGATGTGCGTTTTGCGTCTAAGATATAAGCTGTAAATGTTTGTAACGACAATAGGAGTATACATATTGTACGTAGTTAGACCATAAGTCACCTCCCGTCACCCTGCGTTCCATTCGCTCCCCCCACAGAGGGTCGGAGGATCAAAGGACACACAGGACATGTCTCCTCTGACCCAACATTTCTATACGTATCTGTGTGTAGCCACAATAAGCAAGGATTTGTAATGATTACGATACGGTTTCGATGCCTGGATCGCGTCCAGAGACCAACCACATTTGGAAATTATAGCATTTAAATCACGAAACTCACAAAAAATCACATCTTACATATATATATGTACATTTATTTCTTATTTCTTAATTGTTATCGCGCACAGCAGTAGCTGTCATATTTTTTTATTTGTTTTGTTTGCCTTTGGCTTCATTTATTCGTATACGGGTTCCTTTCCCTTTGTTAGAATTTTGAAAACAAAAGGATGTACGAGTCACAGCACACACATATTTTTTTTGTATTATTGTTTAACCTGGAATTGCTGATTAGTTGATTAACGAAAATATACACACACTTATACATACCTCCAAAGCCGAGGCACCTTTCGTTTGCAATTATGTTAACGTTTAGCCGTAAGATATTGAATCAATCAAATAAATAGAAATTACGAAACAATAGAAATGAATGGTCAGATCGATAAACAAAAATAAAAACAAGTTAATGTATTGGTATTTATTTTATTTCATTATTCCTACAGAAAAAAACGGTGTTGTTGGGTTTCCTCTTCAAATATTAAACTAATTCAATGCTGCTGCTGCTCTTCTTGTTGTTGTTGCTAATGTTGTTCTTGCTGCTGCTGTTCTTGTTGTGTTGTTTTTGTTGTTGTTGTTTTTGTTGTTGTTGTTGTAGTTGTTGTAGTTGTTGTTGTTGTTGTTGTTGTTGTTGTTGTTGTAATGTGGGATGTTGTTGTTGTTGTACATACTGTGCAAATCGTGCGGTTGTGTGTTGTACATACTGTGAAATCGTGCGGTTGTGTGTTGCCAAGCCAAGCCTTCGATGAGCTCGGTGTCGCTTAAAATTCAACCTGAAATACCAGGCGAACAGAAGGCAGCAGCAAGCAAATTTAATTTTCTGCAAAATCATTTTTCACCCTAAAAGCATGCTATACCGCACCCTAGAAGTATGCTACACATTTTATTCAATTGCATACTTTTGCATATTTTTGGCATTGCATGCTTTTGGGGGCACGGTGTAGCATACTTCTAGGGTGAAAAATGAATTTGCAGAAAATTAAATTTGCTTGCTGCTGCCTTCTGTTCGCCTGGTATATCAGGTTGAATTTTAAGCGACACCGAGCTCATCGAAGGCTTTGCTTTGCAACACACAACCGCACGATTTACACAGTATGTACAACAACAACAACATGAACATGAACAACAACAACAACAACAACAACAACAACAACAACAACAACAACAACAACAACAACAACAACAATAACAATAACAACAACAAAAACAACAACAACAGCAGCAGCAGCTGCAGCAACAACAACAAAAACTACTTATTAAGAACAACAGGTTGGCGGCAACTGAACAAATTCAAATACAAATTTGTCGGTTAACTGATAGGGCGGGTACTGAGTGTATTTGAATTTAAATTTTGCAGGTAAATTAACATACTTTTTGTCTTTTGTTGCTGTAAATTCTTGTTGTTGTTAAAAGTTGTTAAATTTGAATTTAAGTTTATCGGTTTACTTACATGGCGGCAACTGACCGACAATTTAAATTCAAATTCAAATGTGGCGGTTAACTGATAAATTCGATTCTAATTTTGCAGTTTAATTATTAAATTCGTGTTTTTTTGTTGTTGTAAATTGTATATTGCTGTTGTAAAAGAATTGCTGTTGTTGTTGTTGTATATCTAATTTTAAGCTGTAATACACAAACCCCATTATTGCCTGGCCTGGCGACCTGTTTGAGCTATTCAGCTTTACCTTTCGATATATACATATGTATATGTATATATATACCTGCTCCGATCCCATTAAAAAGACTTTTGTGGTTTAAAGGAAAAATACATTGATTGTGTAGCTATTTTCATTCTTACGAATTACACGCATAACATTTAGTTACAAATACATTTACAATTGAAAATTGCTCTACTTATGTTTTTTCTTTTTCTTGGGGGCTCTTGGGGGAAACGAAAGTACATTTTATAAACTAATCAGTTAGGTGTAAGCATACATACATATACAAAAAGTATTTAATTTAATTAAACGGGAGACACACAAAAAAAAAAGAATATAGAAAGAAAAACGAATAATTTATTCGTTACTTAGGTTCGTTAGCTTAGTAAAAACATAAATAATTAATGCCTTCTCATTGTATTAAATATTTATATTATGTGGTAATAATAATATCCTCCGCCATGCCGTTTCTCATTTTCTTTGTTTAGATTACACGTTTCTTCATAGTTTTTGTTTTTCTTTTTAGTAAAAGTGTAAATGTAGATTTAAAATTTAAAACTGATGTTCTTGTTGTTGTGGAAATACCATATACATAAACATCCAAAATCGATAATAGATAATAGAGGCACATACAAAGCAATGACTAAAACATACAGATATCGGATATATACTATATATAGGCTTCCTTCTATATGTTTGTTTGTTTTTTTGTTTTTAAATCTTTTGTTTCTTTTTGGGAGTCTGTTGTGTTGTGTGTGTGTGTGTGAGTGTAGTTTTAGTTGCCGTTTTGAACAATTTGTTGTAATTTAAGCAGTACATACCATATATGTAGCTCGTTTAGATAAATGAAATACAACTACATATACATATATATCCTAAGAGACAGTCTTGTTTCCTATGTGCGTGTTTATGTGGGTGTTGTGGGTGTGTGTACATATGTGTCTGTATGGTGTGTGTGTGTGTGTGCAGAATACATTCGATAATCCCCCTCAGTACATGTACATACAATCAGTAATTATTTAATTAACAAAACAGAAGCTTACATACAACAGGCTATCATTATTATCATTAAAAAAAAGGAAACTAAAGTTAAGCCAAGAATCCGAGTTAATTCTTCTTCCTTTAGGTTTTGTACATTTCACATGTGTGTTTTGACTAAGGATCATGGATCGGGGATCAAGGCTTGGACAGAAGCCAACGCACGAGTGGTAGACACATTCATATACTAGTATATATATCCATATATCCATATACATATATATGCGGGGAGAATTCCTCTCTTTGCCTTTTCGCAGCCTTCAAAAGGCATGGGACTGGACAGGATTGGGGTCTCTTAACATTGTATCTAATTTACACTTTATATATACTTGATGTATATGTATGGAGAGCTTTACTCTCTCTTTAAGGGGGTATATATGTTATCCATCCTTCTCCCAATTAGCCTCCATCTCTCCATGTCATCTCATATATCTCCTCCGCTTGTTATCCATAAATATTTGTTGTTTACATTTAAAAGCAAATTGAATTTATATCTCGTTTGTGGTTAACTTTAAAAGTTGCTTCGTTTAATTGAAGGAAGGTTTGCATGTTTCTTTTTTTTTTAGTTTTTGATTGATTTGATTGATTGATTGATTGGATAGCCGCCTCTACTTGGGTTTTCGATTTTGAGTTTGATTTTCATTAGTTTTTTTTTTTAGTTTAGCTTAGTTTCCTCTTAAAACCAGGGACCGTAATTAATATATATATATATGTTTGAATATAAAAATCAGTGAATAAGAGTTATTTTAAAATTGCATGTAGAGGAATTAATTTTAGCTATTCAAAAGTATAATGAATGATTCAATTGTTAAAAAATAAAATAATAAAATAAAGGAATAACCTTTTTCTTTATAAATTTTAAATGAATACCATTAATTTTTACTTCAAAAATGTGAAATTATTAAACTTTCCAAAGCCTTAATCTGGATTTTCTTGAAAAACTCATTATTCTTATTTACGGCCCCTGCTAAAAACACACACACAGTTATTTAGTTTAGTTTAGCAGTTATCAGTTATTTGGTTGAAGAGCAAGGTATATAAGGTATATATGGCCTATATAACTCGCCTTGTGCTGGGTTACTTGGCTGCATTGAGAGATATTCCTACACACAGTATATCGTATCATATATAGTAGTAGTTATATCTTATCTTTTCTTCGCCCGCTCCCAAAAATTCGTTGTGTTCTCTTGCTGTCTTCTGTAAAAGGATCTCTGGGCCTTGGATTGCTGGTGGTTGTGGTGGTGGTGGTGGTGGTGATGGTGGTTCTCCAGGATTAGTTGTTACTTGGTGGGGGAGTAGTTAGCCGAGTTAGCTGAGGTCGCAACTCGTCGAGCCTATATATCTTAGGTAGGTAGTAGTATATATACTATATACGATGTATTTCGGATGCAGCTACATATATCTTGTATAATTTGTATGTAGACGGAGATAGTGATGCTCTCTCTCTCTCCAGATATATATATATTATATTGTATATATCCTTTAATATATATATGTATATATAAAGTTGGTGTTTTTCGACTAATTAGTAGTTGACGGGGCGCCGTCCCCTGGGCTTTATCTTCTCTGATATCTGCCACATCTCCTCCTCGCCCATAAAGTCCTTGAAGTTATCGAAGAAGCGTATTATGCGCTCGTTGCGTCGAAATGGATAGGCACTATATAAAATCCATTAATTACTTTGGTAAAGTTCAGTTAAATTGAGGTACTTACCATTTCTTAAAACGTTTCATGTTGACAATTATGTTGTACTGCTGCCAGCGCTTGGAGAAGTTAATAACGCCCTTGGACAGATAGTCCTGGTTGCCCACATGGACAAACGTTAGATCTTGAAGGACCAGGCCACTGCAAAATACCATGTTAATATACCTTAAACCTCTAATAATATATAGGAACCTACATGTAGGGTATGCAGGGCGGATTGGTTTCGGCCAGCGCCTGGCGGTAGGCCCGAAAACTGGAACTGGAATCGATGAGGGCGCAAAAGGAGCGCACCTCCTCCGTGATGCCCTTCTGCCACTCCAATCTGGGGGAGAGAAAAAACCCAAGTTTAAGTCTAACAAAAAAACACCACAAGGATAACACACAGAACCCACCTTCTTATGGGTCCCGAGTCCAGCGCAGAGAGTAGCGCCAGATACGAGTTGTAGTTGTTCATCTTACGCAGATGCTTCATAATCTTGATGAACTTGTTCACATGCTTCTCCCGCTCCTTGGCATCCTGCAGACGCAGGATCTTGGAGCGCGCCCAATAGGACATCTTGTTGAAGTGCTCGGTGAACTTGTTGAGATTGGGCGACTTCTCCTCGCACTGATCTTTGGCAAATAGTAATACTTCGGGTATCTCGATCCTCTGGAACAGCTCGGCGTCCAGCAGGGTCATCTGCTCGGCTATCTCCAGCGACTTGAGATCGAGCAGGCCACTGCCGCCTCCACTGACCACGCCAGAGCTGCCGCCTCCGCCCAGCTCAAGCTCGAGCCCGCCTCCTCCACCATGCAACCTGGGCTCCTTGTACAGTGTCACCTTCTCCACGAACTTGTTGCGCAGCAGCTTGGCCAGATACAGCTGGCCGGAGCAGACCAGTTGATAGACAAACTCCACCAGCAGGCTCAGCAGCTGGCTGGTGAGATCCGTCGACCTGGACACGAGTGTTTAGTTTACAGATTAGTGGTCAGAGATCAGGGGATCAGGGATCAAGTGCAAAACTCACGTTAAATCATTGACCACGCGCACCAGCAGCGAGAAGGTCTCCTTGGCGGCCTTCTGCTTGTTGTCCTGCACCTGACAGAAGAAGTATGTGTAGCGATGGGTCAGCTTCTCGATCACATCGATCGGCTGGATGAAGGTGCGGAAGGTGGTGATGAACGCCTCGCTGAACGCTGCGACAGAGACAACAACAGAGGCAGAAGAGTTGAGAGGTAAATGAGAGTGGAAATGGGAACGTGAAGGCTGCTCCTTCTGCTTGTGTCTGTGTTTGTTTTTGTGATGGGGATGCCTACCATTGTCGGCCACCTTCTGCACGCAGCTGGCATGCACGATGAGGGCATCGATGTAGCCACCCTTCACCTCCGGCCCATCCTCGTCCTTCTTCTTGAGTATCAGGTACCGTCCGATGTTGACCTCCTCCAGCATATTGATCAGCATCTCCTCCGCCTCCGGGTCCGCCTCCGGGTCCGCCTCCGCCTCAGCCTCCGCCTCAGCCTCAGCCTCCTGCAGCTGCTGCTGCTTGGAAGTTTCATTTCCGGCTACCACCTCATTGGGGACCTCCTCGACCACCTGTTCGTCCAGCAGCTGGGGTGTATTCAACGGCATTTGACCCGCATTGTCCACTTCGTTGGGCAGCTGATGGGAGTGACAGTAGTAGCCATAGCCATCTAGCGCTGGTGTCCAAGCCATTGCCTCAGGCATGTTCTCCTCGCCGCTGAGCTCCTCACAGACCGTGGCCATTCGGCTATCCGGCCTGCCTGTGGATCCATTCTCGGCACTGCTGCCTGAGGCTGCTGCTGCTCCTGCACCTCCACTTGCTGCTCCTGCTGCTGCTGCTCCTGGCTTGGGACTGGCTGGCGGTGTTGGTGGCGGGGTTGTTGTGGTCACTATGATGGGCTTGGGGCTTGGCGGCGGTGTCATTGTTGTCAAAATGATGGGCTTCGACGAGGAGGAGGAGGAGGAGGATCCTCCTGTGGCCACACTGTTGGCCTTGCGCTGCTTGTAGTTTTTGGGCGGCAGCGCCGGCGGTGTCTCCAGCTCCGGCGACAGCTCTTTGCTCATGGGCATGATGCTGAAAGAAGGAACACAGGGATTAGGAAAGTAATTAAGCTGCTGGTCTACGACTCTACTCACTTCATGGTCTGGCTGTGCGAGATGTTGCGGCTGAGGTTGTAGGCGTGCATCGTGTGGCGATGCTGCTCGATGGAGCGTGTGGAGGCCGAGCAGATCTCCATGTAGGCCAGAACTGTGTGTGGTTTATATAGAATAGTGTTAGTATTATCTCAGTCTATGATCCGAATTTACTATTAAGAACTAAGCATCGATCGAGCCATCCTTGGACTTGGTGGATGAACTTCCCCAAGAGCTTTTTACGGTCTTGGGCTCTACAAGGGATCGGCGGAAGAACGAAACGAATACAACACAAGGAACACAACAGAACGGAACAATAAAGAGCGGTTGGGGGACAAGGAGCTGGAGGCTGGAGGCTGGAGGCTGGAACTGGAGCTGGGACAGATGGGACAACACATTAGCAGGGGTTAGAACAAAAAAGCGAGAGATCTAGAGCTCAAGCGCCAGCTGGAAACCAACATCAAACGCAGCAGGAGCAGCGGAGCAGCAGGAAAGCAGCTAAATTAGCTCGAAAAAGCTGGCAACTCGAACTCGAAATGCTCTTCACAGGGCAATCTTTATCTCTTAAGGTCTCTATTTAAATTTAATTCAAAGAAATGTCCCTCTGAAAGAGGCTCAGTAAAGACCTTAAATTGTGACTACGGCATGCATCTTTGATCATCAATATTTGTTAAATTAAGAACTCCTTAGAAACCCTACCATATTTTAATGATAACCTCTTGGTTCTAGTTTAAATTTCTCTAAAATTTACTGCTCAATCTGTTACAGATTAAAAATGTATGCTTTTATCAACAAAAGTGAGCCATAATCAAACTAAAAACAAGAGCATTTCGAGCTCTTTAAGCTCAGGTTTTGTATGTTTTCTTAAATTTTCGAGTTAATGATTTGATTTTTGTTTGTTTCATTCGTGTTCTTTGGGCGATTTTGTTTGGCAGCAGGTTGGTTTGTTTTGTGCTTGTTTTGTTCGTGTATTTTGAGAGGTCTCCGCTAGTTAAACACACAGACTTACCCGAAAAGGCCACACTCTGAAACACTAGATGTTGGTGGGAACGATAATTGAGATGGGTTAGACTCTTGCGTACAACAATTTGGCAGACTTTCGTGGCTTGTTTGGGTTGGCTAAAGAGGGGTTTTTGGGTGGGTGTGTTTTGCGATATATATATAACATGTATAACATATAGAATGCTATGAATTTAAAGTATACATATGTATGTGCTATAAATAAAAGACTCTGAAAAGGACACACAGAACCCCCCGGACTCACAGGTCTACATAGATGATGAGGATTGTCTGATCAGAGAATATATATATGGAGACTGTTTTGTGGCTCTTGATTGGTCGAGTGTTTAGTCTGAAGTATGGACTTTTGATATTCGATATATGAAAGACACCTAGTGACCCTTAAAACACACTCATCACACACACACTATACACTGCACTTACCGCTCGGCCTGGCCTGGCGGTACAAATGATAAAAACAAAACATTTAAACACACACACAGACATTCGATGCAAAATAAACCGAGGAAAAAGGAAAAAAATAAGGGAAAAGAAATCGATGTAAATATGTTTGGTGCTTCTTGTGGCGCATCCACTTACTGTGCTTCTTCTTCATGGGCAACGGTGGCGGCTCCTCCAGATGCCGCTGATCGAACGCACTGCAGCTCCCGCTGCCAGCCAGCTGCAGGCGCGGTCCTTCAATCAGGCTGTGATGCTTGGACTGCCACTGCTGCAGCTGCTGGGCATGATGGAGATGCTGCTGCTGCTGCTGCTGCGGGGATAGCTGCCTCAGCTCGGCCACCTCCGACTGACTGCTCCGATGGCTGGCCCAGCCACTGGACGACGACTGAGCCTCATCCAGTTCATCGGCTGCCACGGCTGAGGCGGCTCCGGCGGCGATGCTACCACGTTGATTGCTCTTCGGCGGCAAGGCCGGTGCCAGATCCCCATCCAGGATCTGTTCCAGTTCCCCGCTGCTGGCATAGCCAGTGCTTGTCGTGGTGGTGGTGGTGCAACTCCGGCTGCTATGCGACACCGACTGGCTTATCTGCTGGTACTCCCCAGTGCTCACCATGGCCGCCGCCGACTCACTGATGCTGAAGGCAATCTCCGAGTTGCTGCTGGATGACTTGCTGTAGTCCGAGGAGCGCTTGGACACGCTCTGTGTGGAGGTGCGAAAGGACTTCATGGACACGAAACCTGGAGGGATAAACAAAGTGTTAGACAGGTGCAATGCATACACTGAGAAATCAACGAGAAAGCCATAACCAAAAAGGGATAAACGAAACAAAACTAAACGAGGGAATTAGCATATACAGAACAAAGCAGGAGGAGGAGGAGGAGCATTTAAATAAATACAGCAAGGAGATCCTGGATAACTGGCAGGGAAAACGGAACTCATAGCAGGAGAACGGAGTGAGGGAGGAGCAGGACTATGTAACAGCAAAT
This sequence comes from Drosophila serrata, assembly GCF_035046125.1. Classification (NCBI taxonomy): domain Eukaryota; kingdom Metazoa; phylum Arthropoda; class Insecta; order Diptera; family Drosophilidae; genus Drosophila; species Drosophila serrata. The sequence continues at coordinate 1,892,569 of NW_028257174.1, read as the reverse complement.
TGAGCTAGGATTCTGTCTTGTGAGTAGGTACCGGATTCATTGGAGTGACGATTGCTGGTGAGTGCTGCCGCCGCCTTGCGCAGCTCCGTGTTGGTTTCTCCACCACCTGAAACACCACCACCACCAGCCGCTGCTGCTGCTGCTCCTGCTCCTGCTCCGCCAGCATTGGGCAGCACTTTGTCCTCTAATGATGCCTCGGTTGCCTCGGTAGCTGTGCCGGTTTCGGTTTCTATTTTCGTACGGGATTCGTTTGGGGTAACCACCACGGGAGTGGGAGTTGTTGTCGTCGTCGTTGGCGGCTGTTCATGACGATTATACTCACTGTGGCTAATCAGCTTGCTCTCCAATGTCTCCTGCCGCTGCTGGAGCTGCAGCTGGAGCTGAAGCTGCTGTTGATCCTCCTCCTCGCGCGAGTGATTCAGCGCCGAGTCAAAGGAGCACTGGCTGTTCTCATCCGGCGAACGCGAACGCACTGAGAGTCTGTCAATCAAATAGAGGCATTAGTTCATCAGGAGATTCAGGAGATCTAGAGGATCCTCCTACCTATCCACGCCATAGTTTAGCAGCGATATATTGGAGCTGCAGTCCAGATCCGAGTTGAGGCTGATGTTATGCGACTGGGCATAGGGCTGTGGACTGGCCTGGTTCGAGGTGGAGGTGGATGTCGACGATGAACCCACTCCCCCACCGCTCGCTGCGCCCGGCTGGCTGCGTCGCTTTGGCGGCAACGGTGGCGGATTGCTGGCCCGATTGGGTAGCGGTGGCTTTGGCGGCGGACTTGAATCGCGCAGGATGCTCTCGGTGCTGTGGGAGCCGCGCATGGGATTCACATTGCACTGTTCCAGGCTGTCGCGCTCCTTGGGCGTCAATCCAATGTCCGGCAGAGAGGTGCGCTGCGCCACTGCCGCTGATTCAGCTGCCGAGACACGCATGCTGGCCATGCCGAGTCCAATGCCAGTTCCAGGTCCTCCTCCTAGTCCTCCACCGACACCCGATGAGGCCGTGACGGCGCCCATAATTTCCGCTGCAGCTCCTATGCTGCCCAATCCAGAGCCACTGTAGCGAAAGGCGCACTGATCCTCCTTCAGCTTGCCCTGAGCCAATGTCACGAGATTCTGGGGGAGGGAAAAGAGATTGCGTTATAATTTGGATATAAGGACATCTGATGATCTGTGATGAGACTCACCCGCACTGCATCCTCCAGGAGATCTATGACCTCGCGGACATTCTCATTGCTTAGGGAGGCGCACTCGCCGCTCTCCTCGGAGAGCATCACCTCATCGCAGAGCTTGATCAGCTTTCCCAGGCTCTGGTACACCTGCTGTGTGGCGGAGGTCATAATGGCACTGTTCTCGTTCAGCGTGTAGTTTTGTATAACTGCAAAGTAATCAATAATTAAATTAGTTAAATGATAAATTATACAAAATTCGAATTAATTCACAGATGCTGGGAGATTTGAAATCACTAAACCCATACCATCCAGGACTCACCCGAGTACATGCTGGCAATCGTCTCCAGGATCACCGTTCCATTACCCGGCAGCACCTCCAGCTTCTTCTTGAGTATAACGTCCCGGAAATGCTTGAGGGCATTGGAAATATCCTTGACATGCGTCTCCAGCGTTTGGGTGGATCGTTGCACCTCCTCGGTGGTGGGCGGCGGCTTGGTGCCATGCTTGGTGCGCGGACTATGCGGCGAATGGGATCGTCCCAGCGTATTGTTTGTGGTCCGCATCAGGGATATCTTTTCGATCAGGTCGTCCTTGAAGGAGCGCGCCCGTCGCGCCAATTTGGTACCCTTGAGGCTGTTCTTATGCCCCGACGAACCACTCTGGCCGCTTCCACTGAGATTTAATGGTGCCGGAGGCACTCCACCACGACTTCCAGGTGTTGATGGCTGCTGGTGATGTTGCTGCTGCTGCTGCTGGTGGTGATGGTTCTGGTGATGTGCTGCCGGTGGCGGGGTACACGCCGTGGAGTAGCCACCACTGTTGATGCTATTGTTGCTGCTGCTGCTGCAGCCGCCTCCACCGACCGAACAGGTGCCGGGCGTGGATGGAGAACTGATGCTGCCGTCTGCAAGGAGATCAAGAAATGAGAGAATTTATGAATAAGGAGTCGTTTATATTACTTAAATTATTCAATAACTCACGAGTCAGTAACTTAATTAAGATCATATTTAAGAAAAATTTTGATTATTAATTCTATATACCTTTTTCCCCTTACATTAAATAAGTAACTGGGAATTATGGAAGGCAAGTAAGACTTCATTAAATAGATGTACCCTATGTAGGAGTAGGGTATTATAATTTTAGTCAATAACTAAAAACTTAGTGAAGCAGTCATTTTCGACTCTATAAATCATATATAATATATTCTTGATCAGCATCAATTTTTTCGGTAAGATTAGCTAGAAAGATTCATGCTAAAATATATTTGATATTTCTAAATGTATAAAGTAATTTGCTTTAAGATATTTTTTATGGTTCACATTTAGATATATCAAACGACGATATTTGCGAAATATTTCTAATACAGATATATTTAATTTAACAATATTTAATTATATTTTTATCCATGAATTTACTCTTTTTCTTAGGAAAAAGCAATGGGAGTAGGAAATGCATTTTTAACTTCGTTAATTATCAAATAAAAAAAAAAAAAATAATAATAATAATAATAAAAACAAAAACGGAAGTATTTTTCAAATAAAAGATTTAAAAACAATACTTTAGCAATGCAAATTTAAACATTAAAAGCGTATTAAATGATTTAAATTAAAATTAATAAATTTAATTAATAAAATATAAATATGCCTATATTTCTCTGATTCCCACTCTCTGTGCCTCTCGCTCTCTGTCCCTCATTACCCCTACGGAGCTGCATGCCCCTTACTCTCGCTCTCTCTCTCTGTGCATCTCTAGAGATACCCCTTACGCTCCCGCTCTCAAGTTCTCTGTTCTCTTGCCTCGGAGCCTATAAATAGCGGGCTCTGCCGCCTTGCGCACCTCATTCCGTCGGTGGCGTCTCCAGTGTTAACATCTAGAGTGATAGTGATAGTGCCTGCCCTTCGACCCGAAAAATATGACGTGGCCCATGCACAATGTTTGGATGATTTGGATGAGGAAGAAGCTTGACTTGAAGGCACCGGAAATGTAAATCTACAATGACGAACACGGATAGCCACGTGTCCTCCACTGGGGTAAGTCTTTAGCATGCCAATTATATTATCTACATATATAGATACTAATTAAGTGATTAGGCCTAGGCCTAGAATCAGCTAGCTATGCATTTATTTACCAATTAGTTCCCTTATTAACAGCCTAACTTAAATATACTTTAACTTTACTATTACCATTACGATAATTTTAAAACTAACTCTGACTTTGGTAATACATTTTATTCAGGGTAGTATAACTTTAATCACAAGCTTGAAACTTAGTGAAGGCAACGTTTTCGACCCTATAAATCCCTATATATGCCTATAAATATTCTTGATCAGCATCAACAGGCGAATCTTATAGCTATATCCTGCCCAACAAAAATTTTTTTATTTAAATTTCCTATTTTTTGAAAAAAGGGTAAGGGGTAACATCGTTAACATTTAAAAAAATCGGCCAAAAATTAATCTTTTTTTATTCTCCAAATTACAATTAATGCATTTTTGGTTTATTTATGAGATTTTTAAAACCATGATTTTTTAAAAAAATAGGCATAAAAGTATAGGTAATATCGATTAAAAAATGGTATAGCCCCTTCACTCAGAAGCTTAAAAGAAAGTGAAGGAGTCATTTCCGACCCTATAAATCATATGAATTCTTGATTAGAATCAACAGGCGAATCTTTCTAGCTTTATCCAGCCGAGAGAAAATTTTTTCAAAAATTTCCCATTTTTTGAAAAAAAGGAAAGGGGTTACATCATTAAAATGTGCAAAAATCGGCCAAAAATTCACATTTTAAATGGGGTATGCAGCTTTGATAACCTGCTAAAAACTAACATAGGAACGCTTTCCGAATTGAAATTAAAACATTTTTGGCTTAGTTATGAGATTTTTAATTTATAAATATTAAGGCCCAATATTCTATAATCCTAAAAAAACAAAGACAGAATAGCTTTCAACATTGAGATCAATGCATCTTTGGCTTAGATCGATTTCACATTCGAACCCATAAACCTAACTAACTGCTTAGCTTCCTTCCTTGATTTAATATATTTTTAGTTTCATACATAATGATCATTTGATAAACTAAAACTAGGGTATTTTATTTATTTTAAATTCGAATAAATTAAGCTTAACGATATTTTTGATATTTCGCCGATTGATATAGTAATCACGATAATATTTTCCATATTTAAAATTCACACCAATTAAATATTACGATGTTATTAATATTGCAAATTCCTACACAAAGTTTTATGATATTTTCTATATTTAAATTTTCAATAAGTCAATTTTACGATATTTTCTAATGTTTACGTTTTTTGTTGAGCAGTTATAATGTATTTGATATTTCTAAATGTATAAAGTAATTTGCTTTAATTTATTTTTTATGGTATACATTTAGATATTTCTAACGACGAAATTTGCAATATTTCTAATACAGATATATTTAATTTAACAATATTTAATTATATTTTAATGCATGAATTTACTCTTTTTCTTGGGGAAAAGAAATGGGAGTAATTAATTATAAAATATAACAAAAATAAAAATAATAAAAAAAAACACAGAAAAACATAAGTATTTTTCAAATAAAAGATGTAAAAACAATACTTTAGCAATGCAAATTTAAACAATATAAGCGAATTAAATGATTTAAATTAAAATTAACAAATTTAATTAATAAAATATAAATATGCCTCTATTTCTCTGACTCCCACTCTCTGTGCCTCTCCCCCTCTCTCCCTCATTACCCCTACGGAGCTGCATGCCCCTTACTCTCGCTCTCTCTCTCTGTGCATCTCTAGAGATACCCCTTACGCTCCCGCTCTCAAATTCTCTGTTCTCTTGCCTCGGAGCCTATAAATAGCGGGCTCTGCCGCCTTGCGCACCTCATTCCGTCGGTGGCGTCTCCAGTGTTAACATCTAGAGTGATAGTGATAGTGCCTGCCCTTCGACCCGAAAAATATGACGTGGCCCTTGCACAACATTTGGATGATTTGGATGAAGAAGAAGCTTGACTTGAAGACACCGGAAATGTAAATCTACAATGACGAACACGGATAGCCACGTGTCCTCCACTGGGGTAAGTCTTTAGCATGCCAATTATATTATCTACATATATAGGTTAATTAAGTGATTAGGCCTAAGTCTAGAATCAGCTAGCTATGCATTTATTTACCAATTAATTCCCTCATTTCTGAATTTTAGTTAAAAGTTATGTATTAACAGCCTAACTTAAATATACTTCAACTTTACTATTACCTTTACGATAATTTTAAAACTAACCCTGACTTTGGTGATACATTTTATTCAGGGTAGTATAATTTTAATCACAAGCTTGAAACTTAGTGAAGGCAACGTTTTTGAACCTATAAATCATATATATTCTTGATCAGGATCAACAGGCAAATCTATAGCTATATCCTGCCCAACAAAAATTTTTTTATTTAAATTTCCTATTTTTTGAAAAAAGGGTAAGGGGTAACATCGTTAACATTTAAAAAAAATCGGCCAAAAATTAATATTTTAAATGGAGTATGCAGCTTTGTTAACCTGCTAAAAACAAACAAAGGAACGCTTTCCGAATTGAAATTAAAACATTTTTGGCTTAGTTATGAGATTTTTAATTTATAAATATTAAGGCCCAATATTCTATAATCCTAAAAAACAAACACAGAATAGCTTTCAACATTGAGATCAATGCATCTTTGGCTTAGATCGATTTCACATTCGAACCCATGAACCTAACTAACTGCTTAGCTTAGCTTAGCTTCCTTCCCTGATTTAATATATTTTTAGTTTCATACATAATGATAATTTGATATTTCCACATTCGACGTCTAAAACTTTAGGGTATTTTATTTATTTTAAATTCGAATAAATTAAGCTTTACGATATTTTTGATATTTCGCCGACTGATATAGTAATCTAGATATTTTCCATATTTAAAATTCACATATACAAAGCATTATGATATTTTCTATATTTAAATTTGTAATATATAAAATTTTACGATATTTTCTAATGTTTATAAATGAAACTTAAAGATATTTACGTTTTTCGTTGAGCACTTATAATATATTTGATATTTCTAAATGTATAAAATATTTAAATTTAAGAAATTTTTTTATAGTATACATTTAGATATGTATATCAAACGACAATATTTGCAACAGAAACACGAAAGTATTTTGCAAATAAAAGATGTAAAAACAATACTTTAGCAATACAAATTTAACCAATATAAGCGAATTAAATTATTTAAATTAAAATTAACTAATTTAATTAATAAAATATAAATATGCCTATATTTCTCTGATTCCCACTCTCTGTGCCTCTCGCTCTCTGTCCCTCATTACCCCTACGGAGCTGCATGCCCCTTACTCTCGCTCTCTCTCTCTGTGCATCTCTAGAGATACCCCTTACGCTCCCGCTCTCAAGTTCTCTGTTCTCTTGCCTCGCAGCCTATAAATAGCGGGCTCTGCCGCCTTGCGCACCTCATTCCGTCGGTGGCGTCTCCAGTGTTAACATCTAGAGTGATAGTGATAGTGCCTGCCCTTCGACCCGAAAAATATGACGTGGCCTTTGCACAACATTTGGATGATTTGGATAAAGAAGAAGCTTGACTTGAAGACACCGGAAATGTAAATCTACAATGACGAACACGGATAGCCACGTGTCCTCCACTGGGGTAAGTCTTTTGCATGCCAATTATATTATCTACATATATAGATACTAATTAAGTGATTAGGCCTAGGTCTAGAATCAGATTTGGTGATACATTTTGCTATAAGATTATACCCTATACCCTATCAGGGTATTATAATTTTAATCACAAGCTTGAAACTTAGTGAAGGCAACGTATCCGACCCTATAAATCATATATATTCTTAATCAGCATCAACAGGAAAATCTTTCCAGCTATATCCGTCCAAGAAAATATTTTTTTCAGATATTATCATCATCAGATATTAGCATCAGATGCCCAGTAAGTCTAGTGATTGTCAATAATCATATATATTTCAATTTGGCATTAAAGTCATATTTAAATAATTATACAAATAATAAAAAAATTTAAATTTTCAAAAGTCTTAAAAGGGAGTTACGTTTATAAATTTGCTAAAAAAAAATCTACATCCTGAAGTTAGCTGTTTTTCTTGTTTCTTATATTGTTGCCAGAGAATAATTTGTATAATTATTAATGGAATGTAATTCTAAACACACATTTGATTAGTTTACAGCTGCTACGCTTGGCCATAAACTCGAGAAATATTGTTATTGGATGCCAATGACATCATGATTTCCATGTTAAATATATGTACATATGTGTATATATATTTTTTATTTGTTAATGCAGCCAGTTTATTCTTGACTTTTGCCAAATTCCGCAAAACTAATATTGCCAAAAATTTAGAGCACAACCGATATGCAGCATTCTTAAACAATAAAGGGAAATAGCTTTTACTTCCATTCTTCGATTAAATCTTATAAATATTTATGTATATATAAATATAGAACGTTTCGCCTTAATATATATCCCTTAATTCAAAATATAAAAAGCACGACTACTGATTGAGTGAGGCCTGTTTCTTGCCACCACTTGAGCTCCACTTATTGGCCAAAATGTAGTACAATTACTGATTAATGCCTTGTAAATAAATGCCTTTGCAATAATTAGAGCTAAGAAATGCACATTTGCCAAATAAAATTGCATTCCTTGGTGGTCCAATCGACTCGCTGAGGCGTTTCGTTTGGAACTTTTTCAAATGGTGAAGGAGGAGGAGCTGGAGCTGGATCCAGCAGCTTTCACTTACGGCATAATAGCGAATTCTTGTGCGGCACTAGACCAAGTGTTGGGGAGTCCATTGCCAGTGGAATCGCTGGCGTTGATAGCGCCAATCGTGCCAGCTTTTTGTATTTGCGCCGTCTGTGGAATTTAATGCTATGCAACGTGTTGCCGCTAGTGTTGCTGCTGATGTTGCTGTTATTGTTGCTATCTCGCGGCGACCATGATTGCCGCTGATGCTGATGCGGATGATAGTGCTGATGATGCTGATGATACTGATGATGATGTTCATCATCTCTGGGAGCCGCTTTGGTAGCTCGGCTGGCTTTGGGATCTACGGGATGCGACGGCGGCAGCTGCTTGAGCGTGTACGAGTAGACATGCCAGCGGTCAGCGAGCGCACAGTCGCTCAAAAAAGATTCATCAAACTGCGGCATAACGTTGCATAATGACAACAACCCAACGAATACTTATGTGAAACAGCAACAGCAACAAAGGCGAAAGCATACGCATAACATCACCAATTTGTCGCGTCTTTCGTATATTATGTTTTTGTTTTATTTTGTTTTGCTTGTCGATAGATTTCACCAAATTCCGATAGGTAATAGGAGAGCGACACACGATTAACGATTGCAGCACCTTGGGACTGTTTTCGGTTATTTAACGCACTCAGATGGTCATGCTTATAAGGGAGTTGCCAAAACTCTTTGAAAAATAATATATTTCACCGATTAACTATAGTTGTTGTTTGATATTATTGATATTTGTTACTATCTGGGCATTCTTTAAGCAGATTTGAGGCTTGTGTATCAGTATTTTTATCGTTTTCATACAATTTGCACCATATTATATTAATAGGTTATTTATTTAGATGATTATCAATATATATCCTTGGTTGTTTTTGTAATCCAACGTTGAGGTCTCTTCACTATTTATGATTTTAATAATAGTAACAATAGCACCAAATTTTAATCTATTGATTTATATTTGACTTATATCATCTGAAAGATTGCCATTTTTGAGACCTTCTTCACACTCTTTAAGTGCAATTTCCGCACTTTTCTAATCGATTTTCAGGCACAAGCAACAGTTTGATTGATTCAATCACCGATAACCGATACGTTAATATATATACTGGACTTTCTGTGCAATTTCTTTCACTTTCAAGAGCAATTTGAGGCTCTTTTTCTTTATTTTTGCTATTGTATTTGTTTTTTATTTTTCCATCGCTTACACGACGACCACGATGACGGCCCCCGCACACTCTCGCCAATCTCTGGCACGCTGGCCTCTGGGTGAGATGTTGATTAAATAAATCACAAATAAAAATGATTATATTTAGACGCTGCCTGCTGATGGTGTTGGAGATGACTATGGGCTATGGATATGGCGATGCTGTGGCGATGTTGTTGCTGCTGCTGCTGCTGCTGTCGTCAGCTGTCGCCCGCCGGTTGCCCGTTGTGGTTGTCGTTGCCGTAGTTGTCGACGACTGGAAAGCGCACTGAACTATGAAAATCCGCAAAACGGCAAACGGCGACGACGACAACGACTGATGTCCGAGTTGGAGTCCGCGACAGAGACCGCTAACGCTAACCAACCGGCCAACGGCAATGGCAACACATTAGCAGCAGCAGCAGCAGCAGCAGCAGCAGCAGCAGCAGCAACATTGGGGGATTGGGAGCGGGAGCGAGTGCCGCAGAAGAGCAGCAAATGGCACTTGTCCACCTGGCTGGCTCTGCCTCTGACTTGGTCACTCTCCTGATCTCTCCTGCCGCTCTGCTATTTCTCTCCCTCTCTCTCTCTCTCTCCATAATTTCTCTCAAAGAAAATAAAAAATAATGAAAACAGGGCCAACAAAAACGTGCAAATCATTGAATAGCCACAAAATAGAGATAGGAATTTCTATTGGAAATTCAAATTTGAGTGCAAAAAAAATATAGTTATTAATAAAATTAAGGTTTAGTGGGATGGTATACAACAGGGATAAAGGAAAATATATATATCCTGTCAATATATTCGATATATATAAATATAATTAACCCAAAAATGCATTAATTTTAATTCGGAAAGCATCCCTAAGCTAGTTTTTGCTAGATTAATAAATCTTCATACTCAGTTAAAATTTAATAATTTGGATTTTTTTTAAATTTAAAAATGGGGGTTACATCGATAAATTTAAAAAAATTAAAATTTTTAACATTTTAAACTGAGTATTTCCATTTTTCGAAAAAATTGAAAAATTTTGTTTTCTGCCGGAGATGGCTAGATCGATTCACCTGTTGATGCTAATCAAGAATATATAGGGTCGGAAATGACTCCTTCACTTTCTTTAAAGCTTCTGACTGAATCGATATTACCTATATTTTTATGCCTATTTTTAAAAAATCATGGTTTTAAAAATCTCATAACTAAGCCAAAAATGCTTTAATTTCAATTCATAAAGCGTTCCTATGTTAGTTTTTAGCAGGTTAACAAAGCTGCATACTCCATTTAAAACGTGAATTTTTGGCCGATTTTTGCAAATTTTAATGATGTAACCCCTTTTCTTTTTTCAAAAAAATGGGAAATTTGTGAAAAAATTGTTTCTCGCCCGGATTAAGCTAGAAAGATTCGCCTGTTGATGCTGATCAAGAATATATATGATTTATGGGGTCGGAAATGACTTCTTCACATAGTATTAAGCTTCTGACTGATATTATAATACCCAGCAAGGGTATTAAAATAGTAAACTAAATTCCCCTTAAATTAAACCAAAAACTACATAAATTATATAGAAACTTGGTATTAAAAATAGATATTTATCCTAAAAATAGAAGAAAGTAATATAATACTACAGAAACCTGATATTTTAACTTGAATTTAATGCCTGATTTGTTGCTCTAAAGTGTTATTTATTTCTCGCTGTGCAGCCTTCAGATTGTCTTTTATTTCTTCCACCTGGGATGCTGCTGCTGGCATCTCTCTCCCATTTGCTCTGGCTCTCTCTCTTCATATTACTACCAATTATCAATCAGCTGGCACACCTGAAAGAGCACCGCTCCAGGTGGGGCAGAGGGTGTGCAGGGCTGTGACAGTGATTAGGGGGGAGGGAAAAAAGGGGGCGGCAGAGGCGACTCTGGGGCGGATTTGTTCAATTCGCAAGTGGCGCTCGTGACTTGCCTTGGAAATGAGCTACAGTGGTTGTTGCTGCTGCTGCTGTTGCTGCTGTTGCTGCTGCGCAACTGGGCGAAAATCGAAGGCGTCGCCAAAAAGTCAAAACCAAATACAGGCCACTGCAAAGGCGAGCACAAATCGAGAAAAACCCAGCAAAAGTGGCAACTAAAATATATAGACAACACAAAAACAAAAAAAACCCAATCATTGAGCACTTTTGTCAAGGTTAATGCCAATGCCACCAAAACCGTTAAGGGTAATGGGTTAAATGGGACCAATATATACCCCCAAAAATCGGGGGCTTAAAATAGAAAATGAAACAAAAGCAATGAAATAAAGGTAAAGGCTATATACTACATATATCCCCCCCTCAAGGTCATTGGTTGCTAACGTTATCAAAGCAACGAAACGTATTTAATTTGCCACTGATAGGGCTTTAATCGGTTAGCCAAGCGGGACTTCCTGCCCTCTTAATATATACATATATATATATAACATATAAACAATCTACTCTCCACCAAGATAATGATTATTGAAAACCGGAAACCGGAATTATATACCAATCTATAGCTGTAGATGTAGCTGTAGCAAGTATTAAGTAGGTAAGTAAGACCAGGTAATCAGACAAACGTGAGGGAGTTACTCTGAATTTGTGTATGATAAACTATAGCAACAATTATAACCGATTAATTCTTGGTTTATATATTATTATTAATAGGTATTGCCAAGCTATAGCGGTTAAGCATTGGCTGAAATGTCTTTCTTTTAGCCAAATTCCAAGTTCCCTGCTAAAGTGCAACACATTTCTCTTTTCATAGTTTTTTTTTTTTTTGTTGGGGTCGGGTTGCCTTTGGGCCAATTCCAATTACTTGCCACGCCCACACTCCCCTCTAGCCACCTAAGACGTTTCAGGCATTACAAGTCACGTTCACCCAATTAATTAATGGCACACCGCAGAAATGGGGAAATGCTACGACGACGACGCGACCCAAACTCAAATCCAAAAACCAAAGAAACCAAAAAAGTAACCCCAAACTTGATATCACCTCCCGGCAGCAGCAACAAAAAGCGAACTGCACAATCGAGTTGCCGCGAGACGAGAGCCACTTTGCATGATTAGGAAATTGGATCAGGCAACGGAGCACCCGGAGTGGGTTCGAGCCACCGAGCGGGTTGGACAAGTCGACTCTGGGAGTCGATCAAGAGGTGATTTCGAATTCTGGTTCTGGCCAAAAAAAAAATACACAAGATAAGAACGAAACTACAAAGAGTTAAGACAGTGAGACCTCACTAGCGCAAAAATATGGGAAGTATTTTATAAGGAATTAAATTTCACTCTGAGAATATTTTAAGCCGTATTTATAAGGTATTACAGGGGAACTAAATGGTATTCCCAAGTTAAAGCTTTTCCCTTTAGTTTATACTAATAGTTCCCTTAGATTAAGATCTATAAAACAAAAACTTGGTTTGCCTTTTGATGCTGATCAACAATTACTCCTTCATTTAGTTTTAAGCTTCTGACTGAAGGTGCAATACCATTTTTTAATCGATATTACCTATATTTTTATGCCTATTTATTAAAAAATCATAGTTTTAAAAATCTCATAACTAAGCCAAAAATGCTTCAATTCCAATTCGAAAAGCGTTCCCATGTTAGTTTTTAGCAGGTTAACAAAGCTGCATACTCCATATAAAATGTGAATTTTTGGCCGATTTTTGCAAATTTAAATGATGTAACCCCTTTCCTTTTTTTCAGAAAATGGGAAATTTCTGAAAAAAAAATTTCTCGGCCAGATAAAGCTAGAAAGATTCACCTGTTGATTCTGATCAAGAATATATATGATTTATAGGGTCGGAAATGACTCCTTCAGTGTGTTTTAAGCTGCTGCCTGAAATGATAATACCTTGTAAGGGTATTAAATCGAGCTAAGATAAATATTTTTAATATTTTATTTGGTAATGATAAATTCAAAATTAATACTTCAAGATACTATTCATTTTTATTATTAGTGACTATATATATAGTATATATATAATTATTCAAAGAATATGCCAGATAAGTTCTACTGTATCTTAGAGATACAAAAACTGGGCTAGGCGGATTTAAAGAAACTGTCAAACGGCGAAGGAATAAAAAGGGGAAAAGAGGAGAAACCGGGGGAGGAGGAGGAGGAGGAGGAGATGACACCAAATTGGTAAATTGGTAATTGGCACACCCGATGAAGACCATGATAGTGAAGATCGTTCATAAAATCCACATCGGCGGAGGCATCATCGTCATAATAATGCCGTTGGCTCGTGTATGCAAAGTCCTCGGGTCTCTCGGGCCTCTCAACTTGACCAATATTTGCTAGTCTCTTCTCCTGACCAGTTTCAATGTTGCTGTTATTGTTATTGTTATTGTTATTGCGGCTCTAACCAGTTTTTTTTAGCTTTTTTTTTTTAATTTTTTAAGAAGGAGAGAGGGCCGCCCGTTTGAGAGTAAACCCATTAGCGAGAGCGGCCACGAAAACGCGAAATGTAAAACGAAAACAAAACAAAAAACGGTTGAAAAAAAGCAATACAACAAAAAATAAATAAATAAACACTGTAAGAAATATTTGTATTCTTTGAAACAAAACAAGAGAGGAAACTAACTTTGTGGAACGGAAAAGCAAATTTGTTTGGTGAAGATTGTTTGAAAGAAACACCTTTTTATGCTGATCAATAATATATAATAAAATAATATATATAATATAATAATCTTGCAAAGCATCAAACATCATTAAACAAAAATTTTGAAACTAAATAATAATATTTTCTATCTCTTAATTCCGCTTTATCTTTCTCTCTCTTTTCCTAATTGTTTCGATATGTCTATCCCTCTCTGAGTTTCTCTTGAGAAATCACCTCTCTCTGCCTATCACTTTCTCTCTCTCTCTTACTTTCTCTGTTCTCTGGGACACTATAAATACAGGGCACTGGCGAAGCGCTGACCTCATTCTGTTCGCAGCCTCCCAAGTGTTAACATCTATAGTGATAATGGAAGCGATAGTGCCTGAGCAATGCAATAATACATCTGGATAACCAGGATAAAGCCCACTTCGATGATACTAACATAAATGGAAGTCACCAAGAATAGCTCTACACTCTGGAAGGAATTAAGCAACGATGAAAAGGACTACGGTAAGTCTTATCCATGAAAATTATATCATTCATTATATATACATATAAATATATATATTACTATACTATATATACATTGCTTCATATATAAACCACATAAATTCTTTTTATAAAATTTCTCTCTGTGCTAACATCTTTATTTTTGATGTTTAAATTTCAATCCTTCAAAGCTCTTTATTTCTTGCAGTGCACAAAATGTGAAATGCTGAATGAATGGGCACACACAGAGAGCACAACAGCAGAGCCACAAGGAAAACAACAAATAAATAAAACAAGAGCCGAGGAATTTCAGTTTTAGTTTGCTTGGAATGCTATGCTTTCTAACTGCCGCGATCGCGATAGTTCCTGAACATACAAACATAGCAAACAAACAAACATATCAGCACTTGTGGTACCCCCAGGGGGAGTGTGCAATCAAAAAATATAAAACAAAAGCGAAAAAAAACACCCAATAAAACTGAAAATCTGCTTCACATTGAGCAGAGCAATAACAAAAAATGGCAACTAAATGACATAATCATTGTGGAAACACAAACGACAAACATGCTGATTTTCAATGCAAATAAAACACACAATTGCGAGTAGTTAATAAAATTAATAAACTAAAGCTGCTGCACACATATACGTAGTTAGTTAGTTACATATGTATTAATTAAGGGCAGCTATTTAAGGCATAAGTCATAAAGTCAGGGTTTCAATGAACCCCACAGCATTAAGTTGGCTCAAACACTTTCGGTCAAGATAATTTACATTATCTGAAGGTTAAAAGCATAAGGGAGATTCTAATCGTAACACAGAGATTGTTTTAATAATAGGACAATTAAAAAAATAACATTATTCAAATAAATATTAAAAGCATTTAAGAAAACGTTAGGCATTTCGTATCGATATTTTTATATGACAATTTGTTTGGCAAATCAAAGTTTAAAAAACTCAAAATTATAACCCCTTATTTTTTCCAAAAAATTTGATATTTTTGAAAGTTAAGTATGAAAATGCAATAAAAAGCCTATAAAGAAAATCATAATCTCTGTAGTATAAATGTATACGAAAAGATGTCCTTTCCATTGACCCTATTCTTCTGGTTCTATTTCCTTGACCACTGCTGTTGATACCTAGTAAATTAGCACTCGGTACAGCATTTCTGTTAATTGTCAACTAACTGAATGTTATGGCGTTGTCAGGTTGTCGCCTTGCTAGTCTCATGTTATCATGTTCGGCTGTTAAGCGTATGTTAATTCGATTGTGGAGAAGTAATATGACCAATTTCGGTTGTTTGTTTTCACTTGTGACACATCGTTAATAGGCTACATATGTACATACATTGTTTATTATTTATAACTTGTAGTAATAAATAACAAACAAGGCTTAGTATTTCTCCCCGTGTGTAGGCTATATAATAATCTCAGGTGTGTCTGTTGTCGTTTTCTAAGGGCTCAAGTGGATCCCATTTCCATTTGACAATCTCTGATTTATGCATGAGCATGGGTCATCGAGTGATCACGATCACGACAGGTTTTCATGCCGGTAAAATACATAAAAAACTGCATCGAATGACACACACGCATACCTATACACTTTTTGGGGCCATAATATGCACTGAGAAAAAGTATCAGCTTTATTCTTAACTCAATATTTGAATAATTGTTATGGTTAAATAAAATAAAGGTAATACTTTGATCTAAATATAATTATGTAGTGTTTTTCACCATTAATATTTTATTATTTGAATTATAAATGACTATTTAATATTGAAATAAATGTTATAGTTATATGACAAGGTAATATTTTGATTGAATATTTATTATTTTCAGAACTTTAACTTTACAGAGCAAAGATTTGAAATCTATTTAAAATTCTATATAAAAACAAATTTAATCCACAAATAACTCGATATATAATAACATATTTATTTATAAAATTAAATTTCCCATGAATAATGATCAAATTGGATGACTATTTCTTTGTCTGTTCAATGAAGTGGTGTGTGTGTGTTACAGTGACCACTAAGAGGAAACTCCTTAGGCCTTTGCCTTTTGCCCTTGCCCTTGCCCTTTTCCACCCCCCCTCTGCCACAGATGACGTCACGCGCAGGTGCTGTCATCGGACAAGTATTTTGTATTCTGTATTTTTTCTTATTTTGTATTCGGAATGCCATAGGAACAGCAGCATTTGAACACAGTTCTCGAATTCTCTTCGAAAGCTCAATTGAGACGAGAGAGTGAGGGAACAATACACTCTACACACAACACACAGCAGCAACACAACAACAACAACAACACAACAACAATACACAAAAAACACAATACACAATGCCAGTGAATTGTTGAATTATACATCATCGTGTTTTATAATTTACTCGGCCCTCGATTACTCACTCAAGAATTGTCGTTTGCTTCTTCGTTTGTTTCTTTATTGTG
Organism: Drosophila serrata; assembly: GCF_035046125.1. Lineage (NCBI taxonomy): Eukaryota > Metazoa > Arthropoda > Insecta > Diptera > Drosophilidae > Drosophila > Drosophila serrata. The sequence goes on along the minus strand of NW_028257174.1, from coordinate 1,875,882 downwards.
TTTGTTCTCTTGGTTAATTTCTTTTTGTTACTATTTATTTATTATTTAACTTTTCACCACACAAAAACAAAACACTCCTATGTATTTCCTACATTTCCGATACGTTTAGCTCCGTTTCTGTTCCGTTCTGCTCCCGGCAACGGTTAGATAACTTTTGAGCGGCGGCCCATCGTCATAATTAATAAGGCGCTGCCAGAAAAACCAGCGACAACAACAAGGGAATGGCACAACAAAAAACAACAACAAATATAACAAAAAACAACAACAGAAAAAAATAAAAGAAAAACTCTCAACGCAGCGTAAACGAAAACGAAACTACACATTTTTTTAATGCACTGCAGGAAAAATTACAGCGATATCTTGACAAATTAATAGAAATCCTTTTAAAGCAATTTATTTACTTGACTTTCTATTAAATACATTTATATATCTCTCTCTCTGCGAGTTAAATAAACTTTGATTCACTTAATACCAAAGTTTTACTTGTTCGTATATTCCTCAACTTATGCTTGTAAACAAATACAAATGATTCACTTTTACAAATGTTTCAAATTACGGAAAAATAAATGACTTTAGTCAGAGAAATAAGTATACATCAATTGGTAATGAATCATCAATAATGACACTTGTGACACATTTGCTAAGTAAAATGATGATCTTTCCTGAATAATTAAATACTGATAAGAATTCTAATCAGATTTTTGCATTAATATAATTGATTATAATCAGTTAATTGATTGACCTTTTAATAAATTATTCTTATAAGGGAATTTCGCGACAAAAGTCACTGATTATTAGTGACGAAATATATTCTAAGTTGCATTCATTAAAAATCCTAATCAATCCTTGTATTATTTATGGGATTTTCATAAAACTATTTAGATTTAAGGCTTTATTTGTCAACTAAATCTATTTCTTTTTGTATATCTAATTATATATGTATATTTTCTCTCTGTGTAGAAGGGGTGTATGGGTGTATGGTATATGGGGGGCTATTTTTTAATGCCTACTCCATAAGCAGAAAAGCCAAAACAAAAACGAAGCGAGGCTGAGAAGCCCGTGGAGAATTGGGAGCGATGACGATGTCGTCGTCGTCGTCGTCGTCGGTGACGTTATAATGGTGACAACCGCCGATGACGATGCGTGTGTGTGTGTGTGTATTTGTTGTGCGTGCGCGTGGGAGTGGGTGTGGGTGTGGGTGTGGGTGGGTGAGCAGGGAAACTAGATGAGGAAAAGACTAAGGTACCCCTCCTATTCTTCTCATGCTCTAGCTCCAACTATTGGAACAAACAATGAGAAAACTATGACAAAATAAATGCAATTTAGTTAAGAAAGTAAAAAGGATTTCGATTTAATTATACATTATATAAAAAGCTATATATATTGGGAGTATGTCAGCAAAGGAAAACTAAACTAGCAAATATGTGAGGTCCAAAAGAAAATTACATCGTTACATTGTTAAAATTTGCAAAAATCGGCCAAAAACTAACATTTTAAATTGAGTATGGAGCTTTGTTAAACTGCTAAAAACTAATTTAGGAACACAATTGAAATTAATAAATTTTTGGCTTAGTTATGCATTTTTGAAACTTTGATTTGTCACACAAATTTTCGTATTTTATGCAATTGCAAACTGAAAAATTAGTTTCCCTCTGGTTTTTCTTATATTTCCTTAATTTCAAAATACATTTTGTGATCAAATTTGGTAAATAAAACTCTTACTCTTAAAATTCCTTAAATCCATAAGGTGTTGCTTACTGTAGATAAACTTGGCTTTGGAATATTACACTCCGAGTGGGTACCTGGTACCAAAAACAAAGCAGTAATTACTTAATCCAATGCTGTGGTTGGCCATCGATCGAAAGTTTTGCAAATTAATCGCAGCAATAAATCCGATTATCAAACTAAATGGAAATGCTTAAATGTGATTTGGGGTGAATACCCCCGGCTCTGGCGCCCAATTAATTTGGATTTCTCAATTCTCAATGAAATGCTCGCTGGCTCATTCGATGGCTCTTTCACTTTCGGTTCAAGCCAACGGACAATAAATGAATGGGAATGAAATCTTCCAATTCAATTCGATGGCTTTGGATTCGGTTTTCAGTTTTCTGTTTCAGCTTAAAAAAAAAAAAAAGAAATAAAAAACGGGGCTTATGAACAAACCCAAACAATTCCAAACCACTTGCAGCTGGCCGCACAATGTAACTGTCCAATAGACACGCTTCGAAAACTCTGGCCAGAAAGCAAAACAGACCGAAAGCCAAAAGAGTCAGAAAGTCAGGCAGGCAGAAAGAAAGAAAGAATGAAAGTTTTGCCAACAAGTACACGAGGAGAAGGGGGGAAGTGAGGGAAGACTTTTGGGCGGCCAGGTGAACAATTATGACATAGACATAGTGTTGACAGACACGACGATATGATACCACATTATACGATCCGAGTTGGAAAACGAAATGCATAGGAAAGCAAAAGTGCTGAATGGCAATTGTGTAAGTGAAAATTACAAAGGCAGTTTAAAGAAGCCCACAATTTAGTTGACAAAACACATGAGTGTGGTGTGTTACCTAGTAGAGGGAAAGCGCCATTTCATACGTGACCATAGAGCCACAACAACCCACCAGCAACACCACCTGACACCTGACAATGGTCTTACTGCTGGCCCAAAGCCAGAGTCAAGATTTCACTTGGGCGCCACACACACACACATCTTGCATTTACCATTATCCATCCTACCATTTTCCACTTTTCCATCTGCCCATCTTTCAGTCCATGTCCATGTAACCATCAACCCACCAACCCATCTACCCATCTACCCACTTGTGATGACCACACAGAGATGACCCGCAGCAAGTCACCTTTAAAGGTGTCCAAACACATAAACATAAACAAGCAAAGATATGGCTTACCACCGTTGACCTTATACTTTCGAGTATATGTGAATGTATATACAAAAAAAACAAGAGCACTTGATATGAGAGAAGGGATACCATGATTTCAGATTGCATAAGCAACATTTGATCTCAAATATCATCTTACTGTTTCTACATAAAATAAATACTTTATTTAATACAAGATTATAGCTGATTTTTATCAGATTAAATTCCTAGGGAATCAATCGTTGTGTAAATATTTAAATGAAACTTTATAATAAGCATGTACTTCTAGGTAAAAAAGTAAGTAAACAAAGCCATAAGCCAGAGATGCTTCTTAATTACTATATTATATAGTATCTTGGCAAATACTTCCACTCCAGTTTCCAGACTTTAGCAACAAATGTAGATAAATAAATGCTGTTTCCATTAAAGCCTTTCAATTTGTAATGGGAATAAATATGTACATATAAGTACTCTGTTTTGAAACATTGCCACTGACACAAGTGGTCTACATTTCCCTTTGACTCTGCCGCTATATCTTTATCCATCTCTATCTTAATCGCTGTTCATTTCAATTAAATAATTTTCCAACTCAAGACAACAACAAAAAATAAAACATAGAGGCATCTGTTCGGCCTCGACTCCCGAGCAAACCCACTCCAGTGGCAGTGGCAGTGGCAACGCCCCCGTGGATTGTTCTCCAAGGTCAGGGTCAAAGACGGGCGCAGGCAATCGAGCCAATTCCCGGTAGAGTAGCCTTTGACCCGGCAGCTTCCCAGTTCGCCAGCTTGCACCAACATCTTGCAACGCATGTTCACCTATCAGCCGCAAGCGGACGCAAATTATTCCCAGGAATTGCAGTCGGAATTCGCCTTTGACCCCTGGCTACAGCCACTGCTCCTGAGTTCCCGGATTCCTGGTAACCCGGCAGTCGCCTTTGTGCTCTTTGTCAACATGCAAGTGGCAAGGTGGCAAGCTGGCAAGTGGCAAGTTGGCCAGTTGGCCAGTTGGCAAGTGGACACAGTGGCTTCCGCCTTGGCCACAAAGCCATCAATCCCTGACACTTGTACAGTAGTAGCTCCTCTCTCTTTGTTTGGCCAGAGAACAGAGTACATTCCCGGGAAATAAGTTTTCACTTTGGAAATATACATTTGCCGCCGCCAATAAAAGAGACATGGCAACTATTTGAAAAGGTCAAACAAGCAGATTTTTCTCACAGGATCATATGGAGGTGGAGGGAGGATACCAACCAGGTCTATTTCCATCCTTGCCCACAAACCGAAAGTTTAAAGTTCAGACAAATAAGACATGTTTCCTGGAAACAGGAATTACACATGAAAAGGGGAGCTTAATGAATAACTTTTCCAAGTATTACATTTTCTAATAATATTCATTTCGATTTCTCTTGAGAATTTCCTTATTTGTGGTTATAGATTTGATTTAGAATAGATTAGTATTTTCTTTTGCACACATATTTTCCAATTAATGTTTCTAGGAACTCTTTTTTTTATTTTCTCTGGCTTTCAAGTGAAAAAAGTAAATTCGCTGCGGCAACAGGTGACCGAGGAAAGCAAGCCAGCTTCCTCCCTATTAGAAAGTGCAGCAAGCATAGTGAAAGCCAAACACGAAATTGTTCAATCAACAACAATTAAACAAAACCCTTTTCATCTTCTCCACACACAAATCTCCCATTTACATTTACATTTACATTTTATGTACATTTCCATCTCGTTGTTCGGCGGGGAATCTTTTCATTCGTTTGCTGCATGCCAAAATGTCGTAGGCACACACACTCTACACACTCCCCACACACACACACCTCATCACATCACATCACATCACATCACAAAATGCTGACAATCCCAACAATGTGGACGGACATGTGTTGACACAGACTAAGGCAGAGTGATTAGATTAGATACGATACCATTTCATACCATATCAGATCGGGTTAGGAATAAACATCAAGCACGTAACAGCGAATGATATTAGGCTTGTGTATTCTGTACAATATTAATTATTAAATATGTAATATCCAATATATCCAATATCTAATATTCATAATAATAATAATGTTCAATATTCAGTATCAATCATATCACTATCCACATATACATATATCCTTAATCGTTATCTAGAAAATGCCAATTTTATGGCCTAGCATCCTGTTCTGCCTTCATAAATCAATCAAAATGTGGAATACATAAGAACTAAAAGCCAATATCAAATTTATGGGAATATTATTCATGTTAAAATCAGGTAAGCAAAATACTAGATCAATTAATTTTGCAATTTTTATTTAAAATTAAATAATTTAATCATTTATTTTTCACTTTTATAGAGAGAGGATAAAATTCTGATGAACAAATTCCCATAGAGTTCATTTTGAGCTCTTCAAATTGGAAACCCCTAGGCATAAGAATGGAAAACGGTTATTTCCCAATAAGTATTTTACTTATCAGAGCTAAAACCCCATTGAAATTACTTTCAGAACAGAACAGTGTACGCCCTACAAAAACCGTAATATATCTTAATGTGTCAGATGGCCAATTTATCGGCAATTGATACATCTTCGATCCGATCCGATCCGATGCGATCTGAACCGATCCGATTCGATGATACTGTGACTGCCTTGGCTACTTGGGATTCTTCGATCAATTTGCTCGATTATGCGCGCCTAATTCTGAGGCAATTGCGATTGTGGCTGGGAAATGATGATTTGTCCGTCGTCGTTTCCATTATTCCATTATTCCCATTATCTCGACGAATGATCGCATTCCACATTCCACATTCCAGAGAGCTCCGCACATTGCTATCTCTGTTCTGGCTTCTAGCTATCTCTGTCCCGTGCTCAAGGCCATTACATATTCAACTGGAAGTGGAAGTGGGGGAAGCAGTCGAACTGGAAGTGGAAATGGAAATGGAAACTGGGGACTACTGGGACTGGCAATTGTTTTGTTTTTGTGTGTTTTCGATTGGAAAATCGCACATACACAAAAGAAAATCCACAGCAAGAAATGATCATACGAGATACTTGTGTTTTTTAAGGATTTAAAAAAATCCCGACTTTGATCTTGAAACGAACGAGCAGGGACATTAGGCTTTTGTGCTTTCGCGATAAGAATAATGATAAATTACCTTGTGAACACCCAGAGAATTTTTGGACGAAGTTCCCGATTGCAATTTCTCCAAAATAAAGTAAATAAATGATATTTTAGCAAGAGACTATTAATGAACTCCTTGTAAAAAATTATTTATTAAGCCCCTGTAAATAATCCTTATTATGTTCTTAAAAAATCACTAGAAATGCCTTTAGTTTGAATAAAATTCTATAAACAGTCACTGAAGTAGCTTTGTTTTGTCTATATGGTTGCACTTATTTGTTGTATAATAAAAAACAGGTGCCAGAGCTTACCAAGAATTATTATTTCTATTTAACTACTCCCTTCTCTATATAAATTAGCTTTTTATTTTTTGTGGTGCACACACACTCTCTATGATTTTTGCAGAGGTACGTACGCATATTGGTGGCTCCATTGAGGCGCTGATCGATGGTGGAGGGCATGGCGGGATCTCCCACGCCAATGCCCATTAAACCCATTCCGGAACCCGGTCCCATGTCCATTGCATCATCGGCACTGGCAGCCCGATTAAAGGGTCGCGGTTTGCGATTTTTAAAGCGCAGGCGCAGCTCAGTGTTGAGAACGCGCATGGTTTCTGTATTTTTGTATGTTTCTTTTTCTGTGGCGGAAATCGATTCGAGGGGTTATAATATATTATTGTTGTTGGGGCGCGGGAATTGGAGCAAACGCATCAGCGACTCCAACTCAATTTGCGGCGCAAATCGATCGAAATCGATCGCTTCTCGATCACTGATCACTCACTCTGAGCACTCGAAAATAACAAAGCAAATAGGCGTTCAATGAATTTCAGTATCAATGAATGAATGAACGGGGTATCGCCCCCTAATGATATCACTGTGCCGCGATACTAGGGTCTCTCTTAGTAACATTAACTAAAACCATAGCATTTATTCGCAGTTCGATTTGCTTTTCTTTATTCGGGGTGCAGCGAGCTGAGGCACCCACCGGTGTTGTGAATATTTCGCGTGCGACTGACTGACTGACTCAGTCGGTGAGCGGAGAGCCAACTGAGCCAGCAAAGCCCACCCAACCCAACCCAGTCAACCCAACCGCTGAGCCACCGAACCCCACCGAGCGAGCGGCGGTTCCAACTCGCGAGCGGTAACAATAAGCAGCGGTGATGAGCGGCGTCGCCGTCACTTTTACAATCTAATCGCTGCCGCGGCCAATGGGCAGAGCAGAGCAGAGCAGAGCAGAGCAGAGAGCCATCAGAGCTGAGGCCTTAGCTAGCTCTATAAATCCTATTTAGCACCTATTCAGTTTGGCTTAAATCCCATTTAATTTTGGTATAAACCTAGACTTGATATATATCTTGTAATATTTGGTATCAAAAAATGTATCTCAAGCTTTGCAAGCACACAACTTGGTAACTTGACGTATACGTAATATTATGGTAGGAAAAAGAGTGGTTAGTGTTTCTTATACAGTATTTCTGATTTTCCTTTCAGGTATGTGGCTTAAGTAAAGAAAAATGCCGTCAGAGCCGAGGCTAGCTTTGTTAACGCCTGTTGCACTTTCATAGCTGGCTCAAAATAACAATTAAATGTATATAAATTTCAGTTTGAGATGTTTATTTTGAGCAGGCTAATAAAACTGCCTAATGTTCACAGGGTCGGAAATGACTCCTTCACTTTCTTTTAAGCTTCTGAGTGAAGGGGCTATACCATTTCTTAATCGATATTACCTATATTTTTATGCCTATTTTTTAAAAAAATCATGGTTTTAAAAATCTCATAACTAAGCCAAAAATGCTTTAATTTCAATTCGGAAAGCGTTCCTATGTTAGTTTTTAGCAGGTTAACAAAGCTGCATACTCCATTTAAAACGCAAATTTTTGGCCGATTTTTGCAAATTTTAATGATGTAACCCCTTTCCTTTTTTTCAGAAAATGGGAAATATCTGAAAAAAAATTTTCTCGGCCAGATAAAGCTAGAAAGATTCGCCTGTTGATTCTGATCAAGAATACATATGATTTATAGGGTCGGAAATGACTCCTTCACTTTCTTTTAAGCTTCTGAGTGAAGGGGTTATACAATTTTTTAATCGATATTACCTATATTTTTATGCATATTTTTTATAATAAATCATGGTTTTAAAAATCTCATAACTAAGCCAAAACAGGTATAATTTCAAATCGGAAAGCGGCCGTAGGTTCATTTTGAGCAGGCTAATAAAACTGCCTAATGTTCACAGGGTCGGAAATGACTCCTTCACTTTCTTTTAAGCTTCTGAGTGAAGGGGCTATACCATTTCTTAATCGATATTACCTATATTTTTATGCCTATTTTTTAAAAAAATCATATAGCTAAGCCAAAACAGGTATAATTTCAAATCGGAAAGCGGCCGTAGGTTCATTTTGAGCAGGCTAATAAAACTGCCTAATGTTCACAGGGTCGGAAATGACTCCTTCACTTTCTTTTAAGCTTCTGAGTGAAGGGGCTATACCATTTCTTAATCGATATTACCTATATTTTTATGCCTATTTTTTAAAAAAATCATGGTTTTAAAAATCTCATAACTAAGCCAAAAATGCTTTAATTTCAATTCGGAAAGCGTTCCTATGTTAGTTTTTAGCAGGTTAACAAAGCTGCATACTCCATTTAAAACGCAAATTTTTGGCCGATTTTTGCAAATTTTAATGATGTAACCCCTTTCCTTTTTTTCAGAAAAGGGAAATTTATGAAAAAAATTTTTCTCGGCCAGATAAAGCTAGAAAGATTCGCCTGTTGATTCTGATCAAGAATATATATGATTTATAGGGTCGGAAATGACTCCTTCACTTTCTTTTAAGCTTCTGAGTGAAGGGGCTATACCATTTCTTAATCGATATTACCTATATTTTTATGCCTATTTTTATAAAAAATCATGGTTTTAAAAATCTCATAGCTAAGCCAAAACAGGTATAATTTCAAATCGGAAAGCGGCCGTAGGTTCATTTTGAGCAGGCTAATAAAACTGCCTAATGTTCACAGGGTCGGAAATGACTCCTTCACTTTCTTTTAAGCTTCTGAGTGAAGGGGCTATACCATTTCTTAATCGATATTACCTATATTTTTATGCCTATTTTTTAAAAAAATCATGGTTTTAAAAATCTCATAACTAAGCCAAAAATGCTTTAATTTCAATTCGGAAAGCGTTCCTATGTTAGTTTTTAGCAGGTTAACAAAGCTGCATACTCCATTTAAAACGCAAATTTTTGGCCGATTTTTGCAAATTTTAATGATGTAACCCCTTTCCTTTTTTTCAGAAAAGGGAAATTTATGAAAAAAATTTTTCTCGGCCAGATAAAGCTAGAAAGATTCGCCTGTTGATTCTGATCAAGAATATATATGATTTATAGGGTCGGAAATGACTCCTTCACTTTCTTTTAAGCTTCTGAGTGAAGGGGCTATACCATTTCTTAATCGATATTACCTATATTTTTATGCCTATTTTTATAAAAAATCATGGTTTTAAAAATCTCATAACTAAGCCAAAACAGGTATAATTTCAAATCGGAAAGCGGCCGTAGGTTCATTTTGAGCAGGCTAATAAAACTGCCTAATGTTCACAGGGTCGGAAATGACTCCTTCACTTTCTTTTAAGCTTCTGAGTGAAGGGGCTATACCATTTCTTAATCGATATTACCTATATTTTTATGCCTATTTTTAAAAAAAATCATATAGCTAAGCCAAAACAGGTATAATTTCAAATCGGAAAGCGGCCGTAGGTTCATTTTGAGCAGGCTAATAAAACTGCCTAATGTTCACAGGGTCGGAAATGACTCCTTCACTTTCTTTTAAGCTTCTGAGTGAAGGGGCTATACCATTTCTTAATCGATATTACCTATATTTTTATGCCTATTTTTTAAAAAAATCATGGTTTTAAAAATCTCATAACTAAGCCAAAAATGCTTTAATTTCAATTCGGAAAGCGTTCCTATGTTAGTTTTTAGCAGGTTAACAAAGCTGCATACTCCATTTAAAACGCAAATTTTTGGCCGATTTTTGCAAATTTTAATGATGTAACCCCTTTCCTTTTTTTCAGAAAAGGGAAATTTATGAAAAAAATTTTTCTCGGCCAGATAAAGCTAGAAAGATTCGCCTGTTGATTCTGATCAAGAATATATATGATTTATAGGGTCGGAAATGACTCCTTCACTTTCTTTTAAGCTTCTGAGTGAAGGGGCTATACCATTTCTTAATCGATATTACCTATATTTTTATGCCTATTTTTATAAAAAATCATGGTTTTAAAAATCTCATAGCTAAGCCAAAACAGGTATAATTTCAAATCGGAAAGCGGCCGTAGGTTCATTTTGAGCAGGCTAATAAAACTGCCTAATGTTCACAGGGTCGGAAATGACTCCTTCACTTTCTTTTAAGCTTCTGAGTGAAGGGGCTATACCATTTCTTAATCGATATTACCTATATTTTTATGCCTATTTTTATAAAAAATCATGGTTTTAAAAATCTCATAACTAAGCCAAAACAGGTATAATTTCAAATCGGAAAGCGGCCGTAGGTTCATTTTGAGCAGGCTAATAAAACTGCCTAATGTTCACAGGGTCGGAAATGACTCCTTCACTTTCTTTTAAGCTTCTGAGTGAAGGGGCTATACCATTTCTTAATCGATATTACCTATATTTTTATGCCTATTTTTTAAAAAAATCATGGTTTTAAAAATCTCATAACTAAGCCAAAAATGCTTTAATTTCAATTCGGAAAGCGTTCCTATGTTAGTTTTTAGCAGGTTAACAAAGCTGCATACTCCATTTAAAACGCAAATTTTTGGCCGATTTTTGCAAATTTTAATGATGTAACCCCTTTCCTTTTTTTCAGAAAAGGGAAATTTATGAAAAAAAATTTTCTCGGCCAGATAAAGCTAGAAAGATTCGCCTGTTGATTCTGATCAAGAATATATATGATTTATAGGGTCGGAAATGACTCCTTCACTTTCTTTTAAGCTTCTGAGTGAAGGGGCTATACCATTTCTTAATCGATATTACCTATATTTTTATGCCTATTTTTTTAAAAAATCATGGTTTTAAAAATCTCATAGCTAAGCCAAAACAGGTATAATTTCAAATCGGAAAGCGGCCGTAGGTTCATTTTGAGCAGGCTAATAAAACTGCCTAATGTTTACAGGGTCGGAAATGACTCCTTCACTTTCTTTTAAGCTTCTGAGTGAAGGGGCTATACCATTTCTTAATCGATATTACCTATATTTTTATGCCTATTTTTATAAAAAATCATGGTTTTAAAAATCTCATAACTAAGCCAAAACAGGTATAATTTCAAATCGGAAAGCGGCCGTAGGTTCATTTTGAGCAGGCTAATAAAACTGCCTAATGTTCACAGGGTCGGAAATGACTCCTTCACTTTCTTTTAAGCTTCTGAGTGAAGGGGCTATACCATTTCTTAATCGATATTACCTATATTTTTATGCCTATTTTTTAAAAAAATCATGGTTTTAAAAATCTCATAACTAAGCCAAAAATGCTTTAATTTCAATTCGGAAAGCGTTCCTATGTTAGTTTTTAGCAGGTTAACAAAGCTGCATACTCCATTTAAAACGCAAATTTTTGGCCGATTTTTGCAAATTTTAATGATGTAACCCCTTTCCTTTTTTTCAGAAAAGGGAAATTTATGAAAAAAATTTTTCTCGGCCAGATAAAGCTAGAAAGATTCGCCTGTTGATTCTGATCAAGAATATATATGATTTATAGGGTCGGAAATGACTCCTTCACTTTCTTTTAAGCTTCTGAGTGAAGGGGCTATACCATTTCTTAATCGATATTACCTATATTTTTATGCCTATTTTTTAAAAAAATCATGGTTTTAAAAATCTCATAACTAAGCCAAAAATGCTTTAATTTCAATTCGGAAAGCGTTCCTATGTTAGTTTTTAGCAGGTTAACAAAGCTGCATACTCCATTTAAAACGCAAATTTTTGGCCGATTTTTGCAAATTTTAATGATGTAACCCCTTTCCTTTTTTTCAGAAAAGGGAAATTTATGAAAAAAATTTTTCTCGGCCAGATAAAGCTAGAAAGATTCGCCTGTTGATTCTGATCAAGAATATATATGATTTATAGGGTCGGAAATGACTCCTTCACTTTCTTTTAAGCTTCTGAGTGAAGGGGCTATACCATTTCTTAATCGATATTACCTATATTTTTATGCCTATTTTTATAAAAAATCATGGTTTTAAAAATCTCATAGCTAAGCCAAAACAGGTATAATTTCAAATCGGAAAGCGGCCGTAGGTTCATTTTGAGCAGGCTAATAAAACTGCCTAATGTTCACAGGGTCGGAAATGACTCCTTCACTTTCTTTTAAGCTTCTGAGTGAAGGGGCTATACCATTTCTTAATCGATATTACCTATATTTTTATGCCTATTTTTTAAAAAAATCATGGTTTTAAAAATCTCATAACTAAGCCAAAAATGCTTTAATTTCAATTCGGAAAGCGTTCCTATGTTAGTTTTTAGCAGGTTAACAAAGCTGCATACTCCATTTAAAACGCAAATTTTTGGCCGATTTTTGCACATTTTAATGATGTAACCCCTTTCCTTTTTTTCAGAAAATGGGAAATTTCTGAAAAAAAATTTGCTCGGCCAGATAAAGCTAGAAAGATTCGCCTGTTGATTCTGATCAAGAATATATATGATTTATAGGGTCGGAAATGACTCCTTCACTTTCTTTTAAGCTTCTGAGTGAAGGGGCTATACCATTTCTTAATCGATATTACCTATATTTTTATGCCTATTTTTTAAAAAAATCATGGTTTTAAAAATCTCATAACTAAGCCAAAAATGCTTTAATTTCAATTCGGAAAGCGTTCCTATGTTAGTTTTTAGCAGGTTAACAAAGCTGCATACTCCATTTAAAACGCAAATTTTTGGCCGATTTTTGCAAATTTTAATGATGTAACCCCTTTCCTTTTTTTTCAGAAAAGGGAAATTTATGAAAAAAATTTTTCTCGGCCAGATAAAGCTAGAAAGATTCGCCTGTTGATTCTGATCAAGAATATATATGATTTATAGGGTCGGAAATGACTCCTTCACTTTCTTTTAAGCTTCTGAGTGAAGGGGCTATACCATTTCTTAATCGATATTACCTATATTTTTATGCCTATTTTTTTAAAAAATCATGGTTTTAAAAATCTCATAACTAAGCCAAAACAGGTATAATTTCAAATCGGAAAGCGGCCGTAGGTTCATTTTGAGCAGGCTAATAAAACTGCCTAATGTTCACAGGGTCGGAAATGACTCCTTCACTTTCTTTTAAGCTTCTGAGTGAAGGGGTTATACAATTTTTTAATCGATATTACCTATATTTTTATGCATATTTTTTATAATAAATCATGGTTTTAAAAATCTCATAGCTAAGCCAAAACAGGTATAATTTCAAATCGGAAAGCGGCCGTAGGTTCATTTTGAGCAGGCTAATAAAACTGCCTAATGTTCACAGGGTCGGAAATGACTCCTTCACTTTCTTTTAAGCTTCTGAGTGAAGGGGCTATACCATTTCTTAATCGATATTACCTATATTTTTATGCCTATTTTTTTAAAAAATCATGGTTTTAAAAATCTCATAGCTAAGCCAAAACAGGTATAATTTCAAATCGGAAAGCGGCCGTAGGTTCATTTTGAGCAGGCTAATAAAACTGCCTAATGTTCACAGGGTCGGAAATGACTCCTTCACTTTCTTTTAAGCTTCTGAGTGAAGGGGCTATACCATTTCTTAATCGATATTACCTATATTTTTATGCCTATTTTTATAAAAAATCATGGTTTTAAAAATCTCATAACTAAGCCAAAACAGGTATAATTTCAAATCGGAAAGCGGCCGTAGGTTCATTTTGAGCAGGCTAATAAAACTGCCTAATGTTCACAGGGTCGGAAATGACTCCTTCACTTTCTTTTAAGCTTCTGAGTGAAGGGGCTATACCATTTCTTAATCGATATTACCTATATTTTTATGCCTATTTTTTAAAAAAATCATGGTTTTAAAAATCTCATAACTAAGCCAAAAATGCTTTAATTTCAATTCGGAAAGCGTTCCTATGTTAGTTTTTAGCAGGTTAACAAAGCTGCATACTCCATTTAAAACGCAAATTTTTGGCCGATTTTTGCAAATTTTAATGATGTAACCCCTTTCCTTTTTTTCAGAAAAGGGAAATTTATGAAAAAAATTTTTCTCGGCCAGATAAAGCTAGAAAGATTCGCCTGTTGATTCTGATCAAGAATATATATGATTTATAGGGTCGGAAATGACTCCTTCACTTTCTTTTAAGCTTCTGAGTGAAGGGGCTATACCATTTCTTAATCGATATTACCTATATTTTTATGCCTATTTTTTAAAAAAATCATGGTTTTAAAAATCTCATAACTAAGCCAAAAATGCTTTAATTTCAATTCGGAAAGCGTTCCTATGTTAGTTTTTAGCAGGTTAACAAAGCTGCATACTCCATTTAAAACGCAAATTTTTGGCCGATTTTTGCAAATTTTAATGATGTAACCCCTTTCCTTTTTTTCAGAAAAGGGAAATTTATGAAAAAAATTTTTCTCGGCCAGATAAAGCTAGAAAGATTCGCCTGTTGATTCTGATCAAGAATATATATGATTTATAGGGTCGGAAATGACTCCTTCACTTTCTTTTAAGCTTCTGAGTGAAGGGGCTATACCATTTCTTAATCGATATTACCTATATTTTTATGCCTATTTTTATAAAAAATCATGGTTTTAAAAATCTCATAGCTAAGCCAAAACAGGTATAATTTCAAATCGGAAAGCGGCCGTAGGTTCATTTTGAGCAGGCTAATAAAACTGCCTAATGTTCACAGGGTCGGAAATGACTCCTTCACTTTCTTTTAAGCTTCTGAGTGAAGGGGCTATACCATTTCTTAATCGATATTACCTATATTTTTATGCCTATTTTTTAAAAAAATCATGGTTTTAAAAATCTCATAACTAAGCCAAAAATGCTTTAATTTCAATTCGGAAAGCGTTCCTATGTTAGTTTTTAGCAGGTTAACAAAGCTGCATACTCCATTTAAAACGCAAATTTTTGGCCGATTTTTGCACATTTTAATGATGTAACCCCTTTCCTTTTTTTCAGAAAATGGGAAATTTCTGAAAAAAAAATTTGCTCGGCCAGATAAAGCTAGAAAGATTCGCCTGTTGATTCTGATCAAGAATATATATGATTTATAGGGTC
This sequence comes from Drosophila serrata, assembly GCF_035046125.1. Taxonomy (NCBI): domain Eukaryota; kingdom Metazoa; phylum Arthropoda; class Insecta; order Diptera; family Drosophilidae; genus Drosophila; species Drosophila serrata. The sequence goes on along the minus strand of NW_028257174.1, from coordinate 1,860,667 downwards.
GGAAATGACTCCTTCACTTTCTTTTAAGCTTCTGAGTGAAGGGGCTATACCATTTCTTAATCGATATTACCTATATTTTTATGCCTATTTTTTAAAAAAATCATGGTTTTAAAAATCTCATAACTAAGCCAAAAATGCTTTAATTTCAATTCGGAAAGCGTTCCTATGTTAGTTTTTAGCAGGTTAACAAAGCTGCATACTCCATTTAAAACGCAAATTTTTGGCCGATTTTTGCAAATTTTAATGATGGAACCCCTTTCCTTTTTTTCAGAAAAGGGAAATTTATGAAAAAAATTTTTCTCGGCCAGATAAAGCTAGAAAGATTCGCCTGTTGATTCTGATCAAGAATATATATGATTTATAGGGTCGGAAATGACTCCTTCACTTTCTTTTAAGCTTCTGAGTGAAGGGGCTATACCATTTCTTAATCGATATTACCTATATTTTTATGCCTATTTTTTTAAAAAATCATGGTTTTAAAAATCTCATAACTAAGCCAAAACAGGTATAATTTCAAATCGGAAAGCGGCCGTAGGTTCATTTTGAGCAGGCTAATAAAACTGCCTAATGTTCACAGGGTCGGAAATGACTCCTTCACTTTCTTTTAAGCTTCTGAGTGAAGGGGTTATACAATTTTTTAATCGATATTACCTATATTTTTATGCATATTTTTTATAATAAATCATGGTTTTAAAAATCTCATAGCTAAGCCAAAACAGGTATAATTTCAAATCGGAAAGCGGCCGTAGGTTCATTTTGAGCAGGCTAATAAAACTGCCTAATGTTCACAGGGTCGGAAATGACTCCTTCACTTTCTTTTAAGCTTCTGAGTGAAGGGGCTATACCATTTCTTAATCGATATTACCTATATTTTTATGCCTATTTTTTAAAAAAATCATGGTTTTAAAAATCTCATAACTAAGCCAAAAATGCTTTAATTTCAATTCGGAAAGCGTTCCTATGTTAGTTTTTAGCAGGTTAACAAAGCTGCATACTCCATTTAAAACGCAAATTTTTGGCCGATTTTTGCAAATTTTAATGATGTAACCCCTTTCCTTTTTTTCAGAAAAGGGAAATTTATGAAAAAAATTTTTCTCGGCCAGATAAAGCTAGAAAGATTCGCCTGTTGATTCTGATCAAGAATATATATGATTTATAGGGTCGGAAATGACTCCTTCACTTTCTTTTAAGCTTCTGAGTGAAGGGGCTATACCATTTCTTAATCGATATTACCTATATTTTTATGCCTATTTTTTTAAAAAATCATGGTTTTAAAAATCTCATAACTAAGCCAAAACAGGTATAATTTCAAATCGGAAAGCGGCCGTAGGTTCATTTTGAGCAGGCTAATAAAACTGCCTAATGTTCACAGGGTCGGAAATGACTCCTTCACTTTCTTTTAAGCTTCTGAGTGAAGGGGCTATACCATTTCTTAATCGATATTACCTATATTTTTATGCCTATTTTTTAAAAAAATCATGGTTTTAAAAATCTCATAACTAAGCCAAAAATGCTTTAATTTCAATTCGGAAAGCGTTCCTATGTTAGTTTTTAGCAGGTTAACAAAGCTGCATACTCCATTTAAAACGCAAATTTTTGGCCGATTTTTGCAAATTTTAATGATGTAACCCCTTTCCTTTTTTTCAGAAAAGGGAAATTTATGAAAAAAATTTTTCTCGGCCAGATAAAGCTAGAAAGATTCGCCTGTTGATTCTGATCAAGAATATATATGATTTATAGGGTCGGAAATGACTCCTTCACTTTCTTTTAAGCTTCTGAGTGAAGGGGCTATACCATTTCTTAATCGATATTACCTATATTTTTATGCCTATTTTTATAAAAAATCATGGTTTTAAAAATCTCATAGCTAAGCCAAAACAGGTATAATTTTAAATCGGAAAGCGGCCGTAGGTTCATTTTGAGCAGGCTAATAAAACTGCCTAATGTTTACAGGGTCGGAAATGACTCCTTCACTTTCTTTTAAGCTTCTGAGTGAAGGGGCTATACCATTTCTTAATCGATATTACCTATATTTTTATGCCTATTTTTTAAAAAAATCATGGTTTTAAAAATCTCATAACTAAGCCAAAAATGCTTTAATTTCAATTCGGAAAGCGTTCCTATGTTAGTTTTTAGCAGGTTAACAAAGCTGCATACTCCATTTAAAACGCAAATTTTTGGCCGATTTTTGCACATTTTAATGATGTAACCCCTTTCCTTTTTTTCAGAAAATGGGAAATTTCTGAAAAAAAATTTGCTCGGCCAGATAAAGCTAGAAAGATTCGCCTGTTGATTCTGATCAAGAATATATATGATTTATAGGGTCGGAAATGACTCCTTCACTTTCTTTTAAGCTTCTGAGTGAAGGGGCTATACCATTTCTTAATCGATATTACCTATATTTTTATGCCTATTTTTTAAAAAAATCATGGTTTTAAAAATCTCATAACTAAGCCAAAAATGCTTTAATTTCAATTCGGAAAGCGTTCCTATGTTAGTTTTTAGCAGGTTAACAAAGCTGCATACTCCATTTAAAACGCAAATTTTTGGCCGATTTTTGCACATTTTAATGATGTAACCCCTTTCCTTTTTTTCAGAAAATGGGAAATTTCTGAAAAAAAATTTGCTCGGCCAGATAAAGCTAGAAAGATTCGCCTGTTGATTCTGATCAAGAATATATATGATTTATAGGGTCGGAAATGACTCCTTCACTTTCTTCTAAGCTTCTGAGTGAAGGGGCTATACCATTTCTTAATCGATATTACCTATATTTTTATGCCTATTTTTTAAAAAAATCATGGTTTTAAAAATCTCATAACTAAGCCAAAAATGCTATAATTTCAATTCGGAAAGCGTTCCTATGTTAGTTTTTAGCAGGTTAACAAAGCTGCATACTCCATTTAAAACGCAAATTTTTGGCCGATTTCTGCAAATTTTAATGATGTAACCCCTTTCCGTTTTTTCAGAAAAGGGAAATTTATGAAAAAAATTTTTCTCGGCCAGATAAAGCTAGAAAGATTCGCCTGTTGATTCTGATCAAGAATATATATGATTTATAGGGTCGGAAATGACTCCTTCACTTTCTTTTAAGCTTCTGAGTGAAGGGGCTATACCATTTCTTAATCGATATTACCTATATTTTTATGCCTATTTTTTTAAAAAATCATGGTTTTAAAAATCTCATAACTAAGCCAAAAATGCTTTAATTTCAATTCGGAAAGCGTTCCTATGTTAGTTTTTAGCAGGTTAACAAAGCTGCATACTCCATTTAAAACGCAAATTTTTGGCCGATTTTTGCACATTTTAATGATGTAACCCCTTTCCTTTTTTTCAGAAAATGGGAAATTTCTCCAGGTCCAGAAGCAGCTCCAGGGCAGCTCCAGGAGCAGGTCCAGAAGCAGCTAGGAGCAGCTCCAGGAGCAGGTCCAGGAGCAGGTCCAGAAGCAGCTAGGAGCAGCTCCAGGGCAGCTCCAGGAGCAGCGCCAGGAGCAGGTCCAGAAGCAGCTCCAGAAGCAGCTCCAGGAGCAGGTCCAGGAGCAGGTCCAGAATCAGCTAGGAGCAGCTAGGAGCAGCTCCAGAAGCAGCTCGGAGCAGCTCCAGGGCAGCTTCAGGAGCAGGTCCAGAAGCAGCTAGCAGCAGCTAGGAGCAGCTCCAGGAGCAGGTCCAGAAGCAGCTAGGAGCAGCTCCAGGAGCAGGTCCAGAAGCAGCTCCAGGAGCAGGTTCAGAAGCAGCTAGGAGCAGCTCCAGGAGCAGGTCCAGGAGCAGGTCCAGAAGCAGCTAGGAGCAGCTCCAGGAGCAGGTCCAGGAGCAGGTCCAGAAGCAGCTAGGAGCAGCTCCAGGGCAGCTCCAGGAGCAGCGCCAGAAGCAGGTCCAGAAGCAACTCCAGGAGCAGGTCCAGGAGCAGGTCCAGAAGCAGCTAGGAGCAGCTCCAGGGCAGCTCCAGGAGCAGCGCCAGGAGCAGGTCCAGAAGCAGCTCCAGAAGCAGCTCCAGGAGCAGGTCCAGGAGCAGGTCCAGAAGCAGCTAGGAGCAGCTCCAGGAGCAGGTCCAGAAGCAGGTTCAGAAGCAGCTAGGAGCAGCTCCAGGAGCAGGTCCAGGAGCAGGTCCAGAAGCAGCTAGGAGCAGCTCCAGGAGCAGGTCCAGAAGCAGCTCCAGGAGCAGGTTCAGAAGCAGCTAGGAGCAGCTCCAGGAGCAGGTCCAGGAGCAGGTCCAGAAGCAGCTAGGAGCAGCTCCAGGGCAGCTCCAGGAGCAGCGCCAGGAGCAGGTCCAGAAGCAGCTCCAGGAGCAGGTCCAGAAGCAGCTAGGAGCAGGTCCAGAAGCAGCTCCAGGAGCAGGTCCAGGAGCAGGTCCAGAAGCAGCTAGAAGCAGCTAGGAGCAGCTAGGAGCAGCTCCAGGAGCAGGTCCAGAAGCAGCTCCAGGAGCAGGTTCAGAAGCAGCTCCAGGAGCAGGTCCAGAAGCAGATCCAGGAGCAGGTCCAGAAGCAGCTAGGAGCAGCTCCAGGAGCAGCTAGGAGCAGCTCCAGGAGCAGCTATGAGCAGCTCCAGGGCAGCTCCTGGAGCAGCGCCAGGAGCAGGTCCAGAAGCAGCTAGAAGCAGCTAGGAGCAGCTCCAGAAGCAGGTCCAGAAGCAGCTAGGAGCAGCTCCAGGGCAGCTCCAGGAGCAGCGCCAGGAGCAGGTCCAGAAGCAGCTCCAGGAGCAGGTCCAGGAGCAGGTCCAGAAGCAGCTAGGAGCAGCTCCAGAAGCAGGTCCAGAAGCAGCTAGGAGCAGCTCCAGGGCAGCTCCAGGAGCAGCGCCAGGAGCAGGTCCAGATGCAGCTCCAGGAGCAGGTCCAGGAGCAGGTCCAGAAGCAGCTAGGAGCAGCTCCAGGAGCAGGTCCAGAAGCAGCTCCAGGAGCAGGTTCAGAAGCAGCTAGGAGCAGCTCCAGGAGCAGGTCCAGGAGCAGCTCCAGGAGCAGGTCCAGAAGCAGCTCCAGGAGCAGGTTCATAAGCAGCTAGGAGCAGCTCCAGGAGCAGGTCCAGAAGCAGCTAGGAGCAGCTCCAGGGCAGCTCCAGGAGCAGCGCCAGGAGCAGGTCCAGAAGCAGCTCCAGGAGCAGGTCCAGAAGCAGCTAGGAGCAGCTTCAGGAGCAGCTAGGAGCAGCTAGGAGCAGCTCCAGGAGCAGCTAGGAGCAGCTCCAGGGCAGCTCCAGGAGCAGCTAGGAGCAGCTCCAGGGCAGCTCCAGGAGCAGCGCCAGGAGCAGGTCCAGAAGCAGCTCCAGGAGCAGGTCAAGAAGCAGATCCAGGAGCAGGTCCAGAAGCAGCTAGGAGCAGCTCCAGGAGCAGGTCCAGAAGCAGCTAGGAGCAGCTCCAGGAGCAGCTAGGAGCAGCTCCAGGAGCAGCTAGGAGCAGCTCCAGGGCAGCTCCAGGAGCAGCGCCAGGAGCAGGTCCAGAAGCAGCTCCAGGAGCAGGTCCAGAAGCAGATCCAGGAGCAGGTCCAGAAGCAGCTAGGAGCAGCTCCAGGAGCAGGTCCAGAAGCAGGTAGGAGCAGCTCCAGGAGCAGGTCCAGAAGCACCTCCAGGAGCAGGTCCAGAAGCAGGTCCAGGAGCAGGTCCAGAAGCAGCTCCAGGAGCAGGTCCAGAAGCAGCTAGGAGCAGCTAGGAGCAGCTAGGAGCAGCTCCAGGGCAGCTCCAGGAGCAGCGCCAGGAGCAGGTCCAGAAGCAGGTCCAGGAGCAGGTCCAGAAGCAGCTAGGAGCAGCTCCAGGAGCAGCTCCAGGGCAGCTCCAGGAGCAACGCCAGGAGCAGGTCCAGAAGCAGCTCCAGGAGCAGGTCCAGAAGCAGGTCCAGGAGCAGGTCCAGAAGCAGCTAGGAGCAGCTCCAGGAGCAGGTCCAAAAGGAGCTCCAGGAGCAGGTCCAGAAGCAGGTCCAGGAGCAGGTCCAGAAGCAGGTCCAGGAGCAGGTCCAGAAGCAGCTTCAGGAGCAGGTCCAGAAGCAGGTCCAGGAGCAGGTCCAGAAGCAGCTCCAGGAGCAGGTTCAGAAGCAGCTAGGAGCAGCTCCAGGAGCAGGTCCAGGAGCAGCTCCAGGAGCAGGTCCAGGAACAGCTCCAGGAGCAGGTCCAGGAGCAGCTCCAGGAGCAGGTCCAGGAACAGCTCCAGGAGCAGGTCCAGAACCAGCTAGGAGCAGCTCCAGGAGCAGCTCCAGGAGCAGGTCCAGAAGCAGCTCCAGGAGCAGGTCCAGAAGCAGCTAGGAGCAGCTAAGAGCAGCTCCAAGAGCAGGTCCAGAAGCAGCTCCAGGAGCAGGTTCAGAAGCAGCTAGGAGCAGCTCCAGGAGCAGCTCCAGGAGCAGGTCCAGAAGCAGCTCCAGGAGCAGGTCCAGAAGCAGCTAGGATCAGCTAAGAGCAGCTCCAAGAGCAGGTCCAGAAGCAGCTCCAGGAGCAGGTCCAGAAGCAGGTCCAGGAGCAGGTCCAGAAGCAGCTAGGAGCAGCTCCAGGAGCAGGTCCAAAAGCAGCTCCAGGAGCAGGTCCAGAAGCAGGTCCAGGAGCAGGTCCAGAAGCAGCTAGGAGCAGCTCCAGAAGCAGCTTCAGGAGCAGGTTCAGAAGCAGCTAGGAGCAGGTCCAGGAGCAGCTCCAGGAGCAGGTTCAGAAGCAGCTAGGAGCAGGTCCAGGAGCAGCTCCAGGAGCAGGTCCAGAAGCAGCTAGGAGCAGCTAAGAGCAGCTCCAAGAGCAGGTCCAGAAGCAGCTGCAGGAGCAGGTCCAGAAGCAGCTCCAGGAGCAGGTCCAGAAGCAGCTAGGAGCAGCTCCAGGAGCAGGTCCAGGAGCAGCTCCAGGAGCAGGTCCAGGAACAGCTCCAGGAGCAGGTCCAGAACCAGCTAGGAGCAGCTCCAGGAGCAGCTCCAGGAGCAGGTCCAGAAGCAGCTCCAGGAGCAGGTCCAGAAGCAGCTAGGAGCAGCTAAGAGCAGCTCCAAGAGCAGGTCCAGAAGCAGCTCTAGGAGCAGGTCCAGAAGCAGCTCCAGGAGCAGGTCCAGAAGCAGCTAGGAGCAGCTGGAGCTGCTTCTGGACCTGCTCCTGGACCTGCTCCTGGAGCTGCTCCTAGCTGCTTCTGAACCTGCTCCTGGAGCTGCTCCTGGACCTGCTCCTAGCTGCTTCTGAACCTGCTCCTGGAGCTGCTCCTGGACCTGCTCCTAGCTGCTTCTGAACCTGCTCCTGGAGCTGCTTCTGGAGCTGCTCCTAGCTGCTTCTGGACCTGCTCCTGGACCTGCTTCTGGACCTGCTCCTGGAGCTGCTTTTGGACCTGCTCCTGGAGCTGCTTTTGGACCTGCTCCTGGAGCTGCTTCTGGACCTGCTCCTGGAGCTGCTTTTGGACCTGCTCCTGGAGCTGCTCCTGGAGCTGCTCCTGGACCTGCTCCTAGCTGCTTCTGAACCTGCTCCTGGAGCTGCTCCTGGACCTGCTCCTAGCTGCTTCTGGACCTGCTCCTGGACCTGCTTCTTGACCTGCTCCTGGAGCTGCTTTTGGACCTGCTCCTGGAGCTGCTTTTGGACCTGCTCCTGGACCTGCTTCTGGACCTGCTCCTGGAGCTGCTTCTGGACCTGCTCCTGGAGCTGCTTTTGGACCTGCTCCTGGAGCTGCTCCTGGAGCTGCCCTGGACCTGTTTCTGGACCTGCTCCTGGAGCTGCTCCTGGAGCTGCCCTGGAGCTGCTCCTAGCTGCTCCTGGAGCAGCCCTGGAGCTGCTCCTAGCTGCTCCTGGAGCTGCTCCTGGAGCTGCTCCTAGCTGCTTCTGGGCCTGCTCCTGGAGCTGCTCCTAGCTGCTTCTGGACCTGCTCCTGGAGCTGCTTCTGGACCTGCTCCTGGAGCTGCTCCTGGACCTGCTCCTGGAGCTGCTCCTAGCTGCTTCTGGACCTGCTCCTGGACCTGCTCCTGGAGCTGCTTCTGGACCTGCTCCTGGAGCTGCTTCTGGACCTGCTCCTGGAGCTGCTCCTGGAGCTGCTCCTAGCTGGTTCTGGACCTGCTCCTGGAGCTGCTCCTAGCTGCTTCTGGACCTGCTCCTGGAGCTGCTTCTGGACCTGCTCCTGGAGCTGCTCCTGGAGCTGCTCCTAGCTGCTTCTGGACCTGCTCCTGGAGCTGCTCCTAGCTGCTTCTGGACCTGCTCCTGGAGCTGCTTCTGGACCTGCTCCTGGAGCTGCTCCTGGACCTGCTCCTGGAGCTGCTCCTAGCTGCTTCTGGACCTGCTCCTGGACCTGCTCCTGGAGCTGCTTCTGGACCTGCTCCTGGAGCTGCTTCTGGACCTGCTCCTGGACCTGCTTCTGGACCTGCTCCTGGAGCTGCTTCTGGACCTGCTCCTGGAGCTGCTCCTAGCTGCTTCTGGACCTGCTCCTGGAGCTCCTTTTGGACCTGCTCCTGGAGCTGCTCCTGGAGCTGCCCTGGACCTGTTTCTGGACCTGCTCCTGGAGCTGCTCCTGGAGCTGCCCTGGAGCTGCTCCTAGCTGCTCCTGGAGCTGCTCCTGGACCTGCTCCTAGCTGCTTCTGGACCTGCTCCTGGAGCTGCTTCTGAACCTGCTCCTGGAGCTGCTTCTGGACCTGCTCCTGGAGCTGCTCCTAGCTGCTCCTGGAGCTGCTCCTGGAGCAGGTCCAGAAGCAGCACCAGGAGCAGGTCCAGAAGCAGCTAGGAGCAGCTCCAGGAGCAGCTCCAGGAGCAGGTCCAGAAGCAGATCCAGGAGCAGGTCCAGAAGCAGCTCCAGGAGCAGGTCCAGAAGCAGCTCCAGGGCAGCTCCAGGAGCAGGTCCAGAAGCAGCTGGGAGCAGCGCCAGGAGCAGCTCCAGAAGCAGCTCCAGGAGCAGGTCCAGAAGCAGCTAGGAGCAGCTAGGAGCAGCTCCAGTGCAGCTCCAGAAGCAGCGCCAGGAGCAGGTCCAGAAGCAGCTCCAGGAGCAGGTTCAGAAGCAGCTAGGAGCAGCTCCAGGAGCAGGTCCAGGAGCAGCTCCAGGAGCAGGTCCAGAAGCAGCTCCAGGAGCAGGTTCAGAAGCAGCTCCAGGAGCAGGTCCAGAAGCAGCTAGGAGCAGCTGGGAGCAGCTCCAGGAGCAGGTCCAGAAGCAGCACCAGGAGCAGGTCCAGAAGCAGCTAGGAGCAGCTAGGAGCAGCTCCAGGAGCAGGTCCAGAAGCAGATCCAGGAGCAGGTCCAGAAGCAGCTCCAGGAGCAGGTTCAGAAGCAGCTAGGAGCAGCTCCAGGAGCAGGTCCAGAAGCAGATCCAGGAGCAGGTCCAGAAGCAGCTCCAGGAGCAGGTCCAGAAGCAGCACCAGGAGCAGGTCCAGAAGCAGCTAGGAGCAGCTAGGAGCAGCTCCAGGAGCAGGTCCAGAAGCAGCTCCAGGAGCAGGTCCAGAAGCAGCTAGGAGCAGGTCCAGAAGCAGCTCCAGGAGCAGGTCCAGGAGCAGGTCCAGAAGCAGCTAGGAGCAGCTCCAGAAGCAGGTCCAGAAGCAGCTAGGAGCAGCTCCAGGGCAGCTCCAGGAGCAGCGCCAGGAGCAGGTCCAGAAGCAGCTCCAGGAGCAGGTCCAGGAGCAGGTCCAGAAGCAGCTAGGAGCAGCTCCAGGAGCAGGTCCAGAAGCAGCTCCAGGAGCAGGTTCAGAAGCAGCTCCAGGAGCAGGTCCAGAAGCAGATCCAGGAGCAGGTCCAGAAGCAGCTAGGAGCAGCTCGAGGAGCAGGTCCAGAAGCAGCTAGGAGCAGCTCCAGGAGCAGCTAGGAGCAGCTAGGAGCAGCTCCAGAAGCAGGTCCAGAAGCAGCTAGGAGCAGCTAGGAGCAGCTCCAGAAGCAGGTCCAGAAGCAGCTAGGAGCAGCTCCAGGGCAGCTGCAGGAGCAGCGCCAGGAGCAGGTCCAGAAGCAGCTCCAGGAGCAGGTCCAGGAGCAGGTCCAGAAGCAGCTAGGAGCAGCTCCAGAAGCAGGTCCAGAAGCAGCTAGGAGCAGCTCCAGGGCAGCTCCAGGAGCAGCGCCAGGAGCAGGTCCAGAAGCAGCTCCAGGAGCAGGTCCAGGAGCAGGTCCAGAAGCAGCTAGGAGCAGCTCCAGGAGCAGGTCCAGAAGCAGCTCCAGGAGCAGGTTCAGAAGCAGCTAGGAGCAGCTCCAGGAGCAGGTCCAGGAGCAGCTCCAGGAGCAGGTCCAGAAGCAGCTCCAGGAGCAGGTTCAGAAGCAGCTAGGAGCAGCTCCAGGAGCAGGACCAGGAGCAGGTCCAGAAGCAGCTAGGAGCAGCTCCAGGGCAGCTCCAGGAGCAGCGCCAGGAGCAGGTCCAGAAGCAGCTCCAGGAGCAGGTCCAGAAGCAGCTAGGAGCAGCTCCAGGAGCAGCTAGGAGAAGCTAGGAGCAGCTTTAGGAGCAGCTAGGAGCAGCTCCAGGAGCAGCTAGGAGAAGCTAGGAGCAGCTTTAGGAGCAGCTAGGAGCAGCTCCAGGAGCAGCTCCAGGAGCAGGTCCAGAAGCTACTAGGAGCAGCTAGGAGCAGCAAGGAGCAGCTCCAGGAGCAGCTAGGAGCAGCTCCAGGAGCAGCTCCAGTGCAGCTCCAGAAGCAGCGCCAGGAGCAGGTCCAGAAGCAGCTCCAGGAGCAGGTTCAGAAGCAGCTAGGAGCAGCTCCAGGAGCAGCTCCAGGAGCAGCTCCAGGAGCAGGTCCAGAAGCTACTAGGAGCAGCTAGGAGCAGCTCCAGGAGCAGGTCCAGAAGCAGCTCCAGAAGCAGGTCCAGAAGCAGCTAGGAGCAGCTCCAGAAGCAGCTAGGAGCAGCTCCAGGGAAATTTCTGATTTTTATGCCTATTTTTTAAAAAAATCATGGTTTTAAAAATCTCATAACTAAGCCAAAACAGCAATAATTTCGAAACGGAAAGCGGCCGTAGGTTCATTTTGAGCAGGCTAATAAAACTGCCTAATGTTCACAGGGTCGGAAATGACTCCTTCACTTTCTTTTAAGCTTCTGAGTGAAGGGGCTATACCATTTCTTAATCGATATTACCTATATTTTTATGCCTATTTTTTTAAAAAATCATGGTTTTAAAAATCTCATAACTAAGCCAAAAATGCTTTAATTTCAATTCGGAAAGCGTTCCTATGTTAGTTTTTAGCGGGTTAACAAAGCTGCATACTCCATTTAAAACGCAAATTTTTGGCCGATTTTTGCAAATTTTAATGATGTAACCCCTTTCCTTTTTTTCAGAAAATGGGAAATTTCTGAAAAAAATTTTCTCGGCCAGATAAAGCTAGAAAGATTCACCTGTTGATTCTGATCAAGAATATATATGATTTATAGGGTCGGAAATGACTCCTTCACTTTCTTTTAAGCTTCTGAGTGAAGGGGATATACCATTTTTAATCGATATTACCTATATTTTTATGGCTAGTTTTTTAAAAAATCATGGTTTTAAAAATCTCATAACTAAGCCAAAACAGCAATAATTTCAAATCGGAAAGCGTTCCTATGTTAGTTATTAGCAGGTTAACAAAGCTGCATACTCCATTTAAAACGCGAATTTTTGGCCGATTTTTGCAAATTTTAATGATGTAACCCCTTTCCTTTTTTTCAGAAAATGGGAAATTTCTGAAAAAATTTTTCCCGGCCAGATAAAGCTAGAAAGATTCGCCTGTTGATTCTGATCAAGAATATATATGATTTATAGGGTCGGAAATGACTCCTTCACTTTCTTTTAAGCTTCTGAGTGAAGGGGTTATACCATTTTTTAATCGATATTACCTATATTTTTATGCATATTTATAAAAAAAACCATAGTTTTAAAAATCGCATAACTAAGCCAAAACAGCAATAACTTCAAATCGGAAAGCGGCCGTATGTTCATTTTGAGCAGGCTAATAAAACTGCCTAATGTTCACAGGGTCGGAAATGACTCCTTCACTTTCTTTTAAGCTTCTGAGTGAAGGGGTTATACCATTTTTTAATCGATATTACCTATATTTTTATGCCTATTTTTATAAAAAATCATGGTTTTAAAAATCTCATAGCTAAGCCAAAACAGCAATAACTTCAAATCGGAAAGCGGCCGTATGTTCATTTTGAGCAGGCTAATAAAACTGCCTAATGTTCACAGGGTCGGAAATGACTCCTTCACTTTCTTTTAAGCTTCTGAGTGAAGGGGTTATACCATTTTTTAATCGATATTACCTATATTTTTATGCCTATTTTTATAAAAAATCATGGTTTTAAAAATCTCATAGCTAAGCCAAAACAGCAATAACTTCAAATCGGGAAGCGGCCGCATGTTCATTTTGAGCAGGCTAATAAAACTGCCTAATGTTCACAGGGTCGGAAATGACTCCTTCACTTTCTTTTAAGCTTCTGAGTGAAGGGGTTATACCATTTTTTAATCGATATTACCTATATTTTTATGAATATTTTTTAAAAAGTCATGGTTTTAAAAATCTCATAACTAAGCCAAAAATGCTATAATTTCAATTCGGAAAGCGTTCCTATGTTAGTTTTTAGCAGGTTAACAAAGCTGCATACTCCATTTAAAACGCGAATTTTTGGCCGATTTTTGCAAATTTTAATGATGTAACCCCTTTCCTTTTTTTCAGAAAATGGGAAATTGCTGAAAAAAATTTTTCTCGGCCAGATAAAGCTAGACAGATTCGCCTGTTGATTCTGATCAAGAATATATATGGTTTATAGGGTCGGAAATGACTCCTTCACTTTCTTTTAAGTTTCTGAGTGAAGGTGCAATACCCTGCAGGGGCATTAAAATGTAGCTCATGTTCCAAACTCATACAACTTGGTAGCTTGACGTATACGTAATATTATTGAAGGAACGAGACTGAATATAAGTTATGAATGTGTATAGCTTTCTGATAAAAAACTGACAACACAGAAGAGTCAAAGCTATAATAGATGAGAAGGACGTCTGGTAGTTTTGTTAGGTTTTTGCACTTTCAGTGAACTACTGTCGAGCTGAAGCATGTGTGTGAATTGTGTGTGACTGGCAGTATGTGTGCTTTGCGATGTGTGCTGTGTTATCATCGCTAACGAATGGGCTCTGATAAGAGTCAGTCAGTCAGTCAGCTGCTGGCGGGTCTAAGATTTTGCACTCTTCTAAATGTTAAAAAGGAAAGAAAATACATAGGTAAACAGTAAACAAAGGAGAATAGACGTGGTCCAAAACTTGTTAGGTTTAGACCAAAAAGAATTAAATTAACTAAATAATGCAGAAATCTATGGTAAAATCATAGAAAACTTGGCAAGCAAGGTGCCATGACGTGTCCAGCTAACCTTTATCATTTTGCAAGTAGATTATAGCTTATATTGGTTTATAATTATTGTTTAACATTTTTATAGAAGAAAACCTGCAATGTAGACTACAATAATGGCATCAAAGCTCAGTAAACAATCTTAACAAAGGGCCATATGCATATAGCGGGGAAATTGTTTAACTTAAAGTTCAGATTTCGTTGTAGCCAAGAATTCAGAAATTAAACAATTATTTTTCCAGGAAAAGCATTCTTCGGGATCCGTTCGCTTTTAAACAGAAGTTGAGTCAGTGAAAACCGAACTAGAGCGATATGCAGCCTGGAATTAATTAAAAAGGTCCAACACGGTCGAAGCTGTCAGGCACATCTCCTGGATTGAGAAGAACTGAAACTCAAAGCTCTCTCTTCTGCTCTCGTCGCACTAATTGAAAGTCAAAACCTGCGACCTGCAGTCGAAAGGATAATGGTCAAACGAAAGCCTGTCTGTGCCTGTGCCTGTGTTGATGATGATATGCTTGAAAGGCTCAAAAAACTGTCTGCCTGTGCATTTTCTGGGAAATCACAGAGTTCCGATTAATAAATGTCCAATTAAATATTCAACCAGAATGAAACAAATATTACAATAAAGCCAAGAGCATTCCCATTTAACATTAATTGCCAGCAAACAGCAGAACAAGCTATTCCCAAGAATTGCAATTGGTAGCCACTATATTTTAATTAAAGCCAAAACTTCTACCTAAGCATTTAGCTAGAATGGATATTATGGAACCAAAAGGACTTCCCGGGAAAAAATAACTCAGGGCAGGAGTAAATAATGCAAACGGAAAGTTAATTTATCTTGGAATGCATTTTTTTTATAAAACTCAAAGCCAGTGCAATTTAATTAAGACTAAAATCAAAGCAGGATGTCTTTGTAAAAGTAAACAAAACGGGAAAAATGGTTTTTCCATGGAATCAAGGCTTGACTTAACAATTTTTCCACTGCAAAAGTGGAAATCAGAAACATAGAAGCACAATTCCAATGAAAATTAAATTAAAATGGGAAAAATAACGTATTCGAGGACTTTTTTTTTTTAAATAGAAAACGCCGGCTGAAAAGGATTATTTCTTGGAAATCCATAAAATAACTTAATAAAAACCAATTGGAACTACCATTAGGCAAAATGAATTCATTAATATTATAATGGAAACAATAAAGAAATAACAATTTACGTTGGCCGGGACTGCGCAATGTATGAAGTTAAGCACAAAGGATGCAGCAGTCGCTGATGCTGCTGCTGCCGGGAATCAACAGGATATTAATGGCGACTGCCGTTTGCCAGGAATTAATCAGAATTTTCAGTTGGTTTCGCTTATTTTTGTGGACAATGGACAATGGAATATGAATTCCAGCTAAAAACACACGCTTTAGTCGGGTTCCCAACCGTTTGCATTTGTGGGAGAATTCCAAATAAAAAAAAAGGGAGAATGGGAAGTGGGAAGGAAGCAAAATGCATGGGCGGGGGCGTGTATGGCAATAGGAAGTTGATGTTGCCGTATTTGTTGTTGTTGTTGTTGTCGGTGATGCTCCCAATGTTTAACACTTCTGGAAGCAGCAGCAGCCGCAGCAGCAGCAGCAGCAACTGCAGCATCTAAAAATAGACTTGTTGACAGCCCAAAAGCGAGCAGCAGCAACAACAACAAAAGAGGAGTGTGTGTCTGTCTGTTTCTGTGTCTGCGTGTGTTTGTGTGTTAGATGCACAGAACGGTAAACGGTGAAAATTATATGAGGGGGAGAGCGAAGATGATGAAGAAGGGGGCAAGAAATCCTGGAGGATGCATACAAACACACTCAGGCACACACACACACACACTCGCAGACAGCAACCAACACACAGGCATTGAGAGCGAAAAGAGATGCGAGAGCTAAGAAAATGGGAAACAAAATCCATCTCACACAAAAAAATAATCTCCGTTTTTCCTATTGTTTTTCTTTGGCGGCAACTAACGGTACTCACCGATTTTTTGCAGAATATTCATAATGAGCGCCTTTTTGCGGGTTCGGTTTCGGTTTTGGGATTTGGATGTGGACTTCCAGGAGCTCCAGCTTCAGCTCCAGCGCCTCCCTCGCCCTCAGCCTCTTCTCCTTCTCCTTTTCCCGTTTCCTTTGCCTTTGCCGCACACCAAATTTGTACGCGCACATACACACGCACACTCCGACCGAAACACACACGCCCGCTACACACTCACATCGGGGGGCGCGCACACGCACACACACGCACACCCGCTCGCCCTCTCTCACTCTCTCTGCAGGAGGAGGCAGCAATAAATATATGTTTACGATCCGCGCGAGCTCCTGCGATATTATGTTCACTTTGGTTAAAAAACGATATTCACGGTGCACCTTGGCCGCGGTCTGTTATTGTTATTGTTGTTGGCTAACAGCGCCATCGAACCAACTCGTTCGAGCCAAAAAAAAATACAAAAAAAAATAACAATGCGAGCTGCGGTGCAGAGAGCGATGCGATATAGAGATGTTACAGCATCGATGATTGGCCCCATCGATGATTGTTGGGAATGTTGTGGTCAGATATCGATACTATTGCGTTGGCATCGCAAAGTATTGACGTTAGTTATAGAGGGGTATTCATGCGCAGAACCTATAACATTCCCTACAATTTTTTCAATATTCAGACTAATTCCTTATCGGTTCATTTGTTTTTTGTTTAAAATGCCAAAGTAGAGACATCGATATTTACGTGCGTGCAATCGATGTTTTGGCAGCTCAAGTGCACTATCTAGAAATCGTCAACCGTTTTCTATTTTCAAACTTCTTAAGAAATTGGGAATTTCCTCTTCAATAAAATTATATTATTCCTGTATATTATTACCAAGCTATATACTTTTGTTTTGTTTGATAAAACTTCAACTGATTAAGTAAGTAAACTCTTAAAGCAAAACCAATACGAGTACTAAGCTTTCGAAAATTCAACCGAAAAAATGGTTCGTGTCTGCACTACACGTCCAACCTAAATCGATGTTTCGTACACAATAGCGATAAACACAAACATAGAGAGTATCGATAGTGGTGCAATGTTTTGCCAGCACTAGTTTTTAAACACTGGCACGGTACGAAAAGAAAAGGTTGTGATCTAGCGTAGTTTTTTATTGATTTCATTCGGATTTGGATTGGAAATTACCGCCCGGAGCTGCGGTTTGGCAACGTTCTCAGCGGCATTTCGTTGGCGTGGCGTGAGCGTGAGTACGCGATGCATTTGCAGACGCTGCGTTTTGCGGCTTTCGGTGTTTGTTAAAACTGTTGTTGCACCGAATGCAACTTTTGTGGGTGTGTGCGTGTGTGTGTGTGCGAAACTGCTCCTTTGTTTGCCCATAAAAAAGCGGCGGCGTCGGCGCAGTTGTTGTTGTTGTTGTTGCCTCCCTCCTTGCGCTGTACTTGTTGTAGTTGTCATTGTCATTGCCGCTGCTTCATCTTTTCTTGTTCTTCGTCGCTGCCGGCGCCAGGGTGTGTTTGTGTTGCTGCTGCAAAAAAAGAAAAAAACCTAAAAGGAAACGGAACGGGGGAGAAAATACTCAGGCAGGAGGAAGGAAAAACCAATCCTAATTAATTGCACGCGACACTGGAAAGTAAGACCCAATAATCACTTGTTAAAACAAAAAGAAGGCAAAAAAAATCGACGTTAGCGGAAAATGTCAATAAATGCATACAAAAAGCTGCAACAAAAACCAACCACCAGGACCGTGCATGTGTGTGCGTACGTGTGTGTTTAGTGGGTGAAATGGCAAGAGCAACAACAACAAAACGCGAAGGTGGAGAAAAAACAAAACAGCCGGCTGCCGAAACGCATTGGTGTTGGTAATAAAATGGTGTTAAAATTAAAAACCGAACTTCGGCAGCCGACGAGATATTTTCCCGATGTTTTTCCTGCCCTCTCTCACTCTCTATTTGCGCAAAAATAACGTAATTTTCCGCGCAAACGAGAGAATTTTTAAAGAGGGAGAAAATACTTAATTTTTTTGCATAAATAACAATTGAATAATGTTAATGCTATGTTAGGATAACAGTTGCCGATGCTGGAAATTAACATCAACATCCATCCACCTACAGTGCCAGGAAGAGAAAGCGAGAAGGAGAGAGGAAAAAGTGGTTAGTTTTTCTGCACCATTTGCGCAAGTGTTGGTGCACTATAATGCCAGTTGCGTTGGTGTATGTGTGAGTTCTGCAGGATCGTTAACCCCTAGGTGTGGCGGCACATATTAACCCTTAGCGCCTTAGATGGGGCGGATCGCGCGTCACCAGATATTTGTATATTTCGCCCAGTGCTCTGCCTTCGCCTTTCGCTTCCTTTGCTGTTATACAAACAAACAAGCATTGCATACACACAGAGCATAACACACCGAGTGCTGTTAGTCTGCCCCAGAGTTGCTCATCCGGCTTTTGTGGCCACCACCAGTGGCGGTTCCAGTTCCACCGCACCATTCTTGCCCAGCTTTCTCTTTTCAATCGGCGGCAAGTGCACCAGCAGCTGCACTTGCAGCAGCAAAGCTCTCCTTTCTTCATTTATTTATTTCTTGCCTACTGCCGCCGTTGCCTATTGTGCGCCTTATCGGATGAGGTGACTCAGTGGCACTGCCGCACACTGCCACTTGCCCAGTGATATCACACAGACCGCGACAGCTCACACCGCCCCTCCCGCACCCGCACTGATATCACTCCAACTAACACACGGATATGCTTGCCATTTTTCCAGACGCAACCACACACACTCACGCACGCACTGAACGAGAGCGAGAGACAGTGACAGAGCGACAGGCAACTGGCCCACTGGAGACTGGACAATCCAATCCAATCCAATCCACAATCGACACTCCGCCAGAGAACACTCGACGTGCACAGCGCCAGAGCAGCTTAGCCAGAGGAACTTAGAACTTAGAACCGGAATCATGGCGTGGCGCTTCAAGGCTTCCAAGTACAAAAATGCCGCACCCATTGTGCCCAAGGCGGAGGCCTGCGTCCGCGAGATCTGCGTGGGTAGCTATCAGACTTATGGCAACAATATCGCCGCCTCGGCCGCCTTTATGGCCTTCAATTGGGAGCATACCGGCTCCAGTGTCGCTGTCCTGCCGTTGGACGATTGCGGACGCAAGAGCAAGACGATGCCGCTCCTCCATGGCCATACGGACACAGTGACAGATCTCAAGTTCTCGCCGTTCCATGACGGTCTACTGGCCACCGCTTCGCAGGATTGTCTGGTAAGGAAAACATGTTTAGGATATTTTCCTATCTGAAATAAGGAATATAAACCGGCATTTGTGGCGTATTTCCATCTGGAATAAGTCATAACAAGAGCTAGCTTTCACTTCTGCTTAGTTTCTGTTTTTTTATAAACTTTTCTTAGAACAACCAAGTTTAATTTTAGTCGAAACAAAACAAAGATTAAAAAAATACGTGAATAATGCGAAATGAATCATAGAATTCCTGTTAAAAGTGGAAAATCTGCAGTGCAAACTTTCCCCAAGTCAAGTTTTTTTTTTTTTTTTTTTTAACTGGAGCCATACACGTTTTCACCTTTATTACTTTGCGGCTTCTAAGTGCAACTTCTACTTGATTTTTTTTCCTGAGTTAAACATCTTCCTTGGTGATTTTTGGAGTAGAAAACTTACGATTAAACTTATGGCAATTTGTTTACAGGTCAAGATCTGGCACATCCCAGAAAAGGGCCTCGAACAGTCGCTCTCCGATCCGGAGGCCGTCTTTTCACACAAGCAGCGACGCGTGGAAACCGTCGGCTTCCATCCCACGGCCGATGGCCTGATGTACTCCACAGCCGCCGGCTGTGTGGCTCTCTTCGATCTCAGCACCCAAAAGGAGATCTTCTGTGAGTTGTGACCCCGAAATTACCGAGCAAATCTAATACGAATACTCTTTAGCAAACAATGAACATCCCGAGGTGATCCAATCGGCCAGTTGGCGTGAAGATGGCTCCGTTTTGGCCACCAGCTGCAAGGACAAGTGCGTGCGTATCTTTGATCCCAGGGCCACCGGCTCGCCCATACAGATGACCGCTGAATCGCATCAGAGCATCAAGGACTCGCGTGTAGTGTGGCTGGGCAATCAGACGCGCATCCTGACCACCGGCTTCGATGCGGCCCGCTTGCGTCAGGTGATCATCCGCGATATACGCAACTTTGGTACACCGGAGAAAACCCTGGAATTGGACTGCTCCACGGGTGTACTAATGCCCCTGTTTGATCCGGACACAAATATGCTATTCCTGGCCGGAAAGGGTGACACAACAATTAATTACTTGGAAGTTACGGACAAGGATCCGTATTTCATTGAGGGTCTTCGTCACACCGGCGAACAGACAAAGGGGGCATGCCTGGTGCCGAAGAGAGCGCTGAAGGTCATGGAGGCTGAGGTGAATCGTGTGCTGCAGCTGACATCTAACATGGTCATACCCATTATGTACCAAGTGCCACGAAAGGTGACTATGTCTAACTCAAAACATTGAAAGAAATATCTTAATCTCCGGCGTTGCTTACAGACATACCGGGATTTCCATGCTGATTTGTATCCAGAGACCTCGGGCTATAAGACGGAACTGGTGGCCGGCGAGTGGCTGAATGGCAGCAACCAGGCAGTGCCCAAGATGAGCCTGGATCCTGCCAAGCGTGAGAATGGCGATGAGCCAATTATTGTAAGTTTTATTAGCTAGAAGCTTAAGAATGTTTTCGAGATTAGGAAGTACGCGAGGGAAGGGTTTTAATCAAGGGAATCTCTCTTAGCTGTCCGAGTCAGTGTATCGCTTAGGTCTTTACCCTCTAATTCCCATTTTCGGCCATTCAGATCCATCGCGGCAATCTCAGTGATTTGGTTAAGAATCTAGAGAATCAGCGCTCCAAGGGCAACCCCAATACCATTGCCACAAAGCCACTGGCCAAGCGCAACGACAACGAGCACTTTGTGATGCTCAGCAAGGGTAACAATTTCGAGGAGAAGAACGGCAACGACAACAGCAACCACAGCAATGGGAAGAAGGGCGGCATTTTGCCCGTCCAAACCCAGCCCGATGGCGAGTGCAGTGAGCTCATACGCAAGTTCGAGGCCAAATACAAGGTGGATTCCGAGAAGGAGAAGGCTCAGTCCCAGTCCCACTCCCAGTCCCAGGAGGATGATAAGGAATCACCCACCGAGCAGGAGCATTCGACTGGCAGCAGCGAGGAGGTATCCTCATCGGCGGCCAGTGGCAGCCATTCGCCGCCCAAGCCCATGCCGCGCACATCGCGCAACAATTCCCTGCCGGAGGCAGCCAGCGATTCCGCTGGGGAGAACAGCGGCAGCGGCACTCCACGCCCCAGGCCACGCACCACCGCAGCGGCGGCCTATAAGGTGTTCTATCCCCTTTGGATTTTTGTACAAATGTTCCGTTTATAGTTGGAAATCGTTGAGGTTTTCAGTTTATATATTTTGTGAATTTAATTCACGTTTTATATCCCTTTGTTTAGGCGTTTTTCTGTTGTATTTTGTACACTTTTTTAGAACTTGGTTAGCTTCCTTAATTGGTTTTCCTTTGTTTCTTATGATTTTGTTGTTCGTTTTTATCATTTTCGCAAAATGGATAGCTGCAAGTATGTATTTATGGCAGCTGCCAGCCCTTTTCGCGAATCAGTTGTTTGTTTTTCTGTTTTTGATTGATATTTGATAGGCAGAGTGCACCAATACACCTTGTGCTTTCATGGCAATACCAGCTGGTTTGCTATTACTCACCTTTTATCAGCTGTTTTTGTTTATTTTCTCTTTGGTTTTCAGTTATTATTTTGCAGTAGAAAACTTTTATTATTTAGTCAAAGTCTGGTCTAGACTGCGATTCTTGATAATTAAACGTTTGCAATCTCCCCGATTATTCATAGCCACGTCTGGGCCCGAAGCCTTTCTCCAGCACCTCGGGGGATGTGTCATTCGACAAGGTCTTTGCCGTGCCTTTGGCCCCAGGCTCCCATGAGAACATCTCCAGCGTGGGCCAGGACAACAGCAGTGGCGGAGCCATGGAAATAATACCCGCAGAGGGTTGTCCCAAGCCGGATCTAATTGTGAATATTGAAATTAAAGCTCGTGGTGCTCCAGCCGTGGCCCCAGCAACGGGCAACGGCGTACAGATATCTTTGACCACCTCGGAGCGACGCAAGGTAAGGCCAGGAGGAGATCTGCTTACACAGCAACTACAGCTCGTGCTCTATAATCTCTAATGTTCTCTCTCGATCGAATCTATCCCCTCTCTTACATGCCTGTGCCGACAAAATTCAACTCTCGACTCCTAACTTAATCTTTGAAATACCTGAAACCGCTCTCACTTCCACAAACTAACCTTTCTAAATACTGGGAACTGGTAACTACTAGTCCTCGGCCGACGATGATGAATCATCCGACAAGGTCTGCCCTCCAAAAAGTCACTATTTTAATCATCCAAACTAATATCAATCTCAATCTCTCTTTGTTCCTTGCTAATCCTTCTGTCCCTCAGATATTCGAACAGAACTCCGAGTCATCGGGCAACTCCACGGAGGGCGAGGAGCGTGTGGATGGCAATCTGCAGAGGGCAACCTCCACCAGAAGCAGCATTGCCGAGCGTCGTCGCCTTTACGAGAGCCGTTCCAAGAGCCAGGTGGACGAGAAGGCCCAGTCGCCAGTGCCATTGTGAGTGAGGAGCCAAGCTCTTAATAGAATATCCTTAGTAATAGTAACCCCTTCTTCCAGGCGTCGCGAGCACTCCAAGGTGGAACCCTTGAAGACCAGCAGCCAACAGCTGCAGGCCAACAACTCGATTGATCCCAAGCGCATCTCGGTGCCGGAGGGCAAGCTGCTGGAGGAGCACCGCCGCGGCAATGGCTCTGCCACGGCTCTGGGTCTCAAGAAATCCGCCACGGAGGCGACATTCACCAAGCGCACCTCCACCGTCTTTGGAAAGGTGTCCAAGTTCCGGCATCTGAAGGGCACACCCGGCCACAAGTCGACGCACATTGAGAATTTGCGCAATTTAAGCCGCCAGATACCGGGCGAATGCAATGGCTTCCATGCCAACCAGGAGCGTGTGGCTGTGCCGCTCTCTGGACCCGGTGGCAAGATTGCCATCTTCGAGCTTAGCCGACCGGGCAGGCTAATGGACGGGGTTATACCATCGCTGGTGAACGGCAGCAACATCATGGACTTCCAGTGGGATCCATTTGATGCCCAGCGCCTGGCCGTGGCCTGTGACGATGGCATCGTAAAGCTCTGGCACATCGGCGCCGGGGGATTAAGTGAGCCAACCAATACGCCAGCTGGCGAGCTGACCGCTCATCTGGACAAGATCTACTTTATACGCTTCCACCCGTTGGCCGCGGATGTCCTGCTGACTGCCAGCTACGACATGACCATCAAGCTGTGGGATTTGCGTACGTTGAGCGAGAAATGCTCCCTCTCTGGCCACACCGATCAGATCTTTGACTTTGCCTGGAGTCCCTGTGGCCGTCTGGGCGCCACCGTTTGCAAGGATGGCAAGATTAGGGTCTACAATCCACGTAAATCGGAGACCCCCATACGGGAGGGCAACGGACCGGTGGGCTCACGCGGAGCACGCATCACCTGGGCCCTGGATGGACAGTACATTGTCTGCACAGGCTTTGACAAGTAAGCAACTATCTGCTAGCGAAGGATATATGATTTCTAGCGGGGATTTCTTGGGTATTTCTTTGCAGGGTTTCGGAGCGACAGATAAGCGTGTACAATGCCCAGAAACTGGCTGCTCCTTTGAACACGGCCAGCTTGGATGTATCGCCCTCGATACTCATTCCCTTCTATGACGAGGACAGCTCCACGCTGTTTGCCACCGGCAAGGGCGATTCCACCATCTACTGCTACGAGATCACCGATGAGGAGCCATACATCTGCCCGTTGTCGCACCATCGTTGCACCTCGCTGCACCAGGGCCTCAGCTTCCTTACCAAGAACCACTGCGATGTGGCCAGCGTGGAGTTTTCCAAGGCCTATCGCCTGACCAATACCACCATTGAGCCCCTCAGCTTCACAGTGCCGCGCATTAAGGTGAGTGCAGGAGTCTCTTTGATATAAATAAGGTCTTATCTATAATTACCAAACAGAGCGAGCTCTTCCAAGACGATCTGTTCCCACCCACGCGCATCACCTGGAGCGCCACGCTGAGCGCCGAAGATTGGTTTGCCAGCAATGATAAGGCAGCGCCCAAGATCAGCCTCAAGCCGGAGGGCATGGAGACACGTGAGTGATGGCCCAGCTTAGGAATACAATCCCCCTTTAAACTGTTTTCCTGATATCCTTACTATTATTGTATTATTATTTTTTTGCAGTCTCTTCTATACAACAAGTGCCGGTGGCCGCCAAGAAGTCGGATCACCAGCAGTTTGGTGGCCAAAAATCGGATTACGAGACCAACAAGCAACAGGAGGTGAGTTGGAGGAGTAGGAGATAATCTCGCTTTTAGGTTTTAATACCTGTTTTCAATCTTTTCTTAGATCCAAAAGTCGGTCAGTGCGCGCATGGAGTTCACCACCAAGCTGGAGCAGGACGACATGGAGGGTGTGGATGAGAACGAGTGGCAGGAGTAGCGCCGAGCTGGCGCCCAGAGAGATCAGTTCACAATTTAGCGTATAAAGAAAGGAAAGAATGAAAATCAACAAGCAATCCTAGACATGACAAAGGCAGCAGACGACGACATCAAGACTCGAAAGCAAGCAAGCACACTCTCTAGCACACACCAAACACCCGGTACACACCCCAAGCCTAATCCTAATCCTTCGCCCCCTCCACCATCACCACCTTCCCCCATTAACTGCATTTGCTCAATAATTGCCAAACTAACAATCGTAAGCAAATCTTGTTTTTGTTTTAATATTTTACATTATTTTACATTTAACATTTTTACATTTATTATTGTGTTTTCCCTTTTTTTTAATGTATGTTTTGTGTTGTAAATCGTGCTATTTAAGTAGTTAGTCGAAAATCTAGTTTAGCCCAACTTACGCTTAGTTTTTCCCTGATTTCTCTTTCCCAGTTTCGATTCGTGGCCATATACATATATATATATATATATATATATATTATATGATATATATTTTTAATAATGTGCGAATGTGTGCGTGTTTTTTATGTACTTTTCCCTCGCAAGAGAGAGAGAGAGAGATAGAGAAAGTGTGTGTGTCTGCCTGTTGCCTTCTCTTTCACCTTCATTTTCCACCACAACTCTTCTAGTCTTGAACATAGCTCGATCCCCATACCATCCACCACCCACCCATTCCTTTCCCCAGAAACAAACATAGACTGTGGCCGAAGAAAATGCGTAAAGACAATTGTTTTCGATGACGTTTAATTGTATTAATAGGTAAATCAGTAAATCAAACACTAAAGCCAAGAATCAAACAGGAAAAGCGACTAAACAACTGAGAAGAATTCCAAGAATACTATATATATTCCAAAATGTATAACGAAAAGACTTGAACAGCGGATCCCTGCTCTGCCAATCCCTAATTAACGCCCTAAGCCCAAAGCCCTCTACTAACTGAACAATATGACAGAGGATACTATGTGTGTGTGATGATGAGAAAGGATGCCACTCGAGTAGCAAACACAATGATTACCAATTACCCATAGCGTTTTTTGTACTTGCAATAGAATATAAATGTACTTTTATACACGAACCAGGATATATACTATATATATATATAGAGCATATGTACTATATATTTTGTATACCAAGGATGAGCCAGCTCTCCGACTGACTGACTGACACAATAGGCCGAAAAGAACTGCAAAAAGTGAAGAAATAGGGAAAGACCAGATAGGGGATGGCAGAAAATGTCGATATATCGATCTATAAATCAATCTTTTAAAGTTGCAATATATATACGATGAAATCAATATATTATATTTGATATATCGAACCACTATATTCGAAATTGATACAAATCGGATATTTTTTTACAATATCAAAGTTTTTTCTATATTTAAAAATTTTATATAATATTGTTCGATGTTTTAAAATTCAATTTAGCAAAGTTTACAATATTTTCGATATGTCGATATATCATATCGGATTTTAACTTCCGGTATACATCCCTAGACCAGACCAACCAACCAACCAACTCTCTCGGGTAATGGGCAATATATTGTGCTAGAGATATAATGGTTCTATTATACACGAATATATATATATACACATATATGTATATATATATGCATAGTTATAGGCATTATTCCAAGCAATTCCAATTTCAATTCCAAATCAAATCAAATGAAATCAAAGAGTCCAAGTTGCATTTAACTCCAATGAAAATGGAGGAACTGAACCGAACTGAACTGACAGAGATACAAGGTAGTATTCACTAAACATTCTGATCTGGAGATGATACTTATGTCTGGGATTATCCCGGCTAGGCCTAGGTTGGGGGTAGATTCATATAGACGGTAAACCGACCGGAAATCTAACGCATATATCCTCGAAAGAACATACTCCAGAGCCCGACACAGATATTACTGTCATTCTGTATTTAATAGCCATATTCGATTACGATTTGTCGAACGTCTCTCTCTAATTTATATTTATATTTATATATATATCTATAACAATAATACCAATATACGAAAATACAAACTTCAAGCGATATAAATTATGACGATAAAGCAGTGATTAACTTATCAATGACGATTCACAGGCGTTAATTGCCATCAGAAGCGATAAGTGAAGGAGAGAAGAGAATCTTTGAAGCATTAGAGAAGGTGTGGGAGGAATCAGAAGCATACACATTATTTATACAATTTATTTTACAGTACAGGAGTATATGTATATCCGATAACCCCCCAAATACCCCCGATACTCTAGCGCTAAGTTATAATTAACAATAATAATAATAATAATGAAGGCAAAAATATATTTATATACATAATTCAATAAAAAGAAAAATGAAACTTAAATTATATATAAATCTGTAAGGATATCTTTCATTCCTTTTAAGTTATTATTAATTTTTCTAGATATATTTGAATAAGGTAAATGTACGCAACAGGTAAACTAAGGTATCTCAAAACCCATTAATTTTCATATATATTTTTATTGATTCAATGGCAAATCCCTGTCAGATCCCTGACACTTGCATATCTACCGCTGCCACAAGGTTCCTTTTTAGCTTCAGTTACTAGGACAACGCCAGGCATAGCCTGGGTGTCCGTAACGCTTCTGCCCCGCGGTTCATCGAACAAACAAACAGCAGAAGTGAGCCAGAAATTGCGCACTTGCCACCGGGGAGGCCAGTGGTTGGACAGTGGTGCAGCGGTGCAGCGGTCATGAAGTTCCTGCTGAAGAAATGCCTGCGCAAGAAGGCCCCGGAGATGAAGCCCGGGGCCATCCTGGACGCCGTCATCTCCCAGTCCTCGGCCACCGCCTGCAAGTGTCTGCTCTACAAGCTGGCTGATTACAAGAGGGGTGAGTGAGTAGATGGTGTAAGGAGTAGCTATTGGGTGACCTAAATAATTATACTTTATATAAATATATATATTATATATGTAGGAATTTAAATTTTCCTTTATGTCCTCTTATTACGGGGAATACCTAAATCCTTCAAGAAAAGTGTTGGGGAACTGGGAAAAAAGGGGACTTCCCCCTCCTTAGATTGCTCTTATTTAAGGATATTCAATTAATAACATTGCCCTATAATCCTCTCAAAAGATAAACACCAAATAAACCATTTCAATTCCCACATCAACCAGGTGGCGACCTCATTGATGCCATCAATTCCGGCGGACTGATTGCCGTGGAGCAGCTTATCCGCGAGCAGTTTGGCGTCTTCATGTACAACGATGGCAAGGGCCAGGTGATCAACCGTGCAGAGTTCCTGCGCTGGAAATACCGAGACCACACCGAGGTTACCATACCCATTGAGGCATCGCTATCGATACACGATCCGCTGGGCAAGTGGGAGGACCACAAAGCCTGCTGGCAAATGCAGTATCGCGGCGCTCTTGGCGAAAGTCTGCTGCACGTGCTCATCATCTGCGACTCCAAGGTGCACACAAAGCTGGCCCGCGTCCTGCTCCGTGTCTTTCCCAACCTGGCCTTGGATGTGATGGAGGGCGAGGAGTATTTGGGAGCCAGTGCCCTGCACCTGTCCATTGCCTACAGCAACAATGAGCTGGTGGCGGATCTCATAGAGGCCGGGGCGGATATCAATCAGCGGGCAATAGGCA
This sequence comes from Drosophila serrata, assembly GCF_035046125.1. Classification (NCBI taxonomy): domain Eukaryota; kingdom Metazoa; phylum Arthropoda; class Insecta; order Diptera; family Drosophilidae; genus Drosophila; species Drosophila serrata. The sequence continues at coordinate 1,833,234 of NW_028257174.1, read as the reverse complement.
GCTTCTTCCTGCCCCGGGATCAGCAGCGTGCTCATCCGGCTAAGAGCACCGACTACGAGGGACTGGCCTACATGGGTGAGTATCCGCTGGCCTGGGCCGCCTGCTGTGCGAATGAGAGTGTCTACAATCTGCTGGTGGACTGCGGCGCCGATCCCGATGCCCAGGACTCGTTCGGCAACATGATCCTCCACATGGTGGTCGTCTGTGACAAGCTGGACATGTTCGGCTATGCCCTGCGCCATCCCAAGACGCCGGCCAAGAATGGTATCGTTAACCAGACGGGTCTCACGCCACTAACCCTTGCCTGCAAGCTGGGCCGTGCCGAGGTCTTTCGCGAGATGTTGGAGTTGTCCGCCAGGGAGTTTTGGCGTTACAGTAACATCACCTGCTCCGGCTATCCGCTGAATGCGCTGGACACCCTCCTCCCAGACGGTAGGACCAGTAAGTATTCAGTATACTGTTCCTGCAAAGGGGTATAGAAACGTTGTTAGCTTCCTTTCTTGTTCATATTTTCATTGCACTCTCCACACAGACTGGAACTCGGCTCTCTTCATCATCCTGAATGGCACCAAGCCCGAGCATCTGGACATGTTGGACGGTGGCATCATTCAACGTTTGCTCGAGGAGAAGTGGAAGACATTTGCCCAGAATCAGTTCCTCAAGCGCCTGCTCATCCTGTCCACGCATCTGCTGTGCCTCTCCGTCTCCGTTTATCTCCGACCCGCGCACGATGGTGAGGCCGAGGGTGAGGACTCCGAGGGCGAGGATCTGGGAGGTGGTGGAGCTGCCGCTGCTCTTCAATCGGTGACAGAGGGAAATGGTAATGGAAATGGTGATGATGATGACTACAATGCCCAGACGGTGGCGCGATATTGTGCCGAGCTGGCCACCATAGCGGGCGTCCTGAGCTATGTGGTCTTCCAGCAAGGAGATGAGATCAAGAACCAGGGATTATCCGCCTTTCTTAAGCAGCTGGTAAGGAAATCTGGAAAGATGAGGAAAAATTAAGGATGCTGAAGCTGAAGCCCTTATCCTGACCTGGTACTTATAGTTTCTCTTCTCTAGTCTCACGCTCCAGCCAAGGCTATCTTCCTGTTCTCGAACCTGCTGATCCTGGCCTGCATACCCTTTCGTCTGATTGGGGACACCGATACCGAGGAGGCCATCCTGATCTTCGCAGTGCCCGGCTCCTGGTTTCTGCTCATGTTCTTTGCCGGGTAAGTGGGAATAGGAACATGGTGAACTCCTAACCAATGATGTCTCTCTTCCCCCAGAGCCATCCGTCTTACAGGACCCTTTGTGACCATGATCTATTCGATGATAACGGGTGACATGTTCACCTTTGGCATCATCTATTGCATTGTGCTCTGTGGGTTCTCGCAGGCGTTCTACTTCCTGTACAAGGGACATCCCCAGGTGCAGTCCACCATGTTCAACACCTACACTAGCACCTGGATGGCCCTCTTCCAAACCACACTCGGTGACTATAATGTGGGTTACACTCACTGGCACTATGTAGCTTGGTCTGCTTAAGGTTTCCTCCTACTCCTTTCGTTGCAGTATCCCGATCTCAACCAGACAACGTATCCGAATCTATCGAAGACCGTGTTTGTCATCTTCATGATCTTTGTGCCCATTCTGCTGCTTAACATGTTGATTGCCATGATGGGCAACACCTATGTGACGGTCATCGAGCAGTCGGAGAAGGAGTGGATGAAGCAGTGGGCCAAGATCGTTGTCACCTTGGAGCGAGCAGTGCCGCAGGCAGATGCCAAGGGTTACCTAGAGGCCTACTCCATACCCTTGGGTCCCGCGGATGATACGGGTTTCGAGGTGCGCGGCGTGATGGTCATCAAGAGCAAGAGCAAGACCAGAGCCAAGCAGCGCAAGGGAGCGGTATCGAACTGGAAGGTGAGCACAGGGAGAAATCAATACATTAATGTATATTCCTATACCTATATTTATTTATTTCACATAAAAATCACCAGAGAGTGGGTCGCGTCACCCTGACGGCTCTGAAGAAGCGCGGCATGACCGGCGAAGAGATGCGTCGCCTCATGTGGGGTCGCGCCTCCATCTCTAGTCCTGTTAAGGTGGCCAAACAAAAGCTCAAGGATCCCTACAACATGCATCCTGAATCGGACTTCACCAACGCCATGGATATGCTGACTTTTGCCAATAATCCGGCTTCCTCCAATGGCGTTGTCCTGCGTACAGCAGCAGCACCTCCGCCGCCAGCACCACCGGCTCCAGATCCCTTTCGGGAGCTCATAATGATGTCGGATCAGCGGCCAGAGACCCATGATCCGCACTACTTTGCCGGATTGCAGCAGCTGGCGAACAAAGCCTTCGATTTAGTGGAGCAAACGATGAAGACGCAGCCGCAGACGACGACCAAGAAGGTGGCAGCGCCGTCGGTGGATCCTTTGCTTACGCCTGTGCCTGCCGCTCCAGCACTAGCAGCAGCAGCAGCTCCAGCAGGGGACCTGGCCTTGGCCATGCCCCTGCCCATGACGAATCTAAGCAACTTGTTCCAGGATCCCAAGGATATTGTCGATCCCAAGAAGCTCGAAGAGTTCATGGCCATGCTGGCCGAGGTCGAGACGGAGGAGAGCGACAGCGGTGGACCGATACTGGGCAAGCTCTCGCTGGCCAAGAGGACGCACAATGCCTTGTCGAAGGCGGACATACGGCGGGAGCAGCAGCAGCCTGGTTTCGAGGCCATGTCCTCGGTGTGGGCGCCGCCCGGTGCCTTGGCTGTGGAGACGACGGTAAGGGAGAATTCTTGCTCTATCTCTTCTCTCTGCTAAGGATTTTTCTTCGCGTCCCTTGCAGGGCTTCCATTTCGACGAGGCTGTGTCGGAGGAGGTACTGACCATCGAGCAGGAGGCCGAGGTGGAGACCGAGGACGGCAATGGCGGTGAGGAACCCTGTTCTTCCAGCGAGGAAATGCCCACCTCGGAGGAGGTGCATGCCACCATGAAGCAGTTCCATTTGCGCAAATGCCAGCCGGCGCAGGATGAGGCCGCTCGCCGGGTCAAGAGTGCGCGTATTCGTCGCAGGAACAAGTGAGTGTGATCTACAAATCCATATTCCTTCCATAACCGTCGGATCTTCCTACCTCTGTCAGGGTTTCTCCGGAACAGAGCGAGGTTCACGAACAACGCGGTCGTTCTGCGGCTCAGGGACGCGGAAATCTATCGTCGCCACCGGATCCCTTGGAGCCCTGGAGCACCCGTGAGCTGCAGGACATCAACAAGATACTAGCTAGGAAGTAGACACACGAGAGAGCGAGCTTCTGGCACATAGTCCTTCTTGTGGTTGGCTTATAATTGTTATCAGAGCTTACGTCTAGTTAGAAATACAAATACATAATAAACGGATGAGCCCCTTACCAGGACGCGGAGGCGGCGTGTCTCTCTCTAAATCTCTAGGATGGTTTTTAAAAGTGTGAAGGTGAAGGTGGGTGGTTGTGGGACTCTGGGGAAAGGTGAAACCTGCAGGAGGAGGGCTTTCTTTCGGCAATAAATTACAATTTTTTGAGATATCATTTCTACACTTACTTGGCTAGATATATACCTATATATATATATAGATTCATCGCCCGATATACACTACTAGAACTACGTTAAACTAGCAACTAGAAATATTTTATACATTGTGCTGGATGCCTCCCGATGCTTCGATATGTTGGCCAGGGTGTCCTGCTTTCATCGGAAACCGCCACGTTCTCCGGACAGGCTGCTAATCGCTTGCGCCTGCTGCTGTTGCTGTGCTTGCTGCTGCTGTGCCTGCTGCTGCGTCGCCGCCTGGTTGGAGTTGATGAAGATGGGCGTGGCTGTGGTCACGGCACTGGCATTGCTCTGGCTCAGATTGACGTGCTGCTGCTGCTGCTGTTGCTGATGCTGCTGGACCTGCACTTGGACTTGCTGTTGCTGCTGCTGCGCAGTGGCTCCGCCCAGCTGCAGTATTTGCTGCGCCGTCAGCAGCTGTGTGGGGATGATCACCTGCTGTTGCTGCTGCTGCTGCGCTTGCTGCTGTTGTTGCTGTTGCTGCTGCTGCTGTTGCATCTGCAGGCGCAGCAAATGCAAGTGATTGGCATTGATAGCGATCTAAGGGAAGGAAATTTGTCGTTAGTTTGCTTTTCGGTTGGATAAATCCCAGCTTCTACTCACCGGTACATTGGTCAGCTCGCCCGTGGGCGTCACCACCTGCTGGATAAGCTGGATCTGCTGCTGCTGTTGTTGCTGCTGCTGCTGCTGTTGCGCCTGCTGCTGCTGCTGGGCGAGATTCTGGAGCAGGGCCGCCTGCTGCTGCTGTTGCTGGGCGGTCGTCTGTGGCGCAGGCGTGGCTGTCAGCTGGCCATTGGGACCGGCGGTGAGGATCAACTGCTGGGTGGGCTGCTGCTGGGCGGTGACTATGTTGAGGCCCAGACTGTTGGCCAGATGATTCTGGGCGGGCTGCGGCTGCTGTTGCTGCACCAGCTGCGCCGCCTGCTGGCCGGGCAGGGCAATGAAGTATTGCAGCTGCTGGCCACCGGGATGGCCAGCCTGCTGGATGATCTGCACCTGCTGGGGATGGTGATGGTGTTGCTGCTGCTGCTGGGCGGCGTGCTGCTGCTGCAGTTGAGCGGAAAAGATGTCCGGATTGACGGGACTGAAGCTGAGCACCTCACCGGCACTGGTTGTGCCTGGAACGGCGTCCAGCTTGAGGCCACCGGCGGCAGTGGTGGCTGCAGGTACATTGGCACCACCGGCTACAAAGTTGCCCGTGGCATTGGCGCTGCCAGCTGCAGAGGCTGCCGACGCTCCGGAGTTGGCAACAGACCCAGCCATGGTGCTGCCGCCATCCTTGTTCTGCTTCTGCGCCGCCGCTGACGAGGAGGAGGACGACGACGATGGCTTGATCTCCTCGCGGGGCACAATGTCGATGAGGAAATCGAACTGATCGTAGTTGGCAATTGCCTGGGCAATGTCCGAACGCTGCAGCGTGCGCCGGCGGCTCTCCTCCGTGTGCACCCAGGCGTGCATTGTTAGCTCCTGGATGAAGTACTCGCAGGCCTTGGCAAACAGCAGCGGCGCCTCGCCGGCTATCATCTTGGCGTTCTCGTCCAGCTTCATGATCTTCTTGATGCGTGCCAGCGGCAGCACTTGATGCTTGGCGTCCACCTGGCCGATCCCATGCACTTCACTCACAATGTTGGGCCAGAAATTGTCAATTGTGGGCGGCGGTTTGCGCGCCACCTGCGCCCGGCTTGCCTTCGTCGTCGTTTTCTCCTTGGGCGTGCTCCCCGTGGTGCTGGCGACGCTATTGGTTGTCACATTCATTCCACCAGGATTGACGATGGTGCAGGAGGCATTATTCGAAGAAACCAGGGTCGCTTGCATGGGTAAGGTTAGCGTGGTGGTGCCTCCTCCGCCTCCCGCAAGCTGCAGCTGGTGTTGTTGCTGCTGTTGATGTTGGCTATTGGAGGCTGTGGTGGTGGTCACCACCACTGCATTGGGCGTCCTTCGCTGCACCGAAGCCGCCGTTGGAGCTTGGCCCTTGCCAGCGGCGTACGCCTGGGCGACGGCCGAGCTCAGTTCCACCTTGATTGGGGTCACGGTGATGGTGTTGTCAAACATGGAGGTGCCACTGCTGCGGAAAGAGGTGCACATGGAGGAGCAACCAAATAAAAAACATTAGAAAAAATCTCACAAATCTCGGCTGTACCGCCTCTGCCTGCGAGGGGGTGGGGAATGGCAGGAGAGGGTGTGTGTGGTACACGGACTTCGTTTCGGCGGCGAAACTAACCTGTTTGGCGCCTTGTTAGTTCCGCCATTGTTGGTGGCGTACATGGCCCGGCTGGCACACGGTCTTGGCTTCGCGGTGGCAGCAACGGTTGGACTCTGGCAGCCGGCTCGAGTCCACAATATTTATTTAAATTCGACGCCTAAATTCGCAAATGCGTAAGTAGAACTGCATAGAGATGCAAGAACATCGATAACACCGTCGATAGTTTTCAGTTTATAATGCTGAGCTGGTTTTCTCCATACACTGCGGCTGGTCTCACTATAATGTGCTAAAATACGTAATCGAACTACGTAAGCTTTCAACATCGTAGTCCTTTGTCGTAAAGTGCATAAATATTATACATTTTAATTTGGGAAAAATGCACTTGGGATATAATAGGCTGCAAAAACATAGACTTTAGTATCGAGCGCCTTTACTACTGAGAAATCCGAAGAGTTAAAAAAAGGGTGCGAAACTTTGCTATACCCGAGAACTTTTTCGAACAACGTAAAGTGATCTAAAACGTAAACTTTCCACGTAGTTTTACAAAATCCGATGACTATCGATAAGTCCAGCGGCAATGTACCCGCATAGGGTCACACTGGCTGTTATCATGCCCAATACGAATCCTCCGAAAAGACGAAGACGACGACAACGACGATGAGGGATATCTTCTGGCACTTGGTGGGCATTAGCACCGGCCTGAAGATCCTCCTCATTCCTGCCTAGTAAGTGCCCAGCCTCCAGCTGCTCTGCAATTAGCGAAACTCACACCCTTGCAGTCATTCCACAGACTTCGAGGTGCACCGCAACTGGCTGGCCATCACGCACAGCTTGCCGCTTAACCGTTGGTACGTGGAGGCCACCAGCGAGTGGACGCTGGACTATCCGCCTCTCTTCGCATACTTCGAGTGGCTGCTGTCGCAGGTGGCCCGCTATGTAGATCCCCGGATGCTGGAGGTGCACAACCTCAACTACGAGTCGAAGGCGACGGTGTACTTCCAGCGGCTGTCGGTGATTTTCACGGATCTGGTCTATGTGCTGGGCGTCCGCAGCTGCCTGGGTGCATTGGGACTGGCACGCGACTCGCAGCAGCACTTTGCCGGCGCCATGCTGCTGCTCCTCAACGTGGGACTGCTCTTCGTGGATCACATTCACTTCCAGTACAATGGCTTCCTGTTTGGCATCCTGCTGCTGAGCATTGGGTGTCTCATCAGGCAGCGCTACTTGTGGAGCGCATTTGCATTCGCCGTCCTGCTGAACTTCAAGCACATCTTCCTGTACATGGCCCCAGCCTTTGGAGTATATCTGCTGCGCTTCTACTGCCTGGAGCAGGCCAGCGTGGCAGCCATGGCGGCGGCAGTGGTCAAGCTGCTGGCAGTGGGACTCACACCGTTTGCCGTGGCCTTTGGTCCATTTGTGCAGCAACTGCCGCAGGTCTTGGCCCGGCTATTTCCCTTCAAGCGAGGCCTGACGCACGCTTACTGGGCGCCCAATTTCTGGGCTCTCTACAACACCGCCGACAAGGTGGCAGCCAGCGTTCTGCGAGTGACACCGGGTGCTGCCTCGACTACGTCGGGTCTGGTGCAGGAGGTGAAGCATACGGTGCTGCCAGCTATTACACCGCCAGTGACGTTCGCCCTGACCGTCCTCTTCATGCTGCCCATTCTAGTGAAGCTCTTCAGGAGTCCTAAAAAGTATGTAAATTAAATTAAACTGCAAGTTAAATCTTTAATTTCATATTACCTTCTCCCACAGACAAAGCCCTTTGGTGTTCCTGCGCTCGGTGGTTCTGTGCGGCTGCTCCTCCTTTGTCTTTGGCTGGCATGTCCATGAAAAGGCCATCCTGATGGTACTAATTCCACTCTGGTAAGTGATCCTGGCAAGCTACTACTTCCCTGGCCAAAGGAGATAACTCCCAACCTTGCAGCCTACTAACCCTGGTCAACCGCGAGGATGCAAGATACGCCTATATCCTGGGCATCGCAGGCTACTTCTCACTGTTCCCGCTGCTCTTCGACCCGGATCTGTTCATACCCCGCTACTCACTGTACATGTCGTACGTGGCCATGCTTTACGGCCAGCTGTATCGCATCTTTCCCGGCTTCCGGGGCTTCCGTGTCTGGGAGTGGCTCTACATGCTCGGCTTTCTGGCTATTCCTCTGTACGAGCACGTGCTGGCTTTTCTGCTGGGCCTGGACAAGCGGCTGCCCTTCCTGCCGCTCCTGCTGACCTCAGTGTATGCAGCACTTGGGGTCCTGTACTTCTTTGGAGGCTACTACGTGTATGCCTTGGGCCTCAGCTGGGGTGGCAAGGTGGCAGTGCCTCCGAAGGCGACGGCGTCGTCAGTTAAGAGAAAACGAAAGACCAAATAAAGGAAGAGAATGAAAGCAAGTGGGAGAGAGAGATTACATTGAGCTTCATCGGAAACCAGGCTACATGGCTTCGTTCCTGGCGGTGCAAGGCGCCTGGCGCAACAGCCAGCTCGGCGCCGATGGGCCCCTGGTCATGGCGAGACAATGAACAAAGGCCTCTTCAGCGGAAATCGGCGGAATGCGACGCGACGCAGGTAGCAATCCGACGCGTACCTGTTGCGCTGAGCAGATTATAACCATAAAGCAGGCCGTAGGTACCGGCACCACCTGGGATATATGAGTGGGCGACATTCGTGGAAATTCCGCGGAAAACACCAAGCTCGTCTGAATGAATATTTATTGACCATCAAGTGCTCGGTCTGGCTCAGTTGAGGCAAGTTGCTCCGCGTAAGAACAAGTCATGCACATGTCCATGGAGACCAAGACCAGCTACGGCTACAGGAGGCCTCATCCGCATACTCCACAGCAGCAGATGCCCATCATGTAAGCGAGGCTAGCTCCTTCCGTATTCCCCGTGTGTATCTTCAATGGGTTTCCATTTGCAGCAAGCCGGATGCCTCGGACTCGAGCTGCTTTCACCGCGGCTCCTACATTGAGCTCTCCAGCGGGGCCAAGCGACGTGTAGAGGACATACGGACCGAGGACTTTATACAGTCGGCACTGCGCAGCCAGCTCTTTGATCTGCGGGAGGCCACCGTGGTGAGGATCGATCGTGGAGCTGCCCCCGGTCAGGGAGTGATCATTACGTTCAGCTATGACACACAGCATGACAAGGTAAGCTGCAAGTTGTTACATTCTCCAGTGAGTAAGCCTCTTATCGACTTGCAGGTGCATATGGAGGTGCTGCCCGGGCATCCGCTCTTTGTCTATGGCCAGGGTTGGGCCTCCTGCAATCCCCAGCTGTCGCTGCAGCTGTACGAGCTCAAGTGCCAGCAGCTGCAGGTGGGCGATATTTGTCTGTCGCTTGTCCAGCGCGAGCAGTCAGCTCCACCGCCGTTGCCGGTGCCACCACGTCCGCGGGCCGAGCCACCACGTCAGCCGGTGGAGTATAATCCGCCGGCGGGAGCCATGCCCCCGCCGTTCGAGCATCCGTATCAGGTGTACGCCAAAATGGCCAACTTTGTGGCCGCCTACACTCAGCACATGATTAATAAGCTACAGGATTAGCTGGATTAACTTAAGAAAGAATATAAAATAACCAATATTAATGTATTCTTTGTATAACCTTTATGGCGAATCGTGGATATCTGCATGGATATCAATGGAGTTCGTGTTTTAATGTAGTTTAAGAGCTCTGTACATTGCTTCCACTTTTTTTTGTTCAATTAAAGTTGAAAAGTAGTGCAAGCAACGGATATTACTAGTTTTGTTTTTGTATTACTGAGTATTTCACGTTTTTAATAATTAACAAAGTAATTTGTGTAAACTGCAGTTCCAAGTGGCCGATAACCGTTACATTATCGATAATGGCCGCCAAAAAATAGCAATTGCCTGATAATAGTGGCGACACAACTTCGATAGTGCAGCTGCATTCAACAGTTTTTATCGGTTGCCAACAAGTTTCATTTCACGATAGGGGGAAATACAATTAAAAAAAGTTTCCTAAGAAGCCTATGCCAAATCAGATACTTCAAAGTAGTTTCCAGATACTTTGTGTATAAAGATTTTACTAACCCATCTAGGAACTTTAACTCAACAATTCTTACTCCAAGCTTGATAATTCCATATAAATGATTTTTCAACATTTTCCTGTCAGCATCTGAATGTCCCAAATTCCGTGTGCTTTCAAGTGAAAGAAAAAAAAAGAACAATTTCTCCACGGCTTTCTTTCGCCGATATGAGAAAGGCAATCATCGGAGATCAAACGGTTATCGATAATGAACTCGCTATAAGTCCATCGCTAACTGGTGTTTAGGACAAAAAAAAAAGAAAATAATAGAAAAATAACGCGATTTTTGTTGGAAAATTAATCTTAATTCATGCTTCCCGAGTTGGGGAGTCTTAATGTCTGCGCTAGCGCCGCTTGCACCCTCAATGAAGGACGCGCTGCAGCCGGACAACTACAATGGAACGACGAACGAAGAGGAGTCGTCGCCCGCGCTCCACGCGTTCTGCGTTCTCCGAAACAACAATGGCAATAATATTGGCATCCCCTCCCTCGCCGTGCATCCCACAGCGTTCAGCGAAACCAGTGGCAGCGGGAGCATGAGTGGCAGCTGCAGCACCACCACCCTCAGTGGCAGTGATTCCCTGTGGACCAATAGTTGCAGCTTCACAAACAGCACTTGTGGCGGCGGTAGCAGCAAGCCCCATGAGGTGGCGCAGGCCCTGGCCAACTCAATGGCCCTGCGTGGCCACGAGAACCTCAATCTCAGTCTGCACATGAACCTGGGCAAGGGATTTTCGGTGACTGGCCATCGCAAGGGCGGCTACCAAAACAAAGGTGAGTTGGTGAGAGGTTTAACCTTGACCTTAACCTCCTAAACGCTGTGCTGTTCTGCAGGTGATCAAAACTCCGGAACATCAAGCAATGGCGAGGAACTTCGCCTCTCGAAGATCATCCGTCGCCTGTGCAATGAAACAAATCCCACTGTGGCCTTGGATCTGTGCGGGAAGCTGGAGCAGGCGGTGCGCATGCCCATCAACATGGGCTATATGTCGTGCTCGTTCGTTTGGATACTGGAGAGCATGCTGACCCTGTTCAAGCAATGCCCACCGCCGGTCCTGGAAGAGTGCAGCAAAATCCTGGGAGTGATTGGTTACCTCAACCGGAAGTCCTATCCCGTGTTCGAGGAGTTCATTTTGAAGAACTACAAAAGCAGCAAGCGGATGCAGAGGTACCTAATACTCGCCCTGCGATCCACACTCAGGTGAGGGTTTCCTAGAGTTCCTTGTAATCCTGTGCTAATCCTGCCTGCCTCCCTCCAGTTGCGACACCAAGTGTGAGCTGCTTCCGTTCTCCGATAAGATCATGCTGCTGCTCAAGGACTTCCTAGAGACAGCGGAGAACGCCGAAAGCTTTATGGTTATAAGCAATACTTTGGTCCTATTCTCGGCCAGCTACCGTGAGGCCTTCGAGTGTCATTTCACGGACGTGGTGGACATCATCATTGGCTGGCAATTGGAGGTTAGTTCGGGCCAGCCCACCCACCTGAAGGCTCACTGTGCCCAGGTCTTGGAGCAACTGACTCCGTACTTCAGCAAGCAGATTGACTTTAGCTACGGCCTATTGGCCCAGTTCGTTGAGGACATCACGGCGCTGGATTTCGAGGAATGTGAGACGTCGGCGGTCCGTATGGGCGCCTTTGTAGGCGCCTTCAATACCCTGCTCAAATGCATGGCCCGGATGCAGATGTTTGAGGGCATACCCGCCTGCGAGTCGATTGTCCAGCTTGCCGTGAATCATCTGGTTAAGATCCAGCCCGGCAGCCTGCTTACCACGGACGCCGCTTTGGTCAGTATCAATGAGCTGCTCTGCATTTGCCTGCTAAACGGCTTTGGAGGCCTGGACGCTGATACCCTAGAGGAGCTACTTCTGTGCCAATTTGAGGAGATTTATCGGCTGAGTGAGTTCCAGAGGCAAAGTCTCCTATATTTGCTTCTCTGCACCGTCCGGAGGTTGCGTGCCCGCTTCCCCAAGAGCCTGGTGCAGCTAATATTCCGGTCTAATCCATATCTGGCGGAATTAAAGCGACAGAAGCCGGGCGGCAAGACATATAAGCTGCTCCTACGCACCTGCCAAGAGACGCTGCTCATCCGGAATGTCCCACTACTGCAGCAGGCCTACAAGCATCTAGTGGACGATGTGGATGCCTGTGTGCGCCAGCTGCAATTGAATTGCACATCTGATGCCGAGCGCCGGGCCAGTGAGGAGGCGGGCGTGCTGCTGGTCTTCCATTTGGCGGCCTTGGCAGCACTGGCCAAGCAAACGTCGTCCATTATTGGAATGTACGCCTGCCAGCCGTCGATCCTGGAGTTGCTGCTTACCAATTGTCGCGCGCAGGACATGACGCTGTGGAGCAAATACCCAGCTGCGCATCAGACCGTATTGAGTCTCCTTGTGGTCCATTGCCAGGCGAATCACAACTTCCGTACGAACTCCAGCCTGCTGCGAGATCAGGACTTGGCCGAGAACACATCGCCCACGGCCCATAGCTTTGCCAGCATTCTGCGTTTCCTGGACATGATCCTTAAGGAGGCAAGTCAACTAGCACCGCACAATCTGCGCATCCTGCTGCAGTGGACCCAGATGCTCCTTGCCGAATGCAGAGAGAAGGCCAGCTTGCTGATGGTTCAGACGAATTTCCAAGGCATCTGCCGAAGCATTGCCTGCAACGCGGCCAAATGGACGCCCCTGGAGAGTGGCGCCTGCATGCAAACCGTGCTGGAGTATGGCCCCAAGGAGCTGCATCATCACCTGCCCGAGCTGCTTGTCCTTTATCGGGATACTGCCCTCCAGCAGCTGCAGGTACTGGCCCCCAGTGGACACCATGGACTGTTCGCTCACATCTACGCCCAACTACCACTGAACGTGACCCTGCCCGGATGCGGTGTCTCCTCCCTGCCGGGAATGACCAGCCGAAGGCTGTGCGTATGGCAGCAGAGGATGAGCCAGTGCAGCGCCGTGCGGGACAGTGTCTTTCGTGATTTTGTGGAGCGTCTGCAGCAACCGGACCAAGCGCCGCTGACCAGCAACAGTGGTCTTCGCGATCTCTTCGTGCGCAGCTGCCAGGTGGCACCGCAGGACGAGCGACAGGACAAGCTGTCGCAGTGCACGCGACGCTGCCAACGTTTGGCCACCGCCTGGCTGCAGTTCGAGGCGGCGCGTTACTGTGTGGATCAGCGCCTGAGGACGACGCTGGGCAAGCCGCAGGACACGTTCCTGGGCTTTGAGGCCATCATTATGCGGCATGCCCGCCTCTTGAGCGGCTGTGCCAAGGAGGCCGAGCGCACGGCGCTTGGCAATCTGTCCCTGGAGGAGTTGTCCAACATACAGGCAAATCTGTGCATGCTCCTGGGCTTCCTCGATGCACTGGAGAAGCTTATCTACAATGCCGCCGAGGGCAGTGCCTTTGCCCTGCGTCCGCCGGAGAAGCCAGTGGCGGCATTCTTTCGCCTCAACAATCCCACCTGTCAGTCGTGGTTCAATCGCATCCGGATTGGCGTCGTGATTATAGCCATGCACATCCACCAGCCGGAGTTGGTCATCCGCTACGCCCAGGTGAGTGCACTGATCAATTAAAGCTTCGGGTGAGTCACTAAACCCCTTCCTTTACAGCAAATCCTGCTCACGCAAAAGTCGCAGGACGTCACCTATAGCCAGGCTATTGTGTACATGGCCTGGGCCTGGGTTAGCTGCCGGGAGGCGGACTCCCTGCGAGGTCTCTCCATATGGGCACGCTCCAAGAGCAGCAGCAGCAGCAGCAACAACAAGAGCTTCCATTGGCTACAGTATGCCGCAGATCAGGCTGCGGGCAAACGAGAGTCCGCCCTGGCCGGCTATCGTAGCCTCTTGGCCGATGAGGAGACGGAACTGGAGCCGCTCACCCGACAATTTATTCTGGCCCAGATCATGCAGTGCCTGCAGGACACCGGCCAGTGGTCGCAGCTGGTGGATATGAAGCAGCAGCAGTTCCAGCGACCCGAGGATCGTGAATTGAACCCCTTCCTGCAGCGCAGCAATGTGGAGGTGAGTGCCCTAGAACGACTTTTAGCTAGGGCAGAGGACGCAACATCCAAGGAGCTTGGTGGCGCCTTGCAGCAGCTAAGCCTGTGGCCCAGCGGCTGGGAGGAGACGGAGCGTAGCCATGCCAGCTTCTCAGCGGTTCACATTCAACGACGCACCGAGGATCTGGTGCAGCATAAGCTGCTGGAGTGGCGTTGCCTGCCGGATAACGTGGTGGGCCTGCTGGACACTCAATGGCGCGACAGCCTCCTTAATCCCAGCTGCGATCAGAGGCCCTGCCAGGAGCTCACTCTGCTGCGACACATTGTACAGGGCGTAGGAGGCGCCCAGGAGCTATGCCTACTCCCTCTGGATGGCGCCAGGAGAGGAAGAATGCCGCCACGACCAGGACAGAACGTTTCCAGTGCCATTCTTATGCGTTGCCTGGCCTGGACGCAGCTGCTGCGTCAACACTGCGCTCCGGGCAGCTGGGAGACCCTGTGCCTGGACGCTGCAGCCGCTGCCCGCGAGGAGGGCAACCTACAGCTGTCACAGTGCCTCCTAAAACAATTCTTTGGCCAGCCGCTGGAGGAGATTGCCGGGCAGTTGGCAACGCTGCCAGTAACGGAGAGTCCGGACCTGAAGCGTGGCTACAGCGAGCTAGTCAAGTGCCTGCATCTCCAACAGCAGCAGCAGCAGCAGCATGTTCCTTGCGGAGAGCTGCCCACCTCCATTGATATCTGCGCCTCGCTCTGCCTCAACCTACAGCGAAGCGGCGAGGGAGCCGACCTATTGCTCAATCTCTCCGATTGGATTGCCACCCGAAGCTGCAGCGGCCTGGTTACGAATCAGTCACCCGTCCTTGCCCAGCTCCTGGAGCAACTGCCCGAATGCCCGCTGACCTGCGGCTCTGGCCAACCATTGGCCATTCCCCAAGCCGAGAGCCTGGTGGCCCGCCTCGTCCATGCCAGCCTCAGGCAGCGACCGAACTGCGAGGAGGCATTGATAGCCTACGGCAACTGGTGCTATCGCTGGGGCAAGAAAATCGTCGACAGCGGCACAGTGCTCACCCAGACGGATGTGGCTGCGATCAGTCAGGCCTTGGATCTACCGCAGCCACTGGACAGCGAGGGATTGAATGAACTATTGCAGGCCTTGAGCATGGAGCAGCCGCCGGCCAAGTGTGTGGAGGTGTGCCCCGAGGCGGCACGTGCCCGGGATGATGAGGCGGCCAAGGCTTGTCTTCGGAGACTACCTCTACTGGCGGAACGTCCATCGGAAGTGCTGGATGCAGTTTTGAGGATCTGGCGCCGGGCCATAGCCAATACCTATGATTACTATAGGGATGCAGCTCGCTCCTACTTCCAGTATCTCCAGGTTAAGTCAGGCCATTGCGGTGCAGTTCCAGCAGAGGGACGCTTCCATGTGGACGACAGCAACCTGGTGACGACCACACTGCGCCTGCTCCGCCTGATTGTGAAGCATGCCAGCGGACTGCAGGAGGTCCTGGAGCAGGGCCTAAGCAACACGCCCATAGCCCCCTGGAAGGTGATTATCCCGCAGTTGTTCAGCCGCCTTAATCACCACGAACCCTATGTGAGAAAGAGCGTCTGTGCCCTGCTCTGCCGCCTGGCGGAGAGTCGCCCACAATTGGTGATATTCCCCGCTGTGGTTGGAGCCAACAGAGAGCAGCAGAGCGATGTGGAGGCAACACCGAAGGAATCACAACCCTCCACTGAGGATGCCTGCTGCTATGGCTATCTGTTGAACGCACTCTCCAAGCAGGCGCCCGAGGCAGTGCAGCATGTCCAACTGATGGTGAAGGAGCTGCGACGCGTGTGCCTGCTTTGGGATGAGTACTGGATCCATTCGCTGGCCAACATATACAACACCTACGTGAGCCGTGTGAGCGCCCTGGCCACCGAATTCCGGCCGGATGATCATGAGGGCAAGAACAATCGATTCAATGCGTGGCGACCACAGCTGTTGGCCGACCTTGAAGCTCTGGCGGCACTCACAGCCCGTCCGCCTGAGACCAGCTATGAGAGGAGCTTCCGTAAGCGTTTCGATGCCCCGATTCGAGCCACTGTGGAGGCATTGAGGACGCGACGCTATCCCGAGGCCTGGGACAAACTGAAGCAGCTATATCACATCCTGCAGGCGAACATGATACGCGGCACAGGCAGCACCCTCAAGATGCAGAGCCTGAGTCCGGTTCTATGCGGCATTGGACGCATGCGGATCTGCATGCCCGGCCTGGATGCCCACGACGAGGATGAGAAGGTGTATATCGAGAGTGTGGAGGGAACGGTATGCGTATTGCCCACCAAGACGAAGCCCAAGAAGGTGGCCTTCTATGGCAGCAATGGTCAACGCTACACGTTCCTCTTCAAGGGCATGGAGGATCTGCATTTGGACGAGCGCATCATGCAGTTCCTGTCCATTTCGAACGCCATCATGGCCTGTCGCAGCGATGCCCCTGGCAATGGTTGCTATCGTGCCCACCACTACTCCGTGATACCGCTGGGACCGCAGTCGGGCTTGATTAGCTGGGTGGATGGCGTCACTCCGCTCTTTGCCCTCTACAAGAAGTGGCAACAGCGACAGCCTCCCCAGGTATCCAGCAAAACGGGAGCAGGGGGAGGACCGGGAGCAGGAGCCAATGCCACGCGACGTTTTACGGATTTGTACTACAGCAAGCTGTCACCGCTCCTGGCCAAGCATAATCTCCAGGTCAGTGATCCACGACGACAGTGGCCCATATCGGCGTTGCGACAGGTCCTTGCCGAGCTATCGCAGGAGACGCCGGGCGATCTGCTCGCCCGTGAGCTGTGGTGCCAGGCGGCCAATGCCGCCGAGTGGCGTCAATCGGTGCGACGCTATGCCCGCTGCATGAGCGTCATGTCCATGATTGGCTACGTCATCGGCCTGGGCGATCGGCATCTGGATAATGTTTTGATCAACCTGGGCAGCGGGAACATCGTTCACATCGATTATAATGTCTGCTTCGAGAAGGGACGCACACTGCGGATACCGGAGAAGGTGCCCTTCCGTCTCACCCAAAATCTGGTGCATGCCCTGGGCATTACGGGCATTGAGGTGAGTCCTAGTCTATCCTTAACAAATATATAACTATATCATAATCATTGTCAATGATCCTGAAGAAGATCTCATTCATTGTCGAACTTTTATACACTTGTAGGGTATTATAATTTTAGTCAGAAGCTAAAAACTAAGTGAAGGATTCATTTCCGACCCTAAACCATATATATTCTTGATTAGCATCAGCAGGAGAATAGATTGGGTCTAAATATAGAGTCGGAAATGTCTCTTTCACTAAGTTTTATGCTTCTGACTAAAGTTATAATACAAAAAAATAGAAATTTCTAAATTATTGAATTTAAAAACAATTTTTTAATTCTTCAACAACTAAACGTTGTAACTTCTTTTAAAATATTGAAAAATAGATGTTCCAATTATGAAATTCTTAGAAAATGCCCTCCCAATGGTTCAAAAGTAACCCTCCCTGTTTAAGCTTAAAGTAAAATCTAAAAATTTTGCTTTTAAAGTTAAACTTTAATTGCTAATCCACGGTTTCCGTCGCTGCTGCTCTCTGCTCTCATTGTTATGTACAGAAATATATAATATATTCCATACTATATATGCATATTATATATGTATATTGTGGCTGCCCAAAAGCGGTTGGAATGGGATGGGTATTCCAGGCTTGGAAACCAAAAGTTTCCTTTCATTGTATAGCCTTTGGCTTGACTTCCTTGACTTCCTTGATTTCCATTTTCACTTCCAACTTCACCTCCTGCTTCACATCCTCCTTGACTTCCATTTTGATCTCCCTTTTGACCTCCTGCTGATGATACCCCATCGAGGAGGAGGTGGCCTCCATGCGGTGCTTACTATCCGCCGGCAGCTGATCCTCGCACTGCCTCGATGTTCGACAGCACAGCGTCTGGGCAAAGGCTCGTCGGAAACCGGAATTCTTCCACGAGTAAATAATGGGATTCAAGGCCGAATTGGCCATGGCCAGGGAGAAGGTCACCTTGTAGATCATCGAGCTGCTCCGACAGATGCTAAACAACTGGGCAATGGCCACACAGAAGTACGGAAGCCAGCAGATCGTAAAGCAACCCATGATGAAGACCACAATCTGGACACTCTTCCAATCCGGATGCAGCAGCAAGCTGCGCATCGTGGTGGCCTCATCCGTATTATAAACCACCGACTGGCGCAATCTTTGGGCCTGCCTGGTGGCCTCCCTCATAATTCGCCAGTAGACGAGGAGCATGCAAATCCAAATGATGACAAATCCAGGCGTTATCACACCGGCTATATAGCCAGGAGCTAAAACCTCATCAAACTCACAGGCCATGGCCTCGGGCCAGCGATTCCAGAACACGGGCAGCAGGGCCACCAAGGCGCCCAAGCACCAGTTACAAATGATGATGCTGTAGGCCACCCTTCGGGTCATGTATCTGCAAGGGGAATAGCTTAAAAAGAGCTCAAACCAAGCAGGATTAATCCCCATCCTTACCTCCTGTAATGCAGGGCATATACCACTGCTATATAACGATCCACGGCTATGGAGATGAGGGTCAGCATGGAGACACAGCAGGCGCAGATCAATAGGAAAAAGCGCAGCAAACAAGGAGCTCGCATGGCACCAATCCCACCGGAACCCATGTAGAAGACCAGATGATAGGGCAGAGCCAGGCCCACACAAAAGTCGGAGACGGCCAGCGAAAGGATGAACAGGTTGGAGATAACCGAACGAAGATGACGACAGGTTCTAACCGCCACAATGGTTAGGATATTTCCACCCAGGATTAAGGCAAACAGCAGAGCATTGATCACCAGCCAGAGGATGTGACCAGGTGTAAAACTATACGTTGTCGTCGTGGTTGGCGGCATCAAAACCAGCGATGATTCCGTATCATTTTGCAAACGTAATCCCTGTAGCAACGGGTAATCCCATGATGATGATGATGATGGAGTTGGTGAACTGGAAAAGGCCATAATGATTCGCTGGTGAACGAAGTGCACGCGAGGCCAGTGGACAACCGTCTGCCGCTTGATGGCAATGCCGGTTGCGATCTGAGTGCCAGGACTTCGGTTTTGATTCGGTTTCGGTTTCGGTTTCGTTGGGATCAACGTGGGCGTCGTTTGTTTACGTTTCACCTCTGGTCGTGTCATCGTCATCATCGCCAGTTAACTGATAAGGAACCTGGTTAGAGCCACCGTGAGAACCACAATCCCGTTGATAAGCATTTGCCACACAAACCGGGCTATCCATTCCGGGCACTTCACCCACTGGAGTGCCTGCTGGACACCCAGGCCAGCCCAGGCCGAGCCAGAATGCACAGATCGCTGGGGGTTTTCGACAGATTAGCTCCCCAAAAATAGAATGATAAAGAACGAAAGGAACGTAAAAACAAAACAACCAAAAAACTATGATATACAAAAAACACTCTGTTGGCGCAAACGTGGGATACCTGAGATACAGGGGATACATTGGATACATCTCCTAAAATGGAATTTTCCGCTAACAAATGCTTGCCATCCAAGTTGGGGAACTAACTCCCTCTATATATCATAGAAATGCAGTCGGAAGAAGGTCTTGTCAAGTGGGGAGAGTTATTTAAACCTTTTCTCTGTGACATCCTTCTCTATATTCCACTTAAGGAAATACCTTTCAAACCTATCACTCCCCTTACTCTAGTTTCGTGTCCCTTAACCTAACAACCTTCCAGGCTCCTCTTCCCTAAATTTAGTAGAAACTAGAAAGGTTCCATAAGCTAATGTCCAATATTAATAATAATCGCTATCTGTCCTGGATAAAGCCAAGTCACCCAACCTCCTGATACCCCCCAGTATTAATAGACTGCATTGCACTCTGGTCTCCATATCATTTTGGAGGCACACAAAAGGGTCGTGGTTTAGCACAGGGACCAGGTGAAGCCTCCTCTGAGGAGAATTGGATCCCATTTCGGATATTTGGTTAAATCTGACAATGGGCCTCTTATCACGTAAATTACGGGCCAATCTGCAATTGTAAACCGCGATTAGCTTCGATGCCGCCGCCGCCAGCAGTCCGAGGTCGTATATGTAGAACATGGTTATGGTTAGGGTGTTGTTGTGGGTTCCTCCGTTTGTCGTTCTGCTTTTGGTTTGGCGTATCGTCCATAAAATCAGCATTGCTAATATATAATATAATATATCCAATCGAAGCCATATCGTTGGATATCACTGCGTGTGCTTTGCAACAGATGGAAATTGTTCACATTTGTTTCGCATTTATGATGGAAACCATTGCCCCATTTATGGGCGTGTGAATATTGTTGCATTGTGGGTTTCAAAATCACCTGAACTTTTATAGTTTACACTCTCTAAGTGGAACAGCATTTGTAATGCATTACTAAATTAATAAATTAAACATGCTTTAGTTTATAGAACGAACAGTAAAACAAGATGGGAAACTCGGTATGGGCAGCCAAAGCTTATATACTTTTGTAGTTTTCAATTGAATTATAGGATCGAATCGGGAATGAATTATAACTAAAATTAAAATATGATTATTTTCTCCTAATATCAAAGTTAAAAAACTAATAACTCAGCCAAAAAACATTAATTTCCATTCGGAAAGCGTTCCTATGTTATTTTTTAGCAGGTTAATAAAACTGCATACTCCATTTAAAACTGAATTTTTGGGCGATTTTCAAAAATATATAGCTAAAAAAGATTCACCTGTTGATTCTGATCAAGAATATATATGATTTTTAGGGTCGGAAACGTTAACTTCACTAAGTTTCAAGATTGTGATTGAAATTATAATACACTGTAAGCGTATAATCATATAGCAAATGTATCACCAAATCAATCACTGACTGTTAATAAGGGAATTAATTGGTAAATAAATGCATAGCTAGCTGATTCTAGACCTAGGCCTAATCACTTAATAAACCTATATATGTAGATAATATAATTGGCATGCTAAGGACTTACCCCAGTGGAGGACACGTGGCTATCCGTGTTCGTCATTGTAGATTTACATTTCCGGTGCCTTCAAGTCAAGCTTCTTCCTCATCCAAATCATCCGAATGTTGTGCATGGGCCACGTCATATTTTTCGGGTCGAAGGGCAGGCACTATCACTATCACTCTAGATGTTAACACTGGAGACGCCACCGACGGAATGAGGTGCGCAAGGCGGCAGAGCCCGCTATTTATAGGCTGCGAGGCAAGAGAACAGAGAATTTGAGAGCGGGAGCGTAAGGGGTATCTCTAGAGATGCACAGAGAGAGAGAGCGAGAGTGAGGGGCATGCAGCTCCGTAGGCGTAATGAGGGAGAGAGAGGGAGAGGCACAGAGAGTGGGAGTCAGAGAAATAGAGGCACATTCATATTTTATTAATTAAATTTATTAATTTTAATTTAAATAATTTAATACGCTTTTAATGTTTAAATTTGCATTGATAAAGTATTGTTTTTATATCTTTTATTTGAAAAATACTTCCGTTTTTCTGTTTTTTTATTATTTTTATTTTTGTTATATTTTATAATTAATTACTCCCATTTCTTTTCCCCAAGAAAAAGAGTAAATTCATGCATTAAAATATAATTAAATATTGTTAAATTAAATATATCTGTATTAGAAATATTGCAAATTTCGTCGTTTGAAATATCTAAATGTATACCATAAAAAATATATTAAAGCAAATTGCTTTATACATTTAGAAATATCAAATACATTATAACTGCTCAACAAAAAACGTAAATATCTTTAAGCTTCATTTATAAACATTAGAAAATATCGTAAAATTGATTTATCAAAAATTTAAATATAGAAAATATCATAAAACTTTGTGTAGGAATTTGCAATATTAATAACATCGTAATATTTAATTGGTGTGAATTTTAAATATGGAAAATATCGTAAAGCTTAATTTATTCGAATTTAAAATAAATAAAATACCCTAAAGTTTTAGACGTCGAATGTGGAAATATCAAATTATCATTATGTATGAAACTAAAAATAGTTAGTTAGTTAGGTTCATGGGTTCGAATGTGAAATCGATCTAAGCCAAAGATGCATTGATCTCAATGTTGAAAGCTATTCTGTGTTTGTTTTTTTAGGATTATAGAATATTGGGCCTTTATATTTATAAATTAAGAAATTTAATGCATTTTCACCAAGTTTCAAAAACTTTAACAAAATTAATTTAAGTAGTGTGTTGAATTTTTTTTCGTTGTTTTTTATTGATTAATCAATGACTTTTGGCAATCATTGCCTTTTAAGACTTTGTACACCTACAAGAAAACATAAAATATATTTATTCTAGATATATTAAATCGATAGTTTTATATGATAATATTTTTGGTAAATTTACGTTTTTGAAAATATCATAACTAAGCCAAAAATGCAATAATTTTGATTCGGAAAGTGGTCCTATGCTAGTTTTAATTAGGTTAACAAATCTGCATACTCAGTTTAAATTGTAAACAAATTCATATTTTTGATTAATTCTTAAAAATTTTTACGATGTAACCCCTTTCCTTTTTTCAAAAAATCGAATATTTAAAAAAAAATGTATCTCTGCCAAAGATAGCTAGAAAGATTCGCCTGTTGGTGCTGATCAAGAATATATATGATTTATAGGGTCGGTAAGGACTCCTTCACTTTCTTTTAAGCTTCTGAGTGAAGGGGTTATACAATTTTTAATCGATATTACCTATATTTTTATGCCTATTTATTAAAAAAATCATTGTTTTAAAAAACGCATAACTAAGCAAAAAATGCATTAATTTCAATTTAGGGAGTCTGCGTATGATAATTTTTAGCAGGGTAGTAAAACTGCATACTCTATTTAAACTATGAAGTTTTGGCCGACTTTTTTTAAATTTTAACGATGTTACCCCCTACGCTTTTTTAAAAAAATGGGAAATTTAAATAAAAAAAATTTTTTGGGCGAGATATAGCTATAAGATTCGCCTGTTGATGCTGATCAAGAATATATATGATTTAGTGATTGCCTTCACTAAGTTTCAAGCTTGTGATTAAAATTATACTACTCTGAATAAAATCTATCACCAAAGTCAGGGTTAGTTTTAAAATTATCGTAAAGGTAATAGTAAAGTTAAAGTATATTTAAGTTAGGCTGTTAATAAGGGAACTAATTGGTAAATAAATGCATAGCTAGCTGATTCTAGGCCTAGGCCTAATCACTTAATTAGTATCTATATATGTAGATAATATAATTGGCATGCAAAAGACTTACCCCAGTGGAGGAGACGTGGCTATCCGTGTTCGTCATTGTAGATTTACATTTCCGGTGCCTTCAAGTCAAGCTTCTTCTTCATCCAAATCATCCGAATGTTGTGCATGGGCCACGTCATATTTTTCGGGTCGAAGGGCAGGCACTATCACTATCACTCTAGATGTTAACACTGGAGACGCCACCGACGGAATGAGGTGCGCAAGGCGGCAGAGCCCGCTATTTATAGGCTCCGAGGCAAGAGAACAGAGAATTTGAGAGCGGGAGCGTAAGGGGTATCTCTAGAGATGCACAGAGAGAGAGAGCGAGAGTAAGGGGCATGCAGCTCCGTAGGGGTAATGAGGGAGTGAGAGGGAGAGGCACAGAGAGTGGGAGTCAGAGAAATATAGGCATATTTATATTTTATTAATTAAATTAGTTAATTTTAATTTAAATCATTTAATTCGCTTAAATTTGCATTGCTAAAGTATTGTTTTTACATCTTTTATTTGAAAAATACTTCCGTTTTTTCTGTTTATTTATTATTTTTATTCTTTTTATTTTATAATTAATTTAAAAAGAAGTTTCAAATGCATTTCCTACTCCCATGGCTTTTCTCCAAGAAAAAGAGTAAATTCATGCATAAAAATATAGTTAAATATTGTTAAATTAAACATATCTGCATTAGATATTTTGCAAATATTGTCGTTTGATATATCTAAATTATCTCTCCACTGTCTAAATTGATCATCCTTTGCTTACCCATAATAAATTATCCTTTTTTCCAGGGCTCCTTCCGTCTAGGCTGCGAGTACGTCCTGAAGGTGATGCGTAAGGAGCGTGAGACTCTACTGACCCTTCTGGAGGCCTTCGTATACGATCCTTTAGTGGACTGGACCATCAACGATGATGCCCAGGCCCTGCGTCGATCCCTGGGAGCCAAGCAGCAGGCAGCAGGAGGAGCACCTGGTGCAGGTGCAGCTGGCGGCTACAAGAAGGACAAGAACAAGATTAAGGCGCACGACTGGGATACCAAGCGGCAGCATTTCCTGACCAAAATGACCCACCTGCAGAAGTATTGGGCCTGCAACCAGTAAGAGTAGAGTATGCATTCCCCCTTCCTCCTTTATCATATTTATTTCCAGGGTGGAGATGCAGATGCAGCTACAGGAAATGGACCAGGAAGTGGGCAACCTTCAAGCAGTGCAGGCCCAGCGCCTGGTCGCCGAACAGGAGCTGGTGGAGCTGAACCAGCGCAGCGCCCTAATCGCCGAAATCAAATCCCTGGGCACGGCCATCGAGAGTCACAGCTTCAACACGGCCTCCCTGCGCCATGCAGTGCGTCGCGGACACTCGGAGGCGCTGGCCAAGCTCAGTGCCGAACGGCAGGCGGATTATGTCCAGGTCCAGTGCCTCCTCACCAGCTATGGCCAGTGCCTGCAGCCGTATCACCTGGCCGAGCTACATGCCCAGCTCCTTCAGCTGCAGATGGAGACGGAGAGAAGCAGCGATACCGATACCGCACTCCCGGAGATCCTGCAGCTCTCCGGATACGATGGTATGCGTGGCCAGTTGGTGGATCTGCTGAGCTGCCTGGATCGGACGGCGCTGCACACTTCCGAGCACTTGCAACAGTATGCAGCAGTAATGAACTTCTTCCCGGAACAGAGCCACCGCCAGAATCTGTTCGTTCGCTTCCACGACAGCTATGGAGCGTACATCCAAAACGGAGGATCTTCGGACACGGCCAGTGATCCCAACTCATCTTCCAGCTCCATAATTTGCACCGCGGATGTGCTGGGCGTGGCGGAAGCCTTGGAATCCGCATGGCTGCAACACACCTGCCAGCTGCAGGAGGCAACGCAACGCTATGCCGCCAAGCAGGCCATAACCCTCGGTCCGACCACAGCCGTTCTGCTCGCAGCGATTGGTCAAAGCGGCTGCAGCCTGCTGCTGCTCAAGGGCAGCCTGGTGCGGACCCTGGACCGAGCTGGCGCAGCTTTCGGAGCCTACGAACAGGCGGCTTTGGCTGCGGAGAATGAAGAGCTGCTACATCATCAGCTGCACTTCATCCACTTGGTGCGCTCGATGTGCCAGGGGGTGCTGGTGGCAATGCAGGAGGACCTGTATCTGGGACAAGTGGAGACCTTGCTGACCGCTTTGTTGAACCTTAAACAGTTCTTTGAGTACGACCTCCCAGCCAGTATCTATCGACTGCTGTTGCTGCAACCCAATCTGGGTCAGTTGAGTGCCATGTGTCACCTGAGTGCCGTCAGCCTGGGGCAGTTGTACTTTGAGGCCACCCTGGAGCGAGATCAGCCAACAGAGGAGCTGCCAGCGGAGCGTCGCTTCATGCTCTCCCTGCAGCCTGCTTTCGAGCAGTTCCAGCAGGCTGCCTCAGCATTGAATACCCTGATGCGCAGCATCAAAGTGTTGCTGGAGGATGTGAAGGAGGTGCAGGCCCAGCAGCAGCTACTGGTAAGTAATACAATTAAGATATAGATCATTATGTCAAGTTTTCTTACCCCTCTAGGCCTCGGGTCTGTTCAAAAATCGCATGGAGCTGGAGGACGAGTACTTCTTTGGCCTGATCAGCGAGACCCTGGAGATCAGTCGCACCTGTGATGTCCGGGAGATGGCGCGTCCTATGCTGGGACTCATTCACAATCTCCAATCGGATTGTTTGGCTGGATTACTGCCTCTGTTGGCCCGCAATTTCTACATCTCGATGGGTCCACAGTGTCAGCCTCCCACGACGAATTGCAGTTCACTGGGAGATGCCAATCAGGCGGATCACCTCTGCGAGAGCCTGTTCATCTCGCTGCAATCGGACGGCGCCCAGCAGCAGGAGCAGGCGGAGCTGGCCCTGCTCAATCAGCAACTGGAGCTGCATACGCTGGCCGCCTCGGCGCAGTATTGGGCCTACTCGGAGGCCCTGGGTCAGCAGTTGCGCGGCGGCCATCACATTGTCAGCCGCCCGAAGCTGGCGGCGCTCATTAACGAGGGTTGGCAGCAGCTGGAGAAGGATTTGGGAGCGCTGCAGATCCTCCAAGGCGGACTGGAGTCACAGCTGAGTCACCTGCAGTCGCAGCGCAGCAACTGGAATCGAAATCACATTGATAGTTTCCTTCGGACCGAGCAGGAGCACACCCAGCAAGTGGCGGGACATGTGGCAGTACTGCGGCAGCTGACGGGAGCCGCTGGTGCTGTCTCAAGGCTAGAGCAGGTCGGCGACAATCCGGAGCGACAGCAGATGGTGGAGCATTTGGAGAATTGGCTGGCCGCTCACGGTCAATGGCAGACCAGCTGTGCACGGATCAGTGCCGTGGAGCAGGGCATAGTGGAACTCCTCGATCCCGAGGGCGCCATCGATCCGTATTGGCTGGAGAATGTACAAGGGCTGCTCGAGGAGCAGACATGCAGGTTACAGCGAGAAATGGCAGCGTTGGAGTGCGAGCAGCAGGGCAAGCATCGGTTCCTCTGCACGCTGGTCAAGGAAACTCAGGTAAGGATGAGCCCTCTCTCCCTCTATTCCTCTCTCATTAATCTTTAATCCTTTACCAGCGCCTGCAGGAAAAGATGCCACGCTTCCACGTCCGCAGCCTCTGTGCCGAGGCCCAGGCGCAGGGACAGGGCAAGCTTGTGCCCTCGGATCTTCAGCTGCTGTGCGGGCATCTCCGTGACTGCCAGCGTTTATTGCAGTCGCTCTTCCAGCGCCTGATGGATCTGCGTAAGGATATGTGCGCCGAAAGGAGATGCCTGCACCCGGTAATGCTTCAGGGCTGGCGACAGCAGCTCCAGCTCATCCAGGCCATGGCCGCCCAGGAGGTTACCGAGTTTTTCAAGAGCATGGACGAGCAGCTGCGGCATGTAGGTGAAACGGACACCTACGAGACCTTCACCACGCAGACCAAGGGTGAGTCACAAGACAGGGCCTCGATTGACATGACTGAGAGGTTAATTATTATTCCCTGCCAGGTGCCAGCAATCTGCACGAGCAGAAACGCAACGCCTATGGCGTCTCCGTATGGAAGAAGATACGCATGAAGCTGGAGGGTCGCGACCCGGATGGCAATCAACGCAGCACTGTGGCCGAGCAGGTGGACTATGCCATACGCGAGGCCATCAATCCGGATAATCTGGCCGTCCTATACGAGGGCTGGACGCCGTGGGTCTAGGTCGCCCAATACTGGTTGGCCGCATTTATCCGGCTTCTTTGACATCACATCAACAATTTGGGGGCAATTAGGATCTCCTTTGGTCGCGGTCTCGGTCTCGGTCTCGGTACGGGCTAGCAGTCGCTGCCCTCCGGAAAAAAAGGCCTTGGCGGAACACTAGCGAGTGTCGCCGCCACCTCCTCCCAAACCACGAGTAGTTGCTTAAGCGTTAGACGACGACGGAAGACGGACAACGAAATGATGACGAAACACAAGCCGCACTCCGGAGAAAGAGAGAGAGAGAGAGAGAGATAGAATGCACAGGATCGGCACGATCCGCCGGCAGCTGAAGGATCTTCTATCCCGGATCTATTTTCAAAGATATCGAAAAATGGACAGCGGGTTTCATGGTTTCAACATTGTTATGTCCGGCTCCTCCGGGCTCAAGATTATCTTATTTTCCTCTTTTATTTTCTGTTTTGTTCGTAATGTAGTTTTTGTTTTAAGCCAAAGTTGTTCCAATCCTCCCATAACCCCTAACCTCACCTTCTTTTTTTTAGTTAAGTTAAAAATCCAACAAAAAGCAATGTTAACTTTTAAGCCGATTATTGTGTTACCAAATTAATCCGAGTAGCCATATTAAACCTACCGTTTACATAGGTATATGCATATGTATATATATGTAACACCTTTTATCCCCGCCTTCCTTCCAATATATAATCGATGTGTGGTGGACGCGATTCCAGGTCTCCAGTTTGGAGCTGGACAAAGCAGTAGTGTTTTAAGCCAGCTCTGATCCCTGTTCTCGTTTTTAGTTACTTCAATGAATAAACGCAATGCTGAAATACAAAAACAAAACGTTTTTTTAATTGTATTTTGAATCTACTCGTTACAGGTGTGGTGGAAATAGATCTGAAATGGAAAAGATCTATTAAAGATTAGGGAGGGAAGTAGCTGCCCTGCACGATGGGCCAGTTGAGTTTCCTTTCCTAAATAAGGTAAGTATTCAAGGTCTTGATATCAACTCACATCAAGTCAAAACAAAAGAAGAATAAACGATTGCTTTCCTAAAATCCTTTTCCAAAATATGATTGTAAATCTAGGTATTAAATTTTAGTCAGAAGCAAAAAACTTAGTGAAGGACTCATTTCCGACCCTATAAATCATATATATTCTTGATCAGCATTAACAGGAGAATCGATCTAGACATCTAAGGCAAAAAAAAAAATTTTCAATTTTTTGAAAAAAAGCAAAGGGGTTACATCATTAAAATTTTCAAAAATCGGCCAAAATTAAGATGTTTTAAAATTTAAAATTAAGTATGCAGATTTATAAACCTAGTAAATATTAGCATAAAAAAGCTTTCCAAATTAAAATTAATGCATTTTTGGCGGAGTTATGCGTTTTTTAAACTTAGATTTTTAGAAAAAATGGTCATATAAAAATATAGTTAATATAGATTTAAATAATGCGAATATTTTAAGCTTAGTTATGGTCGATATCCAATGCAAACCTATATTTCAAATGAAAACTGCAAGGATATATAAACTTAGGGCCCTGAAGCCTGGATCCTTTCTTGTTAATTTTTAAGTTGTTTTTCAAATTCAATTTTTGCTGAAAGATAAACAATTTTTTTAAACAAAATAATATAGAAAACTACTGTGTGTGGTATATAGAATCACTCGTTTATTTTCTAAAGGTTTCATCTCGTTTCGCCTCCATTTTACTCGTTACTCGTTACATTTTGCCAGCGTTATGCTAAAACGTCTGGTTTCTTATTCTCTTTGCTCTATTCGCCGCTTTGGTTGGTTATAAAAGTTTCAAATATTTCTTGTTTACTTCTTCGATTACAGTTACACCAATTTTGCGACAATTTTTGGATACAAAAACTAAAATAAAGAACAACAAATACAAAATCGAAATATAAACAATGTAGAAAATTGTTGTCGCACTTTTCTTGGCTTTTATTTTTAGTTTCGAATTGAAATCAGTTGTTGTTTGTGTGTGTCTGTGTGTATCCTTCGATCGCTCAATTAGGCAACGCTATAGTTATACAGTTACAATTTATCTCAATATATATATATATTTTTTGTTGTTGTATATATATAACATACATATACAAATCGTTATATATGCATGCTTGCGTCGTGGTGTGTTGTATAATCTGTACAGTACATTTAAAGTTATATCTTCATTTACAAAATATGTACCCCCGTTGCTAAGGAAACTTTTGTTCCGGATCGTTCGATCCGATCCGGCTTATACATATACATATCATAATCATCGATGAGCAAGGATAAACAAATAGAAATAGTATACATAAATGATGGTAAATATACAGATACAGATACAGTAGTAATTATAATGATCGCGCACAGGCGCTCGACTATCGGATATGGCTATATTGGCGGATCAGGATTCTCGCTGTCCTGGACAGGATCGCTGTTCCGCCATGAAGCTCTCTCTCACTATCTCTCTCAACAGAATAAAAACATACCATTGGATTTTCTGACCAGAACTTCTCACAAATTGACAAATCTCGAAAAGAATATTTAAAATATTTTTCTCCATTTGCATTTGTCAATTTTACAAACTTTTCTCTCCACTTTTGTTAAACAAAAAACACAAACAAAATGTTGATAACAAGGGGCTATATAAAAAAGGGGGAATTACATTAATTTAAAACATATGCATAACTAGATATAAACTAATTCATAAACACACTGGGGCACTGGGCATTGAATTGAGTGAGTGCGAGTGCGGGAAAACGTTAAAATATACACCGAAATTTACTCGTTGCTCATCGAATTGAGCGAGTGCTAAACATTTTGTTAAACAAAAAAAAAACGTTAAAATACACACCGAAATTTTGTCGCTACTCGTTACTCTTTCGTTACAATTTGTTGCATGCTTTGCTTCTTTTTTTTTTGGTTGCTTTGCTTTTCGTTTTTTGTTTCTAATTTAGCATAATTATTAATAGTATTTCTCTTTCTTATTGTTATTATTTTGTGTGTGTGGGCGTGTGTGTTTGTGTGTGTGGGGTGTTTGCTTGCCTTTTGTTTTGTGTTTATCCTAGATTTTAGTTTTTAGTCCTGTTTTTAAAATAATAAATACATACAATATACATATACAGTTACAAATATAGTTACAATTACAATTACATCATTATCCATAGTACAAAATGTAAAATTTAACATCACATTGGTTGACATTCTTTTGTTGGTTGGTTGGTTACTTCGCTTTACACATTTCCCAGCTCCTCTGCTCCTGCTCTCCCGTCGTCATCCCTCCTTCAGCTTCTCTGGTTTGTAGTTTTGAAGTTTGTTGTGGGTTGGTTGTTGTTTTGTTTTTTTTTTTTTAATAATTTATTAATTGTTTTTTTGTTTTGTTTTTGTGTTCCTGCCAGTTTGGCATTGTAAATGAAGTTGGTTTTTACTTGATTTTTGTGTTGTGTTTGGTTGCCATCGTCAATAGTAGCAGTGGATCGGTCGGTAGGGTCGAAATATGATCGATGATGCTTCGATCTAACACTCTTTCTAGGCATTTGCTTTTGGAGCATAGCCATAGCTTTTCTCTGCATCCTCCATACTCCCTAATTTTCTTTCTATATTCTCGAATCCGTCTCTCTGTTCTGTTATCCTAATCCAGCTGCGTCTCCAAAGGCGGATGTGACGGCGGCGGGTGTTTCTTAGCTAAAAAAACACATTTAGTTAATGAGCCATAGAATAGGAAAAGGAAAGGAAGTAAACCGATATTAATTTGTTAACAAAAACAAACGGAAAAGCTCGAGAACACTTTTATTCCGAGACCAAAATCAAGGGAAATTAACCAGAAATCATGTTTAAGATTTAGAGAGCAATTTGAATGAACTAGCTTTTCCATTTCTTTTACGATTTAGTATTTGGAAATACATACTTGCTAAATATTTGTGTTCTGGGTCCGGTATAGCCCCCGCTCCCTACCGTTACGTTTCGTTCCGTTCCTCCCACCCAACACCTCTCCTCATCTCGTCCAGCTGCTGGTCAGCTCCATTTTTATTTCAATTTCCACTCCTCGCTCTTGCATAACGCACAACACAAACAAACGCGGCGGCGAGCTCTGCAATCAGAAAATTAAAATGCGCACTATAATCAAGTATCAGCAAAAGCTGGAAGCATAATTTCTCTAGCTCAGGGTTCCTCTTACCTGGCGAGGATTACTAATCTCCAGGATGCTCAGGACAGGAGCGATTCACCTCAAACCAACGGTCGATGCATCTGGATAAATAAACATAAAATACTTAGTTAATGAATAAAGAGTGAAGGCCAAGAAATAAGTCAAATGTATATTATTATTAATTAATAAAAAATGATCCCAGAAGGACTAACACGTAAGCTTGTAAGTCTTTTAAATACGATTTGTAAGAAAGTGTTCCAACCTACTCAAACCTACATAAGAACCTGATAAGCTTTAAGTTAAAAATACGCATAACTAAGCCAAAAATGCTTTAATTTCAATTCGGAAGGCAATCCTATGTTAGTTTTTAGCAGGTTAATAAAACTGCGTACTCCATTAAAAATGTAAATTTTTGCCCGATTTTTGGAAATTTTAACGATGTAACCCCTTTGCTTTTTTTAAAAAAATGGAAAGTTATTGAAATAAAAAAATTTCGACCGAATAAAGCTACAAAGATTCGCCTTTTGATGCTGATCAAGAATATATATGATTTATAGGGTCGAAAATGACTCCTTCACAGCATTGCAAGCTTCTGACTAAAATAAATATACCTTGAAAAGGTATACAAATATCTCAAATTACATGTTTATTAATAAAATTCTAGTTTGTGCTAATTTTTAGTAAATTAACTTTGATGTTTATCGTTATTTGGGTTCCTAATTTTCATGTTACCATTAAAATCACAACTAAGGCAATGTTTTATATCAAACGTTCAATTTAAGTACTCAGTTCCCTCTCCGAAAGGGCCTGAATCCAAACCTAAACCTGGTCTAGGACTCACCCTTTGTGATATATGCAGAGGCATGGCAGACGAGCGATGGTGTCCCCCGGACTCAGGTCTTCAAGGCAAATGACGCACTCGCCCTTGGCGTCCGACAGTACATCCTCTGGAATGTGCGGGTAAAAATATTAAATGTAAATAGACTAAAAGTAAATAATAATGGGGGGAATAATCCCGGGTCCCGTTGCCGCATACCGTTATATGAGAGTCGTGGTTTCGTTAGGCACATGACTAAATGGCATTCAATGTCGTCCGGCAACACAAACTTATTGCACACGGGGCACTTGATACCTGCAATTATTCCGGGAATGCAACAAAGACGATAATGGTGGCAGTACCAGGAAAATACTTACCATTGAAGGACCAAATGTGCGATGGAAGTGAGGTGGCTGTGTAAACACGACCGATCCCATTGGCAGACGTGGCGGAGGCGGCCAGGGCGATGCTCTCAGCGATATTGCCACCGGTCATTGTTATATCCTAGATGGGGAAATTCATAGAAAATTAATTAAAATAGTTAGAAATATGGTTTAAATATGTAGAAAGAGGTAAACTAATCAAATCTGCAGCAAGTTTATCAAGTTATTACGGGAAATATAAAGAACTCTGCCTTAAAACATCAACGGAAAGATAAATTTTCCACTTATTCCAGTAATTGTTAACCAATTTTACAAATTTGTTAATCTTTTCGACAAGTTTCAAGGCTAAGGAAACCCTTAAGCATCCTTTGACCCTGTCAAAACTTTCCTGGATCACGCTTACTCACCCGTATGGAGTCTCCCAAAGTGCGACGCTGCTGCATGTAGGATTGTGTGGCACTGCCATTATTGTTCCCTGCCGCCGCTGTCGCTGGGAAGCTCCCGCCGCCTCCGCCACCGTTGTTGGCATTCGCCGACACGGTCACCGACACAGCGGCATGCGGATGATGCCCCCCATGGCTGTGCACGGCATGCGGACTACTACCGGAGGAGGTAAGCGAGCCCTGTTGCTGCTGTTGCGCGGCCTGCTGCTGCTGTTGGATATCTGGCACGGAGCTAAGGCTGCGCGCCCGCTGACGATCTATGGACGTGGAGTTCTGGCTACTGTTGCTGTTGCTATTGTTGTGATACACCTGCAGGCCGGGCAATGTGCGCAGCAGATTAAATCCTTGCCCGGCTTCGCCGCCGGTTGCCGAGGCATGAACAGCGTTGCTGCTGCGATTCTGGCCAACGCCGGCGGCATTAGGTGCTTGATCTGCCGCTCCCGTTGAGCTGCTGGAGAAGGTTCTGGAGCGTGGGCTCTGTTGGCCACTGGTCGCCGGTGTGCTCGCCTTCTGACCCATAGAGCTGACGCCGCTGGCTCAGTCTCTCTCGGTGTGATCTGCTGCTGCTTTGGCTGCTTGCTAGGATCTTTATGTTGAGCTTTTCTTTGTGCGAATGCTGCTTGCTGCCTGCCTCTGCTGCTTGCTCCTGGCTGCCGCTGCCGCTGCCGTTGCTGCTGCTGCTGCTGCACTTCCTTTGTGTGCTCTTGCTCCTGACTGCCCTTGCTCTGTTGCTTTTGCTCCTCTTTGTCTGCTCCTTCTTCGCGTGCAATCGTAACGATAGGGAGCAGACAACAATAGCCAGCCGTGTGTGTGATGTGCGGATGATAAATGCGGTCGGTTTGTCGCTCGGATGATAACTGTGCTGAGTGCTGGGGTCTCTCAGAGTGTGTGTGTGTGCGTGTGATTGTGTGTGTGTGTGTTCTGTGCTGCCAAAGGAGGGGGCCAGTGTGTGTGTGCGTGTGCAGGGGGGGTGGCCGGGTTCGGTTCGGCTGCGGCTAAGGAGGAGAAGGAGGGGGGGATACGCAGGGGGCACGGGTACGCTGCGGTGCGTAGTTCTTGATTGGTTTGTTATTGTTGCTGGTGTTTCTGCTACTGCCACTGCTGCCGTCTATTTTTTTATATATATTTCGATGCCCAAACTCCAATTCCAATTGTAATGCTAGCGCCTACTCTCTGCCTCTGTGCCTGTCTCTCTCTCTCGATGTGTTTATTGTGCTGGCGCTCTGCGCTCGCACGAAAATCCAAAGGTGTGACGACAACGACACCGACGACGGAGACAACGGGTACCGGGACCGCCAACCAATCTGCCTTGATTACACTCTCTCAATTTAAATGACCGTTTTCCCCTCTGCCGTGTGTGTTTTTCTCGTTTCGTTTTCGTTTCGTTTTTATGTGTACTATGTGTACTCTTTGTATTAATTTTATCAAATAGAGATGGCCCGGCCCAGCGATGACAGCCGAATATCGTATATCGACCCCGCCTATCGGCTATCGGTTGGCCAAAAACCAGCTGTGCGCTGCTTGAGCTGATATCGATACGCACACACCTCACACACATACAGAATAGTATTTTCGTGCATTATTTACAGTTAACATCAGCGTGTGTAGAGTGGAGCTGCAGCAGCCAACTGCGACGACGTCAGCAGCAGCGGGGGTGTAAACAGTATTGATATTTGTGGTTGTTGTGTTTGTTGTTCGCCGCCATGAGCTGGTTCGAGAAGGCCAAAACGGTGCTGATCGAGGCACTGGACATCCAGGACGATGACAGCAAGGCAGCGGCCATCACAGATAAAGCGGACAAAGGAGCCGCTAGCACCAGCAGTGGCCAGCTTAAGGAGAACGACGGAGCAGGACCAGTGGCAGGCACATCCTCCTCTAGTTCCTCGGTTCCTGCCACCCCCGCCGCCGGCGACACGCCCACATTCTTTGACAATCCGCATGCCAACGAAATGGTCACCATTCCGCCCAGGGCCAGCGATCCTGCAAACACCACGACCACCACAAACACATCGACACCGTACGCCAAGCGTCAGTCGGCCACCTCGGATTCGGTGGACCTGCTCTCCTCGCCCACATCACCCGTAGAGGAGGTATCTGCCTCCGTCTCCGCTTCTGTTTCCGCCTCCATTTCTGCCGGCAACAAACGTCATTCGGAATCTTCACTGGAACTCATCACGGCGACCACGGCCAGTGAACTGGAGATGGAAATGGAGCTATCACCAGACACGGAGCCCTCGCTGCCCGACAGCATTGTGATCATAGCCAGCAACGATACCTCGGATAATGCCGAAGGCGATGGCGAGGACGACGAAGATGATGATGAGGAGGATGAGGACGAGGGCACACAGTTAGAGCGGCATATGGAAGATCATCTTAACGGTGGGTTTACTACACAAAAAATGAGGGGAAATATGTATTATTTATAGTGTAGTATCAGTATGTTTAACTTGTTCTTTGTAGAAAGCTTTGTTTAATTTGTCGGTCTGTAAATATCCGGAAAAATCAACAAACTGGATATTATTTTCCTATCCACCATTCCCAGGTTCTTCAATAGGTTTTTAAATTTGTTTCCTTGCTCCCGAAGTCTTCCTAAAACAATTAGTCTGGAAACCCTTTTGGACGATGAGTCTGTGGAGGGTCAGTAGAGGCAGTAATGTGGGATGAGGATATTCACAAGTTTCTATTATTTTTTAGAAAATAATATACTTATATTCACAACTATATCCGTAATATCTTTTTCCCCCCACAGACTCCACCAAGACGATGAAGGCCTTGGTATTCAGCGACACCCAGGCAGCTGGCAATGTGGCTGCCGGGGGCGCCGATTCCGATTCCACGCAGAGCTTCGAGGACATTCAGATGATGCAGCTGAGCCACAAGGGTGCC
Source organism: Drosophila serrata (assembly GCF_035046125.1). Lineage (NCBI taxonomy): Eukaryota > Metazoa > Arthropoda > Insecta > Diptera > Drosophilidae > Drosophila > Drosophila serrata. The sequence continues at coordinate 1,797,318 of NW_028257174.1, read as the reverse complement.
TCAACCTCGGGCAAGTCACACTTGACCACTAGCCCCAATGCCAAGCCAGAGATGATGGTGGACCAAAGCTATTCATCCACATCGTCAGACATCGAGATCATCTCAAATCCGAACGGTGACTCCAGCACCAACAGCACCACAACACGAACGAGTCCACAAAAGTTCAAGGAGCTGGCAGCGGCAGGCAAGGCGGCGGCTGCTGGCGGCGTTGGTTGCTCTGGCAGCGCTTTAAAGCCCAAGGGCCATCATCGCGAACCCTCAGAGATCTCGCTGCTGTCGGAGGACTCGCAATCGGAGCTGGACAAGCTGGTGCACCGCATCAGCGAACTGAACCAGGTGATCGAGGCCCGCGAACAGCGTCTGCTGCAGTCGGAGCGACAGAATGCCGAACTCCTGGAGCGCAATCAAGAGCTACGTGCCCGCATCGAGGCGGCCGCCAACAGTGCCAACAGTCCCGATGCCGCCGATGATGCTGTGCAGCGTCTGTCTGCTCTGGAGAAGAAGTTCCAGGCCAGTATCCGGGAGCGTGATGCTCTGCGCATACAAATCAAGAGCCTGCGCGATGAACTCCAGAACAAGATACCCAGGGATGAGCTAACCGAATGCAACGAGATGATAGCCGGCCTTCAATCGGAGGGGGAGAAGCTCTCCAAAGAGATACTCCAGCAGTCAACGATCATTAAGAAGCTGCGGGCCAAGGAGAAGACCTCGGATACGCTGCTTAAGAAGAACGGTGAGCAGATCTCGCTGTTGTCCAGCGAATCGGAGCGACTGAAGCGTTCACTGGCCGCCAAGGAGGAGATGGAGCGCACCCAGATCGAGGCCGTGTGCCGGATGACGGCCGAGAAACGACGGGCGGACGATGACTACGCCGAGGGACGTGGTCGTATCAAGGACTTGCAGTCACAGCTGGCCGCTCTTCAAATCAAGTTCGATAGCCTCGAGTCGGACATCCAGAAGCAGGCACGTCTCAAGCACGAACGCATGCGAGCCGAGCACGATGAATTCGTCCAGCAGAACTCCGATTTACGTGAGAAGCTCCGTCTTGCCGAGCACAATCTGGTGCGGCGGGAGCAACAGCTGCGCGAGGAGAACCGACAACTAGTCTGCCGCCTGGAAGCGGCCGAACTGCGGGCAGAGAGCTCCACCCAGGAGCTTAGTGCCACCACAAGCCCACTTATACGTCAAATAGAGTCCCTGCAGCGTACGCTGGACAAACGTTCGGCGGGCTGGAATCGCGAGGAACAGCAGCTGCTCCAAAAACTGGACGCTGCCGAGGTGCAGATTCGTTCCCTAACGCACTTGAATACGGTCCAGGAGGAGAAGTATGCCTTGCTAAGCACCCGTTGCGCTCAGGTCGAGGAGAAGCTCTCGAGTGCCCTGCTGGAGGCCACAACGCGGCAGAGGGAGTTGCGCCAGCTGGAGGCCAATGCCACCGGCAAGGACAATGATTTTAAGAAGTGAGTATTTTAATGTGGCTTCTTGTTCCTCTTCTTAATTGCTTCCCTCTTTCACCTAGGCAAATCAACTCTTTGGAGGAGAAAATTCAACAGCAGACAAAAACCATAGCTGAACTGGAGCAACTATGTAAGCAGCAGCAACAGCTGGCGAAGGCGGAGGCGGATCACCATAAGCAACTGAAGCCCCACAGTAGTTTGCTCACCGTGGAAGCCGTAGAGATGGCCGGAAGGATGCAACAACAGCAACAGCCACACATGACCACAAAAGCCCAGCCAGGGGCAGTTCGTTCCTCGCCACCGATGAGCCTGGTGGATGATGAGGAGGAGGCCCTGGGACACATAATAGACTGGCAGGCGGTAAGAGAAGATTGACCTCCTAGAAAACATAAATATAATTATTTACACTTCTCTTACCACAGGATGATCTTGATTGCGCTTCCAATTCGGGCCGCCAGCCATCGGGCATTATTCAGGGCGTTCATCTCAATTTTCTAGCGGCCAACACTACCACCTCGACGCTGGAAAACTTGCAGGCTCTGCTGAAGCAACGTGACGGCGAGCTTACCCATATGCAGTGGGAATTGTCGCGCCTGCGAGCTGAACGCGATGTCCTGGACGGCGAGATATCCAATGTGACCTTTGAATTGGAGACAGTGAGTTAGAGTTTCGATTTATAACATTTATTACCATTAATCCGGTTCCCACCTGTTGCAGTTGAAGGAGAAAGTCGTGGAGTTTGAGGAGATGCAGACGGAATACGTGGATCTGCAGCATCGCTACGATGCCCTGCTGCAGATGTATGGCGAGAAGGTGGAGCGCACCGATGAGCTGGAGCTAGATCTCACGGAGCTGAAGGCCGCCTATAAGCTGCAGATTGATGAATTGCTTGCAGCACCGCCGCCGAATCTGCAACTCATACCGAAGCAGACATGATTGTCGCTGGAGCGCCGGCTTGTTGTCTCGCTACCATGTCTACGTCGTCGTGCAACGTGGCCATCGTAGCAGTTCCCATTCCCACAAATATCCCATGTAAATGCGACTTAGTATAAATATCTATGATTTGCGACACTATCTAGTTATTATTATTGAACTATTCATAGATTGTGATAATTTATCTTAAACTTACACACATATATATATACATATATATATAAACATAATACCTACCCATAATATATAAAGCTATGGTCTATGACTATGTACAAAAGCGGTTGCCTCTTTTTATTGATTTCTTTGTGATACAGTTTATCGAGAGGATGATCATAAAGTTCAATATATTGAAATTTCAAATTAATATTGATCGTTTATTAGCCTTTTTACCCATATTTAAAACAAGTTATAACAAAAATACGTGATAAAATTGGAATATTGATGTTTAAAACATTGACATTTAAGCGACATTTTAAATACCAATACATTTCTACCAAATATTTTAAAATGTCCTTAAAACTATTTGAAACCAAGCTGAATATCTTCTTTGGCACAGTTCGATATATCAGAACAGAATACTGATTTATCTGCACGTTAAAATATGCATTTTTAATACAGTATTATTATGTTGATCTTTGCTAAAATCCCTTATACTAAAGTCTCCTAAGCGTTCCCTCTTAGAATCTCCCTAACAGCCTGTATGAGTGGAAATATGGGCTTCTTAGGATTTCTTGATTCACGCTGATCCTGACACGCGTTCTTGAGATCATCGGTGTTCAAAGAGAAGACCATAACACCGCCCAGCTTCAGGGATTTCACATAGCTGGCCTTGCATTCGATGCTCGTGCGATTCTCATACGAAATCCATTCTTGCAGGGCGCTCAGGTAAGGCGAACAGGTCTCGGAATCGTACATATAGTTGGGTTTGATGTATTTGGCGGCACATTCGCACGTCTCAGAGAGCGTGGTGAAGCCCAGTTGGCCGCACTGACCAAAACCCGAGGCAGGTGCTCCAATCCGGTGGTTCAGCGGGTTCACCAGTCTGCAAAATGTCATGGAATTAGTTTGAATTCGGAAGATCTGCAAGAAGCTAGGTCAAGGACTCACGTGAAGGAGTGGCCGTAGGTGGGCAGGCCCACCACCAGACGATGCGGCTCCAGGCCGCTCTTGAGCCACCACTGCACCGTATAATTAATATTAAACGTGGCCATCAGGGAGCGATCACTCGCATGGGCATACAGTGGAGCATTCAGACCCGTAAATGGTGTGTCCCTTCGGTAAAAATGAAAGTCATAGGACATCAGGTTCACATAATCAGCATATAGATTCAGTTCCCGCATATCGTAGGCATACAGGGCAATGCCTTCCGGTGCGGCCACTGCCAGCGAGAGTATATCCCGTTCCCGCTTCTCCCGTCGCCATTCCGTGCGTATCTCGTAGAGCAGCTGCGACAGATGCATTCGCTCCCTGTCGTAGGCACTGGGGAACTCCCAATCGAGGTCGATGCCATCCAAACTGGGATATGTGCGAAGTATTTCGCGGAGCGAACGCAGGAACACCTTACGCATTGCATGATTCGCCACCATCAGGGCAAACTGCCGGCCACTGTCCGCTCCTCCGATCCAGAGCAGCAAATGAACTTGCGGATGGGACTTCCTGAACTGGCCACTATCATTACGGAGCACCTGGACCAACGAGGGAGGCAGCACAATCGTGGCATTATCCAGGCTGGCGGGGCCAATGTTGATGTGCGTGCACAAATCGCCGGGCACTTCCAGCAGGCTAAGTTGGTGGGTCTCGTCACTGACGTAGTAACAAACCAGACGTTGCTCCAGCTCCGCGGTTGCTAGTGGTGTCACTCTTAGCACGTACTGGTATCCCAGAGCCAAAAAGAAGCCCGCCAAAAGCGACAAAAACAGGAGCCAACCGATCAGAGTCCGCCAGGGGAATCTGTTTGCATTCCTTCCATGGCTGGCCGCGCCCTCCACCTTCAGTAGTTGCTCGTAGCTGGACATCGTTGCTTTCTATTGTTCTTATTTGACGATTTTATTATCCATTATTCTTCTTTCGACTTCTTTTTCACTCTTATCACAGACACGAAAACAAAGAGAATTGTAAACAGTAAACAACACTGCAATCGACTAACCTTGGGGTCTATCGGTTTCGCTTCAGGTAATCGATTATTCCGCCATCGATGTATCTGACAAATCATTTATTTCGCAATCGATGTATTGATCAAACAATTTATTAAGCAATCGATATATGAAACATGTCATTTATTCCGCAATCGATGTATCTGACAAAACATTTCTTCCGCAGTCGATGTATCGATCAAACTATTTATGAAGCAATCGATGTATTGAACAAACCAATTATACCGCAATCGATGTATCTAAAAAACCATTTATTCAGCAATCGATGTATCGGACAATTCATTTATTCCGCAATCGATGTATCGGACAAGTCATATGTTCCGAAATCGATGTATCGGACAAGGGTAAACAAATACAAGAACTTCTTAATCTCCATATAAAGTTAAGCACAAAAATAACATAAAATTATAACATAACATATAGAAGAAAAAAATCAAGAGAATACATCGGCAACATTGTATACCTTTGGAGCTATACCAAAGTTTGCCTTCAGAAAGCAATCAAAAACTAAAAAATTAACTGAAAGATCTCTCTGACCGTTTGGTTTTTAAAATGAGTATTACGTTTACAATTTTCTTTTTCATTGTTGTTCTACAATTTGTTTATCAAATTTATAAATTATTTAATTTGAATTTGGATTTCGACGTTCCGGACGACTGGTGAGGACCACGCATTCCGCCGCAGCCGCCACCTACGCCTGATAACGATAACGCTATTCGATCAATCAGGTTCGTAATCGATATCTAAAAATTCACTGTTGTTTTTCTTTTGTTTTTTTTTTTTTTATTTGCGAAACCAAACATAAAATAATTATGTGGCTTTGTGCAGAAAATCGGCGGTGAAAAGGCGACTCCTAAAGCGTAGGAAGAGCCGCGGCAAAACCAAGAACACAATCTTCCACGAGGAAAGGCCAAACAAAACGAACAAGAACAACGAAACCAAAAACAATGCAGTGAAATCGAACGAGCGAAACAAAAAAACAACAGCAACAACGAAAACAAAAAAACAAACAAGCAAACAGCGGAAGCGCTATCAAGGAGAGAGAGGAGAGAGAAGGCGAGGACATGGATAACTACGACCTGGACGTGGACCTGAACTTTGTGCAGCTGAGCCGCCAGCAGCTGCTGCAGCGCTATGCAGGCGCAGTGCGTCAGCTACGCCGCCTGGCGGAAACGCGCTGCGAGGTGCGCTCGGTGAGCTTCGACAACTATGTGCTGTTCCAATATTTTCGCCACCGCAACTGGCAGGGGGGCATCACACCCGTAATGCCACCGGCACCACTAATGGCCTATCTGAAGCTGGAGGTGCTGCATCATCTGCTTGACCGGCGGCGTCAAATCCTCTGCTGGCTATTCTATCTAACGCTGGTGTCGCTGTGCGTGGCCGCCTATCGGTATGAGACGACCAGTCCTGGTGGCCATCAGGAGCGCGTCGTCCAATCCATGGTGTATCCGGGCATGCGCATGTGGCGCCGCATGACCATGCCCCTAATCCAGCGCTTCCCCCAGCTCACGGAGCTATACGACGAGTCCTGCCTGATGGGCAACCCCTTCTTCCAGGTGGAAGACCTCAGCTGCGGCCCCTGTGCCAGTGTCGAAAACGTGTGGCTGGAAGGAGAGGAGCTCCAGCTTCCCAGCGGTGTTGAGAGTGCCGTTCCATATGCCTTCCGCAGCCAGCAGGAGGCTATCGATCTTGGGGACTTTTACAACATCTATGCGAGCAATCACAAGATCTTCCAGCGCGATGCCTACCGGGTGCATTCCACCAACCAGGGTGTGCACAATTTGGAGGATCTGTTTGGACAGTTCAATAGCAGTGCACCGCCCACATGGACGCAGCAGGCGCATAATCTGTGGCGCTGTAATCGCATGCTGCCCGCCCGCCTTCTTCGGCCGATTTTCGCCCGGCCAACGCGTTTGCCCAGCATGGGCGTGGCCCTGGAACGGTATATTGCCATTGATACTGCCCAGGCGCCGGCCTACACCCTGCCGGAGACGGAATGTCCAAATGTCTATGTCCATCAGGCGGTGGGCACCAGATTCATTATCCTCCGGCCCACCAGCGAGTGCCGGCACCGCTGTCGCACCTTGTCCCTGCGGCTCACTCAGTCCTATGTGCGTGAGTATCGTTTTTCAATTGGTATATTGGATTTTTCCTATATTTTTAATCTAATCCCTGTTGTCTTTTACAGTCAGTTACAATTGGTTGTACTGGAAACCGATCTCTGCGCCGGATCCCATCTCCGAAACGCTCTCCATCAGCCTGATTGGCTCCTACTGCTAAAGAGAGAGTGAGATCTCTCCTCCCAGCCACACCATACTCTTCCCGTAGCTCGTAGCTTTAAGCGCCATATAATTCACACAAACATGACTTTAACCAAGCCAAAATTAATTTACGAATTTCTGCCGCTCCAAGCAAAACTGAACCCAAAGATGGAATGGAAAGGAAGGCAAGGTTTAGGTTAGCTGGAAGCTACCTTCGCTTTATATTCGAGAACCTTAAGGCTCAATTCGTCGCCCTGTGTAATCCTCAGTCCTAGTTCGTAAGCATTTTAGGCATTAGTTTAACAGTTAACAAATGAGACGCCTTGATCATTACCTTGTTCCCACACCTCAGACTCCTTTTTGTGTTCATCGTTTTAAACATTTTTGCATTTATACTTGTATAACTTATTTTTGAGTTTAAAGTTATGCTCATGTCAACAAAAACAACCAGGAAACTATGTAGATTAAGTCAACGGAAGTGATTTTGTAAATATCCATTGCCAGACTTGAAGTTGACTTTGTGTTTTTGCAACAACTCACGAAATAAAATCAATTAAACTAATGTAACTGAGTTAATATATTGTTTTTAATGGACTTGTGAACTAGGACCAGTGACAAAAGCTCTCTCTTTAAGATGGTTTATATTACAGCTTGTAGCTTGGTTTGATCGTAGTATTGTTTGTATGTAAGCTTAACATTGTACATTTTAGCTGTTGATCCTTCAAGAACTTATCTCCTTTTTCCTCTTAACAAGCTCATCAAAGTACGAGCCAGTCATTAGATCCTTCTCCTCGATGCCAAACTCCCGCTGCAGCTCCTCTGCTATAACTTGACCTTCGTCCAGCGTTTGCTCCGGCTTCAGGCACACCTCGAACTCCATGAAATAGCCCAGATCCTTGACCTCATCTAGATGGATGCGCGTCTGGCCGTATAGGAACAGATGTCGCTTCTTGGCCAGCACACCGAGTGCTCCGTTCGACTGGCTTAGTATCTTCTCGAGAACGTCAGGTTCGTCGACTTCGATCTTGTTGAATTTGGATAGCTTCGGCCCAGCGACATCGGGACGATCGTAGTACACCAATTGGGAACGTGCCGGTGCCTGGAGGTAGCGTAACTTGAGGCGTCCACCCAGCGGCGACTCAAAGAACACGTCGCGCTGATTGATCTCTTCCGCATTTAAGCTGCCGGTCAGGCGACGGGCAATGTCCACGCGCAATGAGAAGCCCTCGGCTCCGCCTGGTATGTGGGCCTTAATCTCCACATTCCTTTGGTCCTCTGGAGTCGTCTTCGTCGATTCGCACATTTTGTCAACAATTCCAATTGTTTTTGCGCCTTCGCAGCAACGATAATCGATAGGTTTCAAAAGCAGCAGCCATGAGCGAAAAAGTTGCTGCCGATGGCGATAGAACATAGCGATAAATTGAAAGAACGTGCACACTGGAGTAGTTTCGATACCAATCGATTTTTTATAGGTATTCAAATATTATTAACTAACGACATTTAAAAGTGTATTACTCAAGGAAGACTTTACCAAGGCGCTTTTAATAAATTGCGTAGGTATTTAATTAAATATAATTTATTAATTTAATCATATATATTTTCTGTAATTAGTTGCTTTATGTTATGTTTTCTTGAATGTGTTTAAAGTGAGAACGAAGTATATGCATAGCCTTTGCGCGCCAGATTTAAATATTTGAATTCGAACTGTAAAACCATTACATGATTAACTGTATTATCCGCACTCTTTTAATCACTTTTTTAGTATGTAGAGTGTTTGGAAAAGTTTCAAAAATAATAATATACAAACAAACAAACCACTAATTTTCTTGTCTGCCTTTTAAATTATAATTGTCTTAAATTTAAAATTGTAATTTATTCTTAATTATTTAGAATTTTAATGGAATATATTCCGACTTTGGCTATAAGTCGCTTAGCACTGAATATAATTTCTCTTATTTACCAAATACAAATGTATGTATGTATGAATGTATATCCATCCTTATTTTTTATCCTAATTCAAATTTACTTTCTATTTTATTAAGTAGGATAAATGTGATAGTATAATTTAAGATTAATGGGAAAAGATGGCCTTCTAAATTCCCCATTCGAAATTGGATACGTTTAAAGCTTTGCAATAAAGTGAAGATTGATGGGTTAGGGAGGAACATTACTGTAAATCCTGTATAAATACCCTTTACTGTCTATTTATTTATTATTAAATTCTTTAATTTTTAAAATGGTATGTACCTTTTCTTTGTTTTTTTTTTAATCTCCCCCCCTCTATCCTTTTTTTTGTGTCTGCAGACACACAACTTGAATAGTCTCTTGGCGAGGCCCCGTTTCGTGAACATACAGCAATAAAGTGATGGCGAGGAGGTGGAGGAGAAGGAGAAGGGAGGCGGAGAAACGCTGTAGCGCACTCACTCACACTCAATATACGGTATGTGTGTATGTATGTATATTTATATCTATATATATGTATCTATTTTAATGCTGGTAAAAAGAAGAAGACGATGAAGAAAAGGGGCCGTGGGCGGGGCAACGGGGGTTGGACGGTTATTGTTGCTCACTTCCACGGGGTTGACTTTGCTAGGGGAAGAAAAAGATGAAGGGAAGGGAAGACAGAGAATATGAAATAAAGAAAAAAAGAACGAGAAGAAGCTTGGTAAGAGAAATCGCATTGATATTCAAAATTTTCCTGGTCTTTTATCTTTCTTTGTTTCACATCTTATTCTTAGATATTTGCACAATTTATACTATTTTATATTAATTTCTTTGTTCTCCCTTCTTTTTATCTTGAATTACTTGTCCTTGGTTTTATCAGATATTCCATTCTTCTTCTTCTTTTTGGTTTTATCCTCCCTTTGGTCATTTTTAGTTTTTTTCGGCAGCTGTTATTTGTGTATGCCGTAAATGTTCTCTTCCCCTGATGCCTCTTCTCTTTTTTTTTTGACTTAATGTTGTTTTAATTTGCGAGATATTTTTTGTTTGTTTTTGCTTCCCCTTCTCACACTTGATTGATTTTGTTTCCTTTTTATGTTAATCATAACATAAATTATGGGTTTTATTTATTTCTTTGGCTCTTCTCTTTTCCACTTAAGTAGATCAGATCGAAATGGCGGCCAAAGGGAACAAACTGGACATTCTCTTTGCAGCCACCCTTGAATGGCGCGCTCTCTTTCTGGCTCTCTTCGTTCTTGCAACGCTTTCTTCCGCTGCGTCTGCTGTTGCTCCTCTCTCCCTCTCTCTCTCTCGTTCACTGTGAAACTCTGCAGCTGTTTTCTTTGCCATCCTCTTCCTCTCATTCTTCGTGTCTTTTGGCTTTATCAACATCCTCTATTTCTCCCCAAAATCGTCATCATCAAATGCGAATTGTATATCTTATGGGAATTATTATCTATGTACAGCAATAATAGCTTTAGATACATACACGCTCGGCATATATACATATGTATGTTTGTATGTATGTAGCAGTGGTACAGCAGCAGGCGCAATACTAGATCGCACAAGTTATAAAATAAATGATAATTAAAACTAAGTTATTAGAATTTTAAAGTGAAATTGAAAAATACTTTAACTATGAGGATCTGCAAATAATAATGTAATAAATAATACATTTATAAAGCCCTGTATGTATGTATAAAACTTAAATTCTTGACTTCTATTGTGTTTGCTTGAATATGTATGTATGTGTGTATATATGTACATACTTACATAGGAAAACTTGGGCTAAGTGAATGGGAAAGCAACAAAATCATAGCCAAAACAAGAAGCGAACAAAAGGGAGAGGAAGTGGCGGAGTAGGTGGTGGCGAGAGAGTGGGAGGGAGAGAGCGAACTGAGCGGCGGCTGCTGCATAAGAGAGGTGGAAACGGCAGAGAGGAGATGGAGTGCAAAATGGCGAATGGAGACGAAAATTTAATGCAGTTTTCTCAATTTTCTATGTGGAATTCTGCGATGCTATCGCTGTCGACGTCTGCGTTCGCTTCGACGCTGACTGCGGCAGAGGCCAAAGCAGAGGCAACAATAAAATGACGGCGACGACCTTCGTTGCTGCAATTGTTGTTGTTGTTTCGCTGTTGTTGTTCTTATTTTTGTTGCTGTTGTTGGTGTGGCCCTCAGTTTTTGGTGGCCGATGGCACAAAATTGTATATTGGCCATGTACTAACACACACACACCCGCTGGCACACACACACAGGCATACCAACATGCTAACTCACAATAAATATAAATACACTGAACCAAAAAGCACAAAAGTACCTATGAAAAGCAAGAAATTAAATTTAATTGCTTATAAAAGAATTATTTTTATTAAATTTAGAAGGCTTTTTTTTTTGTTCAGAAAAAAATCGTGTTTAAAGTTTACATTTACAAGGTTATAGCAATATTTTTATTAACATATTTTATATTACAAAATAAAAAACTTACACTCTAAAAATAATTCTTTTAGATAAAATTAATATGCATTTTCAGGGTATTATAATTTCAGTAAAAAGCTTATAAAGCACTGAAGGAACCATTTCCGACCCTATAAATCATATATATTCTTGATCAGCATCAAAAGGCGAATCTTTCTAGCATTATATGACCAAACAAAATTTTTTTCAAAAATTTCCCATTTTTTTAAGGGATTACATCATTAAAATTTTCAAAAAATTGCAAAAATTTTAAATTATTTAAATTTGTAAACTACGTATACAGACTTGTTAATATATTAAAAACTAAGACAAAACGGCTTTCCGAATTGATATTAAGTCATTTTTGGTTTAGTTTTGATGGATTCCTGACTGTAAGGGTATACTAACTTTGGCTACCCGAAGTTAGTTTCGTTTTTTGTGTTATTATTCTTATTTGATTTTATTTTATTTACTTTTCTTGATGCATTAAATTCAGAAATAATTATCAGGGTTTTTTTTTAGTACATATATACCTAAATATGTTTATATATTTGTGAATATATAAATGTATCTATAAGTATGTATAAAATAAAGATACTTTTGTGTATGTATCTGGTTTATGCGGTTGTAACTGTTTACCACCTCTCTTTCTATCTGTCTTTACCTCTCCCTTCCACTTGCAGGCTTTCGATAAGGCCATCTCTTTTTTTGTAAACATAACCAGCTGCGACTTTAACTTTACAGTGGCTCTCGCTCACTCTTTGTATGTGTGTGTGTGTGTGTGTGCTTATTTGATGTTGTTTTTGTTGCACCCAGAGAAAGAGAGGGAGAGTGAGCGAGAGATACTTTGACCTTTTTTCCCCCCATCAAGAAGTCTCTGAGCTGGAGATCATTGCAGATTAAATACACCCATAAATACAACTAAATATATAAGTATATATATATGTATATGGATGTATAAAAAACACACACACACACTCTGGTATCCAACGGATACACAGATTTGTATCTCGGCTTTCTGTCGTTCTTATTTCGCTTTTTTTTTAATATTCATTTTCTGTTATTCGTTTTATTTTTTTTTTTGTTCTCTTATTTATTTCCTTTTTGTCGCGGCTTTTATGACTTCATTTTTCTGTCGTTCGTTTCTTCTTGCCGGTTTCTTTTTAATTTTTTCCCCATTTTTTGGGTGTATCTATAAGATACATATACGCCTGTATATTGTTTTCGCTTTGTTCCTAGGCAGCCAACATTATTGTTTTTTTTTTTCGTTTTGTTTTTTAGTGAATGGAATCGATTGAGGAGAAAGAGGCAGGAAGACACACAAAGCACAAAAACACACAACAAGTGGAAGCCAAAAATCTGCATGGAACTGTAAGTCTATGTGTATGTATCTGTGTATCTTGCGTACATCCCTCCCATCGAAACACCTCCCAAAAAAATCCCCTTTACCAATTCCCCTTGTCTCCCAATCCTTTTTGGCCCATTACAAGCACCCCCGACCCCCCTGGCAGCCGCCTTTTAAACTCACCCCCTCGTTGGTTCAATGGACTCTGGCACTGCCTTTTTGGTTATACCCTATCCTTTAGGGTTAAGATACTTTAGTAAAATTAAATCTTAATTCAAAATTATTCTTTGGGTAATTTTTTCATATAGTATAGCTATACATTCTTATTATTTTTTAAACAAATCAGTAGAAAAGAAAGTCAAACTGCAAAAGCTCTATAATTGTCGAGGGGTTCCAGTTATATTTACTACTTTTGAGAATCCAAAACTTATACTAATTAAAAATTCAAATTGAAAATAAATTAATTAATAAATTAAATTCATAAAAAATTTTAAAATATTTATTAAAATTGATAGGGTATTTAAAAGGCGACTTTTTACTGTTATTACATTTCCTTTGCTTGTTTCTTAAGTTTTTCTTTTGGCAGTGCACCAAATGGGAAGGATTAAGCCAAGGTGAAGAATTTTGTATGCTCTCTATAATAATTATATATTTTTTAAGAACAAGTATTAAAAATAATTTTTTATGCATATAAATAATACAAGGCAGATTGTTTAAGTTTGATTTCTGAAAAGTTTTTTATATTTGTTATATTTTTAATAATAATAATTTAATGAACATCAAAAAAATACAACTTATGTCTAGATCCGCATGCCCAAGTGTTCTCCTAAGGAAAAGTAGGTAAAAAAGAGAAAATAAATGGGGAAAAATGTATAATAATACAAAAGAAAAATTAGCTGCTATTTTTCCATTTTCTTTTCTTCTCTTTTCTATTTTCTCTCTATACCCACCCCACCCACATTTCCACCATCTCTTTCGTTCGCTTTTTCGCCTTTCTTTGCTATTGCAGTGCAAATAAATAAATTATAAATGTCTCTATCCACACACACACACACACCTCTAGCTGTGTGTGGGTATATGGGTTTTGTATATTTGTATCTGTCGGATGTATTTCATATTTATTTATGAGCCAAGCGAACGCAACAAGAAGAAGATATGCTATACACACACAAAGCTATACTATATATACATATGATACCTAAATATGTACATACTTTCATAACCTTTGCAAACATATATGAAAAACCAATTTTGTTTTTACGCTTCGTTTTATATATAGGATTCCATGATATAAAAAATAAATGGAAAGGGGGGTCATAAATGCTGGAAAAGCGAAGGAAAATCGAAGGGTCAGGAATGAAAACGAAGGACTAGCGATGATGAACAGGAGAAGGGCAGAGACCTATTAAATAAAATATTTAAAATTATTGAAATAATTTTAAAATTAACGAATTTTTCTATAATTATTATGCTTCAAAGTTTTTCGTATCATTTTCTTTCAAAACAACTTTTAATTGTATTAAACATAAAGAAGATTAAAAACTATTTGTTTAAATGGTAAACTTAAATTTTATGGCATATAACAGACAGATAAATAAATTTCTAGGTTTTCAATTAAAAATATAGTATTTTTCTTTTTAATTAGCATTTCCTTTGTATACCTTATCACATAGTATTAAACCCACATATTCCAATTAAATGTATTATAACACATTATTTTGGGTAAACTCCATTTTCTTTTTTAATTAAAATTCTTGGAAAAATATTTAGCTACCTGAAAAATTCTGGGATTTAGCTTATAAAGAAAAAAGGGATTATAAGAAACTGTACAATACATATAGATATATAATATATTTATATATATAATTGTGCAATCAGGTAGTCAGTTAGGTAAAGGTAATGAGGTAGGATGTACACGAAATATGTAATTTAGAAAATTCCGCTTCTGGGGGATTATTCAGATACTTTCTTTGTTTTTATACCCTTGCAGGGTATAGAAGCTTGTTAACTTATAAAGGAATCATTTCCGACCCCATAAATCATATATATTCTTGATCAGCATCAACAGGAAAATCTTTCTAGCCATCTCCGGCAGGGAAATTTTTTTTTTCAAAAATTTCAAAATTTTTTAAGGGGTTACATCGTTAAAATTTAAAAAAAAATTTCGAAAATTTTCAAAATTTTTAAATGTTTTAATTGAGTATGCAGATTTATTAACCTAATAAAAACTAGCATAGGAAAGCTTTCCGAATTAAAATTAATGCTTTTTTGGCAAAGTTATGAGTTTTGAAACTTTGATTAGTCCAAACAATTATCATATAAAAATTAGTAAATGTCGATGCAAAGCTATAATCCTATAATTCGAATGCATATTTTAAAATCTACTGTATTTCTTTGATTTAAAAATATTTAAAATATAAAAACTTAAAAAAATGGAATTATTCACAATAATAATTATAATGAATTAAAATCGAACAAAAACTGAGAAAAATCATGAGTAAAAACTGATGACAGCTAATGTTGGCTTTGTATTATCTGGAAACGTCGGCATGTAAATTCCATAATTCATGAATCACGCCAACCAGCAACAATGTATGTATATATATATGTCTATATAAATACATACAGGTATATGTACATATATGTACATATTTATATGGCGTGTCAACAAAGCACAAAAAAAACTACAGACATACAACGAAAGATTCCTACGTTTGTATAAAAGTGTGCGTGGAATTTAACCGAAAACGGAGTGCAAAAATAATCAACAATTTTAATTGCGAAATGCGAAAAACAAAAAAGAAAACAACAACAAAATCAGAGTTGCCACGTCACGCTATCGGCAGTGGCAACCCTGGCAATTTGCCAAAGATCGAGCTACGAATTCGGCTGACTAACTGTACTTTTTCTTATTCCTTCCCCTTCCATGGATTCTAATATGGCTGCCCTTTTTGCCACTGCTGCTAATATCTCTCCCCTACCCCCTCCCCCTTTCATTCAGCTGCTAATTTACCAACATGAATTGGCAAAAGCAGAGACGCCGAGGAAGAGAGCACGAAAGGAAAGGCACAAATAATAAAAATAAGAAGACCAACCGCAAAGCGAACAAAAAAAAACCAAATTTGTATGTAAAAAGTGGAAGAAAACAAGAGGATGAAGAAAAAAGCGTTTGCTTTACGCCGACGTCGACGCCGGCGTCGACGTTGACGTCTCTGCCGCAACAGCTTAACTGTGGAATTTACCTCTCCGCCGATTTCGCTAATCTTCCACGCAGACACATGCATGTCCGAACATGCACACACATTCATAAATTCATACATATATGTACGTAAATATGTATGTACATACATCCGAAAAGGGTTGTCAGACAAATCTACAAAGACTTAACTAGAATTAATAAATCATATATTTGAGAATTTGAAATATTTACAAAAATTGCGGAACAAATTCTTAACTGAAATTTAACAATTCTACAAATCAAGAATTAACAACTTTAACAGCTCATAAATTAAACATGAAAATATAAGGTTATAGCTATTTTTATCTTTCAGATAACATTAACCGCTTTATTATAAATTAATGAATAACCCAAAAATTCCACTGTTCAACAAATCTACAACTTAACAATTAATAAATTCAACAATTTTGCATGGAAATTCTTATAGTGACTATTTTTTGCTTATCTTTTAGATAACATTTTAATCGAAATAGTATTTTAATTAATGTTTTTACAATCAAACATGAATTATTATTGCCTTAAATTAGGCTTTGAAGTAAATATGCAAAATACTAGGTTGACGAAAAGATAAAAATCGACGAACAGAAAATAATGATATATACTTATAAATACTATATCTTAATTCTATATAAATCTATATCCATAGATACATATGTTTTCAATAACTTCTATTGATATATTCGACGAATATATAATGGTGATTTACTTGGAGTATGATGATTCCCCTTGGGGGATCCCCATTGCGTATCAGAAATCTCCCCTCTTTTTTTTCATCTTCCTTCTCTCGTTTTGTCTCTCTCTATTCGCTATCAATTGACACTTGACACCGCTCTTTTGGGGTGTATGTGTACGTGCGTTATCATCACACACCTGTGCCGTATGTTTATAACGGCGCTTGTTTTTGTTTTTCTTGTTTTTTTTCCCTTACTTTCTAGCATGCGGAAGTGTTTTCTACGTATTTTCTGGCGTGGAAAAATAGCAAAAGAAACACACATAACAACAATGTGTACATATGTAACTTGATTTTTGCAATTTTCGCATTGCAAAAATCTAAGCAGCATTTTGCATTAGCAATCGACGACAACAAAAAATAAACAGCAGCAACTACAACAACAACGAAAAGTGGCCCCCAAAACAGCGAACGGCGCAGACAACTCGGCTCTCCACTCTCGGGATCTCGACTCTCGACGCGACTTGTCTCAATCCCCGCATCCGAATCCAAGTTTGAATCTGAATCTGAAAGATAAAGGTTCGGCCAGCCCGAAAGCATTGAGTGCCCTTCAGCTCAAGGTCGCCGTTGCGGTATTCCAAGGGATGATTGAACTCGATTGCCGGTATCTCTTTTGGGGTGGGATTTGCTTTTCTATAGAAGGATGTGTTCTGTCTACAGATATTTTTAAAAATATCTTACATTATTATCTACTACTATATTTACTACTCTCCACAATTCTAACAACAAGGCAATAACAAATATGCCGATCGTTTCGCTGACAGGGTATCAAGCTTCAGACTCAGAAATGCTATAATATTGATAACAATAATAAAACAAAAACAAAAAGCCAACAAGAGCAAATACAAATACAAATACAAATACAAGTACAAGAGAGCAAAGAAACGACGAAAAACGCAAGGCGCAGATGACGAAAACGCCGATGCGATGCGAGGAGGAGAAGAAGAAGAGCCAGGCAGCGTGCGAGCGAGTCAAGAAAGAAGAGGAGAAAGAGAGTGAGAAGGAGAATGGGGGGGCTAGAAAGCGGACGAAGCAGCAAGCAAGAGAGGGGTGAGCAAGCACACCTGAAAGTCATAACGGGTTGTTGTTGCTGCTGTTGGCTTTTTTTTTTACGGTTGGGCAAAAAAGCAAAACAACAACAAAAATCAAACCAAACCAAAAACAAATAAATAAATAAATAAAATAATAGGTGGATGAGGGGAAGTGAGTAAAGAAGTAATGATGGGAGAAAGGGGTTAGGGGTGAGGGCCTAAACACGCACGCAAAGAAAATGAAATCGCAAGCAAATAAGAACACAAAACGGGCAAAGCAAAAAACGAGTTAAATTTACACCAAGAACACATTAAGAAAGAGCGGGGAAAGGGTGAGAGCGAAAAAAAGACGAAGCGCGCAATCACTCACGCGACCCGAAAATAACTTTTCCCGAATAAAGTTATCAATCAACCGAAAAATCATTTATCCGGATAACCAACACGCAAACACACACATACAGATACATACATACATACGTATAAACTTTCAACATTCCCGTTATGAGGGAATTTAATTTCCCAAATTACGAATTCTGGAATTTGTAGAATTACACTTGTAAACATTAAATTATGTATCAACATAATGGTCAAACATTTTCAATTTATTTAAGTAAACTCCTTGAATTTCTTAAAATTCTTGAAAGAATTCTATTGTATAAATATTTTAAAATACAAATATTTAAAAACACAAGTTTGTTTATAAGAATTCCCACGCATGTTTTGTGTTACAGATCCTCTCATATTACTGAATTATTCTTGACAAGAAGGTTCTAATTCTTAGAAGAATTATAATGTACATATGTACACATATGTACATCCATTCATACTTTTGTACGTGTATTTTTTTGTGTATGTATTTTTCAACTGTGTAATGTGTATACTTAATATATGCTATTGTTGTTGTGGGGGCGTCGGATAAAGGCAGGGAAGAAGGAGGCGGCGGATGAGGAGTGGGGGCGAGGGCGAGGGTCGAGCGAAAAACACACAAAATACTGGGCCAGGTACCCCCGTCCTGCTCGCACCCGCTTTGCTAAACGGCCTGGCCTTGCGCAACGCGCTCGCTTGCACACTACGCTCTTTAATCTCCACAGAGAGAGAGAGAGAGAGAGAGATAGAGAGAGCGAGAAAGAGAGGCACTCTCGAGCGGTCGCTTGGCAGGCCCCGCTTCGCATCGCGTCGTTTTGTTTCGTTTCGCTTCGTCTCTTGCCACCTCCCGTCTTTCGTTTCGTTTCATTTCGTTTCGTTTGCAGCACAACAAGTTTTTCAACAGCAGAGTAAGCGAGAGCGGGATAGATATACCAAAAATAATGCCAACGCACACACTCACAAATATCTAACTGTTAACCCATTAAGGTCTCCGTTCGTTCGAGGCCCTAAAAAAAAGCGAACAGAACACGAAGCATTAACGAAAATATCGCCCGGATCTCGATAGATAAAAGCGATCGTTACTGATAACACCGATAAGGATTGAAGGGTATTACCCATTGTATGTAAATTGTGTATTTCCGGAAATGCGTCAGTGATAATCGTGATTAATCGAAAGCTTACATGACCTATAATAAGCTACATACATAGTATAGATACATATATAGAATTTAAAGATTATATTTAAGATTTGTATTAAAGTAATATGTTTCTATTATTTTTCAAGATATTATGTTATAACAAAAATAGGTAGCAGAAATAAATGAAAATCCCAAGTCCCACTTCGTAAGTTATTTTTACTGACCCTAAGAGTGATATTTACAAAGTGATCTTGATAAGAAACTTAAAGCATTACATCGTAATCTATTTTAGTGATAGCAAACTGAATACACAACATACAATGTTGTTGAGATACATACATATGTACATATGTATGTATTTTCGTTCAATATATCATATTAAATTATTTTGTAATTTTATTAATTATTAAATAAATTAATTGATAAACGTTAGTGCATCTACCCGTCGTTCATTTGTATATTTCTTCCAGCAACAAAAGAACAAAACTATCTCAAAGCTCTAAACACAATTCACCTGTTAAATATGATAAATTATCATAGTCTTTAGTGATAATTACGGTTCCGGTTTCTGTAGTAAAAAAAAAAACAAAATTGTGATCAAGGCTGTAAGTTTAATTTTTTTTAGTCGTATTACTTGGTCAAAAAAATTCTAATTTTAAGGAAAAACACCCCAAAATTGAGGTTATAAATTATGTAATGTTCTTTGCTTAGGGGAAAACCACCCCAAAATTAATGTATGATTGGTTTACTTAGTCGGAAAACCTCTCTTGCATCTATTTTATTTACTTTTCATCAGCCGAAAAAAATATAAATGCTTTTTTATAACAACAATAATAATAATAAAGCAACTTTACACGACTTGCTTATCGGGCTCTCGCTCTATCTTTTTCTCTCTCTCACTCTCTGTTACCTTCTCACTCTCCCTCGCTCAATGCTTTTCGCACGCTACTCTGCTTTTGTTGTAGCTGCTTTTTTTTGTGTGTTTTTTTTTTGTTAATTCATTATTGAGGCCAATTGAATTTGTGTGAAGCAAAGTGTGTGTGTGTGTGTGTGTGTGTATGTGTAAGTGTGTGTGTATTCTGTGTGTGTGTGTAGCTAGCAGCGTGCTTGAATGAGTGACGCAGCGACGAAGAGACATAGAGACGGACGGACTTGCGCTGCGCTGCGTGGACGAGGGCCTGGCAAGAGACTATGCAACACGTTTAAATATGCGCAACCGACGGACGACGAGCGACGAACGGCGAACGAAGAGAGAGCAGAGAAACGAAAAAAACACACACTTGTATGTGTGTGTGTGTGTGCACAAGTAATTTGGAAGAAGCAGATGACGGCGACGAAGAAGAAGAAAAGCAGCAGCAGCAGCGGCAGCGGCAGCGGCAACAGCAACAGAAGCAGCAGCTGAGCAGAGAGTTTGATGACGTTGCCGGCACTCTAACTGTTCGCGGCTGCTCACACACATATACATATACTAACATACATACACATTTTCCGCCCCCCCGCCACACTCTTTGCATTTTTCTTTGCCTTTTTTCGCGTCTTTTTATCGATGAGTGCTGTTGTTGCTGTTTTGCTTTTGTTGTTTGGGTCAGAAGTTCGCGGTTAAGGCATAGACGACCTAAAATTCCCCTACAATTAATGCACATCTGTTTAAAATGTTTGCAAAAATTTTTATTATTATGACTTAATTAAATAAAAAATAGTTTGAGGTTATTTGGAGCAAAATAACATTAAATAAATTTTAAAATTAAAATATCTGTTTATAAAAAGAAAATATAAAGACATGGACTGAAGCGTTTGGTAAAAACTCAGTATTATCTTTAATATATTAAATATATACCTTTATTTGTATATTAATATGACATATAATTTATGTAGTATGCTTTTACAATCGATATACCCGTTAATAAGCAAGGTAGCGCATTACTGCGCTATAGGAAAAGCGCTAGTAAAGTGAAAAGCATGAATTCCCTTCAATACAAAAGCAAAATATGAATAGAATTTGATTAAAAATTAAGGAAATGTATTTTTATGGAACTTACACTTACTACGGCATTAATTTAAGGGATTAAAGGACATTAAGAGAGAACACTACCGTTGTTGCATGTGAGAGTAAAGATGATAATGGTAATGATGACGATGAGAGAGCGTGAGAAGAGAGCAGGAGAGAAGCTGAAGCAATATCAATTGTAACTGCTGGCTTTGCCGGGAGGAGGGAGGGGGTGAGCAAGGACAAAGAGAAAATAAATACATGTACATGCAGCTATAGCAATGCACTTTTTGTGTGCTGAATGACAAATACGATGAAAACTTACAGTAAAAAAGGCATTTTCATTGCACTCTTGCACATGTGGCATGGGAAAAGGGTCGAAAGGAGAGGTGAGAAGTGGAGCTACAAGGGGAAGTGTTCCCAAGGGCTGAAAATGTCAGCTGCTCGGTGAGAAAAGGGAAAACGAGTGTGGTGGGATGTGGAGGGTCGTGGGTGGGAGAGAGACAGACCAACAAAGGTAGTGCAAGAGAGAAAGCGCGAGCAACAGGGCTAGAGGAAAAGAGCAAGAGAGAGAGAGAGAGTAGCAACTGCAGCAGCAGGCGAATGAAAGTGCATTAAAAAGGCAGCCAACTAAATGTTGCATGAGTGTGCATTTCTCTACGATTGCACTAGTGTGAGTGTGTGTGTGTGTGTGTGTGTTGCAAACTTTGTAAGCATTTCTTCTTCATCGAACTCTTTCTTTCTTTCCCTTGTCTCATGTGCATGCATTGCAAATGCAACAGCCACAAAAACAATAACAACAAACAGAAAATGATAAGCAGAAGATGCAAAAAACTGATACTGAAGGAAGTAACAGCAGCTGCAGAAGGGTTCCCCTACATAGAAAAAAAAACCAGCAACAATAACTAAAGAAAAACTACATACATACATATGTATGTATGTATGTAAAAGATACATACATATGTATGCAGTTGATGGTTGTAATAAAGCAACAGTTAACCCTTAGTGATGCTAATGAAAAGGAGTAATTGTAATTTGTAATAATTAATAATTAAAAGCTTATAATTTTGTTTATTTAAAATTTTACAATTTAAGTTACCATTATAATACATACATATGTACATAATTCAATTTAAGTTTTCGCACACAAGTGTTAATTCGATATCATAAAGGTTAAAGGTGGCCAAAGAGGCGTCAAGAAGAGAGTGGGCGACGACTCACACAAACAGACACAGGCACACAGATACACTCAGGTGCTGCGGGCGCATTAGCCCAAAGCAGAAGGCAGAAGGCAAAGTGCAGCACAGAGGGGAGAAAGCGTGAGGGGGCGCGGGGTGACGGGTAGGTGGAATGGAGTGGGTGGGGATGGGATGCGGTGTGGAGGCAGAGTCCAACGGATGTCCGGTCCATTGATTGGCCAGGAGCGGTGAAGGGGGGACTAAGAAGAGATTGATGGAGTGGGGGAGCCAGAATGCGGGAGAGAAAGAGAAAGGGGAAGCTGGAGTATTTGAAGAGAGGAAAGTGGAGAGTGTTCAGCGAAGTCTTCCTAGGTTTTTAAAGAATTTAAAAACAAATAAGCTGACTTCAACAATCTGAAGTTCAAATACCCTTACAAATATAATATAACAATAACAATGTTGATGCTGATCAAGAATATTCCCCTTTTTATATATTTTTTTAAATTTATTTTTTATAAAAAGCCAATCACCTAAATAAAATAATAGAAAATAATAGCTTTATTCATTTTAACATCTTAATATTTTTGCGGAAAATATTTCTTCAAATATTAGAAGAATAAAATCGATATAAATAAAAGATTTAACTTATATGATCTCCGGATTTAACCTCTTAGAGGTGCTTGAATTCAACCCTGGTCTTAGGTTAAAGGTTAGAGCCATGCTCGAGCCAGCCCTCGAAGGACTAAGCCCTTTGTGTGCGGCCCTTTCTGCTCCTTTTTCAATACCCTCGTACTCGCACTCTCCTCCTTTTCGTCCACCTCCTCTATGGCAATATCCTTGCCCTGCCCTGCCTTGTTCCATCCTTCTCTGGTCCTTTGGCTGCGCAATCGTGAAGCTTGCCAAAAATCAAAGCAATTGGCAGGGCCACCGGTCTCGGCTGTCCTGCCGAACAACGCCCACCGACTCGGCTGTACCGTTAACCGCCCACCGATGGTTAAGCGAATAGTATATACATATGTACATACATATGTACATACATATGTATGTAGTATGTATACATACACACTGACAGGCACACGCATGCAGGCGCACATGTTTAGCCATGTTTACATAGTAAAGCGCGCACGAAACGGGGCCTCTCGCAGAGCTTGGCGTCTCTCTTTCTCTCTCTAGCACTTTCTTCCTCTGCCTCCTTCTATTTTCTTCTCTTTTCCTCATTTCCGTCCCAACCTCCTCATTGGTACCATCGATGACGACTGACGACGTTCGCGGCCTTATCGTTATGTATGTGTATGTATATGCATGTACATCTTATAAATACATATACATACATACATACATATGTATGTACATATGTATCTTCCCAGTTTTTAAGTGGTTTTCACAAGCTACGAAAAGAAAAGCCCCGCAATCAAAAAGAAACTAACATTTAAAAACAAAAACAAAAACAAAAACGGGAAAGACCCATACACAGCTGACTAATTAGCAAAGCAAAACACCAAAATCAAAAAAACCCCCCGTAACTACCAAATGAGGCAGAAGAGAACGGAACTGAATGGGAATGGGAATGGAAGGAGGGGAATGCGTAGAGAAAGGAAAGAAGACACGCACTGGGAGATGGGTCACACAATGTCCAGGTGACACCTGAAACCAATTCTGTGAGCGAGAGACGAGAGAGTATTCCCCAACTATGTATGAATAAGTTTCTTATTCCATTGCTCGACCCTCGAGTACCCTTTGTAATAATAAATATGTACGACTTATCGGGAATAATAGAAGAAAGTATAACTTAGTTGCTAGGCAAATTCTCAGTTTACAATTTATATAATTAGAAAGAGAAAGAAATATAGTAAAAGGTTTATCGATATCGATTTGGTTCCCTGGTAATATTAAATTTTCCTAGGACTAAATATTTCTAATGGGCAGAACACCTGCTGTTCAACGAAATAAAGAAAGTTAATACTTTTAGTACAAACAATTCAGTAAACATCTAATGGGTTTTGATCAGTACTGTACTTTTCCCAAGAAGTACTGTACTTTGGGAATTCAACAAATCAGGGTATAATGGAGTTCGAAATTGACTAGTATTATGAGAAACCAGTTTAGATCCTTCTGTACTTCTGGTAAAGCTTCTTAATTTCCCAAATTTAAAGATGTACAGCTTCCAAGTTCAACAAACGATTACAATATCGTAGGACCCCTGTGGAATCCAACTGTACCTGTCGGGGGGACGCCTTTTAACTTCCAGTTAACTCGTGTCATAGCGAGCCAAATGGAATTCGACTTGGACTCTTGGACCCGAGCCCGAGAGCTAATTAAATTTTGGGTAAATGTTTAGAGTCGAGCCGACCTTTCGGCGCTGCGCAGCTGGCACCCACACAAAGGCATACCCACACTCACGGATACGCGGACACCACACCGATACACCCGATGTTCACACGACAGCTGCTCGTCGTTGTCGGCAAACTTCGTGTGCGGCGCTCGTTTCGCTCCCGGTTTTCTCCGCTCTGGAACGGGGCCTGTCTTGAGGCCTTAGAGCCCGCGCGAATACCGAAAACTTCTTGCATTTCGACGAGAAGCGAAAGGGACGGGGTGATTGGAAACGCGGGTGCTAGAGTGGGAGGGGTGGGGGAGAGGTGGCCGCGGCCCCATCGAATGCTAAGCAGGGTCTTGCTTGCTGACTGCCAAAAATAGAGACGCCCCCGCCACGCCTCCGCCCACAGAAAGCCACCCACACCACGGCCACACTACCACTGCCACATCATCATCATCACACCGCCGACACCAACACCAATACTATTACCAATAATCTCTGGCAGAGCAGCTCTCGGTCTCTGTGTGTGTATAGCTTGGCTTAAGCTTTCCTTGCACAGTGGACAAAATACCATAGTCAATGGTCCAAGCCAAGGGAAAGTTTACACTTGTAAAAGATAATATGAATTTAAAAAAAAAAAACCCTTTTAAAACAAACCCATTGCTGAGTATTAAAAATTTTACATACATGTATGTATGTATATAAAATATTACATGTATTTGATGAAAGCCAAGCTAATTTTGAGGTTAACTTTTATCGATATGCGATATTCCCATGGCATAATAAATTAAACGATATTTTTGCAGAAAATCTCAGTAGCCATGTGCACATCGAAAAAGTCCTAGTCATTCAGTGCTTCCATTTCGTCGTATCATCACGTGTTTGGTAATTTTCTTGAATTTTAATTTAAAAAAATTCCACTAATTTATTTAACATTTAGTGAATCGATCCAGAGATCCCGTTAAGCGCCGGATTGCATACAAATGTTTGAGCCACAGTAAGTTGTAACACTCGGCCGACGTCGCTGTTGCTGTCGCTGTCGCGGTCGCCGTCGCAGCTTAGAGCTAGTCTCTTGGCTAAAAGGTGGGGGAGGGGCTGAGGGAGAAGACAACACATAGTGTGTAGGAAGGAGAGAGACAGATTGAGTGAGAAATAGGTGGCGGGCGGAGGAAGAAATGCACAAAAGGGGGACACGAACAACAATTCGGCAAAATGCTCGGTGGCAGCGTTGCAGCGACGCCGGCAGCGGCGACATCTATGTAGGTTTTTTGTTGTTGTTTTCACTTGGTGTTCGTGTTTTCCGTTTTTCTTTTGCGCTCTGCATCCGCCGCCAACGTCGCTGCCGACGCCGGCGTTCCCCGCACATCGCAAAAGTATGCGTGTGCGCCCCGCCAGTGTGTGTGTCTGTGTGCGCACACATTTTTCAGTTGACTTCGTTGAAATAATTTTCGTAACAACGATCACACTCGTTTGTATTGCGGAGACGGGCGGACGTACGTCGGCGTCGGAAGAGCTAGATAGCGAAAAACCCGAGAAACCGAAAAAAGCGAAAAACCGAAACACGCGAAACACACAGAGCGATTGAGAAGCGGGTGTAGTGAAAAAGTCGCAAAATAAAAACCGCTAAACGCGAGATAAAGTAACAGTGCGGTGGAAAAACGACGCTATTTTGTTTTACATTTTTTTTTTATTGTGCCCCAGCAAATGAGGAATATATAATACAACAATAACAACAACAGCATTAACAGAAAGCGGCAGCGGCAGCAGCAGCAGCAGCAGCAATCATATTAAAACTACAAATGCCTAAAATAATTCAATTTTTTTGCAATACACTGCAGACATGCAGTCAGCGCTTGTATGTGTAAGTGTAAGCAATATGTAAAAGCATACATATAATGTACAATGTATGAATAATTATATACAACAAAAAACAACAGCAACAACAACTGAAAAGTGCGCGCCTTGCACACACATAGGCATAAAACTTGCATACATAAACGTTTTACTGTGTGAGCGCGTGTACATGCGAGTGTGTGAGTGAGTGGTGAGCCGGGCCAGTGTGACCATAAAGAGAGAGCGCATTTATGCCGGCTCTCTCCACAGTACATCGTGCGTGAGTGCGTGCGTGCGTGCTCTCCCAATCTTATTTGTTTATTTTTTTTGTTCATCATCCAAATTTAAATACAAATTATATTACCAAGTTTAAACAATTAATTAATAAATAAATATAAATGTGTTCTTTTACATATAGCCCCTGAAATCAAACTGTGAAAACAACTACCACAACAAACTAAATAATCAATAAGAAAAGAAAATCCAGATAAATCGAAAGGAAGCAAAAGGAGATAATCAACGAGACAGAGCGAGAGAGAGGAGTGGTGAGAGAGAGAGAGAGACCGTGAGAGAGAGAGAGAGAGTGAGAGGAAGCCATGGCCAGCGAGGATGTGCAGATCACCAGCGTCATCGATGCCAATGGCCAAACTTTGCCCGTTCATGGCATCGGCTTCGGCGGTCCACCTGCTCCGCCTGTCAAACAGGAGCGTCCCGATGAAGGCGAAATCCGCGAGTTGGCCGCCAAAATGAAGGAACAACAAAAGCAACAGGCCGCCCAGCAGGCATCCCGTCAAGCGGCAATGCAGCAGCACTCGAATGGTGGCAATGCTGGCCAAATGCAACCGCCAATTACCAATGGTAACGGTCAGACGAATATCATGAGCTACCTGTCGCGCCATCAGAAGCTACCCAATGGCACCATGCAAGTGGTACCGGCCTTAACCGGCAACGTAAATGGCGTCCGTCCCAATGGCGCCACTGCAGATGCCGCTAAGGCAGCCGCCGCAGCGGAAACAAAATCCGGACCCTGCGACGAAGAATCCATTATGGGACACTTTGGCTGGGCCCAATTTGGTAAAGTCTCCATACCGTATATTTACCGGCAATCGGAGAAATACTGCTCGGTGCGCATGATTGAACTGAAGCTGCTGGGCAAATACCTCAACTGCCTGCATCCGGATATCTACTCCAGCTGCACATGTGTCCGTAGCTACTATATAACGGATGCCGAAGCCCGTCTCTTTATTGAGATCAATCACAAGCATTGTGATGGTGAATTTGGACGTGATATTTTCACCCAAAAGGATCTGGTTGTGCGTTTAAGCGATGCCAGTAAATTCTATCAATTTCTGGATATTTGCTATCGCAAATTGGTCTCCGGCAGCAAGACACCATCGGAGAAATGTGGCTTCATACGGATCAATAAGGAATCTGTTGTCCCGTATACAGTACGGAATAGCCAGCAAGTTGTACCGCTTTTCTATTTTGAAGGCGAAACGGAGAATTTGAAGACAAAGGCTGAACTCCTTAATGGCTGGGATTTGGCCTATTTGAAGTTCTGCTGCAAGGTCCAGGGCATTCGTAATGAGCTCTTCTCCAGCGAGAATGTGGCCGTCATTTCGCTGACTGACATCAAGAGTTACTTCCCCAATGGGACCGAATTTGAGGATTACTGGCCCAGCAAGGTGGTCGATTCGAATCTCCTGATTGGCAATCGTGCTAATGTCAATAATTCGGTCAATTGGACACGCCAGCCCTCGGCACCACCGCCAAAGATAACAACAAGCTCAAGCTCCGGTTCGGGATCGGGCTCGGGAGGCGGCAACAATGCCAGTGGACTGAGCAATTCCTCATCCTCTGGCGGCGGTCAGGTGCAGTCCAAGTCGCAGCAACAGCAGCAGCATGCCTCAGCAGTGACAGCAGCTGCGGCAGCCCAACAGCAGCATCTGATGAAGCAACGCGCAGCCGCAGCAGCCGCTGCGGCCAATGCCAACGGTGGAGGTGGCGGCGGGGGCGGTGTACCCAATGCTGCCAATAGCTTTGGGGCATCCCAGGCCGCAGCAGCAGCGGCAGCGGCCTTCAACTCACAGGCAGCGGTAGCGGCAGCCGCATCGGCGGCAATGCTCTCCCAATCGCAGAGCAATAACCGTATGCTATCGCAGGCCACCGTTCAGGCGCTGGCCAGCAGCGGTTGGATGTCCGGACAGAGTAACCTGCAGCTTCATGCCCAGATGATGGTGAGTCCCAGGGGAGAATTATATTTTTAGAGGATCATTTTTAACAAGGGGTATTTATATAGATATTATATGGAGAGGATCGCTTTAGAGGTTTAAATAGATAGATTTATATAGGGAAAGGTATTAACGATTGTCAAATCGAGTTTATAACGATTTGTAGTCTTTGATAAGGAAACACTTTCTCAAAATTTGACATAATATTTATTACTTATTTTATTTACATTGAGAATCTGATCATAGGTTTAATGTAATCACTTTAAAAGCCTTTCGAACCTTGTTGTACTTTCTAAATATGATCTGCATTATTATGGATGGTTAATAATTATAAACTTAAATAGAAAAGTTTATGATCTTTGGTTATATTTACTTTCTTTTAGAAGCCTTTTGAAAAGCCTTTAAGACCCTTGATCTAACGTCTATATATAATCTATATTGCTATAGATAGTTAGAAATAATAAACAAATACCAGCTTTTTAAGCTGAATGTTTAATTACTATTATTTGTTTAGACAGATTTCCGTTTAAGCCATAAGCTATACCGAAATTAAACCGTTCAATGACCTTTAAAACAACCGATAAATAATATATATATAGCTTGAGTTTATTAACTTTGTATATTTTGAATAATTATCAAAATAATTTCAATGGAATCATATTAAATATTAAATTTATGTTTAAAGATTTAAAGAGAATGTATGAAATTAGATTGTGAGTAATCTAATTATTATTAGCACGTGTTCTAGATAATTTTTTATTTGTAACTAGAATATTCTGAATTGAATGATGACTCATTTTGGAGATATGATTTCTGAATTCTTTGTTTTTGTTGTGGCTTTATAGATAAGGCAAAGATTTGACCTATATACATAGGTATTAGATTTTGGGGTGTAAACACTCCTTAATTTAGGTAGTGGAAAGATTTTTAGAAATAAACACACCCAATGGTAGACCTTATAATGAAATATATTTATTAAATATATATATATATACTTAGTTAAAAGAAGTATATATAAATAGTAAATAAATATATATTAACAGTTCGGGGTTATATTATAAAACTGAAGAGAAAACCTAATGAAGGTTGCTAGCTCTGAGAGTGATGACCTTTTAAAGATTAGATTTGGGAGATGGATTTGATAAGAAATAAGCCCTTTTTGTTACTTTACTAAAGTCCGAAGAGAATATAGTAATATTTATGTAGTATATTTCCTAATTATTTTCACTATTGTCAAAGTTTACTGTTTAAAATCTCCCCCATAGTGTATTTTGGAAATTAGGTCACTTCGCTTGGAGGAATTTTTGCTGTGTTTAAAACATGTTTGTTTGTTGTGTTTGCCAATGGGGAAAAGCTTAAGCCAAAGACTTTTACCTCACTCTCAGTTGGTTCCGTCTTCAGTTTCTGCTTCTGCTTTTGCCTCGTTCATCTTGGCTCAAAGAACTTGGTAAAGGCAACGATCGGGGGAATGTTTAAAGGGAGGAGGAGCGGTGGAGAGAGAGAGAGGGAGCTATTTATTTATGATGGAGGGAGGCAGTGGAGTGGAGTGGAGTGCATGGCCATGTTTAGTTGGCCTCGCTTACAAACTTACATGAGCTGAGCTATATAATATCTCTCTCTCGCTCTTACAGTGTGTGTGTGTGTGTGTTAGCTAGCAGATTTTTTCACAGTTTGGCAACAACAGCGCAGCAGCAGCAGCAGCGACGTCAGCTTTTGGAAACTAGGTCAACTCGGCATCGGTATCGGAATCGGTTGTGTGTGCATAGAGGAGAGTATAAGTCGGTGGCTCCACCACCTCCAGCATCTCGCTCCCGCTCCTAGACTTCCTCCTAGACAAATGTCGGTCCTCTCTTTCTCTCGCTCTCTCTCTCTCTCTGTCTAACATGTTGCCAACAACCTGTTGATGTTAATGTTGCTGTTATTCTTGTTGTAGTTGTTGTAAATACAGTGAAGCTGCTTTTAGGTGGATTTCTGTATAGTTTTAATGTTGAGCTCTACAAGAATTAATTAAAAAGCTTTAATTTAAATTCTTAATAAGTCTACAAATGGTAGTTTTGCTTGTTTAATTTAAAAAATACCTCGTTCTATTTAATGTAATGTCTATTACTAAAGTTCTGCCTAATTTTTACTTCAGTTAAAGTTATTATTAATTTTAATTTTTAGTACTCTTGCAGGGTATTATATTTCCGGTCAGAAGCCTAAAACTAAGTGAAGGAGTCATTTCCTACCCTATAAATCATATATATTCTTGATCAGCATCAATAGGCCAATCTTTCTAGCTATTTTCGGCAGAAAAAAATTTCAAAAAATTTTTCAACATTTTATTTGGTTAAAATTGACAAAAATTTAACTAAAAAATTCAATTTTTTACCATTTTAAACAGAGTATGCAGATTTATAAACCTGATAAAAACTAACATAGAACTGCTTTCCGAATTAAAATTAATGTTTTTTTGACTATGTTATGAGTTTTTAAAACTTTGATTAATCAAAAAAATTCGTATATAAAAATATTTATTTAAATAAAGCTAATATTTGAAGTTATGATCGATTTCCGATTCTATCCTATAATTAAATTGCAAACTGCAAAGGGTATATACACTTCGGCTTCATGAAATTAGTTTCTTGTTGAGTTTTTCCCTGATTTGATTTCTATATCCCGTACCCACGCTTCATTTTATTTATTATAAATGTTTAAACTATTATAGCCATTTCTGCCAAATTAGATGACAACATTCCTTTAGGCTTTATTCGGTTTGTAGAGTATCTCATTTCTAAAACCCAATCATAGTTTCATTAATGAAGATATTAATATTATTTCTATTTCTGAGGAATTTTTCGATTTCATGTTTTCGGGGCTTATAAAAAATCTCGCTCTTTCTCCTTTTTTTTTTGTACATTAATATAGATTATTATGAGTAAACTTGGTGCTATTGAACTTGATATTGAGAGTAAATGGCAATCTTATCAAATCGAAATTATAAAACGTAAAACGTAATCACATTCAATTGTAAAAATAGAACGAGAGAGGCCTTTAAATGGTTAATAGGAGGCCATTAATCGATATTGGGTTGAGTTAAATGATGCAATTAACTTCCGCCTACTTTGCTTTAGTATGTGTATGCATTAGTAATTGCAATCTTAAGTCTTTAATAGCATTGGAAACTAGGTCAAAGAAATTAAAGGAAAATATTATCAATATTTAAGCAGGGAAAAATGTGTGACAAGAGAGGTTTAGATTTGTAGTTCCTAGAATCAAGGGTTCCTTAGAGGAGATGTGGGTGTCGTTTTGTATAGATTTTGTAGGTTTTATTTTTAAAATTATTATTAATTTATTTATTTTTTTTTTAATCCTTCCAGCAGACACATGCAAATGCTAATCGCGTGGGCAGCTATCGTGAGCACATGAATAACCTAATGATGAGCGGCAGCAGCCGTCAACCGTATTCCTACAATAATCCTGCGATCTCCATGTCCTCGGTGAACAGTCACAGCGGTGGTGGTGGTAATGCTCCACCGCCACTCGTCCGTTCGGCAGCAGGACAGAATGCTAACCATTTGTAAGTACACATTACATTTTATATAGTAGCACTTTATATTCTCTATTTCCCCCCCACTACCCACTACTGCAAACCAATTCTAAAGCTAAACAAAAAGAAAAAAGAAAATTGTTTTTTTACCTCCTTTTCCTCACAATCTATATATTATATATATATAAATATTTACTTTTGTTTTTATATTTAGTATTTGTTGATTTTATTTTAAATCTCGGATACAAAATCCGCGCAGAAATTGTGTTTTTCAAATTTTGTTGTAATTCGTTTTTGCAAAAACAAAAACAAAACCAAAAAAAAATAATATATATCAAACAAAAAATCAATATATTCCTCTTTTATTTTATTCGCTGTTGTTGTTTATATATTATTATTACTATTATTCTTATCATTATTATTATAATTACAATTATAATAATAAGCACATCTTACTAAGTAGCTCTAATAAGGGTTGAGTTCTCAATGTCTAGGCCCGAAAAAATCGATCAGTTTTTGATGGGCGTGGCGCGTGCTTAATTAGTATCTATTCTTAAATAATGCTTAGTAGCAGTAAATAGTAAATCGATTACAACGCATTAAATGCTGGGTGTAGTAGTTCTTATTTTATGGGGGGGAAAATTCGAGAGGCTTTGACATTGAGAAATCGCTGCTTAAGTCCAAAATTTTCTCAGCCATTAGGGTGTCCCACTACACATACATATCTATTTTATATATTTTGATTAGATTTTGTTTACAAATATATGCATTTCATTTTGAAGTTGTTTCTTTTTTCTCTCTTTGCTGTTAAAGAATTCTAATTAAACATAAATTATAAAGAAATATTAACTAGAATTACATAAGGGTGGCACAGGATTTCTTAAAATTTTAATTTAAGAACAACTTTATTTGGTATTAAAATATATACAATATAAAAATAATTTTTAAATTAAATCTGAAAATTAAAAAGAAAAAAATTAAGGTGCCACACGATTTTTAATTTAAGGGTATACACTTATTATTCTTACTTTTTTGCTATCTCCCTTAAATGAACAATAAACAAAATTTCCACACATTTATTTGTTGTCATTACACATTTTAATACAAAATAGAAATATATTCAATTACCGAAATGTTTTCGGACATTGTGCACGCATTATATTAAAAATTTTGGATCTGTGATTTTTTTTTTTAATATAAAATATTACAAACAAAAATACAAGTAGTTCTCGTTCATCCATCTCTCTCTCTCTCTCTTTGTCTTTCTCTCTCTCTTTCTCTATGCTCTTTGTCATGCCACACATAAAGATTTGAGCTTTGTTATATGAAAGTTTTTAACAAAATTTGTTTTCAAAATATAAATTAAACTGGTACAAAAGAGAAAGAAAAACTGCATTTTCATGTTATTTAATTATTGTTAATTCAGTGTGTTTTGTGTTAGAAAATTATAATTGTTTTTCTCGCGTTTGTTCGTTGGTAGTTTTTTTGTTATGATTTTATGTTTTTCAAAATATCCTCCAAAAAAGAAAAACACCCAAAAAAACCCATCCATATTACATATTATTTTATCCCGCACTCTTCGAACTCAACAAATTTGTACCCAAAAATAAAACCGAAGCGAAACGAAATTTTCAAAAATTGTACTAACCCACGCGCTTATTTTCTCTTTTTTTTTATGTGTTATTAAAAGACGTTTTATCTGAAAAAGAACTAAGCTATAACGGTACCTCTATCTCGGAGGCGTGACAAGGTTGGAATACCTATACACTATAACGCTCGCATTGGGATTAACCACGCACACACACACAAACACACACACACACTTCATAATTAAACCCAGTCGAAAGTAGAACTAAAATCAAATAAATAACCCACACACACATATCAGAAACAACACAATACAACACACCACAAAACACCACAACACACCACAAACTCCTTCAACAATGCACCAAGGCTCGCATCCTGTACATACATACATCATCCTGCTGTAAAGAGTTACTTTTGTGTTTTAGAGCATTAATCGGATGGTATCCCTTCTAGCAATTGCATGTTTTTAAGTCCTTAACAAAGAAATTAAGTTTAAATGGAAAGTAGAATAAAGTTTATACTCTAAATATATATAAAATTAATTAATAAAGCATATTTGTACCATGTATTTGTTTCTTTTACTTTCAAATGAAATGAAACTCCCCATTGTATATTATTTTTAATGTATTTTTTTTTTTTTTTTGCTCTAAAACTGTTCTTGTTTCCTTTTCCTTAATTTTTTGTTGGTTTTTCTTTTTTTCTCTCTTCTTTTTTGTCTGATATATAATATAAATAAACCTTTAAATCTCTTTTGGAGAGACTAAATATACAAAAGAAAAAAGGAAATAAAAATGAACTACAACATATATATTTTGAAAAACATAAAATCGTATTTTAAATATATTAAAAACACCCAACTGAATTTACATTAATCTATGGTTAAAACTATATTTATATATATAATTCTTTTTGTTTTCAAATATTAAACATATAAATATATAGATATTTATTCATTTATATCGAAAAGCAGTTATAAAAAACAATTGTCAAATTTTTTTTTTAATTTTAAAGGCTGTGTGTACTGACTACCTCTAATGGTATCTTGTTGCGCGCATACAACACACATATACATACCAATACACACTTACACATACACTCACACATTTAACGGGGTGACTCACGACGCAAAAAAGTTAAAAAAAAAAAACAAGAAATATAAAATAAGGGGGAAAAACAACAAAGCAGCGCCAACAAACTGTGAGAACAAGCTTTTTTTTTATTGGTGGTGGCAGGTTTTTTTTTAACCCCGTTCGGCCCCACCTCCACCCATCTCTCTCTCTCTACTCCCTCTTCTCATTCACTTACTCACTCACTCACAAACACAACAGCAACAACAAACATACACTCAACAGAAAAAAAAGTTATAAAAAGTTGAACAGATCCTAGATACATTATATATAATGCGTGTACAAGTTGAAAAATTATATATATTACACATTCTTATAATTACTTCGATATTACTTCGATGTCAGGGCAATTGATAAATTCAGAAAGAATGAGGAATATAGAGATAATGAAAGCTTTTTCTTGTGTCTTTAAAAATAATATTAAAACACTAAAAACAAAGAACAGACAGCAAAGAGAGAAAACAACTATAAGAAACAAAAATATTCAACAATCTTTAGTCAACAACAACAACGATTTAGAACAATTTATAAACACTACATATAATATCGATAATTTTACTATTCGCCTCTGGCTTCTCATTTGTTTTTCATCGGCAGCCGTCGAGTGCAAAACCAATATCCATCGAATTATCGATATATGCACTATGTACACAGAGGTGGCAGAAGGAATAAATAGAACAAGCAGTTCAGTGGATGAAAGCAAATCAAGACAAGCAAGAAACTAAGAGACAATCAAGAAACCAAGACAAGCAAGAAACAAAAGAAAAGACAAGCAAGTTATCAAGAAACCGAGAGCAAGCAAGAAGGCACAAAAATCAAGAAAGCAAGAAACGAAGCAAGCAAGATATCTCAAGCAAGCAAGCAAGCAGTGCAGAGACCCCCCCAAAGATCACAAGCAAGAACTAGTCCTGTTGCAAACAATTTTTTTTTTTAAATCTTTTTAAGCTTGTAGAAGAAACCTATTACAACAAAAACAATTGAAAAATACAACAACTTGTAAAAAAAAAAAATAAACAAAAAAAAAGATGACAATAAAATAACAAAAACATGTAAAAATAAAAAAGAAGAGAAATAAGATTTTCGGGGCGGTCAACTTATGTGTATTGTATATAATGTTTCTAGGTCAAATGTCGAGCTGGTTCAACAACAACAACAACAGACTCAACACCAACAACAACAACCGCAACAACAACGACACCAGAACAGCACTTACAACAATCAACAACAACTCCAACACTCTTCTTCACACAACAACAACAACAGTAGTAACAACAACCATCACCAACATCACCAACACCATCACCAACATCATCACCATCATCATGCCTTAGCCAAAAGCAACCACATGAACGGTGGTGTTGGCAACTCCTCCTCATCAAACTCTCCTGCTGCAAATTCATCAACAGCCGCTGCTGCAGCGGTTGCCGTAGCCGCTGGCTATGTTCAGGCTCTGCTAGGAGGCGGTAATGCAGGCGGTGGAACAGGGACTGGTGCTGGCGGAACAGGAGCCGGTGGAACAGGAACAGCCGGAACAGGTGCTTCCTTCAACTACAACCTGCCATCGACACGTGCGGATTACACCAATCTAGCGTTGTGGAATCAACTGACACCCGCCCAGCGTTTGCTATTCAGTCAGCAGTTAAAGGGAGGAGGAGGAGGTGGTGGCAATACACCAGGCCTAGGAGGAGGTGGAGGAGGAGCTGGAGGAGGCGGAGGCAGCAATAAGAACTTTCCCGCATTACCCTCACTACCCCTAGACACGGATTTAATCACTATGCTGGATTACAATAATCCAAATAAAGTGAACAAGTCAAAGGGAATGAGTAATAATAATAACAACAATAATGTGGTTACATTTACGAAACCCATTGTGCCGCCCCTGATCTCCGATGGCGGTGGTTCTGCTGAGATAAGTCTGACCAAGAGCGGCAGCCGAAGTAGTAGCAGTAGCAGCAGTCGAGGTGAAGCTCCTCCTGCAGTAGCCAGTGGCACCACCATACCCTTGAACTCCACGCAGGCCCTGGAGGATTTTGCCAAAAAGTGCACTGTGATGACGGATGAGATGCGTGCGGTTATCCAAAAGGTGCTGGCCAATCCGGATCTCTCGACATTTATACAAACAAATAATAGCAGCGGAGGCGGAGGAGCAGGTGCTGGAGGTGGTGGTCACATGCTACCATCGTATATATCACCGCCAATGTCACCGGCAATGGGTGGAGCCGGACTAAGTAATGTGGCCACTCTAACCTTAGCCTCTAATCCGAATGTGACAATAACGCCACAATTGCCACCAGGACATTTTCTCCACTCGCCCTCGAGTTCATGTTCCAGCTCCAGTGCATCCAATACGGCAGCGAGTCCATTGAGTAGCGGCGGTAATGGTGGAAGCGCCAATCTAGGTTTAGGTTTAGGATTAGGTATAGGAATAGGTAGTAACATTAGCGGAGGAGGTGCAACAGCTGCCGGGAGCAACAGTAACAACAGTAGCAGCAGCGGCGGTGGTCGCCAAAAGAGTGTGATTTGTTCCACCAAAAGCAATAGCCTGCCCATGGCCATACTCTCGCTGGCCGGGAATAATCATGGGAATGGGAATGGGAATGGTAATAATCATAATCCTGCGGGAATGGGGCGTCGCAACAACAACAACAACAGCCACAACAACAATTATGGTCGTCAGTCACACAGCCACAGCAATAGTACTAATAGTAATAGCCATAACACACAATCCACAATCAGCACACAACAATCCACAGTTACACCCACTGACGTTATCGATCTGTCCTCCTCTCGAAGGTCACTGGCAGCCTCGGCAGCCTACCTGCAACAGCACTCATCCGCCGTGGTGGCCCAGCAGCAGCAACAAGCAGCAGCGGCCGTGGCACAGCAACAGCGTATTGCCGCCGCAGTGGCACATCATGCCCAGCATGTCCAGCAAAATGGACGCAGTTCCGGTAACTCCAATTCAAATTCCAGTGGAGCCAATGGTAATAATTCATCAAGTGGTAATAATAATGCTGGTAGCGGTAATTCCTCATCCACTGGTAATGGTTCCACTGGTAACTCATCCAATTCGGGCTCAGGTGGCTCCTCGAACAGTGCCTCGATGCATCTGCAAAGGCATGCGGCACTGGCGGCAGCCGCTGCGGCGGATAGTGCCCAAAGGTTGTGCATAATCCCAGAGATACCCACGAACAACATGAACCTAACACCGTACAAGGTGCAAAAGGTGTGCGTGGATAAGCATCTGGTGCCGTGCATTAATATGAAGGCCTACAATGATTCCGAGCAGCTGATGACCCTCATTGAGTTCCAGAAGAACTTCTTTCCATCGGTGCCATTGGATCACTGCAAGCGATTGATCGAGGCGCTGGGCGTGGAGCTCTACAAGGCGAATCGGTGAGTTATAAATACTATATATAAAATTAAATCGAAACTAATAATATTCTTTTACCATCACCAACAGGCGGCAGGTGCAAATCCTAATGGAGTTTGATCGGAATTACAATGAGAATATGCCGCTGGTGCAGGTGCGCGATATAATCAAATATATGACACAGCTGACATTTATGACGCGCCAGTCGGAGCAGCCGCCGGCCAAGAGGACGCGCACAAGCTAGGAATTAAGCTGGGGAGCACAACATTTGCCACAACAATTAACAACAATAAACGTAAAATCAGCAGCAGCAGCAGCAGCAGCAGCAGCAGCAGCAGCAACACCAGCAGGAGCAACTACAGTCCATACCAGATCATCAGGATCATTAGGATCAGCTGGGACGGCTCCTGGTTCGCAGCGAAGACGAGCCTTGACGCCGCCAGCAAACCTTAGCGTTGATATACTAAGCAGACGCAGAGGGGGAGCCTTGGCCCCGCCACCGGCACCACAACAGGATCTGGAACAGCAGAAGCAAAAGCAAAAGTCCTCACTACATCCTTCTACACACATAAGCAACACATACGAAATGTTGTACTCCCACAACCAACAACCAGCACAGCCACAGTCACAGCCACTGCACCAAGCAACAACACCAGCACACCTGCAGCATGAGCAGCAGCGTTTGCTTAAGAAGCGCCAACATGCAGAGCCAACGATTACCAAGAATGCCAAGTCGGCAGCCCAAAAGATGGCCGAGGCCGAGCATGCCTATTTGTCCAATTTGTATGGCAAGGCGGCGGCCAGTATGTTGAGTCCACCGCTGCCCGATTGGGAGCATCAGCAGCAGCTAATGCGTCAGCAACAACAGCAGCAGCAACGGCAGCAGCAACAGCAGCAGCAAGAACAGCAGAAGCAGCAACAGCAGCAGCAGCAACAGCAGCAGCAACAACTGCAACAGCAGCAGGAACAACATCAGCAACAACAGCAGCAACGTCGACTGGCAACGCGAACCTCACAGCAACAGCAGGCGGCACCATCTCGGCATATAATGCACCGAAGGCACAGTGTGTGTGCCGCTGGTATAGCCAGCCTATCGCCCGCCGTTGGAGCCGCCTCTTCCAGCACCACCGCCACAACAACTGCTTCCTCCTCCACATCGCCGACATCGTCGGCGGCGGCAGCTGCTGCCCTAGCTGCGGCGTCCTATTATGGCAATGCAGCGGCAGCAGCAGCAGCGGCGGCATCCTTTACGGCACCATATCAGCATCATCATCATCATCATCACCATGCAGCAGCTGCAGCAGCGGCGGCGGCAGCAGCAGCAGCGGCACACCATCATCATCATCATCACCATCATCATCATGCAGCTGCAGCAGCAGCGGCGGCAGCAGCAGCAGCAGCAGCAGTGGCCAATGCAGCGGCAGCAACAAATCATCATCATCAACATGGGCAGCCATCGCCGACGATATATCCGCCAACGCCGCCGCCATCGGCGCCATGGGTGCATCCCTGGGCCTATGCGGGCGATGCGCCATTCTGAGGAAGGTCCAGCCGAAGGACATAGAGAAACATTGTACATTATTTGAGGTTCTAGGAGTGATAAGCTAATATTTATTTGTTTTTTTTTTTTTTTTTTTTTTTCTGTATCTCCTATCTTTTGTGAGAGGGAGGAGGGAGGCGTATAAAGAGAGAGAGAGAGAGGGATTAGTTACTAAGTAGGCTTAAATTTAAACAAATTTCTCGGCATTATATGCCAACGTAAACAATAATCGACGATAATATATATATATCTATCTATATATATATACTTATTATATATATATGATGAGCTGCTTGGATTACATCAAATACGTTTTTGGACAAAATGAGAACTCAAAGAACTGATTACATTTTATTGTCAAAAAAAAAAAGATAGAACACAAACGAATCATACACAAATCCCATACTTTTCGTATTAAATATTATGTTTATTTCATTTTTTTTGTCTACGCCTACGCTCTTTATATATATAGAAATTATAACAAGAAGTCAGTCAAGAAATTAAATTTCTTGCGTTTCAAATTAACTTAAAAAAAAAGGAAAGAAAGAAAACCAAAACAAAAAGGATATAGAGAAGCTCGACTTCTCAATTATTCCTGCTAAAGATTCGGTATCGTCATCAAAGCAAAGCAGCAAAGCATTAATCCTAAGCGAAAACAAGTGTATAATAATTAAACAATTTCCAAATCCTTACAAGCTACAACTAAAAAATCAATACAAAAACAAACTAAACTAAAATACACACATTCAAAAAGATGAAAGGAATAAAGAACTATGTTAAAAACATACAAAAATCCAAAACAAGATAAAGAAACAGAAAGCAGTGTATGTATATATCGAAATATATGTATGTGTGTGTATGAGAAAATATTAAATATCCGTTTTATGGATTTAATTTAACTTAAAAACCCATCAACAAATAATATATATATATTTTACTGCATTAAAAACATTATTTTTTATGTATTAAAAAAATGTTTTTTGTGCATTCATAAAATTTTTCTCGTACTGGAAAAAATGCTTTTGTTTTTTAATCATTAAGAATATAATTTTTTTCAATACAATTTCCACTCTGTTCCTTCTTTATTCACTCAACTCTCACCACTATCGTTTATAAGTTAAAGAACGCTGTTATTAATTATTATTATTACTATAAGTTATTGGGCAAAATGTGTTTAAAAGGAAATTTTAGTTGTAAGCTGTAAAAACAATAAATTAAGCATATTTTATAATTGTCATATTATTGTTAGGTAAAAACAACTACATTAAAAACAAAAAGAAAGTAACGCCGTCAAAGTATTTATCGAAAGTGTGTTTTTTTAGTTTTTCATAATTTTTTTGCCAGTAACAAAAGCAAACTAAAAGCATAACGGAAAATAAAGAAATGAAACAAAAATCTAAAATCAGAATCAAAAATTCTTTAGTTGTAATTATTTCACGGGTGGTTAAAACGAAGAGCCTTAAAAGCTTCAGTTTGCTGTTAACTTGGCCAAAAGGCTGTGAGGGAAAGAGCTTTTGTGAATAGCTTTTGTAAGATTAACAGTAAATATAACAGTTGCTGTTAAAGTATTTATTTATTTTTTATTTATTTATTTATAAAAATATTAATATAAGCAAGATTGGTTTAATATTTCTTTAGCTGACTTTAAATTTTTGTTTGTATATATTTTGTATATGTATATATTTTTTGCTATATTTTTTTATACATATATGTATATACATATTTAAAAAAACGCTTTATACTAAGATCTTCCGACTCTATGAAGTATTTGCATTTATTCTTGATCAGCATCGACAGCCGAGTTGATCTAGCTGTGTCCGTTTGCCTGTCCGTTTGTCCGTTTCTACGCGAACTAAAATCCCATTTTCCATTCTAAATGAAACTTTGGTGGTGGTCTTCTTCTACTCTTCTTCTACTTCTACTCTAACTAGTATATAAATCTGAACTGGCCCAATCGGACGACTATATCATATAGCTGCCTTAGGAACGGTCGTACAATTTTTAGGAAAAAAATATAACTTTCCCAGTTTTAATTTTTTGAAAGGGCTACATCATTAAAATTATCGCAAAATTTAACAAAAATTGCATTTTTTTTTTAAATGTCTTTTATAGATTGCTAAATTATTAAATATTTTTATAGGAGAATACAAGAGTTTTCTCCTTGACTTGCGATAGTGTTGTTTATTAAACATTTAAGCGGGTGACAATTTTAGATCTTTCTTTATAAAGTCCCTATATCGACGATATATTTAGAAATTCAGCCATTTAAAGTACTAAAACTAACTGAAATATACAGGAGGGTATAAATATTATTTTTAGAATATTTCCTTTAATTATTATTAACTTTTCTAATTCAAAACAATAACATTTTTAGCAAGGCGCCTAACAGCACCTATTGTGCAAGAAAAGCTTAAAGCTTTTCTTTATTTTCAAATATATTTTCCGCCAATAAAAGGAGCATGAAGATAAACTCCAATAAGAAAAAAGGAAACATTCCATAAAAATTTAAAAAACCAAGGTACAAAATGTTTTAATTTTTAAGAGAAAAAAAAGAGCTATAAAATTGCACAGATATTTAAATGGCAGCTCAGATGTCCCGTGTCGCCCTTGTCAAATGAAGTGCAACATTTGCATTCCCTTACCACTGTTTCTCATTTTGAACATTTTCCGGGGGGGATTTTCCGAACATTTTCCTGAACACTGTGACCTCCTCACCTCATCGCCAACCCCCGCGGCCGAGGACAAATTGCCATGAAAACTGGTAAAACTGTGTACGCGTGCATGGGCAATAAAATACTTTTGGGGAGCCAACTGTGCGGAAAAACTGCAACAGACCAAAACACTGCCAACGAATGAGAAGTTTAAGGGAATTTCCCAGTGTAAGCGCAAGATAAACATGACCCCTGGGAGGGCAACAGAGGGCAGGATGGGTGGGCAAAGAGCGGGTGGTTATTGCAACTTTCGTGTCCACTGTGAGTGAGTGAGTGTGTGTGTGTGTGTGTGTGTTCGTGTGTCCTGCGTGGTCCCGTGAGCCCTGCGTGTAAACAAACGCACATGGCTGCCGGGGCAGGGTTACAGGGAAACTGCAATAATAGCGAAAGATACAGGAAGATGGGATGAGAACCAGAAATACCCTCTCCTTTGTCGAAAATCATTAGAACAGCACAGATTCTCTCTACCAGCAAAATTCCCTGTTTTCTCGCTATGTAAATAGGAAACAATTTTACAGGATCTGGGTAAGAAAAATAAAGATACATATTATCTTGCACATACTTTGAAAAGAGAACATCAAAATTCTCTGTCTTCTCTATTTGTCTCTCCATTTACCTCTTATATATCTCTCTATGTCTATCTATATATCTATAGATCTTTATCTCTAACTTTCTAAATCCATAACTTCCTGACTCTATAGCTCTCGAGCTCAGTAAGTCTCTAACTCTAACTCTCTAACTCTACAACTCTCTAACTCTATTGCTCTCTATCTCTCTATATCTCTATATCTCTCTTTTTCTCTATCTCTCTATTTCTATATTTCACTAACTCTCTTACACTCTAACACTCTAACTCTATTGATCTCTATCTCTCTATATCTCGCTTTATCTCTATCTCTCTATTTCTATATCTATCTATTTCTCTATCTTTTAATTTCTCTATCTCTCTTAAGGCCTTGGGTTTACTCTACATCACTAATTTTCCGCCAAAAATGAACCCCTTGCATACACCTTATAGTCATCCAAATACATATATAAATATATATATGTACATATGCATTTGACTTTATGCCATATTTCGCGTCATTTAAAAAAAAAAAAAGTTGATCCTTTGCGGCTGCAGCGTCCTTTTCTCGCCCCAAAAGCGAAAAAGTGTAATTCCCGCAAATAAAACATGGCAACCGCCATGCAAACAAAGCAGCGAACCAACAATAACAGAAAACAGGACAGAAACAAAAAAATAGAGGACACCGAAAATTTGTTTAAAAATATTTATGAAATATACACAAATTGTTTATGAAGTAAAACCGCAAACGTTTCATTTTGGTGGCAGGTCATGGCACTGGGGGAAAAACTCCGAAATCCGATTTGTCTCGCATCTCGTCCTCCTGGAAAATCAACTGGGATTTGTGGTCACCGCAGATATATACATACATATATGTACATATGAATGTATATACATATATGCATATGGCCGAAGGATGTAATTTCAGGAATATGCGGTTTCATATCGATACGCAGACATGGGCTGCAGGTAATCTTTAAATATTTTTGGCAATACAGCCAACACTTAGTCTTTAATGCTGAGCAGTTTTCTTTATAATTGAATATATTTTAGAGTTGAAAATAAGCGATTTCCACATATATAGATATTTTTATTTTATAGATTAGAATGATTATTGATTATTCGCATTCTTTGAAAATATATTTATTAATATTATTATATGACACATTTTTCTAAATATCAAAGTTAAAAAAAATTCATAACTCAGTCAAAAATGCATTAATTTTAATTCGGAAAGCAGTTCTATGTTAGTTTTGATCAGGTTAATAAATCTGCATACTCTATTTAAAATGTAAAATTTTTAAATTTTTTGTTACATTTTTGTCAATTTTAATTCTCATAAAATTATGAAAAAATTTTGAAAATGTATTTTTCTGCCAAAGGTAGCTAGAAAGATTTGCCTGTCAATGCTGATCAAGAATATATATGATTTATAGGGTCGGAAATGACTCCTTCACTAAGTTTTTAGCTTCTGACTAAAATTATAATCCCATTTTTTAATCGATATTAACTATATTTTTATATGA
This sequence comes from Drosophila serrata, assembly GCF_035046125.1. Classification (NCBI taxonomy): domain Eukaryota; kingdom Metazoa; phylum Arthropoda; class Insecta; order Diptera; family Drosophilidae; genus Drosophila; species Drosophila serrata. The sequence goes on along the minus strand of NW_028257174.1, from coordinate 1,752,761 downwards.
CACATTTTCCTAAAAATTAAAGTTTAAAAAATTCATAACTCAGTCAAAAATGCATTAATTTTAATTCGGAAAGCAGTTCTATGTTAGCTTTGATCAGGTTAATAAATCTGCATACTCTATTTAAAATGTAAAAAAATGATTTTTTTTTTTGTCAAATTTGTGTCTATTTTAACCCAAATAAAATTTTGAAATTTTTTTGAAAATTTATTTTTTTGCCGAAGATGGCTAGAAAGATTCGCCTGTTAATGCTGATCAAGAATATATATGATTTATGGGGTCGAAAATTATATTTTCACTAAGTTTCAAGGTTTTGACTGAAATTATAATACCCTGTAAAGGTATGCAGTATCTTCTGTTACAGTTTGGGACATTCTGACGACTGTGACTTCTATTTTTCTTGAAAGTAATTCCTATTGATATATTTATAGGTTTTATTATTTACTTATTATTATTATAATATTATATTTTTTAATATTTTCCCTTTGCGTCTTAGAAAACCCCATAACCTCCTTGGATTTCTCCTGGCCACCGTGACACCCTCCTTCCTCGAAAGCTTTGCCTTTGTCTGTCTTATTAATTATTTTCTTTATTATTTACTTGTTTAGGTGGTTCTTTAGGACAGCACAGGACTCCTAAATTTCTGGAGAACCGCTCAGGACCGAACCAGTTGACTTTGGAAGTCGACAAAAAAAGGTGCCACCACTTAACCATCATCAAGGGCAGGAAAAGTCTGGCTTCGCTTTTTGTTCTCTTTCGGTGTCTAATTAGAGGCTGACTAATTGATGAGTGGCCCCTTTCGCAGCGCACAAAAAAACGGAAAGAAACCGAAGGACACAAGTGATTGACAAGCAGTTTCATTGTAAGGACAATGTCCGCCCCGGAGTTAGTCGAGTCATGACGAAAAAAAAGTAGAAAGTATATAGGAGCCAGCAAATTGCTATCCCTGCTTTTTTTTTTTTGTCATCATCCTCCGCAAAGTTTTTGGTGCCCGCCTACGATCCTTTGTTTCACCGTTCCCATTTCCATTCTACCAAAATCAGGCGCTACCCCCCACTGACCACAATGTATGGCCGGACATTATTCAAAGGACCAAACCTCGTCGCATCCTTGCCGCTTCGCTCGCTGGTAAAACAAGCGCGAAAACATAATGAGCATATAAATAGACAAACAATCACCAACCGAAGTTCCACCGCACACGACCTGCAAACCCACAACGGACAAGCACCCAACACCACCCACATTCAAGGACCCATCACACCGTTATCCACCACACTGGCGAGGTGAGTTTGTCCTTTTACCTTCTATTTCGAAACAATAACGTTTAGTCGGCAGCTAGTCCTGCCGGCATTCACATCGAAGAGAGCATATTATTGAATTTTATTGAATATATTATTATTTTTACCTAAAATTAGAGTCTAATGGGTTATCAGACTTGAACTTTAAATTCATTAGGATTTTTCCCAATTTTTTATATATTTTTTTAGGCTTGGTAGTGCTGAAAGTAATATTTTTTAAAGATGGCAGCCCCTGCATGCTTTATTTTCGCGCCTGGCAACACTGGACTCTTATCCTTTGAAATTCACTTCTTAAATTTTCCACTGAATATTCTTATTATTTTTATTTAAATAAAATAATCTTAAAAGAACTAAATATTCCAAGCAATATTTTGCACAAAACAAATCTGTTTTGTTTTGTTTTTACCCTTCAAATAAATTTGTATTTATTTGCAATTTCTCCCCTGAGGAAAATGGTTTACTGCCATAAAAATAAAAAATAAAAAAGATGTATATATTATTGAATTCATTCAACCACATAAATTGTACTTTTTGGGCCTTCTAATGCACACACACACATTGTTTATAGTAAATTGTTTCACCTCTGTTCGAGTGGAATATTTTAAAATAAATACTACTTGTATCTATATATCCTGTATGTATACAAAAAAATGTGTCTGGGCAAATTGTTTTCATTCCATTTGGCATTGCCAAAGTTCTGTCTGTTAACTTCCTGTTTTGCTTTATTTTTATTTTTTTTTCATTTGCACTTTGTTGCCATTTTAAATTTCTCATACTCATTGTATCTTTTGTTTTTGTTGAGCCTGTTCGCCTGCGCTTTCTGCTTTGTTTTGTTATTTTTTTGTAGCTGTAAATCGAATTTGGACACGCTTAGATAACTTTTAGATTTATTTATTTTAACATTTTTGGCGGCTAGCGCTGCAAATTTATTGGACACATTTGCTGCCCGGCTGGATCGATATTTTGGTTTAAAGATTCAAATCAATTTAAATATGTTGATAGAGGATTTAATAAACAAAATGAATAGGTAATGTCTTAGGTATACTTTTTCTGACAAAGCTTTATTTCTTATCAGATAAACTTCTTCCTCTGTATATTGTTTGTAAATTCATTATTCATGCTTTAAAATAATTAATTTTTCAGTGGTTTCCTTTTTTCAAGCCTAGAAATGCTTCACTTTATCCTTTTCCGGACATATAACTCCTAACTGCTTGCGTGTCAAGCCTGGCAATGCTGTCCAGTTTCAAGGATATATATTTTTTCACCTGGCAATGCTTCTAGCAAGGGTTTTTTAATCTGGCTTTCTTTTGTCCTCTTTTCAGATTTTTTCTTGAATTTCTTTTGACTTAAAGCTAAACCTTGTACATATTTCCCCCAGCAATTGCTGAACCTTTCATTATGCCAACTGTTTCCTTAAGTGGCTCTCTCTCTGTGTGTTCTGGCTATCCTGTTTCGTTCCGTTGTGTACGCATAACATTGCATTACCACAATGACCACTCAGATTCGGTTAGACTTGCCAGCAGCTCCTCCTCCACCCCCTCCGTCCGGTGGGGTCATCTTACATTTTCATTAACTTAAAATAACAACCGAAAAGTTGTGCAACCGAAACCGGATCTCAGGGCTAGAACTAAAGTGGGACTTTTCGGAAAGAAAAAGCAAGAGTGGGCACTTCATACATAAACATTAGTCGGACGTACAATATTTTTTGATATGCCTTAGTGTCCAGCTACCGAAAATCCTTCGCAAAACCAGCCACCTTCGAGGGAGCCAAGCGTAACGTGCAATTTTTATTATTATAGCCAGGAAAGGGCTCTCGCCTAGAGACTGTTGTTAACTTTTCTCGATGGCAAGGACATTTCAAATATGCTGCAATAAAAAAAGAAGAACCACATGAATTCTAAGATACATACCGTTAGTAAATATATCCTTACCCAGGATCAAAAGCTTGAAAATAAATGAAGGAGACATTTCCGACCCCATGAATCATATATATTCTTGATCAGCATCAACAGGCGAATCTTTCTTTTCATCTCCGGCAGAAACATAAATTTTCAAAATTTTATTTGGGTTAAAATAGACACAAATTTGACAAAAAAAATTATTTTTTTTTTTAGCGATTTAAAAGAGTATGCAGATTTATTTAATATATAGAATTTTGTTTTTCGTTTTATAAAGATCGGAATACTATATAATATAACTGCCTAAGAAACAGGTGTTAAATGTCGAGGATCAGTAATTATTTATGAACATTAAGTATCAATGAAAATTAAGTAACTATAACAGGAAGTAACTAGCATATGACCATTAAGTAATTATGATCAGTAAGTATCAATGAACATTAAGTAACTATGATCAGTAAGTAACTATGATCAGTAAGTTTCAATGAACATTAAGTATCAATGAACATTAAGTCACTTTGAACAGTAAGTATCAATGAACATTAAGTAACTCTGAACATTAAGTATCTATGATCAGTAATTAATCATGATCATTGAGTATCTATGACCAGTATGTATGTATATGTGATCAGTTACTAACTTTGAACACTTGTAAACAATGACTTGCAAATTTGTAACACAACACATTTCCGAGACGTGGCCGGCAGCAGTCACTTCGTTCCGGGGAGGTTATAACTAGTTGGGAATCATAGCACACATGTGCGAGATTTGTTTTTGAGCAAATTCAAGAGCAAGCTATTTAATTGAAACTATCGAGTTATTCTTCTATATAATTTCACTAGTATATAAGTCGGAGCATTGCGGATCGGTGGACTATATATATACATACATATATATAGCTGACATAGGAACAATCGGACGATTTATAAAACTATGACCAGTAATTAACTATGATCAGTAAGTATCTATGATCCGTAAGTAACTCTGAACATTTAGCATCTATTATGATTAATTAACTATGATCAGTAATTAATTATGTCCAGTAAGTAACTCTGATCAGTAAGTATCAATGAACATTAAGTAGCTCTGAACATTAAGTATATATGATCAGTAATTAACCATGATCAATAAGTAAGATCATTTACTAACTTTGAACACTTGTAAACAATGACTTGCAACTTTTGTAACACAACACATTTCCGAGACGTGGCCGGCAGCAGTCACTTCGTTCCGGGGAGGTTAGAACTAGTTGGGAATCATAGCACACATGTGCGAGATTTGTTTTTGAGCAAATTTAAGAGTAAGCTATTTGATTGAAATTTTAGAGTTATTCTTCTATATAATTTTACTAGTGTATAAGTCGGAGCATTGCGGATCGGTGGACTATATATATACATACATATATATAGCTGACATAGGAACAATCGGACGATTTATAAAACTATGACCAGTAATTAACTATGATCAGTAAGTATCCATCATCCGTAAGTAACTCTGAACATTTAGTATCTATTATGATTAATTAACTATGATCAGTAATTAATTATGTCCAGTAATTAACTAAGATCAGTAAGTATCAATGAACATTAAGTAACTCTGAACATTGAGTATCTATGATCAGTAAGTATGTATGAATGATCAGTTACTAACTTTGAACACTAATAAACAATGACTTGCAAATTTGTAACACAACACATTTCCGAGACGTGGCCGGCAGCAGTCACTTCGTTCCGGGAAGGTTATAACTAGTTGGGAATCATAGCACACATGTGCGAGATTTGTTTTTGAGCAAATTCAAGAGCAAGCTATTTGATTGAAACTATCGAGTTATTCTTCTATATAATTTCACTAGTATATAAGTCGGAGCATTGCGGATCGGTGGACTATATATATACATATATATAGTTGCCATAGGAACGATAGGAAAATCTTAAGAAAATAATTATAACTTTTCCAGTTTTCAACAGATTTTCATCAAATTTGATATAAAGACATTATATTCGGCGTGTCGAAGTTAGCTTCCTTTCTTGTTTAAGATTTATTAATATCTTTAATAATTTCTTGTCGTTAATATTTACCTCATTTGTTTTAATATTATTTCTAAGCCAACAGAAAACAGTCAACGGACAATGTAGGGACAACGGACAGAACGGACAGCAGTGCAAGGACCACGCACTCGCTCATATGTGGCAAGTCGTTTAGAAATGTTTGGCTTCGGAAGTTAGGAAAAGTTTCTGCCTTGCGGCGGACAGACTATTCCAAAGTATTTTTGGTCAAATTAAAAAACATTTTACAATTGTCTGCATCTGAGACCGAGACCGAGTCCAAGTCCAAGTCCTTGTCCTTACTTAGGTGAGTGGGCGAAAGTTGTGTTGGCCCAAAATGTTTACACTTTGTCTTGTCCTGACTCCTCAGCCTGTTTTTCTCGCAGTTCATTGCGCTTCCTGGAGTCCTTGAGTTGTGGCAACAACTATTTTTCCTGCCCGAAAGTTTACCAATTTTTTGTGTTCTCTATTTTTAGTCCCAAGGGTTTTAATGTCTCTAAGGTAACGTTACACTTTTTTGTTCCTCTTTTTTGGTAATTAGTTAGCAACTAGTTAGCTGCAAATTTTCGTTTCTCTTACCTGCGGTTGCTTGCCAAGTTAATATGCGGCCCAAGCCATGTGACATTATCGTTAGAGGCACACTACTTATAAATGGGGATTTTCCTTTAGTTTTTCCCAAACACCCATCTTGTTTTTTTTTTGCGTATGCGTTTGCCATGGCAGGAACTTTCTTTTTTTTTTGCAACAAAACAAGAAAGTTTTGAAGTGCAAGTTTGCTTTTTATATCGCTGCAACGAGACAACAAAGAAACTTTTTCCCCCAGTTTGGTACACAAATAATTGCATAAATTATTACAATTTGCAGTAATTCATACCTGGGTGAAACTATGAAATGACAGGACAGAACAGGACGGGAAAGGACACCCCCTTTGCCTACAGGCTTCTGCTCAAAAGTCGCATAAGAAAACGGCAAGTTCGTGGAGAAGTGCAAAAAGTGCTAAAGAATAAACAGTTTCAACAACAATGACAGCAATATTAATCGTTGTTATGGTTTCAACAACTCTCATGACCTTTTTTTTTATGTTTATTGTATAAATTGTGGGTTTTCCATTAAATTTTCCATTGGTCTCTGTTGCAAAAGTACATTTAGCTTTATCTAAGTTTATCTAAAAAAAAAAAAAAAACTAATTTCTAAAGGCATATGCTAGCCTATATTTATCTATTAATTAATTGGGTTTTATTGTCTAACTTTGTATATGTTGATTTTGTATGATCAAGGTTTTTATATTTAGCTTTTATGTAAAGTATAGAAAAAACTATAACCTATATACTTTCTAAAATTCTTAAGTTTATAATTATATTATTTTATTTTTGATTCCTTTTTAAAGATTTTGATGTGATAAATTCAAGATATCAGATAAATAGTTTATATAGTTCATATAGATTTGATCTTTAGTTTATATATATTTGTTTATCTAAAGTTTTTATCTATAGTTTATACATTTCATATAATTTCGATCTATAGTTTATATAGATTTGATCTATAGTTTATACAGTCCATATAGTTTTGATCTATAGTTTATATAGTTCATATAGTCTTGCTCTATGTTCTTTGTTAAGTCTCAAAGTTTATGTCAATTTAATACTATCTCTCTCCATCCTCACTAAGGGAACCTAAGGAGTTCCCTTATGCTTAAGGTCATGGCTTTCCCTTCTCTCAATAGAAGATTATATTTTCCTCGTAAATGGGCTCTTTCTCCTTTTCGCACAGCTGATGGTGGAGCTTATGGAACTTGTCATAGCCACCTTGCAGCACATATAGCTCCGTATACTCCCGTCGCTGATCCTTGGCCCGGAGGAAACTCAGCAACTTGGGTGCCCGCTCCAAGGAGAACTTGCAATAGAACACATAAATGCAAGGACGACGACGTAGTCGCTGCGCAACCGTTTCCACTTTCAACTTCTCCTTCTCCATGGGAAAATTCGTTAGGATTTTGTGGCGTGAATAGAGATTCAGTGCACCCATTATGTGTCCATCCATGAATTGATATGGATATCGGCAATCGATGATCTTGTAAACGGTGGCATGGCCCAGTTGTTCCACGAACTCACCCTGAATCATGCGGGCCAGAGTGTCGACCGACATGGACTTGAAATCAGAATTGCGATATCGAATTCCAGTCACCACATTGGGCAGGATACTTCCAGGTACGGGCAGAGTTATATAGGTTAGTTCCAGGTAGATCGAAGGATTGACGGTGGGCTGGACCACGTGTTGCTTCCTCGGACGCTGCTCTGTCTTCCGTGGTTCTTGTTCTTTGCTGCGAGGCATCTGCAAGAATGTTTCGTATTCAATCATTAATCTATTGTTTTGTTGTTAAAAACTCACTTTGGTCACAGATTTCTGCTCTATTTAGTTTTAAACTAGAGTTTTAATATAGAAAACGATTTATTTTGCACTTCTTCGGCGGCATGTGCTCGTTTTTTTGTTTTGTTGTTGCTTATTTTCCAAACCAGGGATGGATAAAAGCAATTTATTCACCATTCACCATTGGCGAACTCACCACACAAGCTTTTGTTATTGTTTTAGGTTTTTTTTTCTCAGAAGAAAATAATACTAAAAGAATATTTGTTAAGGAATCTTTGATTAATTATAGATATTAGTTTCGGGGTCTAGATCGTGATAAGTTGTTGATATAATTAATCATAAATACAGAGAAATATTTAAACAAAAGCTTCTGTGATTTTTAAAGTTATGGTATTTAACAAATTTTTTAATACCAAAAATATGGTTTTTTAAATTTCGTTAGTTTTCATTTTGCATACAATTATTTGTATATTGTCGTTTAATCCAGTTCATCACTTTATTATATACTATCAGCAAGAGGTAGGAAACCAAATTTATTGTTTATTATTATTATATTTTTGCCAGATTGGCAGGACTGTTTCCTTGCCTATAACGGCAAGTGAACAGCTGTCTCAAGATGCATATAGTTTAAGGTGGTTTCTTCATAGAGCTCTTTAAATATCGATATAAAGAACTTTAGATGTATTCCCCCAATATCGATATTCTTAGCAGTATTGCAATTTATATAAAAACATACCAGTTTTAAAGAAAATAGTTGGTAAAAGGTTTTTTTAATTAGAAACACTCTCGCTCTCTTAAGCTAGTTCATTGCAGGACAAGTGAGCAAGACGTTTCCGAACTTAATAGGTATTTCTATGCCAGTTTTAAAGGGAGTTTGCATCCTGCAGTTAAGTAAACTTTTTAGGTATCGCGTAGGAGGAGGATTTTAAGGAAGGAAACCAGCAAAGCAGCTACTACTACTTCTACTAAGACTTCGGCTATGAAACTTTCTCCTGATTCTTTTTTTTTTTGCTGATGTTTGGTAACCAAAAATGTACATAACCACTGTATAATAATAAGCGAAATTAGCAACGCGATGAAAATCTTGAGACCCCGTTACCAACAACTAATCTCTGGCTTGTGGGCACGGTTCGGCCCATTAAGCCTGGCAGCCTGGCATCCTCCTGAGAGACTCAACTCTCTCTCTCTCTTAGAGTCACAGCTTTATTGGCGCGATTTCCGCTTCCTGCGTTCCAGCACAGAAATAATAACCATAATGGCGGGTATAAAGCGCAGCCAAATGGCGGAGATAGTAGTAATTGTTAGGCAGGCGACGCTTGCCAGCAATCTCGTTGCGAATAAGCATTTGCACTTGAAGTTTTCTCGCTAATTGCGTCTCAGCTCATTGAAAATTCGGAGCATTTTGCACATTTTCCACATTTCGCATTTGTTTTGGCATCATTTTCATATCTAAATGGGTTTTCTGGGTTCTGGGGACATCTTATGACAGCTCTAAAGTGCAATTTTCATAGTCATGTTGTAATGTTTAAATTAAATTTAATATAAATGTGTCATGATTATATGTTACTTTATAACTGAAGATTTTAAAACAATATATAAGAGGCATAAAAGTGGGAAATATAAAGTTTCTTGAGAAAAATATATGGACTCCAGGCAAATAATAAAAACTTCATTTATTCATATGAAAATAATGCAACAACTATTTTATATCCCGCTTTTAGACAGCTTTAAATAAGTTTTTAACGATTTTTTGAAAGATTTAATAACAAAAATTATTATAAAAACTATTTAAAAACAAGAATTAAATAAACTTAAATGACTTTCCTTTCTCTAGAAAGTTTTCTTTAATATATATTTGATAAAAAATATATACTGTTTTCTCTCTTTTCCTGATTTTCAACAATAAAATAACCTTAAATTACTCTGTTTCTCCAGAAATTTATAATTAAAACGACAGCTAAACATTTAAATCATAAAAAAATACTCTAAAAATATCTGAGATTTGTGAAATTTGTGTGTAAATTTGGTTCGTTTAAAAATCCTCATTAAAACTTTTCACAAGGTTGAAACTGGTGGGGTTTTCATTCTGCATATTGCCCATAATTTGTATTTTTCGGTTTAAAAATGATGCAAAAGTTTTGTCATTAAGCCTTTTTAATAATGAATTATATGTATAAGGGGAGGAGGAGAGTATGGAGGGGGAGGTGGACCGACTTTGACCTGGGGCCTGGTTTTCCGGGGAAACTTTTACGGCTCGTGCATCCTGTGCGCTCGTTCCATCATCATGTGCTGCTTTTGCTGCTCTCCATGGAAATCAGATTTATTACGTAATTATGCACAAAGTAACGACCATGTGTGGTTCCTACGGGTCCTGCATATCTCCAGCAACTCGTGTTCCTCCCTTACTTCCTTACAAAAGAAATTCTATAAACAACAGAGATTTTGTAGAAGCAACCACCTTCTATATCACGTATACGCCTTGTGGTGCGACAGGAAAATTGCCTAAAAATCATTCTTTAATGCATTCTTTTGACCATTGCCTAAGCTAAGGCAGTCAAATTGTGTCAGGAAAATTGACAGGCATATTGGCCACATTGACAGAGATAGTAGAGTGGGGTTAGAGAGTCCATCATTGGGTTTTTGGCCCAATGCATTTCCTCGACGAAACTGAAATTGGCTACAAAATGCACTCGCATTGCCATCTCATTATTCCCGCACAAAGTGTGCCACATGCAGGTGCACAGGGAGAAAATGTGTATATAGAAGAAGAAATCATATCCAAACCTATATATCATTTTATCAAGGGAAATGTATTGAAATGTATTGGATTTTAAGAGCTCCGGGCTCAGTCAAAAGCTTAAAACTAAGTGAAGGAATAATTTCCGACCCTATAAATCATATATATTCTTGATCAGCATTAACAGGCCAATCTTTCTAGACACCTTCAGGAAAAAAAATTTTTTTTGCCAAAAAATGTTCTTTTTTCCTTTTTTTAAGGACACACAAAATTGGTAAAAATGTCAATTTGTTTAAATTTAAAATTGAATATGCAGAGTTATTACCCTAATAAAAACTAGCACAGAGACGTTTTCCGAATCGAAATTTATGTTTTTTGGCTGAGTTATGATATTTTATAAATAAATAATTCAATGCAACAAAATTTTGTTGCAGTGCATTGGCTGCCATATTTGCAGAGGCGTTTTCCAGAAGAAGAGGAGGGCAACCTTTAATGTATCTCTGCCTGTTAAATTTATATACAGAGTAGAGAGAGTAGTGACTACACAGGGAAAGGGGGCTTGAAGGAAGAGCAAAATGTGAAAATGAAAATTTGCTGCCATTAGCCAGTGAAATTTACACCATTTTCCCCTCGTCCTTCACATTTTCCCCTTTCACATTTCCCTCTCACTGCTTTTTGCGGCATTAATTATGCCAAAAATAGTGGGCCATCTCTCGTTTTGATTTCCACCAATTATGGACAGGAGAGCTTGCAAATTTAATGAACTGTGTGTTAGTGTGTGTGTGTGTGTGTGGGTAAGTGTGTGTTGCCCCAGAGCTGTGTGATAATAAAACCAGGTGTGAGAGTCGAAGAACAATAAAAGCTAAACAACAAAAAGCAAAGGCCACACAAAGGAATGCAAATGTGAAATCATCAACAGCGTCATCGTAATATAAACCAAAGAGCAGGTAGAAAAGTGAGGAATATATATACACCTGAAGTTGAAATACTGACACTAAATAATAATAAACTTAATTATGTATTTATTGATATATTTATTTCTATATTTTTTAATAAAAGCCCAACTGAAGACTTTTGTTGAAGCGAAACGTTTATTTACTCAATTTTTTATATTTTTATTGTTATTTTTAATTAATAAATAAATAAAATAAAATAATTTATTTAAATATGTTAAATTAATTCTAAAAAAAAGGAATAAATCCTAAAACACCAAGATAAACCTGTGCCATTTTGTGTTCTATTCAAATTCCCCTGAAAAGTGTGCTATAAAATTTTGAAACAAAACAACTCGGACGTCAAAAAATTGCATAGCCTAGTTTTCAGAGCACTGCTTAAATAATAATAACTTTATGTATTCTTCTCCATTTTGGTATAAAAAATGGCTTGTAATATTGCAAACTATATCTATTATTATTAACAATTTGTATACAGTGAGATGAATAACAATTTTAAATTCTAACTAGTATATACTACCAAAGAAAAAGCTTTGTTTAGGGAACCTTGTTAATTGATTTTAAAGTTCTGGAAAAACAATTAGTATTTATTTATAATCAATTTATTTGCTATTATTATGACCCCAACTGTAGCTACGTAGGTGTTAGCTAAACTGCAGTAAAAATGAGGGGTTTGTCCTGGCACATTCCAGCATCATCAACATTATTGTTGTCAACGTCATGCGGCGTGACTATGACATTAGTTTTGTCCCACAAATAAACAACAACAAAAAAAGTGCTGAAAGGGAACTGCCGCCAGGGGAAAGGCAGTTCCAGGACTCAGACACTTGTCAGCAAAACAAAGGACAGGCCAACTTCCTATCTTTTTCTCTTTATTTATTTATTTCTTTGTTCTAAGGGTAACACAAAGAAAACTAAGAACCCAAGAAAAATTAATATATTTTGTTTTACTAAATATATCCTGAATATTTATCATATTTTTAAGGACATTTCTTCCTTTTTAAGAAACTTTAACATCTTAAAACTATATTTCCAATAGAGTTGCAAAATTTTGCAACAAAATTGTTATAAATATTTCAACATTTTGTTGCTACATCCTGTGAAGAGATGAGTCCTGCTCCTGACTGCGACAACCGCAGGGGAAAAAGGGGAGCTTGGGGTCAGGACACCCCCTCTCCATGTGTGTGGCCTGCACTTCATTTGCATTGTCCTTTGCTTATTGTTTTGCGGTTGCGGTCTGTGCTAAGCAATGCCACGAACACTCTCCCTTCCCATGGTCCTGCTATCTCTAGCTATCCCTCTCTCTGGGGAAAATTGCATTTGCTTTGGTTTTTTCGGTTTCCTAATTAGCAAAAGCAATGCTGAATTGCAAGCCGAAAGGGAGGGGAGAGAGAGACTGTGGGAGGGGCAGGGGCAGGAGCAGGAGCAGGACCAAGAGCATGAGGTAATACTTAATCGGTCTGCGAAGCGTTGATCCCTGAAATCAACTGAGGCAGCCATAAGAGCCCGGCTTGCAACACTTTTGTGTCAGCATTTTTCATTTTGAACCCCCGAAAATGCCACAAGAAAGACAGTTAGCTTGTCAGAAGCCTTTTGGTACCCTTTTTATTACAAAATAATTAATAAAACAAAAATAGTTTCTAAACTCAATTAAAAAAGTTTCTAAAAGTAGGAAATAAAATGATTTAAGGCAGATTTTCATATTTTTCTTTCATTAAAATAATGTAAAGCCTTTAAATTTCCACCCAAAGAAATATAGTTATGTTAATTCAGTAAAATAATGCTTCTAAAAAAGTACTATAAAATGTTGCAATTGTTGTTAAACATGTTTAAAAGGTATGTCGAATCCAGAAAAACCTTATTATTAAATCAAAACTTATAGTATAGTATAACTTTAACTGAAAAATTCAACAAAATTATCAAATTTTAAAAAGAATTCTTATTTCTTTAACAATAACAAAATATTAAAGATATTTTTAAAGTTATCATAGTTTTTTCTGTAACACTAGATTAATTCCTCTTCTGTTGTAGTACATTGTTCACATTTTAATAACAATAATATTGACTGAAAAATGTCTCCTGTAACTTTTGCTACAAATCTTGAATATCCTGTCATGGGTATAAAAAGTGTAGCCGCCCGCATAAGTACAACAGAACACACATTACACCAACACACTACACCAACATACTACACCAATACACCACACCACACCACACCCCACTTACTGTCACGCACTTACACAGTCGCCCGCAGACATTGCTTTTATGGGTCGCAACTACTAAAAGCGCTTCAATTAGCGCTCTGATGAACTCTGATGAGCCCAAAGTAAATTATCTGCTAATTGAAGTATGCCTCTGCCTAACCGTGTGTGTGTGTGTGTGTGTTTGAGTGAGTGTGTGTGTCCTAGGACGAAAGGTGACAGCCGGCAGTCAAGTGGCCATAAAACCCATTCGCTGCTGTTTGCTGCTCCTGCGACAGACTGAAATCACAACACAGGAAAAATATGCTTGAATGAAATTATATATATACATATATAAATGTGTATAGGATATAGTTTGAAGAAGTCACACATGTTCCAAGCAGGTGAGACAGTGGCGAGTTTTTAGAGGGGGGTTTTTAATACATTTTCTATAGGCATTTATCCTAGAAATCACAATAAATTATAAAAAACTTATTAGCTTTAGCTTCCAGCTTAATTTTCTTTTTAAACTAAGCTTTATTTATATTAAATATACATTTAATTCCTATTCCAACAACTTAAATCAATAGGTTTACATGTAACCAATTTGTTTTGGATGAAATCTAAAACTGCAAACTAAACCCTTTCCTGTGCTAAAATGGCTACGCCCTTTTATGGTCCATTTCCGGTTCCGCCTGGAACGCACGTAGAGACCATAAAAGGAGCTTGCCATGTGTGGTGTATAATAAAGCAAACCAAGGAATGAGCATCATCATCAGTAGTGGCACCAGGCACTGCACTGAAATAGAGCTTCCTTCCATCCTTCCTTCCTAAAAAAAATATATATATATACAGAACCTACTAGGATACCCCATGGACAGCTACGCGGACACGTGCCATGTCATGGTGGCCACTCAAGAGTCACTCGTTTCGGTTCTTTGCTCACCTATAGTGTTCTAGAGGAACTCTATAAAATGAGAGACTAATGCTTGGCATCTCCCAGAACTAAACACTTGGGGGGGCAGTGCATCCGTTTTTAATGGCATTGCTTGTGGGATTCGGTCTGGAGAGTAGCTAAAGTAAGGCATATGGCTTAATTATATGACTTAATGCTAATGTTTTTATAAAACTGGTATTAATTTTGATATTATTTTATTACTAGAATAGTATTTTGATTTTAGTTAAGGCGTTAAATGCTTTCAGGAAATATCTTATAAGGCGCGTTGCTTTGAATTAATTTTAATATATTATATCAAAGCCTTTACTTCATTTTAGGGATGTTAGAATCAGTTGATTATTGTATTATCGTATTATCGGCACAAATTTTATGGTAAATTAAATCATGGTTTCACTAAAAATTCACAAACAAAATAAATTAAATTCGCCCTTATATTAAAAAAAAAAACGAAATAGAGAAAAGAACACCTTAAGTTTTAAAAAAATATAACATTTACCTCTTAAAAATTTTATTAATGGTTGACTTGCCTTAATTTTTCTAGTGTCTTGCCTTTAATTTATGTCAACCTTTTCTTAATTATAGTTATATGTTATATGTTATATATAAATGTTTTTAGTTTTAGCTTTATTGTTATTATATTATTATAATTTTAGTCAAAAGTTTGTCACGCATTGACTCCCTTATTAAGTAAACATATTCTTGATCAGCATCAACAGCTCTCTCCCTCTTTCGCGGTATCGCTCTCTCTTACTCTCTCTCACTCCCACTGTGCAGCTGTAGGCGTCGCTCCAACTAGCTCTTAGTCTCTCGCTCTCACTTTCTCTGTTCTCTTCCCTCGGGAACTATAAATAGAGGCGCTATCGGCCGGCGCGCCTCAGTCTGTCCTAGGGGTACCTAGCGTTAACATCTATAGTGAAAGTGATTAGTGATAGTGATCAACCTTCGATTCCAGAAATATCATCTGGCCAATGGATAACAACTGGATAAACAGGAAGAGGATTTTTGATGCGATAATTACCCTAATTAAAGTAACCAGGATTATAAGTCTAAACTGGAATGGATGTAAGCAATATCGATAAAGGAATAACCACGTGTCCCCTACTTCGGTAAGTCTTATGCATGACAAGGATATTAATTACATATATAATTACATATATAAAGATGTTAGATTAAGCTCAGGTAGCTATTTATTTGTTTTTCAATTAATTCCTCTATTAACATTAATCCCATTACTTAATTATAATTTAAAGTGATGCACAAAGTAAAGAGTCAAACTTATTTAAAATAGTTTTTGAATATTGATTTCTTATTATTTCGACCCTGACTTCTTTATCTTTTCTTATTTATCTACTCACTTAAGTCCTTATTTTAACAAGTGATCAAGTTCATATTTATTTATATAAATCCTTTTAACTGAGATATCTTATAACTTATCTTCCTTTTGAATTTCCTTCACCACATCTATCATAGGCTGTCTACTAATTTGAATATCTCTTTTAAATTGTTTACTTTTCATACTTTTCCTATCAACTTACCTGAAATCTGTTTTAATATGAGTTCCTAACTACTCTAAGTAATTTTTTTTAAGACATCTAATTAGTCACCTTGCTTTGCTATGTCATCCATCCATCACATCTCTTAGATCCTTACTACTTACTTACTTTCCCCTATCCTTATTCCTAGTCCCATCTCTATTTACTCTCTCTCCTTTATCACTCACCATATAAATGCGTGTGAATCCTGTTTTGATTTGGGGCTTTCGGTCAGCTTTTATGCAATGCAACTTTAATTTTAATGCCGTTTTGGGGTTTGTTACATAGAGATTTGAGAGAGTGTGTGTGTCCTCCGTACTGGATGGACTATGTCTGGTCGTTTTGGTCCCTCTGGGGTCCCTCTGGGGGTGCGGCATGCACCGTTAAATCTCTTAATCGACATTGACGGCCACAGTTGGCAACGCAAAAATGAAATTCGTAAAAGTTTTACCAGTTGCATTTAGAAAATGGTCGCACAGGCGGCAAACTGCAAGCCAAACTGGACTGGCCTAGGGTCCACAGAAACCTTGGCCAATCTTGACAGGAGTTTGGGGAGGAGACCTTGTGGGGAGTTGAATCTAGGGGGAATTGGAATTTCGGATGGAAAATGTCCAACTGTGCGCCATGTTAATGGCAAATGGCGTTCGCCATTCGCTCAGGCACACAAGGGTGCCAACACACAGAGAGAAGGAGAAAAAGCAGTTTGGAGAAAGGAGCGTAGTGTAGTTGCAGCATGCGAAAATTTATTACACTTTAAATAACGTATACGTAAGGACAGCTCTGTATATGAGCCACCAGGATATATGTAGGGAAAAGGAGCTGGGAGCAGGAGTAGGGAGCAGGAGCTGGAAGCAGGAGCTGGGAGCTGGAGTTGGTACCTGGAAGCAGTCACCAGGAACGGAACTGGACCTGGTAACTGTGAGCAAGAGCAGGCACCAGGAACTGGGAGCAGGGAGCTGGAAGCAGGAGTAGGGAGCTGGAACTAGGAGCTGGAAGTGGGAGCTGGAAACAGGGGACTGGAAGCAGGGAACTGAAAGCATGGAACTGAAAGCAGGGAGCTGGAAGCATGGAACTGAAAGCAGGGAGCTGGAAGCAAGGAAACAGGGGACTGGAAGCAGGAGTTGGGAACTCGAAGCTGGAAGTAGGAGTAGGGAGCTGGAACTCTGAGTGGAAACAGGAATAGGGAGCTGGAAGCAGGGAGCTGGAACTGTAAACTGGAAGCTAAAATCAGAACCTGGTACCAGGAACACCTTAAAGTTTTTATCTCAAAAGTATGCGTGTCTCATTCATGACATAAGCCAATTTTTTGGGCAAAATGTTAACAACCCTGAAAATGCAATGAGCTACAGGACATCTCCTCCTCTTCCTCCCTCTCTTCTTCCCCTCTTCTCCCCCCATCTTGATGGCAAAGTTTTTGGCTTCGCACAAGATTCTTGATCCTTGACAGTCGGCGGCAGCGAGCAAGCGAATTTTGCGAAATGCATCAACTTCAGTTCGCGACATTTCGCATCGCATTTCTAATTAGATTCTCTGTGTTTTCTCTCATTCTATCTTTTTATCTCTGTCTCGCTCTCCAGCTCAATCTCTCTGTCTTTAAAAAACTCATAACTCTGCTAAAAATGCATTAATTTCCATTCGGAAAGTTGTTCTGAGCTTGTTTTGAATACATTTATAAATCTACATACTCCATTAAAAATGTTCAAAAATACAATATTTTAACGTTGTAACACCTTTCTCTTTCTTCAAAAAAATGAGACGTTCTTGAAAAAAAATTTTTTTTGCCGGATATAGCTAGAAACCTTCGCCTGTTGATGCTGATCAAGAATATATATGATTTATATGATCGAAAATGACTCCTTCACTGAGTTTTAAGCTTCTGACTGAAGGTGCAATACCATTTTTTAATTGTTATTAACCATATTTTGATATGAATATTTTTTGGACAAGTCAAGGGGTAAAAATCTCATAACTAAGCCAAAAATGCATTAATTTCCATTCGGAGAGCATTCCTATGTTTTTACCACGTTAACAAAGCTGCATACCATTTACCATTTACCATCCATTTAAAATGTGAATTTTTAACCGAATTTTGAAAATTTTAATGATGTGACATTTTGAAAATTTTTGAAAAAATTTATTTTCTGCTGTAGATGGCTAGAAACCTTGATGCTGATCAAGAATATATATAATTTAAAGGGTCTACAATTAATCCTTCATTAAGTTTTGGGCTTCTGACTGAATTATAATGCCAGGGAAGGTATAACAAATTTCAAATGAATAAATAATGAACTTAAGATAATTGTAATATATTTGAAATTAACTTAAAATGATTTTAAACCTAAATTTAAAAACACCAAGCTTCGATTGGAACCTTAATCAAAGACTGACCACTCCGAATCCTTGGTTAAAGGTTAGTCAATCAATTTGTGGGCAAAAGGGCTTACCCAAAGTTTGCTCTTGGAAAAGGGAGAGAGTTGAAACCTTTGAAAAGGCAACGAAACCCAGGTGTTTACTCAGTGTGTGCGGTTCGTTTGACAAACTCCAACACACACACAAATACACAGGGGTATCCTGGGGTGTCCTGGGGTGTCCTGGCATGTCCTGGGTGTCACTTACTTACGCTAATTAAAACGACTATCCAACTGATAGGTTTGTAAGCACTCCTGCACACTGCCCCGTCCCTTGAATTTTCCTCTACCTCTCTGCCTTCCGCTGTTTGCCGCTGTTTTCCGCAGTTTTCCATCGGTTTTTCCCCGCTTGTCAGTTTGACAAGTTTGACGCCAACATATCCGTTGAGGAGGTGAGCATTGCACCTGCTGCTCCTGCTGCTCCTGCTCCTGCTCCTGCTCCAGGTGACCCCACATCCATCCGTTGCATCTTCGGCTAACGCGGCATTTAATTTTCGCTTTGTAGTTCGCGATTTTTCCCCAGGGGGTATGATGAAGATGATGAAAATGATGATGATGATGATGATGACGATGGCCAAGTTGAATGGCTCTTTGACTGCTGCAATTACACTGAAAGAAATTAGTATGTTCCAAAAGGAGTTTGTTTAAATTATAGCTTTCAATTGTAGCAAGAATTAAGCAAAAATGTATATCTTCTTCGAAAGGTATTATGTTTTCAGTCTTTTGTTTCTTATTTTCTTGAGGTTGATTCTTATAATTCACAATTGGTTTCGGTTAGTTAATTTAACTTTAATTTTATTATTAATAATTTTCAAGAGTTTATGTTAGTTAAAGCTTAAAATTAAAATGAAATTTTGTATATCCTTTGGACAGTATTCTTATTTTAGTCAGAAAATAAAAACGACGTGAAGGAGTCATTTCCGACCCTATAAATCATATATATTCTTGATCAGCATCAACAGGCGAATCTTTCTAGCTGTATCCGGCCGAAAAACAATTTTTTTCAGAAATTCCCATTTTTACATCATTAAAATTTGCAAAAATCGGCCAAAAATTTGCGTTTTAAATGGAGTATGCAGCTTTGTTAACCTGCTAAAAACTAACATAGGAACGCTTTCCGAATTGAAATTAAAGCATTTTTGGCTTAGTTATGAGATTTTTAAAAACGTTAATTTACAAAAAAAAAAAATCATATAAAAATATCGATTTAATATCTAGAATAAATATATTTTGTTTTCTTGTAGGTGTACAAAGTCTTAAAAGGCAATGATTGCCAAAAGTCATTGATATTTATATTTGCAATCAAAATCTTAATCAATAAAGAACAACAAACATAAGTATTTTTCAAATAAAAGATGTAAAAACAATACCTTAGCAAATTTAAACATTAAAAGCGTATTAAATGATTTTAATTAAAATTAATAAATTTAATTAATAAAATATGAATATGCCTCTATTTCTCTGATTCCCACTCTCTGTGCCTCTCCCTCTCTCTCCCTCATTACCCCTACGGAGCTGCATGCCCCTTACTCTCGCTCTCTCTCTCTGTGCATCTCTAGAGATACCCCTTACGCTCTAGCTGGCGCTGTCTCTCCCGCTCTCAAATTCTCTGTTCTCTTGCCTCGCAGCCTATAAATAGCGGGCTCTGCCGCCTTGCGCACCTCATTCCGTCGGTGGCGTCTCCAGTGTTAACATCTAGAGTGATAGTGATAGTGCCTGCCCTTCGACCCGAAAAATATGACGTGGCCCATGCACAACATTTGGATGATTTGGATAAAGAAGAAGCTTGACTTGAAGACACCGGAAATGTAAATCTACAATGACGAACACGGATAGCCACGTGTCCTCCACTGGGGTAAGTCTTTAGCATGCCAATTATATTATCTACATATATAGATACTAATTAAGTGATTAGGCCTAGGCCTAGAATCAGCTAGCTATGCATTTATTTACCAATTAGTTCCCTTATTAACAGTCTAACTTAAATATACTTTAACTTTACGATAATTTTAAAACTAACTCTGACTTTGGTGATACATTTTATTCAGGGTATTATAATTTCAATCACAATCTTGAAACTTTATGAAGTTTCAGACCCTATAAATCCTATATATTCTTGGTCAGAATCAACAGGCGAATCTTTCTAGCTTTATCTGGCCGAGAAAAATTTTTTTCAGAAATTTCCCATTTTTTTTCAGAAATTTCCCATTTTTTTTTAAAAAAAGGAAAGGGGTTACATCATTAAAATTTGCAAAAATCCGCCAAAAATTCACATTTTAAATGGAGTATGTAGCTTTGTTAACCTGCTAAAAACTAACATTGGAATGCTTTCCGAATTAAAATTCATGCATTTTTGGCTTAGTTGTGAGATTTTGATTTGCTTAAAAATGTTGTGTTATCTTTTCTATATTTTTCCTCTCAGTGCACTGTGTCAGCTGCATCCTTGAGGGGTGAAATGGGGTGGGAATGGGAATGGCATTCGGCAGTCAAGAGTCAGCAGAGTCCATCGGCTGGGGAATTTTCCCCACTGGCGAAGCTCTTGAATTGCATTTCGACTTGCGAGTTGCCAGTTGGTGCAGTTTCCACAGTTGACAGTTGGCCAGGTCCCAGTTTCCAGTGCTCCCAGTTCCCAGTTCCCAGCTCCGAGTTCCGAGTTCCCATTGCTCCCACTGCTCCCAGCTGAGCTGTCGTCAGTTTAGTCCAGCTGAGTGGCAGGTCCTGCTCCTGTATCCTGTTCCATTCAAACCCCCCGCCATTCTCCAAGGGGAGTTGTCGTTTTTATTTTTTTATTATATTTTCTTGTTTAAGCGTCCACGGGGGAGCGTTAACTCTTTTCCTCGCCTGGGTTCTGCTTTTCCTTTTCCGCTTTTCCTGCCCGAACTTCCCGCCTGATTTTTATAGAATCACACGCTTCGGCGCTCTGTCGGCGACAGCAGGTACCACAATGTCATGACTATCCCAGCTTCCTTTACGCTCCCTTATCCTGCAGAAAGGGAGGAGGAGGTGCAGGAGGAAGAGGAGGGTTAACCAGTTTCTAGGATGACCTCCGCCACCTGGCCAGGTGGCAGCTCCGGCAGGACCTGCGTTTACCTTGGCCGGATATGTGCGGTTGCCGGAAAATGAACTTATAACTTGACTTGTTTAACTAACGCACTTAAGCGATTTTCACGGTGCTCTCAACTTTACACAGAAAGAAAATAGGAGTTGAAACCAAAAGAAAATAGGTACCTTTTCAATATAAAATATACCAAAAATCTATATATAAATTAACAAAATGCTTTTGTTGAATAATATTTAGTTTAAAAGGAAATAAAATAGGGGTTAAAATAATAAAAAATATAAAAAAATATAAATAAATATATAAAAATATATATATAATAAAATATTATAAAAAAAAATATATAAAAATATATATACAGAAATATATATATATATATATAAATATATAAAAATAGCAAAATAAAAAAATAGTATTCAATATATAAATACTTCTACAAAATATATATAAATTACAAAAGCTTTTGTTGATTAATATTTACTTTCTTTAAATATTTACTTCAACTTTAATTAACATGTACAATGCTTTCTGTATTTAAAATGATTATATTACCATTTTTAAATTCATATATATAATAAATATCATAAATACACATTTCTTAAAGTAAATACTTAATTTAAAATAAAAACATTTCTTATGGTTTCCCTATTAAAAATAATTTTATTATCATTTCAGAAAACATATAATAATAAATATAACAAAAAAACAGTTCTTCAAGTATCTTCTCTACTTTTAATTATAATTTCAATGGTTTTTCTATTAAAAATAATTGCAATATAATTTTAAAATGCATACAAATATTCTCCCTAGTGTATTTCCCTTTACTTTTTACCTTATCTGACCGATTTCGTTTGCATTTCTCTTTTGGACTTTAGTCCGGGCTTCCTTTCCCTTGGCTTTTCTTTAGGTTTTTCCACTGCCATTTCCCTCTTTTTCCTCTTTCCTTTACCCTATTTCCCTTTCTCTTTCCCTTTCCCTTCGCCTAACTCTGGTTTGTGATTTAATTTGCAATTTGATTGTAATAGATATCAAAGTGCGAGTGGTAAAAGGTTTCCCCAGTGTCCTCTCTGCCATCGTATATCCTCCTTCCCTGACTCCTAGCTCCTTCTCATTCGGGGTTTATTTTTTTGTTGGTCCTTTTGACCATCATTCGGAGGTTCATTGGCCCTGTGGTGGTGTGTCTTGGCCAACTGAGCGTTACTAACCCAATGCGATTGTCAATTAGTCGGAAGCTGTTTCTGGTTTTTAGGGGGTTCTATAATTGGATCAGGCTGTCAGAGGGGCTCTACCTCAATTGATCCTAAAAGTATATAGAAAAAAATCGTATTAAAGCCTTATATTTATAAGAAATTGTTGAAATTATAACATTTATTACTTAATGGTATATTTTATATATTTATTCATATTTTATTTGTGATTTGATGTCAAAAATTCACCTCCACAGAAGTATATACAAAAATGTATTACTTAGAGGCTGCAAATTTTATTAAAACTTTAAACAAATAATAAATTATTTTAAATAATATCATTTATTGCTTTATAATCTTTTGTTTATATTTTTTACAATTTTATTTAAGTACTTTGATAGCTTAAAGTACCAAAAATTTCCCAGCTTAATTGATTTTGAAATTATAAACAACAAATCTAACATTGGCAGAAGCATTTACACTTTCAAAACTCTTTCTATATATATTGAATATCTTTATTGTTATATTTCTTATTAAATTTCTCCAAATTCCCTTAAAATTCAATTTTTTTTAAAATGGTTTTAAAGAAATCCAAAACCACTTGGCAAAATCAATTACCATTTGGCCATGTCAAAAGCAAACAATAAGCAAGACAAAAATTTCATTTGCACCCAAAAAAATGGGCCTCAAAAATTGGTAGAAAGAAAAACGAAGGCAGGCAGAGAAAGGACCACAAAAAAAAGGGACTTCCCCTTAAAGGAAAGGGAATGGGGGAAAGGGGGGATAACTTATGTATAAAAGGCTCTGGCGGCTATAAATCATGATGACACACACTGCGAACAAAAATGGATGCGATGGGCTGCTGCTGGCGACAAGTGTAATAAATTGTTTGACAAGTTGGCAGCAGGGCCGCGTCGAGCAACATGTTTATTATAACAAATTGCGCATACGCCATGTGAGCCGCCATAAACAATTTGAATTGATGCGGCGTCGCGTCGCATCCTGTCCTGTCCTGTCCTGTCCTGTCCTGTCCTGCGGCCATATAAATCTTTAAACTGACCATAATCAGACGGGCATCGTAATGGTCTCGGCTTCTCGGCAAAATCACAACAGAAAGGTCCTGAAAAACTTGCCGTAAACAAAGTCATCCAACAAACTGACATGGCCAACTAAGCCACTTTTTGGTCAGAGAGTCCTCCTTGGTGGCTTAAAGGCTTTTGCGGCCTGGCCACGGCTTGTCAGCTCGAATTAGTTGCCCCGTTTTTCCCCTCCCAAAACATTTCCATTTCCATTTCTGTTTCGGTTACGGTTTCGGTTACGGTTTTCCCCCCTCCTTAGCCGTCGGTTTCGGTTTCGGTTTCGTTTTGGCATCCGTAAATTTCCACGTGCCGAGGCAAAATTTGCCTTCGCACTGTCTTAGGGCCCAGCACGTGTGTTGGCCAAGACGAATGCCTCGAATGTCTTGGCCAAAATGGAGGTCCATGTGCTGCACTTGGAGAAATGTTTATGGGGATCATAGAATTTAGTAGAGAAAAGTTTTACTTTACAAGATATTTAGCAATGAAAACTTGAGGCTTAACATATTTATATTATTTCTATTTCAATTTTATTTAAATATTTTATTTTTGATTTGTTTTATATATTATATATTATTTTGTATAATAATATATATAATATATAATATTTTTGATGGTAACTTTTGGGCACCTCAAATACCGCTCTCAACTCTCTAAAAGGATTCTTTAACCTCAAACAAAATTGTTTCTTTATAATTCTTTTTCTCTGAGTGTTCAAGTAGGTATAGCAAAAAACGAAGTCTAAGAAATAGGCCAGCAGCATCAGAAATAGGCTTAAATTATTATATTTAGAATCGACCCTAGTTTACCACACAGAAAATCCCATAATAATAGCAAAATAATTATAAACTCTACACCTGCGTCTATGATGATGTTGTTGATAATAAAGATTTAATTATATTATAATCACTTAATAACTACAAAGTATTTTAATAGAATTAATAATAAATGCAAATATGAAAGTGAGGAGAGAGAATTATCAAGTGATTTATTTATGCTTTTAATTTATTTATGTATTTAATGTATTTATGAAATTAATTTATTTATAAATTAATTTGATTTGCACTGCCAACATAACAATGAAATTGTATTTGTGATATAATTCTAACGTGAGTATTTTTGTTTCATTCATTTTGGATTTGATAGGGATTTTATAGGAATTTGGTAGGGATTTGGTAGGGATTTGGTAGGGATTAGGTAGGGATTTCGTAGGGATTTGGTGGGGATTTTTTGGGGATTTGGTGGGGATTCGGTAGGGATTTTTTAGGGATTTGGTAGGGGTTTTGTTGGGATTTTATTGGGATATTATTGGGATTTAATAGAGTTTTATCGTGATTTTGTAGGGTTATGGATTTTGTAAATAACTTTGAGGTAGATTTAGTCGGGATTTGGGTATTATTTTAAGGCATTAATATTTTTGTATTTAATATATTTAAAATATTTATTTTATTTAATATATTTATTGTCTATTTATTCCATTACTCTAACATTTTTTCATTAATAAAATTATATATAATTTAATTATTTAATATTCAAATTTAATTATTACCCAAACCTCTTCAGATAGTCCCAAGTACAGGGTATATTCATGTTGTCCGTCTTATGACCAAAGTAATTCATACTTTTTTGATTGATATATGAACCGCTTATGCCAGGAGAGCTTGGCACGGAAAATCCATGACCCAAAAGCGTGACTTGGGCACAGGGGAAATACCCCCATACACATATTACCATATATACCTAGGTGTATATATATATATATATATGTATATATGGTATGTGTGTATTTGGTTTGGCAATTTAGTTGCCGCTTTAATTGCAGCACAAAATGTTGACTTTACACTCGGAGGAGGGAGAGAAAATCCAAAGTCCTGGGCACGTCCAGGTGCCAGGACGCCTCCGACAGAGTCTAAAGTCATGGGGAAACTTACACAGTAAGAAAAACCCTTGAAGGAAATTCCTAAATCAAAATAAAGGAATATTTTTTTTAGAATTAATTTCTGAGAATTTACTTAGAATTTATATAATTTCAACATTTTAAATGTGATTTCTTTTAAGTTCTTCTAAGGTAGTACCTTATTTTTACCTGTGCTTGATTGGAGTGCCAGTTCATGGGTGTTTTGGAGTGTGTTTGTGTGTGTGTGTGGCATTAAATAACTGTAACTATGCCTTTACCAAATGCAAATCCCACCGGTTGCCCCTAGAGGACCACAGCATTCACACCTCTTCGTGCCCAACTGTCCAGCTAAACGATAAATTGTTGATATCGATTCGACATGTTTACCACTCTGCTTTCTCTCTCTCTCTCACTCGATGTGTGTGTGTGTTTGTGTGTGTGTGTGTGTTTTGGCCAGATAAATGCAAGTCCCGGTTAGCCGTAACCAACATAGCCACAAATTAACCAAAGTTCCAGCAATGGAACGAGGATGCAACTCACTATGGGGATTGGGTCTCTTGGTCAGCGATTTGTTTCTACTTAAATAATGATTGATTCGGCTAAGAAATTTCAATGAAAAATCAGCTTAAAGGAAGTTTAGTTTTTGGTAAATGTAAATAAGGGTTTGGCAAGATTTTCTGATATTTTTAAACATTTTTAAAGCAATGGTAAATCAGCTTATACATAGGCTTTATTTCTATAAAGAAAAGAAGGAATTTTGTATGAAAAAAATTGGATTTCCTTTTGAGAAAGTCTTGGAAAATATATTTTATATTCTCTTAAGATCTTAAGATATTTTTTAAATACTAATATTATATTAAAGCATTAGCAATTTTGGTACTACATTATTAAATATATTTATTTAAAGAAATGAACTAATTTCTGGGAAATATATTTCAGTTTTTACCAAGAACTTCAGATATTTTTTAGTATATTAAAAACAAAAGTAAACTATTTTTATGTATTGATATATTGATTTTTAATCAGGTTTTCATATGCTTATAAAGATTGTTTTCAAATTCATTCAGCTTCCCTTTAAATATTTATATTTATGCATATTATATAGGTAAGCTGGACAAATGAGTTGTCCGACTTTATGCAGTTTTAAAATGTATACTTGTATACTTTTTTCCCAGCTTTTCCTCCTACATGTATCCAAGGATATAGTATACATATATATAGTCAGTACTCGACAGATGCCATTTGAAAGTTGCAGAACTATTTCCATTTTTGCCAGAATATGGCCAAGACAAAATTGTTGCTGTTGCCGTTGGTCGACATTCGTGCTATAAATATTTGACACTTTTCTCAGCTATTTGTTGTCACTTTATTTAGTGCATAGCTAAGTGGGAATGTGGTGAAAAACTGGGCAGGACGAAGGATGAAGGATGCATTTGGCACTTTCACTAGACACACACAAACACACAGGACTAACCCAAAGAAGTCTGAAGTTTAAGCAGGGACAGTGTTATACAGTGTAAAAAATATATATATTACTAAGATAGGAATTAAATCGGAAATCTATTATAACTAAGTTTAAAATATTTGCATTCTTTAAATCGATATTATTAATATTTTTATATGGGCAATTTTTTTTGACTAATCCAAGTTTAAAAATCCCATAACTTAGCGAGAAAAGCATTATTTTAACATCGGAAAGCTTTTCCATGTTAGTTTTTATCATGTGTATAAAATTGTATTTCTTAATTTTTCTTAATTTTTTGGTAGTTTGAGCGATGTAACCTCTCAAAAAAAGCTTGAAAAAATTGATCAAATTTTTGTTTCTTTAAAAACTTGCTAGAAAGATTCGCCTGTTGATACTGATCAAGAATATATATGATTTATAGGGTCGGAAATGACTCCTTCATTAAGTTTTGGACTTCGGACTAAAATTATAATCCTCTTACTTTATGGTGCAAGGATATATGATGTATGTGTGAGTAAAGTATCCCCATTTTTTGTTTTGCTAAACGTACTTATTTTTTTTCATGAAAAATAAAGTCATCTTTAAAATAATATATTTTTTCTGTGCTTTAACTTCCCCTTTCCCTTCTCTCATTTTTTTTTTGCTGCAAAGCTCCCCACCACTTAACCTTTGCCATCTGCCAGTTTGAACTGTTTTTATGTCGTCCGTCCGTTGGTCTGTTTGTTTATTTGTCCGTTTGGTATGCATAAAATTTAAGCTGCTAATGTGCATGTCTATCACTAGCTTACCCGCTTGTATACCCTCCTGTATATCCCTCCACCCCCCTTTGGTAAATATGCACACAGCATGTATTTGTAATTTATAGGTTTCCAGGAACATTTCAATTAAATAAACTGACAGTTGCTGGCTCTACCCGCTCCCTGCTGTTGCAACCTGCTGTTCCCCTTTGGGGAGTGACACAGATTTGGCTGCAATAGTCCTCATATATATCTACATATATATATATGCTTATCTATATGTGTTAGCCATAATGTGGAGGCCAAAAATGGATTTTATTTGCAACTAAAAAGGGCCAAATCAAGAGATAAATTCGGGGCCTAAAGGGCAGGCCCAAAATGCGACTGATTTTTGACAGTTATGGCATTTATTATAATTTTCTATTGCATAATTCCCAAAGGGTTTACACAGATAGTTTGGAAACTATAAAGTATATTTATTCGTGATCAACAGTCGAGTCAATCTTGGCATCTCCATCTATTGGAGTTTTTAAGCACATGAGTTTCTCAGTTTTTGAGCTATTCGATCCAGATCCAATGACTATATTATATAGCTGCCATAAAAACATTCGAAACATATATAGATATATCTAAATCGAGTTATGACTATTTTGTATTAATTTAGAATTTTAATTTAAATTTTATTTAAAATGGATCCCTATATCATAAAGTCATAGTTCGGGATTGATAAATATTTCTCCTTTATATCTTCCACACAAATCTTGATTTAAGCTTTTAATATATGTTCATATATTTATTTATAGGTACAATAATATATGGGTACAATAATAAATGGGTACAGTAATACATAGGTACAATAAGTTTGCCCTCCCAATTGGAAAAGAGAAAAAGGTAAGTTTTAAGCTTAAGTTTGATTTAATTCCATTCGGAACTGAGTCGTGAGAGAGGAGAGGCTTTTTCGGCTTCCACATTTATGAATAGAATAGATCGTAGTTAAGATAAGCCCCTGAAATGCGAGAGAGAGCTTAATTCTCCTTATCAGTTCTTAATATCGGACATCAGGTGTGAGAGGGAGGGAGAGTGTCGCTTTCTAAGCTTCACCTCTCCCCTCTCAAGTTCTCTTCTCCACTCTTTGCATTTTCTGCATTTATCATTGTTCGTTTAAAAAGGTCGGTCGAACTTAAGTCGCAGCTCGATGAGAAAAACTGCGTAGATCATAAAAATGTCTGGAAAAATCGAAAACAGTAGTGATTTCCGCGAATTCTGCACTCTGCCGTGGAAAACCAGCCCTTGCATGGGTTTGAAAATAGATCAAAGTGTGAAAATCCGGACTGAAAGGAGGAAAATCCAAACCGAGGCTGCGTACACTTCCGATTTTTTTTAGGTGTGTATGGTTTCTGTAAATTTTATTTTATTTTTGATTTTTATTATCTGTAAATTGTTGTATTTTATGTAGTATTTTATTTTGGTGTTTAATTTACAATTGGGATATTAATAAATATTGTTCCTATATATTTACTACATAACGCTTATCGTATATACATACATATATATATATGTACATATACATATATGTATTTATATATAGGTACATTAATATATGGGCACAATAATATATAGGTACAATAATATTTAGGTACAATATGCAGAATACATTTAATGGCTTGAAATCATCCTGTGTCTAAGTCACCGTAAAGTTATAATTACCATATATATATATATATATATATAAAATATAATCGCTATAATATTCCCCCCAATTAGAAAAGATATCTAGGTTTTAAGCTTTAGTTTGATTTTATTTCAATTGGAACTGCGTAGTTAGTGTGGAGAGGCTTTCGGCTTTTTCGGCTTCCATTCAAAGTTCTCATTTATAAATAGAATAGATCGTAGTTTAAGATAAGCCTCCGAAATGTAAGAGAGAGCTTATCAGATCTCATTATCTGCCTTCAGGTGTGTGAGAAAGAGAGAGAGAGTGTTGTTTCTAAGCTTCACTTCTCCCCTCTCAAGTTCTGTACTCTAATCTTTGCATTTTCTGCATTTATCATTGTTCGTTTGAAAAGGTCGGTCGAACTTAAGTCGCAGCTCGATGGGAAAAAATGCGTAGATCATGGAAATTGCTGGAAAAATCGAAAACAGTAGTGATTTTCCGAATCTTGTACTCTGCCGTGGAAAACCAGCCCTTGCATGGGTTCGGAAACTGATCAAAGTGTGAAAATCCGAACTTAAAGGAGGAAAATCGAAGCCCAGGGTGCGTACACTTCAGAATTTTGGGTGTGTGTTCTTTTTGCGGGTATGTGTGTGTATGGTTTCAGTTTATTCTTTTTATAGTCTGTTAATTGTAGTATTTTATATTTGTATTTTATTTTTGTATATTAATTTTTGGGTTTTTTGTTTGTATTCTTATTGTAGTATTATATTTTTTAGTTTACTTTTTTTTTTAGTTTATTATATTTATTATTTTTTGTTTATTTATTTCTACTTCAATTAATTATTTATTTTTGGTTTTGAGAGATAGAGAAATGTTCCTGGAAGACCGAAAACTACAAAAGTTACGCTATCTCAGCTTGGAATTTTTCAACACGCATATTATGCCTGGCTACAATTTTTTCTCCCGGTGTATTTGCGTGAATTGGATCTTGACAAAAGAGAAGACGAAATCGTTATCAGCGTGGGAACTTTCAGCAACTAAGAACAGAGTGAGTGAAGATCATTTTTATCTATTTTCTTATTCCCTTTTATCGTTACCGTTTTTCGACTTCGTGGTTAGGTTTTTGCATTGCTAATAATTATCTTTATTCGAGAATGTTCGACAATGTTCTTTGCATATATTCCAAGCGGGTTCATTCAGAGCTTTTAGTTAGCTTTTCTTATCGTTTGATCACAGTGGTTCAATTCTTAATTGTTTTATGATAAAATTAGGAAGGGTGTAGAATCTTCAGGGTGCCTTTCTTGTTTTGTTATTATTTCTTTATTATTTTAAACTGTTGTTCATTATTTTTAATTGAATAATTATTTTGATTAAATAATAAATAATAACAAATAAATTAATAATAAATAATAATCAATAATTTAATAAATTAATAATAAATAACAATCAATAATTTAATAATAAATAATATTACATAGTAAATAATAATAAAAAATATTAACTTGTATAAAATAATAAAAAATAATAATAAATATTACAAAGTAATAATAAATACCAATAAATAGTATAATAAATATCAATAAATAAAAAAATACAATAAGGTATAACAAAATATAATAAAATAATAATATATAAAAAAATAATAATATATTATATTATTATTATTATTTTATTGTTATTTATTATTTTTTATTTTGTACTATAATATATACAATAAATAATAATATATTATCATTATTATTTTAATATAATAATAATAATAAATAAATATAATAAAATATTAATATATAATATTTAATAAAGTTATAATATATTATCATTTATATTTTATTATATTTTATTATTTATTCTTATTTATTCTTATTTATTATTATTTTATTTTATTTTGCTGTTTATTGTTGTTTATTAAAATATAATAAAATAATAAACAATACTAAATAAATAATAAATAATTAAGAAATTGTATACAATTAATACAATTTTTTAATAATAATAAATTATTGTTTGCAAAAGAATATTATTTATTAGCTAAAAATTTCTATATAACACTAGAAATTTAAAAACTGCATTGCTTTGCTAGCCAATTTCAATTTATTCGCAAAGTATTAATATTATTTTATTTTAATAATAATATTATTATTTTATTATTAATTTGTTTTCTTATTTTATTTATTATTATTATTATTATTTTTTTGACTCCTCATGTTCCCTAAGGTTTGTTTCCTATTTCGATTAGTTATTTTGCTTTACGAGTCTAAAAGTTGTATTTTTTCGTGCCAGCATTTGCTTATCTGAATTTTGTTTCTCTTTTTTATTATATTTTTCTTTCACATTTTTTTTTTTCATGTGTGTGTGTGTATTTTTTTTAGCCATATTTTGCTTTTAGTTTTTCATTTCCCCCCCAATATCCTCTCATAGCCTGTTGTTTTTTTTGGCTGCACATTCAATTGCCGGTCCACAGACGCGTTAATAAAAGCAAATTCAAATTGCTGGCTGACCGATTTTGGCATTTGACTGGCAGCCAATTAGGGGCTAAAAAAAAAAATACAATAAAACACAAACTCCGAAAAAAAAAAAAAACAGAAAAGGGTTGGAGGCAAAACAAAATATATAGAAAAGGGTCAAAGTTCAAATGATGTTCAATATTTAATTGAATTATGTCCGAGTTCCGTGAAAAGAGCGGCAAAAAAGCTAGCGATTCACTCAACTGAAGTGGATGGAAAATTTATTTATTCGCAGACAGATAAAGTGGGAAATCCGCTGGCCTAGATTTTCACAGCGAACCAGCGATCAGCGAATTTTCCCCCCCATCATAATTGCTTGTTATTTTCATAGTCTAGCAAATACAAAAAAAAAATAAATAAAAATAAAACGGCCAGCATGAGTTGAAAATTAAATTACAAAACACACAAATTGGTCATTAAATGGACAATATGTATCCTACATATAGAAAAGGATACATTTTCATCTAGTATCCATAATCTGCACAAAGTCTAGGATGATAGGTGCTTGGCAACACATTTATTGCCGGTGAATTTTAATTGAATGCACACAAAACATGGTAAACACAATGAGATTTCATTAATTATATACACTAACATGCTAAATAATTGATTATTTCGCTGTCAAGTACAGAAAATAACCATGAAAAGCTGTCTGTTTAAAAAGGAGATTGTGAATATGACTTTTATAGAAACATAATTTTTGCAATGAATTGTTTAATTTTGAGTAGAGAATATGGCTTACAAGTGTTTAATTTTATTTGTCTTGAAAATTTAATTAAAATGGATATAAAAGTCATAGATTTTGTACATAAATATATTGTTTCAAGGCAATTTTTACTGATTTATATGGCTTCCTTTGAGTAAATTAAAGCACCTTTTTGCAGTTTCCTTGGTAATCGATTAAGTGGCAGCCAGACGATTTCATTTCGGAAAACTCTTGCTTCGATCCTGTTGGCCATTTAAGCCACTAAGCTGACCAAGAAAGTCGAAGACAAACACAGACACGACCATCGGCTTTTGGTCCTTTTTTGGCCAATTTAGAGAAGCACTTTGCATGCCGCACAGTTGAGGAATTGAAGAGAGCAGGACTCTGGTCTCTGGACTTGGACTTCGACTTGGAGCACTCTCCTGTCCATGGGCCATGCCCAGTCCGAACCATTAATTTCATATTAAATTCAATTTACTTCAACGTTTTGAAGTTTCGCCCATTGAAAGAACAACCTTATCGCATTTACCACAGACGCCACAGACGGCGATGCAGTCGAAGGATTGGCCAGGATGTGCCAGCAGGACTGGCAGGATCGGTGGGTGGGGAAGCCAAATAAGTGTCTTATCGCCATCTACACACGCCAGGTGGGCAAAAAAATAAAATAGAAAAAAAAAGAAATAGTAAAGAAAATAGTGGGAGTGACCTCTCTGCCGTTCATGACTTGCTTCCGCTCATAAATCAAATCAAAAGTAAGGAAAAACTAGAACTGGAAATAAAACAGGCAACGGGGTTGAGGATTGTAAGGAATATCTTATATTTAAAATTTAAAACTTGCAAGTACTCTATGAAAAGTATAGAAATTATGGAAGGAAAAGGGAAATAATAAATAATACATATTTTTGCTGCCTAAACCTAAATTATGTCATTTTTAAATATTTTTATACATACACTAAACAACTTTTTTAGGAAATGTAAGGAAATATAGTTTGACTAAATGCTTTTTATTAATATTTTTGGACTTTTAAGTTACATAAGTCGAAAACAAATAGAATAAATAAAGACAAATTTTATAAACTCAGATCGTGAATGACTAAGAAACTAATTTACAAAAATGTTTAAAGAAGTATAATGATAATCTGATTTTAATTAAACAAATTTAAATTCTTCAAGTACATACAAGAAAGAAAAAGAAAATAAATTAAATGGTTTATTCATTAAAAATATCTATGAAATAAATTATATATACATACATATGAAGATATATATAAAATTTAAAGAAAATGTATTTTTCTATATATGTATATAAGTATTTTCTAGGGCAACTTAAGGTTTATACCTTTAAATAAACATTTGTTAGGAAGCTTAAAAGACAGTTTTCCTAGATAGAGTATAAAGCAATGATATATTGTGATATATGTTTGAAATATAAGAACAAAAAAGAATTCTATTCAGCTAGCAACTGTCAGAATTTCATTTTATTTTTCCCTTTGTCGTTCGTCTTCTTCAGATTTTCTTTTAGATTCCTTTCAAAGCATTTTCTTTTTGTTGTTTTTGTTGCTCTCTCAACACTCTGTGTTTTAATATCCGCTTCCGGGACACATATTGTATGACATTTTCCCACACACATCATCTCATATCAACTCAGTTTTTTCTATACTTTATAGTTTCTTGTGCATGTTTTTTTTTTATCGTAGAGAAAAGTTCACCTGTCCTTGGGAATGCCTGAGGTCCGGTTATGATGGAAAATTTATGCACAATTAAGTCTAATTGCATCGTACATGTACAGAGTGCACATAATTGATGTGAAATTTATCCGAAATTTCCGGTTGCTGCTTCTGCCGAATTTATTTAATTAGCCATAATTTAATTTATCCGAAGAGTGCAACATACGAAAATTGAATTGCCGAAAGGACATCTGAATATGTCCTCGTCCTTGTCCTGGTCCTGCTCCTCGTCGTCATCATCATCGTCGTCGTCTCTCTCTTTGCAGTCTGCACTCCATCATAGCTGCCTTTTTTCCGGCTTTTCCTTATATATTTCCTTTTGCTTTTTCGTGTTATATATTTTTTTTTGTGCCTTATTGGCTCTTTCCCTTTGGAAATGATAAATGTTTGGACCCGTCAGCTGTGCATTTTTCTTCATAATCGAAAAACCTTTATAGCCGTCAAGCGGCACAAAGGGGGGTTGGTGATATGTCTACGAATATATATACGTATGAATATAAAGATGGATAGAAGTTATGGTAGTCAAAGTAATACCCTTATTTTCTATAATTTTTAAGGATAATATATTATGTTTATTCTTTTAGATAACACAAAAACAAATATTTATATCAGTAGTAAATCATATAAACAAATCAATAGAAAATCAAAGTCATAAAATAAGAAAGCAAAATTGTAACCAACTGACATTAGGTTTTTATATCCTGGCAAAGGATAAAGAGTGTGCCCAACTTCTTTAATGATGTATTGATTAAATATGCCCGTATCGTAAGAACTTTTTGCCACAAACAGTTAATTAATTTTTTTTTTTATTGTTTAGAAATATAGTAAAACGTCTTAACATATTTATATATGAATTATATGCTGAAATACATATTTTTTTCTAGTATTCTAACTAAAATTGTCCATCAGCAGGCTTGTTTAAGGTAAAACTTAATTTTAATCAATCATTTTAAATCTTTTTCCTTCATGTGTGATATTTTTAGTTTCTCATTCAGTATTTTGTTGGGAAATCGATTTTATTGTCGTCTGCTCCGTCGCCTTCTGAGATCTCAGATGTTGAAATTTATTACCGAATCTACTATAGTGACTTCCAATTGGCCATCGAACTTTGTTATTATTTTTATTTGTATTTTCCTCTTATATTTTTTTTTATGGTGGCTAAAAGTGTCCCCTTCCATGGATCGGTGGCTCAATTAAAAATTCGCCGTTGTTTATGATGCCAGACTATGAACAAAGAATGGAGAATGGTGAAGGGAGGGACTACTAGCGTCCTTCAGCAATCCGCCTTCTTTATTGCCCTATGCTTCTTTTTAGCACGCGCCGGCGCCAAAAAAGTATGCAACGATTTTTCGTGGATGCTTTATTTATTGCCTGCAATTTGCGTTCGCCGCTTTTATGTGCAACCAGCTAGCAGCTCGCAGCTTACAGCTTACAGCTCCCCCCATCCTTTTGGCCATTTGTTATTTGCGCATTTTCACTTAAATTCCGGCCAAGAAGAAGGCTATCCCGTCTCCTGCTGCTGCTGCTGCTGCTGCTGCTGCTGCGGCTGCTGCGTCCCCTTGGCATGGCCGCAAATGTTGATGAGGCTTTTTTCTAAAATTACCGAGCATAAAATTTAATTAGCCAAAACCGAAAAGGCAAAAAGAAAATTTCTTCCCCCATCCCCCCGTACACTTACACAGAAGTAAATTGCATTTAAGAGGGAGCAACCCAGGGCCCTGGCAAGGGGCGACGGCGAACATAAGTGGGTGCACTGGAGAAAAATGTTTGGGTATTAATAATATTGAAAATTAAATATTATAATTTTAGTCAGAAGGATAAAACTTTGTGAAGGAGATATTTTCGACCCTATAAAACATATATATTCTTGATCAGCATCAAAAGGGGAATCTTTCTAGACATCTCAGGCGGAAAGAAAATATGTTTTCAATTTATTCATAATTTTATAAGGGGTTACATCGTTAAAATTGTCAAAAATTTACCAACAAATTTTAATTTTTTTTTTTATTTAAATTGAGTATGCAGATTTATTATTCTAGCAAAAACAAACATAGGACAGCTTTCCGAATTAAAATTAATGGGTTTTGGGCTAAGCTATGACATTTTTAACCTACGATTTTTCGAAAATAATTGTCATATAAAAATATTAATAAATATTGATTTAAAAAATGCTAACATTTTAAACTTAAGATTAATTTCCGAGTCTATCATATACCTACAAGGGTTTACAAACTTTGGCTTTCCAAAGCTAGTTTCCTTTCATTTTTGTATGTTCAATTTTGTATTATTAATATATATTTTTTAAATTGTTTATTTTATATAAATAATTTATTTTTAATACCCCTTCCTGGTATTATAGTTTCAGTCAGAAGCCAAAAACTTAGGGAAGGAATCATTTCCGACCTTATTAATCATATATATTTTTGATCAGCATTTAAAGGAGAATCGATCTGGCTGTGTTCGGCATAAGTTAATTTTTTTCAAAAATTTCACAATTTTTTAAGGGGTTATATCGTTAAAATTGTCAAAAATTGACATAAAAAATTTAATTTTTTAAAATATTTTGTTGAGTATGCAGATTTATTAATCTAGCAAAAACAAACATAGGACAGCTTTCCGAATTAAAATTAATGGCTTTTTGGCAGAGTTATGAGTTTTTTAAACTTTGATTTTTCGCAAAAATACCATGGTTATTTTGTATTTTATTTATTAAAAAATTTTGAATTTTGCAACCCAATTTCTTCCAGTGCAGTGGCGACGGCAAGGCGCAGCGTGTGAATTTTAAAAGCTTCCCAAAGAGCGGCGAAGAAAAGGCGCCTTGGAGCATAACATTGTGGCCCCTTTGGGCCACGTTGCCGTTGCGTCGTTGCCTTCGCCATTGCTGCTGCTGTTGCTGCTGCTGCTGCTGCTGCTGCGCTTTTTTAGTGCCTGCAAGTATGCTACACAAAATTTTTTCCCTTTACCGAAGCAATTTGTGTGCATTTGGCATTCAATGGCAGGCGGGAGTCCGCGTCGCGTCGCACAATCCCTTAGCGAAAATCGCAAGCGTTAAATTGCCAAAGGCCATAAGTCCGACCCCCATTGCAGCCATGTCCATGGAGGATAGCCCTTCCCCTCCACCCACTCTATCTTCTCCTTGATTTCCTCTATATCCCCTTAATCCTAACCCTGGTCACCCTTCCCCCCTCTGGCATCATCGGTCTTTGGGGCTATATTAACCTTGGTCACATTTCAAGCGTCACTTGCCGAAAGGCCGCGGCCCATAAACATTTCTCTTTTCTTTCGCGGGGCAAAAATTACACTGAAAACTTTTTGTATATAAATTTTAAATATATGTCCTTAGTATACAGCAAAGAAAAATGTATAGAAAAAAGATATAACCTTAGAAAGCTATTGGGAATTGAAATAAGAAGATAGAAGATCGTCGTAAGTACGATAAATCCTTGTTTTGTGTTTATACATTTTCATTTATTTGAAATAATCTGTAAAATACACAAATTAAATAACGTAACTGTATGTTAACTAGGAAGATTAATACTTCTATATATCCTCAACTTATGATAGCTTCGAT
Source organism: Drosophila serrata (assembly GCF_035046125.1). Lineage (NCBI taxonomy): Eukaryota > Metazoa > Arthropoda > Insecta > Diptera > Drosophilidae > Drosophila > Drosophila serrata. The sequence goes on along the minus strand of NW_028257174.1, from coordinate 1,714,809 downwards.
ATTTTATCGATAGAAGTGAAATAAATCATTATTCTGCTTATTATAAAATAATGCTTCTGTTATTTTTGATGAATTGCAGTAACTTCAATGATATTTTAAGATATTTAAAAGATCTATATATCAAAAATTTCGAATAAAACATCTGGTACATCTAAAATCATATAAACCTAGCATTTAACCATAGAAAACTATTCAACATTGGTATATATAAAACATTAAAAAACGTGCCGGAAACCACATTGTAGCAGCAGCAATCGAAAGGAAATGCTTTCCAGAGAGTGTGAGAGATTGACAGAAACAAATTTTTATTGCATACTATCAGGCAGAGAAACTATTGTTGTAAAATACCCCAGAGATTTTAAGAACACCACGAACTCGTGTTTTCCTTGTATTTCTTTTTTATATTTTCCTCCCATTTTTTCTGTGTGGTTTAAAAGGGGTTTTGCACAAAACAAATTTCGAAGATTAATGCCGGCCGCTTGCAGTTTTCTTTGCCATATATATTTTGTTACCTCGTTTTTTTTTGTATTTGTTTCAATGTTTTTTTTTTTTATTTGTCTTTTTTTTTTTTTGGATTTGGGTTTTTGGGGTTTTCGTTGTTGTGGCGTTTTTTATGTTTCTTTCATTCACTTGACACAGTTTTTTGTTGAGGCCCCGTTGGCCATCACACCTTCAATGGTTCCAACGACGGTTTCGTGTCCATTTTCCGGTCAATGGCTGACCATTTCCACACTTGACATTGGTTCGGGGTAGAGGGAGTAGAAAGGAGGTGAAAATACGGGAAAATTTGGTTAGTTTATTTCGGAAGAATATCGGTTTTTTTTTTCTGGGTCTTTAAACAACATCTAGATTCGCTTGGATTAATTGCTGCTGTCTTGGATAAATTCTCCTGGGCCTTGGGGTTTCTTTTTATTAAAAACAATTAAAACTTATTGATGCAATCCAGTTTTGTTATGTTATTATTCCCCCCCCCCCAAAAAAAAAACTTTGCTGGACTCATCCAACTTTATTTTTAATTGAAAAATACATGTACCAAGTTGTTCAACTGCCCATAATTCACTTTTATTTCCCTCCCCCCCTCCCAAAAAAAAAGGATGTACGAGAACTCGAACATATTTGAAAACACTCAAACAGTGCGTTATGAATATATAAGGTTTAGAAAACCATTAGAGAAACCATTGAAAAAATGGATTTTTATTTCAAAATAAAGTAATTTCCATAGGGGGTAAATATATATTCTATAATAGTTGATAATCCACATTTGCACCTCATATATAATTGCGGAACGCGTCGTACTCACTTATGCCATTATGTAATTGTGTATGCAGGTGTGTGTATGCGATTATATCCCCGGTTTTTCCCCCCAATTTGTGGGAAATACATATGAAATGGTCACGTGGAGGGAGAGAGAGTGAGTCCTCGTCGTCGTCCTCGTCCTCGTCCTCGTCATTGCTATTGATATGCTTTTGCAGTTGTTTGCACTTTTTCGGGGTGCCTCCATCTCAGGGGGGGTACAAAAAAAAAGAAAAGAAAAACCAAGCAAAGCAGGTGCAAGTATTTTTAGTGCAGACCATGAAATACCCTGGTTTTTGGTACATAAAATGCATAGCTTCAGTTTCAGTTAAGAAAGAGAAAGATTGTGTATAGTTTTTTAACTTATCTTATTGCTATCATACATTTTTTGGTGCATATGCAATATTTCTTATACAAACCTCACAATTTCTTCATTTTAATATTTGAAATTTTATATAAATATTGTCTATACATTATTTATATTATTTTCTATTTCAAAATGGGTTTTAAACTCTCTAATGTATTAGATAGCTTAATATATATATTTTTTAAATTCAATACTCAATATTTCAAGTACTTTAGGTATTATCTGAAATGTTTCTTTTAACTTTCTGACTTTTGGACATACATAAAATGCATAGCTTCAGTTTCAGATAAATATAATATATAGTTCTTTAACTTATCCTATTCCTCTCTTACATTTTTAAGATGCATATGCAGTATTTCTTATACAATTCTTATATTTTCTTCATTTTATTATTTGAAATTTTATATATTAATTGTTTAAACCTTATTTATATTATTTTCTATTTCAAAAGGGGTTTAAAACGTGTCTTATGAACTAGACAGCCTAAAGAAATTTTAGATTTCTCTTGTATTAAATTTAATAAAATATTTGTAAGATATTTTATATTAAATACTCAATATTATAAATACTTCAGCTAGTATTTCAATTGTTTCCTTTAACTTTCTGACTTTTGGAAACACTTTCTTTTTCTTTTATTTTCTTTGATATTATTTTCTTTTCTGTAGAAGTAAACAAATATACCCTTTTACTCGGGGTGGTACAAATAACAGCTTTACCTTGGCACATTCTCGTTCGTATTCGTAGTTTTGCATGCAATTTTTGTTTGATTTTATTTTTGGCACGCCTACACATTTCATGAGCGGAGGGAAGGGCGACTCCTCTGTTCTCCTTCCTTATTGTTGATGCAACGTTTGGTTTTTACCATGAATTTATTGCTTGCATATATATATTTATTTTTTTTTTTTGGTTCCTACAAGCTACAAGCTCTTTTCCCTGGCCAACCCCCTATTTTTTTCCTCCATTTTCCGCAGCCCTTTTTCCCCCATGTATGTATTTTCACGGAAATTGTTAACAACAGCAGCGGATGTTGTGTAAATTTAATAAATATTACTCGTACCTTTTCGCTACTTTTGTTTATTTAACCAACTTGATTTTTTTTGGTTTCGTTTCGTTTGGTATTTCCTTTTGTTCATGAACTATATATATATGTAGACCGATATATGTATATATATCGGATGTGCATCTAATTAGCGGTTTGGTTTTCATTGTGATTTTTTCTTTTTTTGGAAGAGAGCTGGATGAAAGTCATTCGTAAATCGCTTGGATTATAATTTGTATAAATACTCATATAGTTGGACTTGTTAAACATTCCAGAAGCCGACTTTTGCCAGCTCAGACGGGCTTAAAATATATATATATAGATATTTTAATTTATATATCAATATATGTATATATATATTTATTGGCATTAAAAACAGGAACTAACTAATCCTGTTGCTTGTCCAGAGTAATTGCTACTTAACAGCGGTTTAAATCAATTTAATTGAATATTTGTAGATTTAAATGTATAGTGAGGGAATTTGGGAAAGAATTGCGGTATGAATAGTAATTATTATGAATTATATACATATGTATATAGATTTTATATTCATTATTAACTTATGAACTTTTGAAAACGGTATTTAAACAAGGTTTCTTTACTTCTTGTTTTTAAAAAAAGGGTTTTAGATAAAACCCCATTTGCTTATGAAAGTATTATAAATGTTTATTATTATTTACGCTATGAAAATATATAATGAATTTATTTTATATTTATATTATAAATTTATTTATTTGTAGTAATGTCTTTAGAATGCTTTCCACATAGAAATATATTACTTTAAATAATATTAATAAATATACTATATAATAATATGTTTGTATTAATTTGAATTGCCTTGAAATATAAAGATATATGTTATATATATTTTTAATATTTAAAATATATATATTTCTACTATTTTTCAATATTTTTAATATGTTTTTAAATATTAAAATTTTTTTATTTTCTTATAATGAAAACATTTATTACTTCAAAATTTCTGTTCAAACTGCAAACAGAATCCTCCAAGTAAACCGGCTTTGTTTGAGTGCCGCCTCTATAGAAAGTGCTCCACTAACCATTTTCACCTGACTAAATGGAAAAAAGAAGGCGTTTTGGCTTTCCACGAACAGGATTTTCTAGTTGCTTGTCGCTGCTGGCTTTTGGGAAAGTGACAACAACAACAATAACAAATAACAAATGACAAATAACAAATGACAACAACAAGAAGACAAACAGCTGTTGCAAGTGCAAGTTTCAAGCATTCATTGATTGCCATCTTGGCATTAGTTTCAATTTATTTCGCTTCGAGTGTGATGGATGGCACCCGGCATCCATCCGGTTTTTTTTTTTTAATGCCAAAACAATTGTTGCTCAAAAAATAAATGTATATCATTCCACAAAAGCAAGAAAAGAAAAGCAAAGAGTGGAGTGGAAAAATGGAAAGAAAAACCCGAATCGAATCGCAACGAATCGAAGGCGAAATTGAATTGCAGCAAAAAATAAAATAAAAATAGAGTAGACAAGACGAGAGAAAATGCGAAGCTTTTGGCTGGAAAATGCTATCTAGCTGGCTGTGAAATGGCCAAGCAATCAGCTGGCCCATTGTAATGGTCAATGGGATTTTCCTCGAGATGTGGAAAATTGGTAGCAGCAGCAGCAGCAGGGGGGGGGGGTCAGTGGAGAACCCTTGACAAATGTGCCGTTCAAATGCTGTGGACGCCATTTAATTGCCAACATTAATTGGCACACTACGTAGCTTTTCCAAGGGGGAGGAGGGAGGAGGAGGAGGAGGAGGAGTTGTGCTTTTCTGCCACCCATAAACAACACCCTGACTTGGACTGTTTTCCTCGCTCCCTCGATTTTCTCTACAGATTTTTGATGCTTTTATAAATGGCCAACGTCAAATTGTTGTTCAATGATTTCCAATTGACTTATTGCCACAGAATTCAATTGAGACGCCGGGGATCAAGAAAGAGACTCTTTTTGTTGAGTTCATCTTCGAATATTTCAGCACTGATTTGAGTTGCCAATTTAGGCTCAGTTTAGGCCCAATTCGAGCCCAGTACAAGTTCCAGGCCAAGTCCCAAGCACAGTTAGGTGAAAGTCAAGAGACATTATTTGACTGCCATAGGGTGCAAGTTTTCTTTCACTTACCAAGATTTTTCTTTGTATATTTTATATATTTATTATTATTTCTATTTTTAACGATCCTTTGTATCGTAGCTATATGATATAGTGGTCCGATTTTCATTAATACACAAAATTCTAGATTAATATATAATGGCTATATATCAAATTTGATGAAAATCTGTTGAAAACTGGAAAAGTTATCATTATTTTTTAAAATTTTCCGATCATTCCTATGGCAGCTATGTATATGTATGTATATAGTCCACCGATCCGCAATGCTCCGACTTATATACTAGTAAAATTATATAGAACAATAACACCATAGTTTTACTCAAATAGCTTGCTCTTGAATTAGTTCAAAAACAAATCTCACCCATGTGTGCTATGATTCCCAACTAGTTTTAGCCTCCCCGGAACGAAGTGCTTGCTGCCGGCCACGTCTCAGATATGTGTTGTGTTACAAAAGTTGCAAGTCATTGTTTATTAGTGTTCAAAGTTAGTAAATGAGCATACATACATCCCTACTGACCATAGATACTTACTGATCATGGTTAATTACTGATCATAGATACTTACTAATGAGAGTTACTTATTGGTCATATATACTTACTGATCAGAGTTACTTAATGTTCATAGATGATTACTGATCATAGTTACTTGCTGGTCATAGATACTTATAATTACTGATCATAGTTAATGTTCATTAATACTTACTGAACCTCTGTATTTAAAAACAGTTTCTCTGGCAGTTATATTAAATATTATTCCGATTTTCATAAAACCAAAAACAAAATTCTATAATAATAATAGATAGTTTTGAATCATTTCGGGAAATTTCTAATAATTTTTAAGTTTAAATAATAATTAATACGGCTCAAAAGTTTTCTTCATATATATCATCATTTAACATATATTTAACAGTCCAAACAATTGCATATAATTTTTCTGCAAAGCTTCGATAGGATTAAATTCCTATACATTTCCGGGAAATTCCTAGCGATTTTCGTGGGGGGTTTTCCCTAAAGGTAAATCATAATTAACACCGCCTGCTGCTGCTCCTCCTGCTGTTATTGCCAGTTGACCAGACATCCCATATATGCCAGCCGGTGTCCATCCGTCTCAATCCTTTGACGAACACACACAACACACACACACACTCATCGCACACACACACATCGCACACCTAATAGTCAAAGTGACACGCTAAGCTGATTAACTCTAATCTAAAGTTGCAACCGGGGGAAAATAAAACACCAAGCGGAGCACAATCAAGCCAGGAGAAGTGAGAGGGGGAGGGGTGGAGAGGGAGAGGGAGAGGGAGAGAGATAGGGGAAAAGCGGGGAAAACATGAGGGAGTGAGAGAGGAAAACACAACCCGCATGGCCGCCAAAGTGACACTGAAAGGAAATTTAAAACAGAAAGTATAAGAAATAAAAGAAAATATAATAGGGAGAGTGATAAATAAGTAAATAATATATAATAAATACATGTATTCAATTAATGAAATACAACGATTTAAGAGAAGTTTGTAAATTTTTTTATAATATTCTTATATATTCAGGGTAATATAATTCCTGTCAGAAGCTTAAAACTTAGTGAAGGAATCATTTCCGACCCTATAAATCATATATATTCTTGATCAGCATGAAAATCCGAGTCGATCAGCCATGTTCGGCACAAACAAATTTTTCAAAATTTTTTGTTCAAAATTTTATAAGGTTTTCCATCATTCAAGTTGTCAAAAATTTGACAAAAATTAAAATTTAAAAAATGCTAAAACCCAGTATGTAGATTTCTTAACATTATAAAAACTAGCACAGAAATGATATCCGAATTAAAATTGTTGCATTTTTTGCTTAGTTATGGTATTTGAAAAACATGGATTTACCTCAAAAATTAGCATATAAAAATTAAGATTTAATATATCTAAGCTTTGGTTTCCCTAAGCGAGCTTTTTTACTTATACATAAATAGTTTAAACACCTTTAATAATTAAAATTTTAAATAATTTAAAACCTATGGTTGTAATTTCATAAAAATATAAATATTTTATAGTATCGTTTTCATTTTCTTTAAAAACACATGAAAATATCTTTCTCTCTTTATAATTCTTCATGTTTTTAAAAAGCTAGTCTTTTGTTTTATATTCTCTTTAATAACAAAAATATAAGATAATACATTGCTTATTAAAAAAGTTTTCCAGTTAATTTTCAAGTTATTTCGGATGCTTTCGGAATATTTAATACATTTCTATGGTAATTTTTATAATTTCTCCCAGTGTACGGACTGAAACCGTAGCAACCCAACGACGACTGTTTACATTTGTCAAAGATTTTCGGAAAAGAAGAGCGAGTCAAAGGGGGTTTTCTTTTTTCCTTATTCTTTTTGCCAATGAAGACGGAAACAAGTGCATGAAATTGGGGGGCGACAAAGAAAGCAAAGGAGAATAAAAAAAAGGATCCCGATGAGCAGGAGTTCAAGCAGGAGCAAAGGCAGCAGCTTGACCAGAACCTAAAGCTAAAACTGGACAGATAAAAGTGCACCCGAGACACGGGACACCAAAGTGACCTCGAAATCCCGGTCCGAGACTCTTATCTGTCTCCGGATTTGGTTTTCGCTAGGAACCTCACCCCTCCTCAACCCCTCAACAGAGACTCGGTTTCCGTTTCCGCTTCCGTCTGACTGTGTGTGTGTGTTTGGTTTGGCTTTTTGGCCGCGTTTCCTCCCTATCCTTCGTGTCCTTGAGGGTGTCGGGATTTGAGGCTTTCTTATTCCCTATTTCTCTCTTTCTACCTTTCTGACAAAGGTGCCCCCCGCGTCCTAAGCTGACCGTGAATAAGGATGAGGATCAAGTTGTCGAATTTCCCCCAAACCAGGTAACCTGGCTTATCGTCCTGATAATAAGTTTCCGCTGTCTGTTTGTTGTCCTTTTATTTTTGTAGAGTCGTTTGTGTTGGTAAACTGTCAGCGCTTTGCGGCATTGAGCGGGTTGGCAGTCCTATCAGCAACTTGGACAGGTTGGCAGTCCTGAAAGTCCTTAAATATAGATTTTTATTTGGATTTAAATTGGGGTTTTCTGGGGGGTACTTAAAGAAATTAAACTTATTTAAGATAAAGATGGTTTTTGCGTGTTTTATTTATTTTTTGGTTTTTTAAAAGATCAAATATAGAATAGGTGCAGTCATGAATGCCTAAATAATGGTGTTTATTTAAATGATTTCCTGAATAGTATTATTTTTTTTTCTGTATACAGTTTTTGTACTATTTTTAACTTTTACTTTATTTTGAGATTATTTATTTAATTTTATTATATTAAAGGATCAAATATAAAATATATGTTGGCTTGGGCTTCTTCACTGACATTATTCTCAGTGTTTTTTTTTTTTTTAACCTATACGTTATTATTATTATTTGTATATGTTGGCATTCTTGATTTTTGTAATAAATAAAATATTGAGGCGATTTAGCCATCCTGTTAATAGTTTTTAATATTTTTTTTGGACAGATTCTCAAACCTTTTGCCTAAAAATCCATTCTTCAAAATATTTTTCCTTTATGTTTTCTTAACAATATTATTTTCATAGCATTTTATATTATTTATTTTATTGGGTATTATGGGGTGCTATAATATATTTCTATATAATATTATAAAGTTAATCAATGTTTAAAACACTTTGATAGTTTTTCATGATCTTATGATCATTTAAAAAAAAAATTCCTTTTAAAAGATGCTGGCATTTCCCTCAAAATAGAGCCATTCAAGTGGCAGCAATCATTCCGAGGCTCTTGGAAATCATCAGTTTTCCTTCAGGCAGTGGTCGGGGGGTGGTGCGGGGATAGTGGGGTAGGTTAAGGGGGGGGGGGGGAGGCAGGCGGGTACCGGCTTGGCCATATTTTGGCGCAAGTTTTCACCACACGCCCAAAAGTGGAAAATGCAGACGCTGCACCATCGTCGGCAAAAGTGGGGAAAAGTGCGATGGCATTCGGCTCAGAAGCTTCGGGAAATCATGGTTTGGCATGGGCTTCGGAAAATGCTGTCGGAAAATGCCACAAGCGGCGGCAGCAGCAGCAGCAGCAGCAGCAGCACAGGCGGCATTATCAGACGGCAACTTCAGTTGCAAGCGAGCGCTCAGCGTGTGTGCCTCGTGTCTCTCGTGTGGCAGCAAAAAGCCGCTAAATATTGCCAACAATTTCTAACATTAATAATATTAATAATAACGTGCAACGTGCAACACTTGCCACTGAGCCTGACTTTGACTTTGAAGCTCTAAAAATTTTCGTAAATACAAGAAAAAACAACCTTTTCGCGTCAAGTTTGTTGTGTTTTCCCTTTGTTGTGCTTGGTGTTGTTGTGCGGTGTGTGTGCGTGTGTGTGTTTTGTCACGTGCTCGATTTGTTTATTTTTATTTTTTTTTTGTTACTGTTTGCTGTGTTTTGCGGCTGTTAAGCCGGCAAAAAATAAAGGTGTTTGTTTGCTGGCATTAAAGCAAAAAAAAAAGGATAAACTGGTGTGAAATTAATAACTAAATTAAATACGTTTAAAAAAGCATATGATAAATATACAAAAAATATAAATTAAAGCATAATATTAAACAAACTTAAATGCTATAATTAATTCAATTAATTGAACTGTAAAAACTGTAAAAAATATTAACAAAAGGAAGTAAGAGGAAATATATTGCTGCAACACTTGCATCTTTGGACTTGGACTTGGATCTGGATTTGGTGTGTGACTGGTTCGTGTTTAGCTTAGTTTTCTTCTTCTTTGTTTTAAGTCTTTTTTTTTAATTTATTTTTTTAGCGAAAGTTTTGTTTGATTTTTCTTGTGCCCGGCATGACGAGTTTCAGTCGATGGCTGGATGCTCTTGGCCTTCTCCTCATCCTCTTAGCCCCCTAATTAAACTGGTTAGGCTTGGTTTTGCCTCGGTTTTTTTTTTGCTTCTTCAATTCCCCCTCCGGTTTTGTTTGGTTTTTGGTTTTCGGTTTTTGGCTGCTAATTGCCAGTGAAATTTTGTGACAGTCGCCAGACAACGAAGACAACAATCAGTTGCCATTGTGAGACCGGCAACGAGGGCTCCTTGTTAATGAAATCGTTAAGCCAGGGACACACAAGGACGATTACCAGGAGCACAAAAAAAAGAAAAAATACAGAGACAAGAAAATAAAAGACAAAAAAATATATATAATATATATATATATATATACAAAATCATCCAAAAGGATGCTGGCGATGGTTGTGCCAATATCAAAAGGATTTCGTTTGAATGCGAAAAATATGCGAAAAATGTTTTGCGTGGGGAATCTGGCAAAAATCTTGGGAAAGCCCCTTTTGGAATTATATATAATGCACATATATATATTTATATATACTCGTTTAAGCCTGTTCATATTGAAAATTATATTCCATTTATATTAAATTAAATCTAAAGTTTAAAGGAAGAAAAGGAACTAAAGGATTGGAGGAGAAATGGGGAAAAGGCAAAGGGACAATGCTACCCTTGATCCTTTTTGTTCTATAGAAAAGATTGGGAAATTTAATTTGCTTATGAATGGTTTGTTTTTATAGGAGAAAATATAAAACTAAACAAACAATATAGAAGTTGTGGGTTTACAAATAATACATAAATAAATACATATATAAAATATTTATTTAAAGGATTTATGATACTTTACTCACTCATTTATTTTCTTCACTTTGCAAAGCTAGTACAAATAAATCAATGTATTTTTAAACAATGAATTATTTGTTTAATTTTTTTTTTTTAAGGAAAGGATTTAAAAGTGACAAAAGAAATCACTTTTCTTTTGAAGACCAAAAAAGCAATCAAAACTTTTCTAGTTTTTAATAACTAAATTATTATTACTTTTATAACTTTAAAATTCTTAGATATCTAAGGTAAATACTGACTAAAATTAATTATTGACTGATTTATTTATATACTATACATATACGTATATTTATAATTATTTTATTAAGATAATGTATACTTGAAAGCTATGAAACTTTGTGGAATAAGATTAATTAATATTTCAAATTATTTATTTATTATGAATCTACTATTATATTGTAGATCAAATTTATTATATTTCATAATAATATAATATAAACTCTTCTTAATTATTTAAAGTTATTAATTAATTCTCATATTTTTACCTGCCCTATATAAATTATTATTTTCTTTGAAATGTCTAGTATTTGTAAGCAATTAGTAACTTGATTTTTAAGTATTTTTACCACATAATTAATATTCCTTTGATCAATCGTTTCCTTGAATTATTTTCTTTGTTAAAAAATTAAATAAACAAAAACCTTAATTCCACTTTAAAACCAATCAATGAAATGCTGTTTGCTGACATGTATCTTTGTTGTTCGCTCTTTGTATCTGAAAGATACTTTTACCTTTTCTTTTACATAAGTAAAGCCACCTTTTCCTGAGGGGGATGTCTTTCAAGTGGATTGCTTAATTTCTGATGAAATTGACATTTCATTAAATTTGGCAACAGGCTAAATTGTATTGTCATTTCATTTGATTAAAAATTTCATAATGTGAGCCTCAATCTTGTTGTCTGTGTGTTTTTTTTTTTCTCTTCTTTTTTGTCTTCTTTTGTGGGTTATTTTTTGTCAACAAGAGGGAAGGAAAAAAGTGAAAATCTAACATTTCTGGCCTGCAGGCAACACAAAAAAAAATTAATAAAAAATAAACTGAAAAAAGCGAGATAACATAAAAAAAAAAAAATGAAATTGTGCCGCAGTATTTGCGTTTGGCGGCATTTTTCCGCCGGTGCCCCGTCGCTTTGGCGCGTTTTCACATTTTCCCTACGCCCCCAACCCCTCCCCTATTCATGTCTCGATTTTTCACATTTTCACCCTCTTCCCTTACCGATTTTTCCAGCAAATTGCTGTTGCTTTTCCCGCCGCTGCCGTTGCACATGGTGCCGCGTTGCTGATGGCTTCATATTCATTTAGTTGCCCAATTCCTTTTGTTTATCTTTCTCTCCTCTTTCCCCTCTCTCTCTCTCTCTCTCTCTCTCTCTCTCTCTCTCTCTCTTTTTATTTTTTGTTGTCATCTCTTGTTTTATTTACATTTAGATGGAATTTTTAATTTTAATTTGATATGTCGCAAAACGACAGCAAAAATTGGAGGAGCAAGTTTTGTACGTTCGGAGGAACTTGCTTCGTTTAAGAATAGCTTAGCACAAAAAACAAGTGAAGTTTATTTTTAGTTTTTGGTGAAAAACATACTCAGAAAACAATTAAAATCTACTTAGCAGGTTTCTATATACTTTATTTTGTTTTTAAATAATTGCTTAGGGACTTTGTGATACCCTGTATCTAGTGTTTATAAGGACATTATAGATTGATGTCTCGACAAAGAGGCTTTACAAGATATCTTGGGAATGCCAGGAAATATTGATATGCAGATAAAGAAATTAGATTTAAAGCTCAATAATTAAATATATATTTTAAAATAATAAATGAGGGATTACCTGGATCTGAAATATATGTATTTATACCCTTTCCTGGTATTATTATTTTAGTAAAAAGCATGAAACTTACTGAAGGAGTCATTTGCGACCCTATAAATCATATATATTCTTGATCAGCATAAGCCGAGTCAATCTAGCCATCTCAAAGAAATTTTTTTTTTCAATTTTTTTTTTTTCATAATTTTATGACTTTTAAAAGCCTAAAAAATTGATAAAAAATGAGTATGAGTATTTTGAGTATGCAGATTTATAAACCTTATAAAAACTAACTTAGGACAGCTTTCCGAATTAAAATCAATGCTGTTTTGGCTTAGTTATGAGTTTTTTAAGCCTTCAGTTTTTGGAAAAAATTTCCATATAAAAATATCGTAAAGTGTATGCGAATATTTAATTTATTTATTTATTTTTGGAGATTTATTATAATGCAACTTTCTATTCTATATTTTATATTTTATATATTTTCATATTTTTGATTAGAAACTATAAAAGTTATAACTGCATGGCTTTAACTTGAATCAATACTTATTGTACAAAAAGCCTTAAATAAATTTAAAATATCTAGAATGTAAATAAATACTACATACTCCTTGCAACTTTTAATTAAATTGAAACCCTTTCCCTTGATATTTATTAACAATAACACCAAACAAGTTGGAAATAATCAAATTAAATATCAATTTTAGCTTGTTAAAATGTTATGCTCATCGGGCTTTCTTTAGAAATTACCCAAAGATTTGATTTCCAAATGAAAATTCACAATTCTATTAGGAATTGTTCAACAGTGTGTGTGTGTGTGTGTGTGTGTGTTCCAGGGGTCAATTATGCAAAGTAGATTTACAGATTTACTGATTTGCATTCGACATTTGGTATAATTGATATTAATATTGTAATTAAAGCATAAACCGATTGTGGCATTTCGGATTATGCAACATTTCATTTGTTAAAAACAATGCAAATTACGGAGACAGTTATGATACATATCGTATTTATCGAGAAATATATATTTATATATAATATTTATTTTATTCCTTGTATTTTAAGCTATCGAAGTTTGGATAATCGATCGCAATTTTTTGGTTCTGCTTAATTGAATTACCTTTTGTGTCTGTGTTGTGTGTTTGGGGAAAAGGCTGAAATTGTTGGAAAATTGCAATTCGAAAATCGAAAGTCGCCCACTCCCCTTTCCAACATCTCCCCCCCCCCCTCTCTCTCTCTCGCCGCTTTTCACGGATTCAACAGAGCATTAAAATTACCTTTTAATTATCACGAACGTACACAATACCCACACACACACCGCATCAAAAATAGAAAGAAAAACATGGCAAATGCCATAAAGAGTGCTGGAAAAAAAAAGAAGAAGCTAAATAAATGCATAAATTGCCTAAGCATGAAACAAAACATAAATGTATATATACAAAAACATATAGCTGGCAATCAGAGAGAGTGATTAACAATAATTGAAAAGCTTGGATTTTAATATTAAGATGAAGGTAAAATTCGGATTACAATTTTTTTTTGCCTGCCTGCTGATTTCCTTTCATTTGGGGAGATTATTTCATCAGTTTTTCTTCACACACAAACAAAGCTAACAAGTTGAGGAAAATTGCGTGGGGTATCTTTGGTTATGTGATAAGCTGCCACCTTAAATTAAGAAAGAAAAATATTGATATACATATAAGTAAGTGGTAAAGTTGTAAATTAATATAAATAGAGCATGGGAATCACTATGGAAAAGTCGTATAAATTATTAGTTTTGTTGTAAAGCATTTAGACAATATAATTTAAATTGCTTAAATATAAAATAGGGACTTGAAGTTGTTTAAAGATTTTGAAAATAAGATTTGATTACTAATTCTTCTTCTTTTTTTCCTAAGGAATTATCTATGATATATTAAGTTAGTCATAAAAACTTTTCTTTATATATTTAAAAATATATTTTTCTTATCCAACTTTAAACTTAAATGATCTCTTAAACTGCCTAAACTTTAATGTCAAAATTTATTACTCAAAAGTGTTTGAATTTTGGCATATTATCCATCTGCCATGGTTTTGCCCCTGTCAGTTCTCATCATCATCTTTGCTCAACTTGAAGTTGAGTAGTTTTATGTCTGAAACTATTAGGATTATATTCCGAATATATTATATTTTCGAAACATGTAACCTGTGACCCTGCTCTGGCTCTATCTATGAATATTCTTTAAAATGGGGATTATTTTGATCGGTCTTTAAGGCCCTTCCCCAAATATGTTTTGGTTAGTTCACCTGACAGCTGTCAGCTTCCAACTTTCCCCCTTTTCTTCTTCATTTTTGCACCTGGCTCCCTTTTTTTTTCTTTCTCTTCTTGTTTATTCTCTTTTCATTTTTGTTGTAGTATTTCTTTTTTTTTGTTTTTTACTTGTGTTTTGTTTTTTTGCACTTCATCAAGTTGCGTTGAGGCAGCGCAGAAGGAAACTAAATGCGCAAACACATGTTCCCCCCATATACTTGCGACACACGGCAACACTTTGTGGGAGTTCAAGCAGCTACACTGAGCGAAAAAAGGGTATTTGGTGGGAGAATTTAAAGGAATTTATTGGGAATTTGTTATGGGAAATTTTTAAATATTTATTAAGAAGTTGTAAGTGTTATTGTTAGATGAGTTAAGTTTTAGGTAATACTTATTTATATGAAATAAGATCATTACCTACTATATATAGTATTATACAGTATTATATGGTATTAAATAGTAGTTAATAAAATGTAGTATTTCAATTAGTTTATAGTATTTATATTGTATTTTAAATAATTATTTTAACAAAACAGTTAAAAACCTAAGTACGTATCGTATTTATCGAGAAATATATATTTTGTAGTAGTAGTATTTTAATTAGTTTATAGTACTTATATTTTATTTTATGTATTTATTTGAACAAGCCAGCTAAAACAATAATTAACTATTTAAAACCCTGAGTATTTTTTGTACATCATATTTAAATAATACAATTAATTTAGCAAACCCTTAAAAAAAGAAGAAAAAGGCTAACGTAGTAAAATAATTTCAATAATTGATATTAGTATATTTTAAAATATTATTTAAACTTGATAAATCACTAAACAAAAAAGTAAGTTAAGGCCTCAAGTAATCTTTGTTGAGTTCTTAAACTCGATTTACATATCAATGACTTTTTTAGTCTTAAAAAAAAAATAAATTACTAAAAATCAAATTCATTTAGTACATTTTTTTCTGTCTCTGCATATGTTTATATGTATATTTGCTCCTGTATATATATTTTCTGGCGTCAGGATGGCCAGGATATCAACAACAACAGCAACAAATAGTTAAACAAAAAGTTTTGGCTTTAGTTTTTGCATTTGGCTTTGGATTTGGCCTATGGCCATAACGAGATGAGACGGCCTGTATGTTGGCTAGTATGGATATGGGGGGAAAGGGGTTAAATGGGGGGGGGGTGTAGAACTGATATGGATGTTTGAGGGGGTGGTGTATAACACACACACACACACACACACACGTCCACACAGAAGTGTGAAGTAGAACTTGAGGCTAAAAGAGGAACAATTCAGATAATTGCCAAAGCAACGAACAGAGAGAAATTGCACTTGAAAAATATTTTGTTATAATTATAAAATACGTGAAATAAATATTATAATTATATAAAAAAAACCAAAGGTAGTAATATAATAAATTGAAAATATATGGTATAAATAAATAATATGTCAGTGGTAGTATTTTTTATTTCTCTTCAACTGTTTTCATTATTTTTTCTAACTAATAAAATAAAATATATGTTTTCGGTACCTTTGAAAAGCATAAATATTCTTAAAATAAATATGAGTTATTTATAATATTTAAAATAAATAGTATATAAATACTCTGTATTATTTATTTATAATATTTATTTTACTTTCTCTGATACTTAAAATCTTTCCTACCAAAGCAAAGTTAATTTATGTTTAAAAAATATGTTTCAAACTTTAAGAAACTTAAATCTAGTTAAATTAAATATCAGTTACTTAATATAAAGTAATTTTAATAATATAAAATTATAATTTGTACTCGGGGGAACTTTTTGAAAGACTTATTTTATTTTTCCTAACTTTTTTTTAAAATTTCTTCTAACAAAAGTAAATAGATTTGTGGTTTAATATATTTTTCTTTTGCCTTTGCATTAAAAATCATAAAAAGTATACAAAATTAATTAATTAAAACAAAATTAACTAATTTAAAGGCTTATAGATTTTCTAGCAATTAATTTATGAGCTTTTCTAATATTTTAAATATTTAAAAAACTAAATAAAATAAATACATAATCTTCAGTTGTATCTCTAGTTATTTCTTTGACTATTATTTATGGTATTTTTATTTTCTTTTTGCTGTCCTTGTGTCACATTAGTTACACTTTTCATTCAACCCTATTTTTTCTCCCTTTTCACCCATTTCTCTCTCCCACTCATAATTCTCTGTGCATTCTCCCTGGAGGTTTAAGGGTATCCAGTGCTTCGGCCAGAAAACTTTTCCCTCGCTTGACAAACGAACAGACAAAATGGCTTACTGTAACACTTCCGTTTCCTGCCAGAACAACTCACACACACATAGAGAGAGAGTCTCATTTGATTAATGGTTTTTTGTGCACTTCCCTGTCTCCCTGTCTCTGTCCCGTCTCCTGCCCCAGTTCCAGTTCCAGTTACAGCTTCTCTTGGCCCTGTTTATGAGACAAGTTTACAACACCAGAGGATCCATTGAAAATGCGTGTTATTATTTGATGCTCGCCTCGTCTCCGCTCCTCTAACTATCCATGATTCATTCTGGGTGGAAAACCAGGAGGATGCTGTAGGGGATGAGGGGGATGAAGAGGGGAAAGGCCTGGCAGCCACGTTTTTCCTGCTGATTAGTTTTGGGAATTTCCATCACCTTGGCTGTCAAACATTTTGAATGTTTCCTGCCACTACTGGGTTATGTCTGAGTGTGTTTTTCTGGCTTAAAGCAAAGCTCTTTTTCTCAACCAAAACCAAATAAAAAAATAAATCTTTAACTCTTTGGGAAGTTTTTATATTTTTTTATAACTAGATTTATGACAAATTATACTTTTTAATGATATTGTTTTAAGTACCAAAATACCCTAAAGTTATATTGAGAAAGTTATCCTTTGGTACAACGAAAACCATTTGCTTTTTAATTTAATATTAGGAAAATGTACTACAAAATGTTAAATCTTTGTTATGCCTTTTTTTTTATTACAACTTTTGTAACTAATTGAATTGTGTACAATATTTTAACTACATTTTATTAACAATATCGAAGTTTAAAATTGTATTATAGGATCGTATCGGAAATCGGTTATAAGTAGGCTTTTACATATTCGCATTAATTGAATAGATATTTTTTTATCGGCATTTTTTTTGATTAATCAAAGCTTAAAAAATCCATATTCCAAATTACATAAATCCGGAAAGCGTTTGTATGTAAGTTTTTATGATGTTTATAAATCTGTATACTCAATTTTAAATTTAAAAAATTCGAAATTTTATCATTTTTTTTTTTTTAATTTAAACGATGAAACACCTTATAAAATATTAAAAATTAAAAAAAAAAAAAATTTTTGCCTAACATGGCTAGATTGATTCGCCTGTTGATGCTGATCAAGAATAAATATGATTTATAGGTTCGGAAATTACTCCTTCAGTTAGTTTTAAGTTTCTGACTAAAATTTTAATACCCTGCAATGGTATTGAAATAAGACAGCTAAAATAATTTATAAATTTAAATATATACCATATTTATTCTAAAATTAAGCCCTAATTTAATGGCAAGCCTCTTTTGTTTTATGTAAAAATGTTCTCCTCCTTTCGAGGTTGATCTGGTTCCAATTTTCCTGGTTTTCCATTTCTGAGCCTCTCCATGGCCTCCATGGCCTCATCATCAGCGAGTCAAAGCCAGTCGGAGAGCATTCTCAGCAGCTGCCATAACTCACTTGCATTTCCGTTTCCTCTACCCCAACCCCCATTTTCCTTTCCTACCCCTTCTCAAAAACCAACTGCAGTCGCATTCATGCATAAATTACGTTGCGTATACGCAGCGTCTGACAGTAGAAGAAAACGAGAGGGGGGAAGGGAAAAAAAGTGGAAAAGAAATCCAAACCAGACAAAAGCGAAGATGACACAATTCGGGCACTTGGCCAAAAGGTTAATTGCCGTCGCAAAAATGCACGCTGATTGAGGTGAACTCTGAACTCTGATGGCATTTCAACCGTAGCTTGGATTTGGAACAGCATCGGAAAATCCAGCTGCTTGTGAACAATTTTCCTAGTTCATACAGTGAAAAATATATAATATTATATACCAGAAAATTTGTGTTCTTGGAAGAAAAATTTCAAATTAATTGAGTTTTTCCTAGGTTTTTAATATATTATTTAAAAATATTTTAAAGTTCTTAGCACTCTTGTCAAGTTTATTATAACACTTTACATCTAATTTTCCTCCCATTCTCAACCTTTATATTTATTGTTTATTAGTATTTTTAAATAATAATAATTGCAATTACTTAATATGATATTTTTCTTAGTGAAGACACGTCCTCTTTCGATTTTTGGCCAAGAGTTGAGCTCCAGCGGACTTTGTGCCAAAAATAGCCAATGTCCAGAAACGGTGTGAGATCGAAATTTGTTGCAATGCAAATCAAATTAGACACACACACAGAGAGGAAAAGAGAGGTGGGCATAGTCCTGCGAAGGACTCCTTCTGTTTTAAGCGGGGGGCTCAAAGGCCGGGATGCTTTTAATCAAAAAAACAGGCAATGCAGCGAGCTGAGTGAGGGGTTTTTTTCGGTGCTGCTGCTACTCCTGCTCATACTTCTGGCCTTGGGCACAAAGTATCGACATACATCCTGGCTGGAAACTAGCCTTTCAACGAGCCTGATTGCATTGACCATGGAGGAACAGTCGCGACCTCATGCCACCACCTCTTGCCACTTGCCACTTGCCACTTGCCACTTGACTTTGGCCCGTCTCCCTGCCTCTTTCTGGCTTTATTGTTCTGTTTTTGGAGGGTTAATTTCCGGAAGAGAAAGGAGGAGAGAAAGAGACAGGGAGGGGAAAAGAGAGGGAGAAAGAGGGAGAGAGAGGGAGAAAGAGGGAGAAAAAGGTAGATAGAGGGAGAGAGAGAGAGACTTTCTTTGAAAAGAAAAACGCATTTCCCAGTCTCATCAACAGCAGTGAGCTTAGATAACATTTATGTTAAGCCAATACTGGCTGATGATTTGTTTATTATATTTATATTAAGTTAAAATAAGTGTATGTATTATTTTTTAAATATTTTGAAATATTTTCTGTACAAGTCATATATAGACTTTAATCTATACGATTTTTTTTTTTAGATTTTAATAATATTCCTATATGTTCCATAAAATAATTTCATATTCTTTGATACCTTAAAATATGTATATATATTCCTTAAATATATTCCTTCCTTGAAAAATTCTACATAGATTCCTGCATATTCTTTAAGATTTTTAAAAGTTTATTAATATTTGCATAGCCTTGGAGAGTATTATAATTTTAGTCCGAATCATAAAACTAAGTGAAGGAGTCATTTCCGACCCCATAAATCATATATATTCTTTAAAAAAAATCATAAAAATTTTAATATTTTAAAATTTTCAATGGAGTATGCAGTTTTATAAGCCTGATAAAAACTAGCATAGTAAAACTTTCCGAATGGAAATTAATGCATTTTTGGCTTAGTTATGAGATTTTTACATTTTGACTTGTTCAAAAAATATTCATATAAGAATATTGTCAATATCGGTTAAAAAATCGTATTGCACCTTCAGTCAGAAGCTTAAAACTAAGTGAAGGAGTCATTTTCGACCCTATAAATCATATATATTCTTGATCAGCATCAACAGGCGAATCTTTCTAGCCATTTTTTAGAGAAATTTTTTTTATAAAATTTTTCAAAATATTTTAAGGGGTTACATCGTTAAAATTGCCAAAAAAAAAAATCATAAAAATTTTAATTTTTTTAAATTTACAATGCAGTATGCAATTTAATAAACCTGATAAAAACTAGCATAGTAAAACTTTCCGAATTGAAATTAATGCATTTTTGGCTTAGTTATGAGTTTTTTAAAATTGGATTTTTCTATAAAATTGGCATAGAAAAATAATGACTCAAATAATGCGAATATTTTAAACTTAGTTATGATCTAGTTCCAATTAAATCCTATACTAAAATTGCTAATGCAAACTGCAAGGGTATATAAACTTTTGCTTTCCAAAGTTACAATTCCTTCTTTTTGTTTTTTTGGTGACCACTTTTGTGTAGCGTGTAGGCGTAAATCTAACCAGGAAAAGCGATGAAAAACTAGGATAAAGGTAAACGGGGAAAGAAGGGAATGAAAGCGGAAGTGGACATGTATACCTGGCAGAGGGACTTGGGGTAAGGTTAAAGGAATGTGCAACTATTATCCTAACGAGCAACAAGGTGCCACGCCCCGCTTTCGGCTTGTTTGCTGGCTTTGTGTTCCGTTCATTTGCCTGGCTTCCTTCCACCGCTCACTCAAGTCCTAGTCCTAACCAGGTCCTACTCCTACTCCTGACCAGGTCCTGCACCTACTCCTACTCCTTCTCCTAACTAGCTCCTCCCCCCACTTCCGCTTTATTCCTGCAGCTACTTCCGCTTGTCCAGGACATTCTTATCAGCGTCGCACGTTTTTATCATAAATTTTACACTCTGCTTGCAATTTTTCCCTCGATTTTTGTGGGCAGCCTCTAAAAAAAAAATGAAAGAAAATCCAGAAAAAGAGGCGTCGCAAAAGGGGGGTTGGACGCATAAAATGCCAGACGACACCATCATTGGATTTCCAACTGAAACTGAAACTGATGCTGATGCGGGGGACTCTTGTTGAGTTTTGTGTCCCATTAAAATACTTTATGAGGCGAAGGTTATGGCGACATTACGTAATTTTTGTGGAACAAGTGTTGGCCAAGCTGTGAGCTCCCCAATATCGTACCCATTCCCTCATTTATTGTTTATCAATTTTACGAGGACAGCTATAAAATCAGGGGAGTGAGAGAAATACCAAAGGAACTGGATTTCTGAAGGGGAAAAAAAAAGAAAAATCAACACCAGAGAGAGATTTTTCAAGTGAATTTTTAGCTTACTTTTGTTTAACATATATAATTTTAGGGCTTATTAATAGGATTATAATATATTTTGTACCTTAAAATATATTTTAAATATTAAATTGAATTTATTTGAATTTGAATTTATTTAATTTATATATTTTTTTAGATTATAATAATAGGATATATTGTAAATATTCAATTTAATTAACAAAAAGAAAAATCAACAGCTGAAAGTGCTTTTGCAGTTATGTTTTTGCATAATTGTATTTATTATAAATATTTTTAGGGCATAACACTATGACTATAAAATGTTTCGTACCTTTAAAAATATATTAAATATTAAATATAATTATACAAAAGTAAAATCAACAGCTGAAAGTATTTTTGAAGCTACGTTTTTGTTTGAATTTATTTATTATACATATTTTTAGAACATATAACCATGATTATGATATATTTTGTACCTTAAAATATATTTTAGATATTAGATATAATTATAAAAAAGTAATATTATTAGCTTAAAGTATTTTTAAAGTCAAGTTTTGTTTGAATTTATTTATTATATATAATATTATTATTATTAGATCATTTATCTTAAAACATATTTTAAATATTACATTTATTTTATAAACTGGATTTAAAGGCAGTTCTCATATTTATTTTACAAAATGCAAAGATATTTCCTCACAGTTCTCATTTTAAACTCCCCTTTAAATATTTAAATTGATAATTTCCTGTACTTAATTTGACTTTAAATCTTTAAAAATATACGCTTCCTTTGAGCCTTACATATTTACACATCCACTCTGAGAGAGTAATGATTATTTTTCTGTATGTGTTTAAGTTCCCAGGCCCATTCCTTTTAGCTTTTCTCGGGATTTCTTTTTTTATCCATGGGGATTTATTTACACAGAAATCCCTTGCATGGCCATTATATTATTATTATAATTATTATTTTTATTATTGAAAGAGCTACGCCTTAACTCAACTCGACTCACCCGTTGATTGGCATAATGACGATGATTATTGGCCCACTTTACGGCCTGGCGATGAAAAGGGCCAACGTATACGCAACGTTGCGTATACGCCGCGTGTGCCGCTTTTGCCGCGTTTGCCACTTGCAATGATCATTGCTGCCGCTGCTGTTGCTGCAACGGACACTTGTGCAAATGAAGTGTGTACACAAAGTATCATTCACGCTATCATTGACACCAAACAAGGGGTGGGTGGGGGGATGATCGGGGGGAGGGAGTGGGAAAATTCCGCCGGGGTAAAGTGCCACAGTATCGCTGTTTCAGTGGCCAAGAGCGGGGCGCGAAAAAACAAGTTTGTTAACGCAGTCAAAAGTTGTTTTCCCCATTTTTTATTTTCTTTTTTTTTCCTGTGGCTTCTCCGTAAAATAAAATTTATTTTTTTCGATTAAAACACACATGCGTGCGTGTGTGTGCTTTTGGGATTTTTCATTCGCATTCATTCATATGCAGCACATTAAAAGGTTCTTATTGATTTTATTTTTGCAAGTTTCTCGGGGAAATTAACGCAAGCGAAATTTATGATTATGCCGAGGCGAACCAAGAGGCGCCAGAGCGGAGAGGCACGTTGCTACAGGGTACAGTGGGTACTCTAGATGAGTGACTTGAATAAAAATATAACACATAATGTAAATATATATAATATTAATATATACAATATAAATATATCTAATAAAATATATATTTAATAAAGTATACATAATATAAATTAAAAAAAAAGCTTTTAAAGTAATTTTTAATATTTTTTAAGACTAAAATAACAATTTTTTAAAATTTATTTTGCTCTGCCATAGGAAAGATTTGTCTAAAATGAACAATTTTTGAGTATATTTAGTTATTTGTTTACTTTACTTTAGTATTACCTTTTTTATGTTTTATTTTTACTATATTTTCTTAATTTTTTTTATTATACTTACCTCTGAAAGGGTTTTATAATTTTAGTCGAAAGCCAAAAACTAAGTGAAGGAGTCACTTGCGACCCTATATTCTTGATCAGCATTAAAAGGAGAATCGATCTAGATAAGCCAGACAAAAAATTTTTTTTTTAAATTTTATAATTTTATTAGGGTTAAAATTACAGAAATAATTGAAAAAAATTAAATTTTTTTTACATTTTAAATGGGGTATGCAGATTTATTAACCCGATCAAAACTAACATAGAACTGCTTTCCAAATTAAAATTAATGCTTTTTTGGCTGAGTTATGAGTTTTTTAAACTTTGATATTTAGAAAAAATTGTCATTTAAAAATATAGTTAATATCGATTAAAAAATGGTATTATAATCTTAGTCAGAAGCTTAAAACAAAGTGAAGGAGTCATTTCTGACCCTATAAATCTTCTTATTCTTGATCATCATTAAACGGAGCATCGATCTAGGTATTTTCGGAAAGAAATAATTTTTTTCAAAAATTTTCAAATTTTATTGACATAAAATTTATTAAAAATTTCAGTTTTTTAAGGTTTAAATTGTTTATAGATTTATTAACCTAACAAAAACTTTCATAGGACCGCTTTCCGAATTAAAATTACTGCATTTTTGGCTGAGTTATGAGTTTTTTAAAATTAG
Organism: Drosophila serrata; assembly: GCF_035046125.1. Classification (NCBI taxonomy): domain Eukaryota; kingdom Metazoa; phylum Arthropoda; class Insecta; order Diptera; family Drosophilidae; genus Drosophila; species Drosophila serrata. The sequence continues at coordinate 1,690,786 of NW_028257174.1, read as the reverse complement.
ATATGTTGAGGAAATTGTCATTTAAAAATATCAATAATTATTGTTTATTTTCTGTTGATTGTTGATTTAGTCTTTCTGGTACACTCTAACGAGTCTTCACTGTTTATTATCCATCTGCTTCTCTGCCCCGCCCCCCTTTATGAGCCGCAGCAAAGTGCAATTTTTGCGGCAACTGTTATTGCATTTGATATTAAAAAATAGCAGCTCATCGGCATCATTAGCATCATCATCGTGAGCGTAGATCATCGTCATCATCCTCATCGTCATCATCATCCTCGGCATTTAATTGAAAAGTGAAATTGATTTCCTCGCCGTCTTCTCTCATCTCTTTCTTGTTGTTTGCCTCTCCTACTTCTTCTTACACTTTTCCAGCAAAAAGAAAATTGTTTTGTTTTGTTGCGTTGCGTTTCTTTTGTGCATTAATTATGGAAAATTATATTTTTGATTTTTGCACGCAGCAGACATTGCTTATATTTTCGTTGTTGTTGCTTTTGTTATTATTGATGTTATTTTGAGAAAAAGGATGGAGAGCATACAGCTCATTATTTGCCATTTTCTTTTGTTTTAATTGCTGCTGGATTTTTCTCGTTGTGCGTTTGTGGCCACAATTATTTCCATGGAATATTAAAATGATACATTCCATCCACAGCACTCCCCACTTCTCTCCTTTCATTTCTTTTATTGTTATTGTGCTTAAAAATTCCATTAACTTGCACACAGCTATCTATGATTTTTTTAAAGCAAATTAGAGTGGTTTGTTGGAAATTGTGATATAAAGTTGGGGGCCTTAGTTAAAATTCTATGTATACTATATATTTTAGGGAATGAAAAGTTTAAGGAATTTACAATTTTCTGCAGTTTGAAATATATTTTAAACTCCCCAATTATATCCAAAATAATGTAGATAATTTCTTCGTTTCTTGCTGACTTATGGCAAAATCTTTATTAATTGCTTTAAAAATCCTTGTTCTCACATTACTTAATTAAAACTATTAAATACTCAAAACTTAACCAAGTACAATCCACTGGAAACCACTTTAATAGACGGTTTTCTCCCAAAAGGGGGGTTTGGCATATCGAATGGCAAGCACTAAACAAACTATTTGCCATTTTCCCCCCAACCCACACACACACACACACACACAGACATATACTTATGTCAGACACTTGAGAACAAGTTGGAATTTATTTGCACTTTTCCTTCATGTTTTTCTTACAGTGGCAGAGCCGAAACTTGCAACTGGTTGGAGTAAAAATAGCGCAAAAAGCAAGGAAGAAGGCAACCAAAGTGTTGCATACTTGGCAGCCAAAGAATAGAGTGAAGCGGAAACGGATATATATACCGTACCCAACTCCTGTCTCTCTATATATATAATATATATCTATATATATATATATTTATATATATACTGGCAAGATGCCGTCGCCAGCAATAAATAAAACAGGACGCAGTGTTGCCAATACGCTGCAACTCCTGGCAATCGCTCTCTCCTGCTGCTGTCTGCTGGTGAATGGCCAACAGCAGCAACAGCAACAGCAGCAGCAGCAGCAACACTTGAAGTACCAGCAATTGCAATATCAAATGCAGCAGCAATATGAATACCAACAGCAGCAGCACTATCAGCAGCAATTCCAACAGCAGCAGCAGCAGCAACAACAGCAGCAGCAGCAACATCAACAGCAGCAGCAGCAATTGACACCCACAGCAGCATTGGTACAGCAACAGCAGCAGCAACAAAAGCAGCAACATGAGGAGCAAATCGACCTGCTGTCCACTCAGCCAACTCAGGTGAGCGATAATCACCGACAAGCAATCACAATTTATAACAATTATTATAGCTGCACGGGGAAAAATTAGTTAAAAGAAACATTTGTCATAAATATTCCAAATTTAAACCTTTTCCTTTTGAATATATATATTTTGAGGCAATTGAAGAGAAGCATCTTAAAAATCTATAGTACTTAAGGTTAAAGTATAGCTAGAAAATAATAGTATTCATCGATGAATTCCTGAAGAATTGATCTAATTTTCCCTAAAGGTTTTAATAGAGATGAAAAACATAGATAGTAATAAATTTACTACTGATTTATTGTTGATACTTTGGTGACAAAAATATCGAACATTTGCAATCCTTTAAAGTTATATTCATAATATATATTTCTTAGTCTTCTTTCTGATATTTTATGACATCAAGTTGGATTGTTTTTAAAGAAATTATTATAATATTATATTTATTTTATAAAGATCCATTGTCTAATAATTAATTAATTACAGAATAACTATGTTATTAGGCAAAATGCTTTTTATAAAGTAAATATAATTATTATAATAACATAATATAATATATCATTTATAATTATATAATTTTAATTATTATGATATTATTATAATTATTGTAATCAATATTATGATATTATTTTAATTATTAAAATAATTATTATGATATTATTATTCTTATAAAACCATATTAGGATCTTTTTAACCCGAGTTTTATTTTCAAATAATTAAATACTGAAAACAATCGTATTTTCTCAAGCAAAAAGTATTCAAATTTATTTTATTATGATATTATTTTAATTATTAAAATATTTTTTATGATATTATTATATTTCTCAAAATATATTAGGCCTTTTAAAACCTGAATTTTCTCTTCAAATAATTAATTACTGAAAACAGTCATACTGTCTCAGACAAAGAGTATGCAAATCTTTTTTTTTTGTTATGATATTATTAATATTATAATATTAATTAAATTATTAAAATAATCATCATGATATTATATTTCTCAAAATATATTAGGCCTTTTAAACCCTTAATTTTCTTTTCAAATATTTAAATATTGAAAATTATCATATTTCTCGGACAAAAGGTAATCAAATCAATATTATTATAAATATTATTGATATTGATATTGATACTGGCATTATTTTTTTTTTTGTTCTGTGTGAATCCCTGACCTGGCGCTTTATCCCGAAAAATAAACCCAGCTCATTGTGTAATTAATTGAACTTTGGGAGCTGCCAGAGTTGCCGCAGCTGCTGCTGCTGGTGCTGGTGCTCTGCACATCTGACTCTGGTTGGCAAATTGAATTTGATTTTGTTGAGCTCCCAGTTTTCCAGTTGCCAGTTCACAGCTCCCAGCTCCCAGCTGCCAGTTGGCAGTTCTCGGGGAGAGGAACAGTAGCAGCTGCAACTGCTTAAAAACCAAATCCCCAATTGCCAACTTTTCGTTTTTCCAGCAGCAGCAGCAGCGGCAGTACGGCCAGCTTTTGTGGATTGGCCCACAGCCAGTGAACCTCAAGTTCAATAAGCTGATTAACTGAATGAAATCAGCAATGAAAATGAAATAGAAAGTGCCTGCCCCGGCTTTTTGGCTTGGCTTTTCTTTTCTTTTCCTTTTCCTTTTTTATTTTTTGTGTGCTCTCTCGAGGCAACCGCAGGTTCTTAGCAATTTGCGGCTGTTAAATGATTAATTTGCTTTTGATAGACTTTAAGTTATATTTAATTAGCAGTGGGGCTTAAAAAGAAGGAAAGGAAATGGCAAAAGAAAATAAATGAAATTTTCCCTTTGGGAAATAAATAGAGAAAAAGTATTCCTTAGAGTGGAAGTTATCCAAGTTGGCAGCCAGATAATCTGGCAACTTTTTGTGGCATACTTCTTTTTTAAGAATTTATATTTATTAGCACAGATCTTGCATTATTTATTATTATTTGAAATATATATTAGTGATATAAAATATCTATAAAATATCTATTTTCACACTTTAAGCCTCAAAAGGCAGCCTCTATTTTCTCTCCGCTTTATATATTGACCTGGCAACCCTATCAGCAATTTGCAGCAATACCAAAAAACTTACTAAAAACAACTAAAGGAAAAGGAGAAGAAATATACCGACACCTTTGCTGCTCACACACATTTCGAAGTCACACATTTCGTAGGAGAGTCTCTCCACTTGTGCTTCGAGTAGCGGGTGACAACCCTGGTCGTGGCAAGCCTGTTAATTTCACACACGATTTGCTGCTTAGTTTTTGCACTTTCCATCCGCACTCCTGTCACTGACTTTTCACACAGCCTTCGTTCATCCTTCTTGCTCCTCCTCTTGGAATTTTCCTTTATTTTTTTTTGTCTGACAAAAGGCGTGTCGAGCTTTTGTCAGGGGCCAAAAACCACCAAGTTCCACCAAAAGCCCCCACCTAACCATCACCTCGCTCCACCTCCCCGAAAATCTCATCCTGAAAAAGCAGAAAGAGAGAGAGAGAGAGAGCTCTAAACCAACTTTTGCAGGACAAAACGTGGCAGCGTTTTGTAGATTTTTAAGTCCCATAAATTTTAAGTGTCAATATATAAAACCGCATATGTGCGGGGCCAACAATGGATGCGCCACATGCGGAGGCGGGGCAAGTGGCGAAACAGCGAACAGCGAACATTTCTGGGAGGGATCGGTTGCGGCCAGGGGCGGATCGTCCAGGGGGGGTTTGGCCAGCGGTGCCAGCGGCGAGTCGAAATTCATAAATTTAAGCGTGAAACGAAACGAAATGGTAAAATAAAATGCAACCAGCTGAAGCAAAGGCACGAGCGAATGCTCTCTCTCTCTTTCTGGTGATGGGATTTTCTCTGGGAAATATATTATAGAAATTATATAAGGTATTGAAAAAGTTATAACAATACTTTGTATTAAACTAAAAGCGGAGAAATTACAATAATTATTGCCAAAGAAATGAAAAATGTATTAATAAAGCATTTATCTTAAAGGAATTTTATGAAGCAATTCCATAGGAATTTTCTACAGCGTTGTGTGATCACTTTTTAAAGCATATTTTGAAGCATATTTTAAGTATATTTTGAAACACATCCCGAAACAATTTGAAACAAAGTCCTATTTATTAAATGGTTGTGGGAGACGCTTTTGTTTCAGTATTCACTCCATTTTAACAATTCTTAAAACTGTTTTACTTGTGGGCTTAAAATCGAATTTTGTTGAATTTGTTTTTAGTTTTGGTGGGTTTTTAAAGTAATAATTGCAGATCCTTTTGGTGGGGTTTTTAAAATGTTTTTCAAACGGCTTTTGTTGAGTTTTTGAAGCTGTTTTTAAAAAGAGATTTTAGAGGGACTTTTTAAGTATTTTTATGCAGTTTCTGCAAGGTTTTTAAGACCACTTTGGGGAGGTTTCTCGAACAGAGATTTATTATATTTCCAAAATTAGTTAAGTTAAAATATTTAGTTGCCTTGCTTTTTTCTGCCTTTGTTTTTCAAATTTCCAATAGTCCTGACCCAAAACTATCGTTGCCATTGCTAAATCCTCACGAATCAGGGCTTTCGTGTCACGCCACCATCCCCAAGGAGCGACACATAAATTATATGAATGAGGTTTTTTGCTTTATAGTTGCGCGTTCCGTGTCTGTGGCCGAGGGCCGTGGTGGCCATTCCGGGCCAAGCAACCAGCAGCTCCTCTTGGCCTCTCCCTGGACATGCTACTACGTCCTGACCATTGCCGGCACTCTAATCCCCCCGTCTGGGGCCTTGTGTGGCTTTTATTTTATTGCAAACTTCAAATAAAAACAGCAGCAGCAACGGCACCAGCTCCAACCAAAAAGTTGTTAAAAAGAAAAACAAAAAAACAAAAAACGGGTCGAGGAAAAGTGGAAATATTTTGTATGGAATAAAACACAGCAGCAGCAGCAGGATCAACAATATGAAGGGGAAGCCCCGAACTCTGAGCATACAGTGTGACCAAATAGTAAACCGAGACGGGGACTCAGGACGAGACGAGGCGGTGGGGGGTAGGGGCAATCAAATCAATTTGGTCTGCCAATCGAGAGTCCACCGAGCCATGACCACCACCAGATCCACCAGCACCACCGGCACCACCGGCACCACCACCACCGCCGCATCAAAATCGCATGGAGTTCAAAGTGCGGCGTTTAATAATCGATGGGTTCATCAATCAGCCTAGGCTTCATTTTTCACAGCTGTGGGAAAAGAATGAGTTGACACTAAAGTCCGAGTACCAACAGTCATTAAATTCAATAAAACGATTGATTTTGGTCATGTTTTTAGCTGGAAAAGAGGCCTAGCAAAAAAGGGTTTCAAGTGTTTTTTTTTTCTTTGTTAAAGCTTTTAAAAAATAATGTTCAAGGTTATTTCAAAGGGTTAATGCTTTTTTATAATAAGGTTTTGCTTATAAAAAATATATTCAGGGTTTTTTCTTAAATAGTTACTGCTAAATCAAGGTTGTTTTTAAATGTTTTGTGCCTTTGAAAAATGTTGAATTATTTTTAAATGATTTACTTTTCGGTGAATGCCATATTTCAATTAAAACAACTATAAAATATTTTTAAATAGTTCTATATACACAAAAATTAATGAATCTTATAAGTTAATTTATTGAAACATTCAAAATAATTTTATTTAAATTATTTTAAGGGAAAACTTTACAAATATATAATATATATAGTTCAAAAATATGGCGTGTATCACTATATTATTCTTAAAATTAAAAAACAAAAGCACAGCTAATTAGATACATTTTTTAAAGCTTTTTATCCATCTTATTTTTCCCTATGTTATTTTATTTACTCCAAATATAAATACATATTACTACAAAATGTATTAACAATTAAAACTTCAAGTAGTCCTAGGAACTTATATATTTTCAATGCAATCAGTGTTTAAAAATATTAAAAAAAATTAGTCTAGAAAGTTCGAACAAATTTATTCAATTCAGTTATCAATAGTTAAATCCTTGACAATTAATATATAATTTAAATTGAATGAATTTCCTCTAGTTAAAATTGTTAATCAATCATTTTAGACTTTAAATTCGTCTAGTTAACTCCCCCCCACACAATTTATACTTAAGTGGCTGTCAGTGTAAATTTCTTAAAACAAAAGTCTGACAAAACTTTGATAAATGAACTTTAAGACAATCACAAATTCGTAGCTAAATTTCTTTGCCATGATTTATGCATTTAAAATAGTTCAAAAAGTTTTCAGTAAAGTTTGCAAAAACAATTATGAGCACTTAGCTTCTAGTAATAACTTTAAAGAATATATATATACATATATATACAAGTATATCAATAAGCTAAAAAGTTTACACAAGTTTGCAAACAAAATAGGAACCGCTAAACAAGATGGTTTTGATATTTATGAACATTTCTCAATATTGCTCCCCTCACCCCTTTCGCACACACACACACACACACAGGCCAATTAAGATGAAATTGTAATTACAAAATTTGTAGCACGCTTATTAGGGCCAGCAGCTGGGGCAGCCCAAGGGAGAGGCGAAGAAGCGAGAAAGCAGGGAAAAAGCAAAGAGAAAGAGAGAGGGAGAGGGAGATAGAGATAGAGGGAGAGGAAAATTGGTGTAAAGAGAAAAACCCCGTTGAGACGCCGTGTCAGTCAGCGGCAAAGCTGAAAATCGCTTAAGATTAATGATGCAAAAAATTGAGCATCATTAAAGAAAGTGAAAATGGAATTAAGTGCAAGGCGAAATACGGTGGTCAGAGGAGAGGGGAGAGAGGGAAAAACCTGCAAAAAAAATACCAACACACACAAAGTACCGGAAAAAAGTACGTGCAACACGCAAGGCGGAAGAAAATGGCGGCATAAAACTTAACAACAATAAGCGACAGAGGCCAAAAAACGACCTGACAACAACAACAACAGGAGCAGAGAATGTTGCCACATTTTGGCGGTTTACTTTTAGAGTGCACTTAAAAAAAAAAAATAATATTTTTATAAATTTTTAAAAACGAAAATAATATTTATTAAGTACATAAACAGGAAATTATTTGAACTATGCATTAGCATAGAAACTCTTTAAGCTTCTCTTAAACTAAAAATGATTTACAAGCCTAGTTTGACTTGACTAATTTTTTCGTTTAATTTTTTTTTTACATATTTTTAATGGCTAGAAAAATTCCATAAAATTTTTTGCAGCTGTGTGTGTAGTTTGGGGCATGACCCCGAAAAGTCTATCTGTGTGGCAAAGTAGTTGGGCCAAGTGCCTCGTACGTGCAGCGGAAGCGGAAATGGCAAATGCCGTCACAGAACGCCCTCGCTTTACGGCTCCTATGCCACGCCCCCCCGCGCCCTCTCTAATGTCTTGAGCAAGTTGTCTCCTCTTTGGGAAGTACCCCGCTTTCCCTCTCTGTGTCTCTTGATAAGCCAAGTCAGCCATTGAGCCAGCGAAATGATGACAACAAGTTGGCCAGTTTAGGGTTCATGGCCCGAATAAAACACTTCATAAACTATGGACAAGTTGCGAATTTTCGCACATTTTCTTTTTAGGGTATCTTGCATCGATTTTGATTTTGTGTATATTAGGATAAAGATGGTTTACATTTTCCTAAGCTGTTTGTGACTAGAATGGAGTTACGTGGGGACTAGCTAACAAAATAAAGAAAAATAAGAAGAGAAAATAAGTACTCTTGCAGTTTGCAATTGTATTATAGTATATAATCGAAAATCGTTCATAAGTAAAAGATTTTTACATTCTTTGAATCGATATTTATCGATTTTTTCATACATATTTGCAAATTTGTTCGATACACTACAGTTTAAAAATCGTATAACTTAGCCAAAAATGCATTAATTTCAATTCGGAAAGCTGTCCTTTGCTGGTTTTTATTAGATTAATAAATCTGCATACTCAATAAAAAATATTAAAAAATTTACAATTTTATCAAATTTTAAAAATTTTAACCCCTTAAAAATAATGATATTTTTGAAAAATTAAAATTTTTGTCGGACATAGCTAGATCGATTCCGTTCTTCATGCTGATCAAGAATATATATGATTTATAGGGTCGGAAATGACTCCTTCACTTTGTTTTATGAATCTGACTAAAAGTAAAATACCCTGTAAGGGTATGAAAAGCTTAATCTGAGCTTTAAGACTTACTTAAATTCTAAATTCTACTCCCAATTGGGTTTTCTTATTTTTATAAAACTTAACTCAACCTCAACTTAATCCCTTCCCTCTTTAACTTCAAATTTACATCCCGCAAACTCTCTTAAACCTTTAGAAAATTATTCGTTAATTGGGAATTATCACAGATAATTACTCATAATTTTTGTCTCTACTTAGGCTTCCATTGCTCCCAATTTTCATCATCAGAACACCTTGGTTAACCTCCGTTTAGAATCCAAAGCTCTTCTTAACGATGAATGCCACGTAATTTCACCTGTCGAACGAACACAACTCCTTCAAAATGTGTGATTTTCCGCGACGCCTCCTCCATCCTCAGTAATGAGGAAAATTCTCGGGTCCCCGAAATGAAAATGTCTGTCTGGAGGCATTAGACTACAATTTAGTCGTAGAGGGAAAAAGGGTTTAAGTTTTCCACCGCAACGCGAACATTTTGTTACGCAACCCGAGAAGCGAGAGAGAGGAGAGTGTAGGAAGGCAGGCATGCTGAAAAATAATTAGCGCGTTGTGTTTATAAGTTTTCCTTTAAAAGCGTTTTACGTGAGTTTGGGGAAATGGGGGGAAATGGGCGTGGAAACTGTGGAGGGAGGGTTTTTTCAACTCCGGCTGAGATTACGACTTTGATATATTAATGAACTGCGGAAGAGGCAAGAGGCGAAGAAGATGGCTGTGACAGGAGCCGAAGCCATTGATGTCGCTCGAACTTTGAAGAAGGTTAATTTATTTACAGCCCAAGCGATTCAATTATTAATGGACAAGACACAAAACTTTCAAGGAAATTGCTTTCCTTGAACCAAAATAAATCAACGAATTATTTAAATATCGGGGCAAAAATATCTGAGAAAAACCGTATAACCTAAAATCCAAATCCAAAAACCACACCAATTTGCGGTTTTTCCACCGTGATAAAGTTGCCATAAGGGGGTCACAATGAAAAAACAACATAAACTAACGAAAATCCTTTGACTTTGTTTGGCGAAAGTTAAGGGTTAAACAACGAACGCCAGCACGAATATGCAAAAATATAAAAGTTGATTTTGCTGCTGGTTTTCATTTTGTTTTTTATATATACATATATACAGTTTTCGCATATATGAAAACAGAGGCAGCCGCTGCTGCTGGCATGTGATAAGCGCCACTAAAGCCCTATAAGCTCACGGCATTACAGCAACATCAGCAACCAGCAACCAGCAACCTGCAACATCAACAACCATCAGCAGTCCGTTGCCAAAAACTATGCAACAAACAGAAAGCAAAGTGAACGGGAAGGAGCCGGAAAAGCAGGGGCAGGATTCGCTGCAGGATTAAGTGCAACTCAGAAAAGTAGAAGGGGAGGCCAGGCGAGATGGATAGATAGATGGTAGTCCCAAGGATATGCCAAAATATGTCAGCTTTTGGGAAGACCTAAATAAGGCCAAGTCAGTGGGAATCAGGTGTCACGAAAATGGGGATTAAAACTTAAGAGAAAGAGTTTTCGTCAGTCTCAGTCTCAAAATTCTTTCTCTACCGCAATATAGAGATATTTTATAGCTTTTTCGAATCGGTATTTCCGCATAATTATCATATTGCTCACTCCATGGAGAATGGCGGTGTTTTCCCTTTCCAGCTACATTGTCCTGTATTCTTGTCACCGACTCAATCTCGCATCCTTGGGCAAATGGCTTTTGTAGTGGCTGTGGCCTGGGAAAAGTCCCCCGCAATTGAACGATTTTTCACCGGGAAAAGGGAAAGACATCTTTGTTTGCCCTGTACCCCCCATGACATGCATTTCCCTTCCTTCTGAGTGTTTTCCAAAAGGGCATTTCAATGTGTGAAAGCATTCCGAAAACTCTTAAGAAAATATTCAACATGTGGTCCTTAATATGCTCAATCAATTCGCTGAGGATATTAGATGCAAATGCTGTTCAAATGGAACTTTTCTCATTCTCATGAATGCAAAATGCCAAATAAAAATTGCATGTAATCTATGATTGTATGAAATATTAAAGTGACCACGGGGCGTATGAGTTATTTTACTATTTTTAAATATACAAAATGTTATATATTATTAGCTTGACTAGATTTAATTTAATTTCAACTGTCACACTTGACGTATGAGTAATATTTATACTTGCATTTTCCCCAAATATCACTCATACGCCATGTGTTACCCCAAGTTTTTAAATTACTCCTCTGTTTGAGTTAAGGTAATATAATTTTCTCAAAAAATAACTGCCAGAAACTATTTTCAAATAGAAAAACTGCTTCATTAGCACAAAATAAGAACAAACACAAGCCTTGTGAGTTATTATAATCCATGGAACGCCCGGAAACAAAAAGGGGTTTAAATATTTGCCAACATTATATTGCAATTAATTAAAGCGAAATGCAAATATTTGACCAAATGAAAATTCATGGCACCTCCCTAGCCCAAAGCCAGGCTAAAATTGATTAAAATTTGCGAATGGCAAAACGCACGAAAGCCATTTGAATGAAATGAAATGAAATGAAATTACAAAGTAATTGTCGGACAATGGTGTGCCAAAGAATTTTTATTTTGTATTTTTTTTTTTTAGTTTAGTTTGGTCAAATAAAATGTTGCATTTTATGCACAGCTTTTAAGTATTACCCACAAGCGCGCGGCCACGTTTTTACCATATTTAGTTTACGCACTTTTGGACCAGACCGAAAGCAATCTGAAATGGAACCAATGGGGGCGGAAAAGTCTCCCCCCTGCATTTTCCGACCCGCTTAAGCGCTCATTTAAATGTTGGTCAAACCTTTGCTGCCCCCTCCCCGGGGGAGCTGTGTGATGGAGGGGGAGGGTGGCTTTGGAAAATGATGGAAATGGTGTGTGGGGTAGGGGAAAAGCGAACAGATATCTTGTTCGCAGGCCATTACACACATAGCGAATAGGTGTGGCAAAAATTTCAAAATATGTAAAGTGTCGTAAGGGTTAAAAATTTAAAAAAAATATATAGATATTTGAAAAATATTTTTATTAATATATTTTGTATATATAAAATAATATAAAATATTTTATATACAAATATTTTATAATATATATTATTTGTGTTATACATAATTTTTCATTAATCTTGAGCTAGAATATTTTACGAAATATTCATAATTCTGAGGTACTTATGATTCTATTATTATGATTTAAAATCTGACCTCATTATAATACATTTTATTTATTTTGAATCTTGTAAAAATAATAATAATAATAAAATAAAAATCTCATCTTGAATGTATTATATGAACATATTATTTTTAACATATTTTCGATACAATATTAATATATCAAAGATGATTGCGATTGATCTTTTTATTGTCATGTTAAATGGTTTTTTATTTTTGCTATATTTTTCACTAGCTATTTATGTACATTTTGTAAAATACTGTTAAAATCTAGTGTCAATATAAAAATAATATGTTTTCTATATTTATTGTGATATCATATTGATATTTATACGATAGTTTTGAACCTATAATGATTTTAATAAGCATCAAGTCGTTTTATATTTATTTTACCATATTGTGTGTGATGTTTTTTTCGAAGTTCGTAAACTCTTTATTAATACTGAATCGATTGTTTCGATATTAATATACGCTTTTTATTCGTTAAACTGTTATTTTTCGATATATATCGAACTAATATTTCTTCTCCAGAAAAGAGAGAAAGAAAAAAGCGACCAAAACAATACACAGACAAGTGGCAGTCCGATATCTGTGATCTGTGTGTGTATTTATATGTATGCCTGCTTGTATATCTATGATGTGTGTGGGTGTGTATTTGTATGCGAATGCAATTCGATTGCACACGCTCGAGTGGGCGACAAGTGTAAAAATGCAAATATTTACAAATATGAGAACGAGACCAGACAGCAGCAGTGGGGTTTGAGGGAGGGGAAAAACGAGTGCAGGAGTTGGGTTGAAAACTGGGACATTGTGACTATAAGTTTTTGCCAATTTCCTTTACCCCTTCTCCCAGTCTCTCAATTGCTCTCTATCTCTCTCCTACTCTCTCTCTGTCTCTCTCCCTTTCATTGTTGTTATCATTGCCGCTCTGCCAGCTTGAATTTGGGTTTTTGTCAAAAATACTGGCAACACCATTTACCAATTTGCAATTTAAACACAATTTACTGAGTGAGTTTAGCATATGAAACATTGAATATTCCAATATTCCAATATTCCAATATATGTACCATCGCGACCTATCGATAGTCATGGAAGTACCAGGGGTGGGCTAAAAGCGGAAACGGAAATGGCAACGGCAACGGAAACCGAGGCCAGAGTTTAAGTCGAGGCTAACAAGCTCGGGAAAATCATTCATTCCGCCATTAGCCCTGGGGGAGCGGGATGGGTTTTGGTTGAGTGGGTGGTAAAATTGGGGAAAATGGCCATGGAAATCGTGTGCGTATGTGTGTGTGAATGTATGTGTGTTAATCGCGCCAAAGTTTGTTGCCAATATTGCGAAAAGCCCCAAGGAAAACTGCAACAGCCAACAAACTGTCATATTATTGTGCATATTTATGTACATATATCACCTACCAGGGTAAACATTGTCATACAGAGAGAGAAAAATTGATGAATTCTTAATTAAAGAAATTATTTTACATTTGGAGGCTATTTTAATTTCAGTCAGAAGCTTTTAATGATATGAAGGAGTCATTTCACACCCCATAAAGCATATATATTCTTGATCAGCATCAACAGGCGAATCTTTCTAGCCATTTTAGGGAGAAAAAACATTTTTCCAATTTTTTTTTTAATTTTATAGGGGATTACATCGTCAAAATTGTCAAACAATTTACAAAATTTTGAATTTTTTAAATAATTTAAATGGCGTACGCAGATTTATTAAACTAATAAAAACTTACATAGGGCAGCTTTCCGAATCGAAATTAATGCTGTTTTGGCTTAGTTATACGATTTTTACATTTCGATTAGTCGACGAATTTTTCATATAAAAAAATAGTTAATATTGATTAAAAAATGGTATTATAATTTCAGTCAGAAGCTTCAAACTAATCGAAGATGTCATTTCAGACCCTATAACTCATATATATTATTGATCAGCATTAACAGACGAATCTTTCTAGCTTTATCCGACCAAAATCAATTTTTTTTTTACAAATTTCCCATTTTTTTGGAAAATAAAGGAAAGGGGTTACATCATTAAAATGTGCAAAAATTTGCCAAAAATTTACATTTTTAATGAAGTATGCAGTTTTATTAACCTACTAAAAACTAACATAGGAATGCTTTCCGAATTCAAATTAATGAATTTTTGGCTGAGATATAAGTTTCTTAAGCTTTAATTAATCACTTATTTGATTCTATATCAAATTTCTTGAAGCTGGTTTCTTTCAGTGCACCTGCTCAGTGCTCAATGTGTGTTGTGCCGTCTGCTTGCCTTTCGTATTTATATTGTGTGATATCGTCGACATTTTGTCTTGTAATTAAATTTCCTGTCTCGCTGCGCGCTACACCCACACCTCCCCTTCTCACCCCTCGAGAGGGGAAAACGAAACACCTACTCCCCCCGCCCCTTCTTGCCACACCTTTGACCCCTAACCGCTGGCAATGCGACGACCTACACTCGCATGAAATCAATCGCGGAAGCGTTGAGCTGATTCTCATATATACTCTACCCAGTAACCGGTGAATGCTCGGGGGGAAAATGCCAAGGGAAAATTTGTGGGGGAAAATTCGAGGGGAAAATGTGTGAGTGTGTGTCTGTGAGAGAGGGAAAATAAACTGGGGAGAGGGCCTCAGCAAATATCGCTCATACGCCCCGTAAACTGTTTAAAACTGCATGACAGTTGATTTCACTTGACTTGAGGTGTTGAGGCGAACATGAAAAGAAAAGAGAAAACAGAAGGAGAAGAAAATAAATAAAGGAAAAGGAAAGAGAGTAAAGAGTAAAGAGAGGGAGATATGACAAGGTGGAAGGTCAACAAGCTGCGGCCAAAGTTCAAGCTGGCGGGTTAAGCAAAGATTTACCAACGAAAACGAGAGAGAACCCTCGAAGGAGGAGCAGCATCAGAATGAATCATTGAATTATTGAAGGACTTGGCCAATTGACAGGGAAAAGTACTCTTCCACACACACACTCTGGATGTGTTTGTGTGTACAATTTGAGGTGTAATGAAGCGATTGCCCAATGTAGTTACCGTCAGCATTTAGTGCCATCAATATGTAATGGCAAACCCAATCCCACGGTGGCGGTCACTCCTTACCTTCCTCCGGCTCCCTTGCTCAATAATTGCTCAAGTCATGACTCGAATCGAATTGAATGGAATGGTTGATTCATGATTCATGAGTGGCCCATGAACTAGGTACCCAGAAATCGCTTATGACTTAATAACCAGCCATTTAATTTATGTTATTGCTTTTGGGCATATTTGATGAAAGGGTTGAACTTTACCTAAGAAAATATATACACATTTAAAACATACCCAAGGCTATACACTGACCAAAAAAAATGGCACCCGTTTTAAAGTTCATGCCACCCTTTGATCGATTTTCAATTAAAATTCAGTGGTTTTTTTTACCCCAAAAAGGAAAATCTTTAAACACAAGCAATTTTCCAACTAGCAAAGAGATGGAGAGAGAGAGCGGAGGGATTCCATGCGACCATTAATTAAAGCAATTAAATGGATTTTTCATTTAAATTCAATTGCAGCATCCTTTGGCAGTGTCCTTGCTTGCTCCTCCTCTCATCCTCTCCTCCCCCTTGTACCTGTGAACTTTTCCTCATCTGCTTCTTGCCCGGCAGGACGACACGTGCTTTGGTGCTGGGTCCTTGGAGCTTGGGGGGCGGGCCAAAGTTTTTTTATGGCCTATGCAAACGATCTGGCAAAAGTAATAACATTGCCAAAATCCAGCAAAACAGAAGGAAAAGTAGTAAACAGGACTCGCATTGACATTTAAATGCCGCCTTTAAATTGCAAAATGGCAGGAAAGTTTTTTAAATGTTTCGAGTCAGAAGCAGGGTTTTCCTTTTAACTGAATGGATTTCAGGGTTTGTTTGTATTTTCGAATTAGTTGGATAATAAATGTAATTTTTACATTTTATAAATACATTTATTTAAAGATTTGAGATGATGTTCAAGTAATATCCTTTGAATATCCACAATTAACCCTTAAGTCACGTGCAGGGACTTCCCCCTTTTAAATATCCTTGGTCTCAATGCTGACGACATCCTGCTATAAGGTATAAGGAAGCTGACAAAGCGGATATATACGTATATATATCCACAGACATACATGGCATTATCCTGGCCATTTGGTTGGCAATAAAATTGCGAATGTGAATGGGGAATGGAGAATGGAAAATGGGAATGGGAATGAGACTGGAAATGGGAATGCGAAGCGCTTTAAATGCATTATGGCGAGTGTCATTAAGTACAGTTGTCCCCAAAAGTTGGCCGTAAGAAATTGTGAGAGGCGTGTGCGATTGTAAAACATGCATTAATGTGGCCTACGTGTGCATTCGTCCTTGCACGCACACAGACGCATAGCACACACACAGCACACACACACACACACATTTGCACGTTGGACAATTTTCAATTAATTTGCAGACCAAGAAGGAGGCGTATCCCATCGAAAAATGAAGTGTCTTCGTGGCAACTGACACCAGCAGAAAATGCCAAAGATACGAGTTGTCCTCTTCACACATCTAGCTATATATATATTTATTTATATATTTATTTATATATTTATATATATATCTGAAAATATCGAAATCAATCCATCGATATACAGAGGACAAGTTAGAGTTAGGGAAAAGGTTGATTGAAGATAATTATTTTTATAAATTACTACAAATTTTTGCAAATGGTTAGTTTAAAGAAAATGTAGCACATATCATAAAAATATATATGTATAGATATATATTTCGATATGTATATTCTTTATATACATTTTTATTTCCTTTTTTTTATATTTTGTTTTATTTTTCTGTTTATTTTAATATATTTCAATGGATTTCTCAATTTCTCTACATATTTCCATAAATATATATATCTATATTTCCCTATTTTCCTATTTATTTCACTGCATATCGATATACTGCGATAGTTTTGCATACATTTTCGATATTATTACGCTCACCTCTAGCGCTCACCAGCTCCCATGCTGAAGCTGTCAGAATGGTGGACTTCCGTCTTTTTTGCCGATGAAACGCCGCCATTGCGGCGGAAGTTGTGCGGTAAATGCATCTGCATCGATGCACACCCCCACCCCCCTTTCATCCAATTTTCCCCTTTAGAAAAAGCATCCCCCCCTCCTCCTCAAAAACACACACACACACACACACACCTGACACAGAGACCCTTTAGAGGGTGTGCCGGCGACGCGTTGTTTGCGCGCTTGGTCAGTCATAATGAATATTCATATGATTAAGGGATTTAACCCGCTTGTAATTGAATTACCCCAAAAGAATTTAAAAATAAAACCCAATTTAAAATGACGTACGCAACGTAATGAGTTAATGAGGAAATTGCCAGGCTCATTAAGGCTCCAAAGAGCAAAGCAAAAAAAAAAAAATAAATTAAATGAAATAAAATCAAAAATAATCAAATGGGAAAGGGAAAGAAAAAGTTATGGTTAAGTAAATACATAGAGGCAGAAAAATCAAAATAAATACAAGGAATTTAAGAAAATGACACACAAATAAAATATCATTCAATCAAAGTAGGCCAATACTATGGCAAGATATGTAACGCCTTTGCCATGACTCTAGTGTTTCTCATTCAAAGTCAAGTCGCTCTACTGAAAACACATTAGTATTACCTTGTGCTCAAATCAAAACAAATTTTTGGAATAGTAAACAAAAATATCTATATTATTTTAAATATCTAAAATAAATACAATTAACTCGGAAAGACACAAAATGGACCATTTTGGTGTACCCACAAGTGTAAATCGTCATGTCCTCCGGGCCGTGAACTTTTTAACAAACATCGAGAATTTCCCTGCCGCTCTGCCGGATGA
The DNA here is from genome assembly GCF_035046125.1 of Drosophila serrata. Lineage (NCBI taxonomy): Eukaryota > Metazoa > Arthropoda > Insecta > Diptera > Drosophilidae > Drosophila > Drosophila serrata. Next base: position 1,672,865 of record NW_028257174.1, on the reverse strand, counting down.
TATCGAGGCTCAGGTGAAATATACCATGCGCTACCTCAAACCCATTGACGATGTGGAAAATGTTATTAAACAATCAGTGGAGACTTTAGCCGGCATAGGTTTCCTAAAGAAGCTCGGAGGGGGTTACACAATCAACTTCCCAGAAGATGACGAACTTATGGTAATCATTATTAATATATGTATCGAGTTATAAGCATTATATTTGTTTAAATGTTATTTTTAGGAAGAATAATCAAGAGGACGTAACTTTTGAATTGTTAAAAATTGTTTTATTCAAAATTCACAAGATGTTCAAAGTTTGTAGCCTTTTTTCAATTATGAACTCTTTAATTTGAAAAGATTTTTTTTAACAGATTCAAGTCCTGGAAACTGGTCCTAAATTTATCAAGTAACTTTCAATAATTGAACAAGAAATATCCGACCATAAATTGGTCTACTAAATTATATGTTAATAGCCGTGCTTTCAATAATTGAACAAGAAATATTCGACCAACGATTGGTCTACTAAATTATATGTGTTAAAAGCAGTATTTTGTCATAAAGGATATTTCAACAGAATTCTTAAGTAAAGCTACGGGGTCTTGAGACAATCTGCTCCTAAAAGTGGCACCTAAATCTATCAAGTAATAAAACAAATTCAATAATGGATAACAGGAAAGACTGCCAGCAATTCGTCTCCTAAATTAAATGTTAGTATGAGTATTTTGTCGCAAAGGACACTTCAAGAGGATTAATAAATAGCCAACAGCCACGGAGGCTTGGGAATCTGCTCCTAAAGTCAGGTTCCCTAAATGTATTAAATGTTTATCAAAATAATTAGAATAAAAATACTCGTTTTAAAGTAGACCAACTATTAGTTTAAAGGATATAACAATAAGCATCAGAAAAGTGAAGGCTGCCACTTGCCATCTGCCTTTGGATTACTTAACGGTCATTTGGCCCATTTTGTGTTGGCCCACATTGCTGGTGACAAATGTAAATTTGGATTTGGCCAACAACTCTATTACCCAATAGCTTTCCCGCTCTCCCCCCTCTCCGCTCTCGCTCTCGCTCTCTCTCTCTCTCTCTCTCTCTCTCTCTCTCTCTCTCTCTCTCTCTGTTAGCCAGCTTCGGGCTTTTCGCCAGGCCTGTAATTGAAAAGCGTCCGCTGCTAATTGACTGGTCGAGTGACTGGCTGAGAAGCACACATGGAAACACTTTCCACCGCCCACAATTTACTCTCCCAACCACTTTGGCCTCTACTGTGAGCAAAAGAAATTGTCTTGCCACGAACACACATTTAAAATGCGCGAAAATAAAATGAAATTAAACTAAAGGAAATCAGGGGGGAGGCTATGATAGACTTCAAAGCTGGTCAAATTGTTTATAAATATTTTCAAAGGCAATTGAATGTAGTAAATCAATGATACAAGCTTATAAAAGTACCTGCTACCCTGTAAATAGCAAATAAACAGAACGACCAACTTTAATCCCCATTCAACTTTAGCCGCAAGTCAAATCATTTGCTGTATTTTCACTTCCTGTAATATATAATATATCCCTCGAAAGCTGCCAAAGCGATGAAAACTCTTTGACTTTAAAAGTTTCAAACAGTTTTTCTAAAAAATATATAGGTCTCTTTTTAATATAAATATGAATTTAATGTGAAATAAATTATAGCTATACAACAAATGGTAATCAAAGCTAGTGTTAATTAAGGAAAAAATTATTATTGGTGATACACATATACATAAATGTTCTTAAATTATATTACTATATATTATAGCATTTTAATTAATTAAAAAAAGATGATTTTAAAGTAAATGCAGTGTGACCTTGCCACTTAAAGTGTCCTAAAGCTAGGACATTTAAATGCTGGTGAGATGTGACCTTGCTACACGAATTGTTTTTAAATTTAACGAATTAACTAAGAACCTTGGATCAATATAGGGATAAAGACTTTTTAGTAAATGTTATTTCAGCTGAAATTGCTTCTTTATTTTAATATACATTTTATATATATATTTATTTTGTGTTAAATCCTTATTTTCCAAACCTTAAACTCTGGCTCTGCATTCTACTACTTTGAATTTGTGTGTGAACTGGAACATGTTAACTAGTGTGTGTGTGTGTTTGGTTGTGTTTGGGTGTGTGTGTATGCTTGTTCTTGGCCTTCTGGGTTTTTGGCTTTTGTCTGACGGCGGCGAGACTTCAACTGCGAGCAATATTGAGTGAATTTTTTTCTCCATCCTCTTGATTTTTTTTTGTTTGGCATTTTTTCATTCGAATTTCTCCGTCTTTCTTGTTCTTGTTTTTTTGTTATATTTTTTTTCTTTGTCCCTTTTTTTTCCTTCGTCCTTTTGTTTTGTTTTATATATGTTTTTTTGTTGTTGTTGTTGTTGTTTTCAGCGGAATGTCAGAGATAGTGGACTGGTCAGGGGTTAAGGGTATATACGATGTATCTGCTGGCATCTGCCAGAAGGCGTTAAGTGTTTGAATTTAGTTAGTGGCAAAAGGGATTCTGTTTCTCTCTTTTTCTTTTTATTTTCTTTTCTTTTCTTTTCCCTTTAGCCTGTTGCCATCAATTGAATTTACTGCGATTTATTGTTATGGCATTTGGCACACACACACAAATACACACACTCAGCCAGACAGTTATGCGGCTGTTTATCCCTTTTCCCCGGTAGCCATACATGGCGTATACGTAATATTTTCCAAGGGGAGAATAAGAAGCCTTTGATGAGGCATAGTGAGTGGAAGAGAGAAACCCATTGTTCTTTATTGAGGAAAACTAGCTTGTTTTCTTGTTGGTTTTTCCTTTTTTGGGGTAAATCAACTCAAGCCAACTCATTGCGCAATTTAGCAGCTCGATGCACTTGCAGCTATAAGGAAGGAAGCAAGGAAGGAAGGAAGAAAGCCAGGCAGGACTTGATGGTGGTGGTGTTGCATCTATCATAAATACACGCTAGATGCGATTTATGGCCAAAACTTAAAATCACCAAAACCAAGTGCCCCAAAGTGGATAAGCTAATGGGCAAAAGGATGAAGAGAAGCGAAGGAGTAGAGTTTCATCCGTTGAGAGGGACAAATGGTGAAGACGAGACGTTGAGTTGAGTTGTGAGAAATTGTGGGGGTTACTTTCGGGGTCACAAAACGAGCCTAAAAGCGTTTCGGGAGGGGATGCTGTAGAGAAACGGAAAAGCGGAAAAGCGGGGTTAGAACGAATGCAAAAACTATGCCGGAAATACGTGCTTAGCATGCAAAGGCACAACAACAGGAGACGGATGAACAGACATAGACACACACACACGGACGAGCACACACACACACACACAGATACTGGCAGACAGTCGGTGGGTGGAGGAGGAGGCTGTGTGTGCGTGTGTGTGTGCTCACCAATACCTATGCACAAGGCACAGACACAGACGCACACATGTGGCATATAAACCGCTTAACAATGCCACTTCCGCTTTTGGCATGCGGTTGCCCCAATGCACACCGTGCACAGTGGGACGGAAAATGATTGTTTTATATTTTGTAAAAATATTTGGAAACATATATCTTTGATTTGCTTATAAGAAAAAAGGGTTCCTAGTTGGTTAATATTTATTTGACTTATATTTATTATTCTTATATATTGACTTTAATTTTTAAAGCTTTAATTGCTTATGAGGTACAAAAAAGGTACATTGTTGGGTAAAATTTTTTTCTATTTCTTATAAATATATTTATTTATATTTATTACATTTATTTTACTTCCTAAAAACGAGTCCAGCTTTCTAAATATTTTTGGAAGAAAGGGCAATAGATTTTATTTGCTAAACACGAATACAAGTTCTGAGATGATTCTTCACAATATATATTATTTGAGAAATTGGTATTATTTGCTAATGAAAATGTTCTAATAAGACACATATATTAAATAAATTTTTAATATATATTAAATTTATATTTAATATATAATATATATAATATTATTTTCTATAATGCTCTATGTGTAATATAGTATTTTCTTTTGGTTTACCAAAATCATTTATCTCAATACATTTTCAAAAATAGAGAAGGAACTGTATGAGTTTCGGTATTCTTGAAAGTTTTTATCATGTGGCATTTTCTGATTAAGGAGTTATACTTTTCATAAAAAACATAATTTTACAAATTTATTTCCCAAATTCAACCAAATTCAATGGAACATTGTAAGCCCAGAAAATGTTAATGAATTTTTAAGTCAATTATTTAAACACAAATCTACCAGACTTTCACCTTATAAATTATAACAAATAATACTAATACTATATATTAAAGTTTAATATAATAATTTCAGGTGAAAAACTTTAAAACTTAGGTGCACAGTAGGTTTTGTTTCCAGGGGGTGTTATGCCTTAATTTCGGTGGCCACTGTTCCGTGTTTTCTCTTCGGTTAGAGACGTCAGTTGCTGAATTGTGGCTGCTTTTGTTGTTGTTGTTGCTGCCATTGTTGTTGTTTATGTTACTCACGCTTTTTGTGCACACACATACACACGCACACATACATTAAACGAGAGGGATTTTCGGGGCATACAAGAGCAGCGAAAATTTTCCACATTTTCACAGAGTTGAGCCAGCCTACAACGCTGATGTCGCCTCGGCTTATGCAATCATTTTTTTGTTTCTGTTTTTTGTTTGTCATTGCTTAGTGATATTTTGTGGAGTTTGAATTTGAATTTGAGTTTGGTTTGTTTTTTTTTGTTGCTTTTTTGGGCCTCATAAATAAGCATTTTCTTTGTCTCAATGTCAGAATTATTTCCATTACATTAGTAACAGCAGAAGAGCATCTGTTTAGGATTGTCCCCCCTGAGTTTCCGCTTGAATTGGTAAAACAAACCATGTTTTTGGTTTGCTTCTTTGGTTTTATGGGTTAATATTAAAGCCAGAACTAGAGGTAATTAATATTAATTAGTTTTTAAGAAAGTTGTAAGTGTTTAAAGCGGAAGTAAAAGCAAAGAAGAAGTTATAGAAAGTCTATAAAGAGTTTAAGAACCTAAGCTATATATTTCTTTATTAAATACTAAATTAAATAAATTTATAGTTTAATTTAGGTATAATTTTATATTCCGTGGCTTCTTTTTTATTGAGAATTATAAATAATTCCGCCCATAATTTGATGGCTGGCTTCGTCTTCTTAGTTTTGGCAATAGTTATTCTTACTGCCTGCGGTCATAGTTTTCGGTTTGTTGATTTTAAAGTTATAAATCTTGAATGCAATTTCCTTATTGTTGCTACGCCCCCTCTCCCCTCCGCCACCCCACTTCTCAAAGAGTCAAACTTTCGACCCCCCCTTGACAGGCCACTGAATGTTTAATGAGCAAATATTTGTGCCAAACATTGAACAAGAAGAAGTGCCACCTCAGCAAATGGGGAAGAGGGGTTGGGTTGGTAGAAAGGGGTTTTCCTCCCTCCGCCCCCACCTGTAAACAATAAGCAGATTGAGGCATTTGTGGCATAAGTTATTCATAAAACCACCTCGTCTCCTGTCCCCTGTCCTCCCCCCCAAAAGGCTTTCAACTTAACTTCCAGAACGCCACTTGAACTAATTCCCAAATATTAGCTAAACAAACTTCTTTGCAAAACTTTCAAACGGTGTGTGTGTGTAAGTGACCGGCAAAAATCAAAGTCAGAACCCCTTTTTCCACCCCTCTTCTGGGACGCCACTGTGTCACCTCAACCGCAATTGCCGCAAAAGCACACAAACACACATATGTACATACATTTGAGATTTTTAGCAATTAAGAAAATTCGAAATATATATTTGCAGAAAGCCAGCTAAGGCAGGGGCGGCGGCGGCCTATTGAATTATTAAACATATGGAAAGGGGGAGCCAAGGGAGGAGAACTTTTGCGGGGGGTAAAGGGAAATAGTGAAAGTCTCGTAGCAAATATTTGCATGCAACACTTGCTTACATTAAACAAACTTGAACGCACACCAAACACACAAACACACACACACACACACAGGTTGCAGCAACCTCAGGGCCTCACCCTCAAACAAACCCCCTACGTAGACACACTCGCACACACACACACACCTCTCTCCTGATCAGTGTTGCCCCAAATAAAAAATCAGCTTCAAAATTACCCAAAGGTAAAAGCTGGAAAATAGGGGGAAATATAATATAAAAAAACAAGAAAGGATATATAATATAAAAAACATTGAAATTCGATCACTAGAAATTAATACAATCTAAATTATATATATAATTATGTTAAAAAACAATAAAGTAACAACTGTTTTTATTTCATTAGCTTTTTTCTCCATTTTTAACGATCGTTTGTATGGCAACTATATGATATAGTAGTCTGATTTTCATTTAATTTAAAATTTAACACACAATTCTAGAAAAATATAAAATGGCTATATTTCAAATTTTATCAAAATCTGTTGAAAACTGGAAAAGTTTTCTTTTTTTTTAAGATTTTCCTATCGTTCCTATGGCAGCTATATATATGTATATATATAGTCCACCGATTCTCCATGCTCCGACTTATGTACTAGTAAAATTATAAAGCAGAATAACTCCATAGTTTCATTCAAATAGCTTAAATTTGTTCCGAAGCGTATCTCGCACATCTGTGCTATGATTCCCAACTAGTTTTAACCTCCCCGGAACGAAGTGACTGCTGCCGGCCACGTCTCAGATATGTGTTGTGTTACAAAAGTTGCAAGTCATTGTTTACAAGTGTTCAAAGTTAGTAACTGATAGTACATACAAACTTACTGGTACTGGATACTTACTGATCATTGTTAATTACTGATCATAGATACTTACTGATCAGAGTTACTTACTGGTTATAGATACTTACTGTTCAGAGTTACTTACTGCTCATAGAAACTTACTGATCATAGTTAATTATTGGTCATAGTTAATTACTGATCATAGTTCTATAAATCGTCCGATTGTTCCTATGTCAGCTATATATATGTATATATATATAGTCCACCGATTCGCCGTGTTCCGACTTATACAGTAGTAAAATTATATAGATGAATAACTTCATAGTTTCATTCAAATAGCTTGCCCTTGAATTTGCTAAAAAACAAATCTCGCCCATGTGTGCTATGATTCCCAACTAGTTCAAACCTCCCCGGAACGAAGTGACTGCTGCCGGCCACGTCTCAGATATGTGTTGTGTTACAAAAGTTGCAAGTCATTGTTTACAAGTGTTCAAAGTTAGTAACTGATAGTACATACAAACCTACTGGTACTGGATACTTACTGATCATTGTTAATTACTGATCATAGATACTTACTGATCAGAGTTACTTACTGGTTATAGATACTTACTGTTCAGAGTTACTTACTGCTCATAGAAACTTACTGATCATAGTTAATTATTGGTCATAGTTAATTACTGATCATAGTTCTATAAATCGTCCGATTGTTCCTATGTCAGCTATATATATGTATATATATATAGTCCACCGATTCGCCGTGTTCCGACTTATACAGTAGTAAAATTATATAGATGAATAACTTCATAGTTTCATTCAAATAGCTTGCTCTTGAATTTGCTCAAAAACAAATCTCGCCCATGTGTGCTATGATTCCCAACTAGTTTTAACCTCCCCGGAACGAAGTGACTGCTGCCGGCCACGTCTCAGATATGTGTTGTGTTACAAAAGTTGCAAGTCATTGTTTACAAGTGTTCAAAGTTAGTAACTGATAGTACATACAAACTTACTGGTACTGGATACTTACTGATCATTGTTAATTACTGATCATAGATACTTACTGATCAGAGTTACTTACTGGTTATAGATACTTACTGTTCAGAGTTACTTACTGCTCATAGAAACTTACTGATCATAGTTAATTATTGGTCATAGTTAATTACTGATCATAGTTCTATAAATCGTCCGATTGTTCCTATGTCAGCTATATATATGTATATATATATAGTCCACCGATTCGCCGTGTTCCGACTTATACAGTAGTAAAATTATATAGATGAATAACTTCATAGTTTCATTCAAATAGCTTGCCCTTGAATTTGCTCAAAAACAAATCTCGCCCATGTGTGCTATGATTCCCAACTAGTTCAAACCTCCCCGGAACGAAGTGACTGCTGCCGGCCACGTCTCAGATATGTGTTGTGTTACAAAAGTTGCAAGTCATCGTTTACAAGTGTTCAAAGTTAGTAAATGATCTTACTTATTGATCATGGTTAATTACTGATCATATATACTTAATGTTCAGAGCTACTTAATGTTCATTGATACTTACTGATCAGAGTTACTTACTGGTCACAGATTCTTACTGATCTTAGTTAATTACTGATCCTAGATACTTACTGTTCAGAGTTACTTACTGGTCATAGATACTTACTGATCATAGTTAATTATTGGTCATAGTTAATTACTGGTCATACTTTTATAAATCGTCCGATTGTTTCTATGTCAGCTATATATATGTATATATATATAGTCCACCGATTCGCCGTATTCCGACTTATACAGTAGTAAGTTATATAGATGAATAACTTCATAGTTTCATTCAAATAGCTTGCTCTTGAATTTGCTCAAAAACAAATCTCGCCCATGTGTGCTATGATTCCCAACTAGTTCAAACCTCCCCGGAACGAAGTGACTGCTGCCGGCCACGTCTCAGATATGTGTTGTGTTACAAAAGTTGCAAGTCATTGTTTACAAGTGTTCAAAGTTAGTAAATGATCTTACTTATTGATCATGGTTAATTACTGATCATATATACTTAATGTTCAAAACTACTTAATGTTCATTGATACTTACTGATCAGAGTTACTTACTGGTCACAGATTCTTACTGATCTTAGTTAATTACTGATCCTAGATACTTACTGTTCAGAGTTACTTACTGGTCATAGATACTTACTGATCATAGTTAATTATTGGTCATAGTTAATTACTGATCATAGTTCTATAAATCGTCCGATTGTTCCTATGTCAGCTATATATATGTATATATATATAGTCCACCGATTCGCCGTGTTCCGACTTATACAGTAGTAAAATTATATAGATGAATAACTTCATAGTTTCATTCAAATAGCTTGCCCTTGAATTTGCTCAAAAACAAATCTCGCCCATGTGTGCTATGATTCCCAACTAGTTCAAACCTCCCCGGAACGAAGTGACTGCTGCCGGCCACGTCTCAGATATGTGTTGTGTTACAAAAGTTGCAAGTCATCGTTTACAAGTGTTCAAAGTTAGTAAATGATCTTACTTATTGATCATGGTTAATTACTGATCATATATACTTAATGTTCAGAGCTACTTAATGTTCATTGATACTTACTGATCAGAGTTACTTACTGGTCACAGATTCTTACTGATCTTAGTTAATTACTGATCATAGATACTTACTGTTCAGAGTTACTTACTGCTCACAGAAACTTACTGATCATAGTTAATTATTGGTCATAGTTAATTACTGGTCATACTTTTATAAATCGTCCGATTGTTTCTATGTCAGCTATATATATGTATATATATATAGTCCACCGATTCGCCGTATTCCGACTTATACAGTAGTAAGTTATATAGATGAATAACTTCATAGTTTCATTCAAATAGCTTGCCCTTGAATTTGCTCAAAAACAAATCTCGCCCATGTGTGCTATGATTCCCAACTAGTTCAAACCTCCCCGGAACGAAGTGACTGCTGCCGGCCACGTCTCAGATATGTGTTGTGTTACAAAAGTTGCAAGTCATCGTTTACAAGTGTTCAAAGTTAGTAAATGATCTTACTTATTGATCATGGTTAATTACTGATCATATATACTTAATGTTCAGAGCTACTTAATGTTCATTGATACTTACTGATCAGAGTTACTTACTGGTCACAGATTCTTACTGATCTTAGTTAATTACTGATCATAGATACTTACTGTTCAGAGTTACTTACTGCTCACAGAAACTTACTGATCATAGTTAATTATTGGTCATAGTTAATTACTGGTCATACTTTTATAAATCGTCCGATTGTTTCTATGTCAGCTATATATATGTATATATATATAGTCCACCGATTCGCCGTATTCCGACTTATACAGTAGTAAGTTATATAGATGAATAACTTCATAGTTTCATTCAAATAGCTTGCTCTTGAATTTGCTCAAAAACAAATCTCGCCCATGTGTGCTATGATTCCCAACTAGTTCAAACCTCCCCGGAACGAAGTGACTGCTGCCGGCCACGTCTCAGATATGTGTTGTGTTACAAAAGTTGCAAGTCATCGTTTACAAGTGTTCAAAGTTAGTAAATGATCTTACTTATTGATCATGGTTAATTACTGATCATATATACTTAATGTTTAGAGCTACTTAATGTTCATTGATACTTACTGATCAGAGTTACTTACTGGTCACAGATTCTAAGTGATCTTAGTTAATTACTGATCATAGATACTTACTGTTTAGAGTTACTTACTGGTCATAGATACTTACTCGGCAGAGTTACTCAATGTTCATTGATACTTAATGTTCATAAATAATTATTAATTAACAGACGTTTCTCAGGAATTTGTATATTATTATTATAATATAATATAGCATTCCTATTTTCATAAAACTTTAAATGAAATTGTATAATAATAAAGGTAAGCTTTCAATCAAATAAGATAGAAATATGTTAAAAACAAATATTAATATACAAAAATAGAAAATCCTTGATGAAAATGTACCCCCTTAAATTAAATTTCTCTTCAAATAACCACAAGGAGATTTTCCCACCAAACTGACAGCAATGTGACTGTGGACAGCATACATATATAACTATGTTTATATATACATATATCTCAGCGATAATTAAGCACACATTATGAACGCTCATCTGGGCATCGCATTCACATGGACGAGTATTCCCCTGTGGGTGCTCTGTGCCTCATGTCCTGTGCCCCCGCTAGCCGGTGTTTGTGGCATATATAATGTTGCCCAGTTTTGGCCAGGATATATGTTTGTGTGTGTGTGTGTGTGTGTATATATATCCTCTGCACTGACCGTGACACGTGAAGGGGTCCTGTAGCTCATTCACTTTCGCGAGCATTCAAGTCAACGCGCGCATTGCGGCGCTCAAATGACCCAGAAACCGATTTTAGGGCTTAAAATAAAAGAAGAGATCATGAGTTTACAGAATTAACTAGTACTAGCATTGATTTCTTATAAAATTTTGAGATATTTTATGGGAAATTATGGGAATTTATGAAAGAAAAGGAATATTTGTAAGCCTAAACTTGAGGGAAATTTAATTTGCAATTTGAAGGCAACTAAAAAGGGCTTAAAAATATATTATATTCCATCAAAAAACGATATACATTTTCTTTGGAAAAAAGAGGATAGTATCATAGTTTACATTTTTTAAGAAATAGAAAACTTAAAGCAAATTTAATTTAAAAGAAGGTTTAAAGATCATATGAAAGTTCCTTTATTTTAAAATATGAAAGACAATTAGGAAGACTTAAATATACATGGTATTAAGCCAAAAAATAATACAAATATCGTTCGAAAAGTGGATACTATAGTTTATCTTAATTATTTAAATATTTCCACTAATTCTCCAACTACTTTATCGTCTTGCCGCGATGTCAATAAACTTTTTGGGGGGTAGTACATAGTATGCTGTTGTTGCAGCTCTGATTTCTCACTGACACCAAAAATCCTGGCAGGAGGAGGCAGGACCGCCATACCACACATGCACTTAAAAGTGTATTCGTGTAACACGTAAAAGGACTTAAAATGAAGGTGTGCATAACTAAATAAATTCTATCAGCGGCAGCGGCGGCGGCGACACATCCTCCCGTGGCGCCTCCCTTTTTCTTTCTTTTTTTTTCCTTTCGTCCTCGGCCAGAAACATGTGGGACAGGCCTCCCAAGTGGGACAAACACTATTTCTGCCTGTGACACCAAAAGAAAGCAAGAGAAAGCCAAAGAAAGGGGTGAAGCGAAATGAAGAAAATAAACTGCAAAAAAAAAAAGAAAGAGAAACTTAAAAACTAAGAGCAGGAGGAGAAGGAGAAGCAGCAGGGAGGAGTGTATAAAATTGTGTTAAGCGTTGATTCTTTTGTTCTTGACTCTCTCTTGCTCTCTCTCTCTCTTTCCTTTCATTTGGCGCCTTTCTACTTTACTGCCTAGTGGCATGCATGTCTAAGATGCAGCCGCCACGCCCCCCCTTTAAGACCGCCCCAGAAAACCCAGGGAGGCCCAATGCCCCGCCCCGTTCCCTCCTCTGGCTGCAAATTTGTGCTACTTTGTCTTTTGTGTTAAACAACAGCGACAAAAAATACGTTCTAGTCAAGTGTCTAGATCTAAAAATACCTTAAAGTATTTTTTAATAAGAATAAATAACAAAATAAAGCTTCAATTAAATCAGAAAAGTGTTTATAACAGAAAGAACTTTCTTTGAACTTTTAAAGTTGGCCAGGAGTTCTTCATTATATTCAATCATGAAGTTTCTGGATCCAAAAAATTACCTTCCTATATATATAAATATATTATTTAAAATATATAGATTATATAAAGAATAAATTGAGATTATATTGAAATTATAGTTTAAAGAAAACTAAGTGTGCAAAGAGTTAGTTTTATAGTTATTTGTAAAATAGCTTCTACATTTTTAAATGCCTTAAATAATACATTTAAATAGTTTATTAAATAAATAAAATATGGAAATATCCGCACATATTTTATTTAAATAAGAAACTAGCCTTGAACTTGAATTTTGAAGTAAAGTAAGGTTCAAGGAGTTGTTTTTAGAGTTAACTTGTAAAATAATTTAAACATGTTTCTTTATACTAAATACTTATATTTTACAATGCCTTTAAAGAAATTTGTTTCATAGTTTATTAAATAAATTAAGGATAGATATATTTTAAATATTTTAATTATATGGCAAAGAAGCTTTTAACTTGCATTTTGAAGTAAGTTAAGGTAAACAAACTTTTTTCGAGCTTAGTAGTTTTCGATTAATCAGTTCCTAAATAATTCTTCAACCTAAACCCCATATTTATATACCCTACAAAAAAAAAACCCCAAAATAAAGGGTACAAAAACCGAGAGAAGCACAAGAAATTGCTGCTGCCTAAAATATTTTAGCCCAAAAAACACAAAGTTTTGTTGCTTCTTGGCAACGTTGTCGTTGTCGTCGCTATTGCTAAAGGAGAGTGTGGAGAGAGCGGCAAAAAAAAAATAAGGAAAATAATAGAAGTACTTAATAAAACAAAGACACGGCGTGGGCGGCGTCATCATCATCATCATCATGCTGCACTTTTTGCATACTCCTTTGCCCCACCCCGGGCAGTGTGCCCCTGGTTGTTTTTTTTTATGGCCAGTGTGGCCAGCGCAACAAAAAAAGCAAAACAAAAAAAATCCGAACACGAGTGCCTCAGCTCTCCTCCTCCTTTTCGATTTGCTGAAAAATAGGCAAATTGCATGAAAATCTGGCGCTTTCCTTTTTGTTTTTTGCTGTTTTTTTTGCGTTGTTTATTCATTTTTCGTGCCCGATTTTTTGTTTTGCTTTCTGGTTTAGAGCTATGATCCCTTACGTGAGAGCAAACGAATTTTATGGCAGCTTTGATTTTGCATTTTAAATGGGAGAATTTATTTTCATCCAAAGGATATTTATATATCTAACAATATATAATTGATAAATAATTGCATGTGAATTAAATGGGGAAAAATTCACTTAACTGATGTCATTAGGCACCTTTTTGTTCCCGCTCATCTTTTTTGTTTTGCCACTTCACGACTTTATTAACTTCCCGGGGAATGCCAACTAGGAATCCTCTGACTACCAACTTGGAGGGCAGACACTCATAACTTGCTCTTCCATTAGAAGAGGGACCAGAAGCAGCAGGAGAAGCAGGAGCAAGGACTTGCTGCAGGACCAACTGGAAGCTGTATCGCCTTACGTGACGTAAGCTCAGCCTTAAGTTGCGCCTTATGACGATGGTGGTGCAACTGCAACTTCGTTTACACTTTCAGAGCAAAACCCACTTGACCTGCCATTACGGCTGCCCTGCACTCTGTCCCCCAAAGCAGTTACACAGCAAGAAAAAGTTATGGGGGGTGGAAGAAAAAGTTATCAAAATGTTGAAAAGTAATTCAAATAAAATATTTCTTATATATTTAATACAAATATTACAAAATGATTAAAATAATATAATTCGTTCTTATTTTTATGGCCTAAATTAAATTAAATTTAAAAATTGCATAACTCAGCTAAAAATTAATTAATTTCAGTTCTGAAAGCTGATCTGTGATGGTTTTTATTAGGTTAACAAATCTGAATACTCAGTTAAAAATTGAAATTTTGGTCAATTTTTGAACATTTTAACGATGTAACACCTTTCTTAATTAAAAAAAAACTTCAACATTTTTGAAAATTTTTTTTTTCTAGCGGAGTTTGCTAGAAAGTTTCGTCTGTTGATGCTGATCAAGAATATATATGGTTTATAGGGTCGGAAATTACTCCTTCGCTTAGTTTTAAGCTTCCGGCTGAAATGAAAATACCCTGCAAGGGTATAAAATTAACATAGACAACACATATTTTATTGTATTATTATAAGCTTAAAATTACTATTTCCTAAATTTTTCAATTCCATAAATATATTTTTATGCAATTACAAGTATAAATCATTTGCAAATATTTAAAATATATAATATTCCTCTTTCAAGAAACATTTTTAAACGTTATTAGAGCCAATGAGTTTATTAAGACTATATCAAATTTTATGAAGAAAATAGAATTGTTAAATAGGTATAAATTAGTAATGTTAGCTCTTGATTTCTTTTGGTGCAACACCCAAGCCTCAGGGAAGTTAGCGCCGCCCATTGATAAAGCGAAAAAGAGGGTAAAATATGGAGTAAGTGTGCTTCAGCCATTAGCACAGTACTTTTGCACTTTTTTGCACTTGTTTTTCTTTTTCTTTTCTTTTTTTGAGTCTTTTTTGCCCGGTGTTTGTGCTGTCGACAGTGGCTTTTTCTTGGAGGAGGTGGAAATCCTTGGGTGGCTCCCGGCTCCCGACTCCTCCTTGCTCCTACTTCTTGCCAAATTGTTATGCAAAATCTGCATAATACATTATGTAATTATGAACGTGACAAAAGTATATTTCCATCCCTTTTGCTGTTCTCCTTCTCTCTCTCTCTCCATTTCTGTTCGTATCTCCTTTTCTGCTCCTGTCCCACCGGGCGTATGCGCAATATTCGTTTTTGCATTTAATTTTGCATAAACAAGATTTAATTAGTTTTTGCGGATATCCTGGCGACCAGCTCCTTGTCGGGTCATCGGGTTACAGCAAATTATTTCACACCATTTCACTTGTGTGTATGTTTGTGTGTGCTGTAACTGGAAATGTACTCAATTAATTGTAATTTATATAAACACATATTTATCCGAGGATCTAGGAGCTAGTGTGTGTGTGTTTGTGTGTTTACCTTAACCAACACACACACATGGACACAGTCATCAGCATATGTCAACAATCTGGCTGGATGTGTGTGTATGAGTGTGTGTGCGTTTAACCCAACCAACAAATTGTTTGCCCAACTAAAAAATATTAATTAAAGTGTTTAAATAAATGACTAGCTGCTTAATTTATATTTTAATCTATTAAAAATTTCGTTAAATCTTTAATTAAGTAATAAAAATGATTAAATATGGGTTTCTATATTTAATTTATGGGAATACAGGTATTAACTGATATTT
Organism: Drosophila serrata; assembly: GCF_035046125.1. NCBI lineage: Eukaryota > Metazoa > Arthropoda > Insecta > Diptera > Drosophilidae > Drosophila > Drosophila serrata. The sequence goes on along the minus strand of NW_028257174.1, from coordinate 1,657,174 downwards.
TTATAAAGCAATTGTGAGTTTTAATTATTCCAGAAAATTAATCAAAGCTTTTAAATTGAAGAACAAATAATTTAGAACTAGAAGATGTTAATTTAAGTATTTAAATAAATTATTAGTTGCATAAAGCATATTTAAAGTGCTTAATTAATATTCTAATTTTGCTAAAACAAAGTTTTATCTATGTTACGGATGAAGATCCTATCAAAGAGACTCTAACTTATATTTTCCAACAATTTAAAGACTTCAACTAACCAAGAAGCTAATTTTCTAACCTTCAGCTTATGCATATATTTTACCATCAATTTGGAATTAAACAATTTGGTTTTCTGGGTATTTAAAACAAACTTTAAAATTTATTAGCGCTGCATTTTTAATTGATTACATTACTCATTTATGCATTTTAATTGCTAATTAATGCAGAATTTACACAGGGAATCGGGGGGAAAAGCGGGAAGGGAGCTCGCTGGATTTATGTATAATTAGCGGTGGAGTATTAGGCAGCTCTGTGTGTGAGTGTGTGTGTGTGTGTGTGTACTGTGCACAACAATTTGCATAAACAAATAGGCAATGAGCGGCAGGTGGGCGTGGCCAGCTAACTGTCCGAATAAAGTTGGCGGCAAAAGGCGGAAGTTCATTTTATGGTGCTGTCTCTTCCGGTTTACTGTGTGTGTGTGTGTGTGTATTTACGGGGGTGTGTTTAATGAGCCGTTATTTATTACCTTGGCCTTTTAATTTATGTGTGTGTGTGCAACAAATTAGAGGCCAAGAGGCCGGTCCTAATGCCCTTTTTCAACTAGATTTTGCAAGTATTTGTGCAAATTGCTGCCCCCAGACAACAAACAAACAAAAAACACAAATCAGCAAAGTAAACAAAAAGGGAATAATGGCGGAAAAGAGGTGGAAAATAGCTCAGAAGAAGGAGGAGGTGGAGGAAAATCTACAAGCTGCAGGAGTAATTGAAGCAAAGGTATGCCAAGAATTAAATAATAAACAAGTTCTCAGTTCCACAAAAAATAATTTACAAGGGAGGGGTTTTGAATATTTTCAGAAATCTAAACAAATTTAAGAAATGAAAAAAGAAAACTAAACAAATATAAATGAAGGACTTCACGCAAAACTTCAGCTGAAAAGAGAACTTTTTCAATAAGTCACTCACTTACCAACTTTCCACTGCCAATGGCAACACAACAGGGCTAAATAGGACTAAACAGGACCCAACAGGATTCAACAGAGGACCAAATAAATTCTCCCCCTCTTTAGATATGAGCGATTTGAGTCCTTATATTTTCCTTTTACTCGCAGCAAAGTAAACATGCAACTGACATTAATACCACACGTACATATACATATGTAAAAGTTATGAAAACTCAAGAAACCTCAAAAAGCAACTCGCGGGGAAATGAAAAGAAAACGTCTTAACACTCAGTACTGGAAAAAATGGTTAAAAGGGAAAAGCCAAAAGAAACCAAAGAAAAGCGAAAAGGCGACGTAAAGTGTGGGGTGTGTCTGCGTGTACGCTTAAGGATAAGAAGGATCTTTTCCTCCTCCTTTGCGCGTAATGAAGACATTCCCCAACTTTCGGCACTGAAACTAATTTCGGCAAAACTGAGGAGCAGGGCGGAGTCTTCGTGGGATGGGGAAAGGGGGCGTGGCAGCAGCAAGAACATAAATTAAAATGTTAGCTAAAAGTTTTTGCCGCTAAAATGGCGCAGCAAAGGAGCCGCCTGCCCCGAGGGGGGCGGTAATGGGGAGTAGGAGGGAGGGGCTGCAAAAGAGTGTAAATGACACTTAACACAATTAAATAAGCATTTAAAGTTGCACAGCCTCAATTCGCATACGAGTGTGCGAGAGAGTGTGTGTGCGAGAGTGTGTGTAGCATGCATTACTGCGCTGCATATTAAATTAATGGTGTGCCAAAAAGTAGGCTACAGCAAAAGAGTAAGGAAGTTGAGCAGAAGGACGACAAAATGGTTGAACATTTTAAGGGGAAAAAAATTAAAAAATTAAAGGTTATTTGTTAGTAAAGATCAAGTAAATGTTGATTATAAAAAAACATAGCATACTTTTATGGGCCCCATTTGGTGACAATTATTGATAATTTAAATCGCTACAAATTACCTTGATTTATAATTTACTAATTGAAAATAAACCGATTTAAGGTCAGAACTGTGTAGGATTTTCACCTTCAATCTTTTTTCTACCAACATAAAGTACAAATAAGGCTTTATTTAGCTGGAAATAGGACAAAGTGCAAAACATTTGGCACTAAATACGAACAAAAAATGAGAAAGAAGGAGATAATTTTTGGAAAGTCGAAGCTTGTATGCCCTTGCAGTTTGCAATAAAATTATAGGATATTTATGATTGATTTTATATGTGATTTTTTTAGATTTGTTAAAGTTTAAAAATCGCATAACTCAGCCAAAAATGCATTAATTTCAGTTCGGAAAGCTGATCTGTGCGTGTTTTTATTAGGTTAATAAATCTGCATACTCAGTTAAAAATTGAAAATTTAGTCAATTTTTAAAACATTTTTACGATGTAACCCCTTCTTGTTTTTCAACAAAAATTTAAAAATTTAAAAAAAATTAATTTTTTTTACTAGAAAGATTCGCTTGTTGATGCTGATCAAGAATATATATGATTTATAGGGTCGGAAACAACTCCTTCGCTTAATTTTAAGCTTCTGACTGAAATTAGGATACCCTGGAAGTGTATAAAAAGGGCATTCGTGTGGCTGTGCCTTTGGGTGTGTTTAAAAAGTGGAAAGTGGGCGGGGCTGTTAAGGATTTATGCGCTCGTTAAGGGCAGTTTCATGCTGCTTTTTATGTGTCATGTGTGCTGCTTCCGGTGCTTTTAGCGAACCCTTGTAGCCATCTCCTTTCGCCTGTTGCTGCAGTTTGTTGAACTAATCATACATGATTCAGTTTGTTTGCTGGTCACACTGGAAAGTGCGTGGCAAGTGCAACTTGCAACTGGAAATGAAACAATAAACTGAGCAAATAGAAAGTTACGATGGGGATTTTATAAATATATCAGTATCAAGGTTGATTTATGGTACACAATACAAACTTAAAATAGATAAACCTCTTAATGTATGGATTAATTTTCTTTATTTATGTTTTAATGCTGGGTTTCTCTGCGAATTTTAATCACTTTTTCTTGAGGTGAAAATATATGTACTCTTTTAATAATTTTACAATATTTCAATTCAAGATAAGTTAATAAATTGTCCAAAGGCTATATGTTCATTTTCTGTCCCATTGAGTTTTCTGCTGCACTTTTCCCCCTCCCCTCCCCCCACTTCTCCTCTCTGAAGCAAAACAAAGTCAAGGAAAAGTCAACCAAGAAAAAGAAGATGAAGAAAAATTACGGTTTAGTTGGGTTTTCTGGACCCGCCAAGGACCAAATAAATGACGTGTATAAAAATGGTAAAAACGTAAATAAAGCGAGGGAGCCAAGAGGAAAATCTATGGAAAAGCTGTGAGTGAAGAAGAAGAAGGGAGAAAAGAAGGAAAAACAAACTATACTCCCGAAAAACTCTGTGCAAACATTTTATGGCACTTTTGGCTTATTTTCTGCTGCTGCTGCTGCTGCTGCACACACGAAGGCGACTTTGTTGCAAGGTTGCCTTGGCCCCACAACCACTCTTTTTGCAACTCGCCACCCCTGTTGCCAATACACTCCCCCCTTGCTACCCAACTAGCAATAACTGTTGACAATCTTTGGCAACTTTTGTTAGCCTCAGATTCTTCGCTTCGAAACTTTGTAGGGGGGGTTTTAAGGCCCCCTTTATAACCCCCTTTTACCGCTGCCACAGCCATCTTTCAATCCCTTCCATTTTCCACTCTCTGTCCCTCTCTTTCTCCCTCTCTCTCTCTCCTGCTACTCTTTATTATGCCCAGCTTCTGCACTCTTCTTGCTTCGCCATCACGCACATCAACGGAAATCGATCTCATCACTTATGCAAAATGTGACGCAGTTAGTTGGGAAAATTTATACGAAAGACTGTAGTGTAGTTTGTGTGTGTGTGACCCCTGATAAAAAACGACTCACGCCTGGGAAAAATCTCAAAAAAAAAAAAAAAAGAAAAGCATGCCTCAAACTGGGCAACAAAATACGAGTACACAAGTCAGTGCAACGTGTGTGCCTTCTGGCTAAACATTTCTTTGCTTTTCCTTGCTGGTTGAGATGCTTCGTTATTGAGATTTCAACCTTAAAAACTGCATAAAATTTCAAATATTTATGCTGAGCGCTGATGAGTTTAAGAACGATGTGGGCGGAGAGGGGGTGGGTGCAAGCGAGAGAGAGAGAGAGAGACAGAGGAGCCCAAAGTCACGAATGAAAATACCCAAGATACAGTTCAACATTTACGAGATGTTGCCAAGGTGAGCGATACGCAAACAAACACACACAACCAGTGAGGGGTGGGGGAGCTTATGCACTGAGCGAAAATATGGGGATAATGGGGGAAAAGAAAATCAGGGGTGATGTATGCAATAAGTAATGTGTTTTATTTTAAAAGTATATATTAAAATATGTTTACTCTTATTTAATAATAATTAATACAAATTTAATACGAATTGAATAGTTAATGGATACATCAAAATTTAAATATATATATATTTGTTTAATATTTATTTAATAGTAATTAATACTTATTGAATACTAATTTAATAGTTATTGAATACGAAAAATATATATTTCTCTGAGTGCTTAATGGCAAGAGACAGTGTCCTTTCTATTACTGCTTGACCATGTCCAGTATTGCAGTTTCAGTGGTCTCTTTATCTCTCTCATTCTTTAAGCTTACTCCAAGATTACTCTCTCTCTCTCTCTCTCTCTCTCTCTCTCTCTCTCTCTACTACCTGGCAATGTCCACTATCTCAGTTTTAGTGATCTCTCTTGCTTTCTTTAAGCTTTCTAAGTGATCGCTCTTACTGCCTACCTAAGTCCAGTATTGCAGTTCCCTCTCTCTCTCTCTCTCTCCTTTTCTCTTTCTCTTTTATTGCACTTTCCCTGTATAGCTCTTCTTCTCTTTTAACTAACTCCAGGATAGCTCTCCCTTACTCTTTCTCTTTTTTGCACTTTCCCTGTATAGCTCTTCCTCTCTTTAAGCTTACTCCATCATAGCTCTCATTGCAGTTCTCGTGCTCTCTTCTTTTCTCTTTCTCTTTTTTTTTGTAATTTCCCTGGCTCTTCTTCTCATTATTGTAGTATTGCATTTCTAGTGCATTTTCTCTTTTGTTGCACTGTTCCCTGTATAGATCTTCTCTTTTAACTAACTCCAGGATAGCTCTCATTCCAATGCCAATGCACTCTTCTTGTCTCTTTCTCTTTTATTGCACTTTCCCTGTATAGCTCTTCCTCTCTTTTAACTTACTCCATGATAGCGCTCTTTGCAGTTCTTATGCACTCTCCTTTTCTCTTTCTCTTGTTCTTCTCTCACACTTTCCCTTTATAGCTCTTTGGCTCTGTGATCTCTCTCTCTCATTCTATTGCAACTCCAGTACTCTCTTTTACTTTCTCCTCTCCACTCCGGACTTACATTTCTCTTGCTCCCATGCTTTCTACTCTTGAAAGTTGCATTCAAGTTTCCAGTTTTCTTTTCTCTCAGTGTGCTGGAATGGGTCCGTGTGGTACACAATCCGAGCTGTGACAGAGCGAGAATGCAACCGCGATGTCTTTGACTCCTTCCCCTGCTGCTACTCCTGCTACTCCTGCTACTCCTGCTGGTGGCAAGGATCCCCTGCCGTGTCAACTTCAGCTGCCATGGCAGTTGCCAAAAAAGAATGTCGGGCAAAGCGGAAACACATACAGTGCCCCCCTTGCCACGCTGGGGAAAAACTTCTCTTTCGACTCTCTCTCTCTCTCTGAGCGCTGCTTTATTTCCTTTTGGCTTTCGGTTTTTATTTATTTGTGTGTGTTTGTGTTTTTTTAAATTGTATGCAAGATTTATTAAGATTTAAAAGCTTTTATGTGTGTTGCTGTCAATTGTTGTTGGCTCACTCGCTCACTCGCCTCGCTCAATGACAGGCAGAGAGAGAGAGAGAGAGAGAGCAGGAGGAGGGACAGATGTGACGTGCACACGTGTTTGTCCTTTAATTTCCTTTTTGCCACAAAACTGTTGTTATTGCAACACTTTAATTGAAATTTGTCCCAGTCTCAGTCTCAGTTTCAGTCGCTTCCATTTTCCACTTTTACTGCTCTCCCTCTCCCTCCCTCTCACTGTCTCTCTATCTCTGTCTCAACTGAAAGCAGGGAAATGCCTGAGAGATTGCTCATACGCACTGTGTGCGGTCTCTGACCATAGAATTAATATTATTATCATGAACCATAAGTGTCTGAGCCTAGTGCCTTGCACTTGTGTTTGTTTTCGTCCTGGTCAAGTCTTCTAATTGGATTCTGACTGGGTTCTGCCAGATTTGTATTTGTTGTTGTTGTTGCTGTTGTTTGTTTTTAGTTTTGTTTTTGAGAAATGCATCTCCTGCTAGGAGAACAAGGTGAAACTGTTCAGCCTGGACTTTTGTTTGCCCATCAGAAATCGTTCATCTAACCGTTTGCGTGTCCCTTTGGTCTTACTTCCTGTCCTGTCTGGCAATGTCCTGTCTTGTCCTGTTCTGTCCTGTTTTGTCCCGTCCTGCCACTGTCCCAAGAATGTCCAGAGCCCAGCCAAATTAGTTTTTATTGTCCATTAAGAATGTTTCAAAATTGTAATCGCATTAAATGGCAAATGGTTATCGATAAACGACAAACGATAATTGCACTGGGAGTTGTGGGAATTATAATCGCATATCCACAAGCAAAAGCCATAAGAACGTGTAAAAGGGGTTTTATTGTTGGTTTTTAGCTTTGTTATATATAGTTGGGTTATAGTCAAGGTGCTTCCGTGCCTTTCTTTGATTGCTTTGCCCTACTTGAGGTCCTTGACGGCATAGACTTGATTGCTTTGATTATTTGTTGCTTATCGAGGACACAAATTATATTCCCCCACAATTGAGTTGTTTTGTCCTGGTTTAAAGTAATTTTTAAATTAAATTTTTAAAGCTAGAGTTAGGTAAGGAGTTAAATAACTTGCTTTCTCTAAGAATAAATAACTTTCACTTAACTTAACTTAAAAGAAATCCCAAGAGGCACACTCATTCCCGAAGCATAAATGAGCATATCCTTTGGTATGTACTCTGTTTCACTTATGTCCTTTTTTATAGTGCAATCATTGCATTTTCTTCCTTGAGAAAGAGATTGAAAGATCCTTCCTCTCTCTCTCTCGAAAGAGAGCCACTGCTTTAACAGTGTGTCCAACTTTCCGACACTTGTTACTATTTTTTGCGAGTCCTTCCACTCGCCAAAGTTTGTTGTACCAATTTACCATATATTACGTGTATATATACTCCTATATATATCCACACGACCATGTCTTGGTGATGGCACTTAGCTTAACCAACTGAAATGCACACAACATTAACTGACACTGGAGTGGGTGAGGGAAATGCAGCGGCATTATCATATCTTATTACAGCCATTCGCCAGTTATCCCAATGACGAGCAGAGGCAGAATCAGGAGCAGGAGCTGGAGTCCTGTGCAAGTCCTTCTCCTGCCACTGCTGGCAACACTTAACTCCATAAAGCCCCCGCCGTGGAGCATAAATTGAAATTTAAATGAATATGCCACAGAGAAAGAGAGAGAGAGCCAGGCATGGAAAAATAATATAAAAAAAGAGAAGGAAAATTCTCCACTTTTGCTTGGGGGAAAAAAATAACAGCAACAGCTGGCAATCATTTGATTATGTTTTTGGCTGTCATGTGTGTGTATGTGGTGGGTGTTATGTTGTGTTGTGTTTGGTTCGACAAGGCAACAAACCAAAAAAAGAGGAGACAATTAACACGCCATGTGTACAAAGTGTGGCCGCAGGGCCACAAAATGATTTGCATTAAAAATGCTCATTAACTATGGCATATCAGCAGCAGAGACCCCGCCCCCAGCCAGCATTTCTCCTCCTCGAGGTCAGCCGTCCCGGCGCCTGTTGTTATGCAATATGACTTTTTCGCCCAGAGGCCATGCAGCCAAAGCAACAGCAGCAGCAACAAAAAAATACATAAAACGAAAAATACAACAAAAAAATCCAACAAGCCAGCGAATGAGAGTGAGAGGGAAAAGCTGGAAAAGCAACATAGAGTTAGGTTGGAAATTTTTCACAGTTCTAGTGGAAGATGGAATGCCCTAAGAGTTGGCAAAAGAAGGGATTTACATAAATACAAGCAAGAGAAAGTAATAATTTAAATAAAAAATAATAATCAAGGGGAATAAAATATAATACATTTAATTAAATAATATTTAAACACCAGCTTCTTCAATTTGTTATCAATTAATAACATAATTAAAGTTCTTTAAGGGACCATTTGATGCTTTTAATGAAATCACTCATACGCACCGTTTTACCTTTACTTAAAAAATCACTTTTTGTGATACAATTTTAATATAAATAATCATACAAATACATAAGCAACATTTCTGTATTATTTTCACAATTTTTTCCGACCTTTTTCAAGACCTTTCTTTCTGTTATATTAAAATCACGTATACGCACTGTTCAACCTTTGCCTAAATATTTTGATTTTTTATTGCATTTTCAATAGAAATAATTCACCAAATATAAGCACAACCCTTCAGTTTTATTCATATAAATTTTGTTCTGACATTTTTAAGGTCTTTCTTTCTGTTTTACTAAAATCACTTATACGCACTGTTTAAAATTTCTTTTTATATATACATGATTTATTTTAAATTTAATATTTATAAATAAACAAGTAAATAAACAACATTTCTGTATTGTTTTCATAATTTTTTCCCAACTTTTTCAAGGTCTTCCTTTTTGTTTTATTAAAATCACGTATACGCACTGTTCAACCTTTACCTAAATCTTTCGATTTTTTAATACAGTTTTAATATTAATAGTACACAGCCACATAAATACAGCATTTCTGTAGAATTTGAATTAGTTTTTCCTGATCGTTTCAGAATTTCTCTGTCTGTTATTACATAAATCACTCATACGCACTGTTTGAATTTTTTTTAATTATTCAAATGATTTAATTAAATTGCAATACAAATGATAAACAAAATAAATACACAACATTGCTGTATTATTTTATTAATTTTTTCTGACCTTTTTTAAGGTTTATTTTTCTGTTTTATTAAAATCACGCATACGCACTGTTCAACCATTGCCTAAATATTTTGATTTTTTCATACAGTTTCAACATAAATTATACACAAGCCATATGTAAGACATGTTTTCCTTTCTAAGATATATATTTAATTTTTGTTTTAATCACTCACACGCACTGTTGTACATTTAATTAAAAGTTGTGATTTTTAATTGCAACATTATTATAAATATAGTTAGAAATTATTCCGTGAGATTATTATTATCATAATTTTGTATTACTTTTTATTGTTTTTATTTTACAAACTTCTCTTCTGAAAATATTACTCATACGCACTGGTGAAATTTTAATAAATAATATTATTTTTTAATTGACTTTTAAGTATAAGTACTATACAAATGTCATGCTTAGTATATATGTTTTATTATTAATATTTTCATTCAGATTTTTTGGGTTATATAAACAACATAAGTTCTTTAGTCACAATATCACTCATACGCCTTGGTGAACCTTTTTTATTTTGACATCATTAAATACTAGGCACATTTTAAAAAATAAATATACCCCACATTCTGTATAATTATTATAATTTGTTTTATTTTTTTTCTGCCCGAAAGAAAGTCAGACAGACAGACAGACATGCCCCATGCACAGCAGGGCATTATAATAACATGGCGCTTGCAACATTTAGCTCTATGGCACGTTTTTTTATGGCTTTTACTTTGCCTTTTGCCTTTAACACGATTTTAAATTGTGCTCGCAATTAAATATTTAAATTGTATTTTATATACCCCAGCAACCATACGTATATATATACGTTTTTGAGTGCCCAGAGCCAGTGGCAGAACGCTTTAAGTGCGGTCAATTTTCAGTAATTTGTGTGCGGTTTTTATGCTCGCCAAGCTCAAAGCGCACTTCAATTATTCAGGGAGCCGACGCGAGAAACACATTTACTGCTTGAGACATATTTGTGTGACCCACATTGTATGCTACAAATTTAAGGTTTTTGTCGTCGTTGTCCCTTTTGCCGCTAAGGTTGAGCCTGAAACCGAAACAGGAAACGGAAACGGGAACGGAAACCGGAGGGTGTGTGTGTGTGTGTTTGGGTTGGAATATATTTGAAATTTATCATTTGCGGTTGCATAATTGAATTATTAAATATTTATAATGTGACATTTACCTGGCTTTCAAAAACGAGTTCCGTCAACCTGTCAACCAAAAAGATTTATGAACATTAATATAAATCATTTATTTATTAGGTTTAGATGAAGGTTGTAAAGGGATTATGTGGAGGATGTAATATATTAACCAAATATGTTATTTATGTGTCTTTAAATAAGTTTATATTTATCCCTAGGAAGGATTTATTTTATTTATAAAGTAATACAAAATATGAAATAATATAAATCAGTTGATTAATTATAAATACTTGCCTTGAAATGTTTTTTATATATTTTATACATCAATTTAGTTTCTTAAATAGTATAAAATACAATTTGCAACTTGTGAACATTTTTTTTTTTTGTTGCATTCTTTTATGCAAACAAATGTCCAAGGCAAAACTTTCACTTGGCTTGACCTCCAATGGTGAGGGGCACTCTTCTCCTCCTCCTCATATGCAATTCAAATGAGAAGCCCGCCAAAGTAGGCCACAACTTGTCGTATTTCGTGGGATATATACATATATATGTATTCCTGAAAAGGAACACATATAAATATATATATATAGATGCAGTGGTAGCATTTTATATAACCCAGAACATCAATATCAATCCGTCCGATAAGTGACACTCGCTCATTTTAATGGTGGCCATCAATTTGTTGACCCATTGGGACTATATTTCTCGCTGAATATTCACAGATACATATTTCATCGGTCGGCGGGAAATGCAAATTAATCAATTATACATTTTGCTAAAGCATTTAATCGCATTTAATAGAATGTATCAAGTTATGCACATAAATTAATTGATTTAATGTGTGCGGCAAGCGAATTAAAACACCGCAAACAAACTGCCTGTGTATGTGTGGGGGAGTGTGTGTGTGCGGGTGGTGTGCAAGCTGGTGTGGTGTGTATGTTTTCGTTTGTTTGTTTAAAGTGCGGTTTTTTTTTGCACAGCCGTCTGGCAGCAGTTAATCAAAGGGCCGCCGCCAGTCTGGTCGGGATTGGTTCCGTTTCGGCTTGAACGCCATTGGCGACGCCATATTGCTTTTTCTGCTTTGACAAGCGGAAATGACAGTTGACGCCATTTTTGTTGCACTTGCCCAGATGCTCATTCAACGATTATTTACAATTATTAACGATTATTTACGATTATTTGCCCTTTATCAGAGATTTAAACTGCGTAAATAGAGATGTCAGGGTAGTTGGAAAGAGGGAATTGGGTATATCAAAAAGCTAAGGGTTTAATTAAACAGTAGAATTTGGAAATAAATAAATATATGTGGCAAAATATTTTTATTGAAAGGTATACCCTTGGAGGGTATAATAATTTTAGTCAGACCTTAATAATCATATATATTTTTTCTTTGATATTTCATTACCTTTTACTTATATTGTACCAATAAAACTAACTTATTTTAAGCTTTTGCTTATTAGAAAGTAATTTTATGGAATCTTTACTAGTCTAAGCATAAGCTTATATATTTTTTTATTTAAACCCCCTTTTATAATCAGAAATAACCTGCTTCCAATTAGTAAATTATCAATTAGTTAAACATTTAAGCTGGAAAATGCCCCCTCTCCTTTTTTTTATATATATTGTGAAAGTTAAAGAGCTTAGAGCGCGCGTGAATCGCTTCACATTGTCGGACACCAAAAACTCTTTAATGGCATTCAATTAATTAAAATTTAATATTTATGAAGCTGTCATATGTATATTGTGAAAAAGCGGCGCATTCTCGTTAATTTATCAGAGTGAGCCGGGACTCAGAGGAGCATCCCGGCCGTTCACAGTTGACAGATGAAGCCGCATGCTCGCGTGGCGTTCCACCAGGACCTGTCAATCTCCTTCTGCCAAACGTATCCCCAAAGGATATTTTTGCCGAGGGAAGCTGCGTCGCTTGATTGCGTAATGTGCCCCCATTATAGATTTAACAGCAAAATGAAACAATTCTCCTTGGGGGTAAAAGGCAAGCTGGAATGTAATTGCCCTGAACAATTTATGGATGTGTTTATGCACAGCTCTCCTTCATCCTTTCTCTCCCTTTTGAAGACATTATTAATTGAGGGGCCCCGAAATGAGCTCAAATAATAGTACTTTGACTTTGACTTTATTATGTATGATGGCCTTTATGTCCTGCCATCGATATATACATATATTGTGTGTGTTTGTGTTTGTGTAGGCCACTCTCGACAGGCTCTCAGCTTAACCTTATCCTGTTGGCCAAGTTACTGACTGTCAGTGGCCTTAATCGCCTGCAAAGTGTGGATAACGATGGAACTTCTGACAGGTAATTGACTTTGGAGTAAATTGAAAATATCAGTTGCACGCTCTCTCCCCATAAATCAGTTCAAAATTGGATTGTATTTATATGTATTTGTTGTATATCTGCTTCAAATGGGGCTGACAGGGTGACAATATAAATACTTTTGTGTGTCCTGTGAGAATTGTAAATAAATTACCTGCTAGCAAAAATAGCTACACTTTATTGTGTGTATGTTTTTTCCATCAATAAGTACTGATACCTTCAATAATTTATGTTTCTTAATAGAGTTTAGTGAGTAAGCAATTATATTTGATACTGTGAATCAGGCTTTAAAAAAATACTATAGAAAATACTATAATTTAAAGCTTAAACATTAATATTTCATTAATAATTGAAGGAGTCATTTCCGACCCTATAAATTATATATATTCTTGATCAGTATCAACAGGCGAATCATTTTAGCTATATCCGGGTGAAAAACATTTTTTTCACAAATTTTCCATTTTTTGAAAAAAAGGAAAGGGGTTACATCATTAAAATTTGCAAAAATCGGCCAAAAATTCACATTTTAAATGGAATATGCAGCTTTATTAACCTGCTAAAAACTAACATAGGAATGCTTTTCGAATTGAAATTATAGCATTTTTGGCTTAGTTTTGAGATTTTAAAATTTAGATTTTTTATAAAAAAAATTGCAACAAAAAAATATCCATAAAAACCTTGAAAATAATGGGAATATTTTATCCCATTTGATTACAAAATGCAAGGGTATTAAGTTTCCTTTCTTGTTTGCTTTATCAATTTTCTATTATCAATATTTAATAATCCAATTGTTTAAATTATATTATTCATTTAATTGTAATACCCTTCCCTGGTATTATAATTTAAAGCTAAAACATTAATTTCTCATCAATAATTGAAGTGAAACCGAAACCTGGCAAAGTCCTTGCCACTTTGGCATTAAACAAAATTATTATATTAACCCCCAAGCTGCCAGTCCTCTAAGCCGCTGCTTACACTGCTCGCTTTTCCAGCCACCAAAATAAAAAAAAACAGTACAAGAACAAGAAAAAGAAGGAGGGAAAACAAAAAATAAAATAATAAGCATTGCAATGGGTTTTCTCCTTTTCGCGTTTTTCCCAGGCAGCACTTAAGCCGCCCCGGCTTTTCTTCGCCTCGCAATTTTTGCGAGAACTCAACTCTCTCGAGTATCCTGGGGAAAACAAACGTCGCCGGCTTTCTGCTGGCTTTTTGGGTTAATGCCACGCCCCCGGCGCTACGCAAAAGTATGGAGGGGGCGGCACTTGTTTTCAGCTTAACTCATGCCATCAAAAGATGACGATGGAGATGTGAATGCAGGCCAAGTGCCAAGTTGGAGAGTGTAAAAAAAGAAATGGTTGGAATGCAAAAAACATAAGTGACTGGAGAATGTGGAAAACGGATTACCCAAGGGGGTTAACTTAACACCAATACAAGGATCCTTAGTTAAGGGAAATCCTTTTGTAAAAAGTATACTTTATTGATTAGGAAAACTATTAACTAATAATGTTTGAGGGTATCCTTAAAGGTTTATAAGTAATAAACCAATCACAGGAGTCTTTCCTCTTAAATCCTTTTTAATTTAAAAAGATGATAAAGAATGTCCAGCCAAAAGGTATTCATTTGATTAGTTTTGCAGGTGAATCTTGGGAAAAAAAATGAAAAAGGGAAATGATGACAGTTTTCCTTCTTCGTTTGCCATTACATTACGGGGGTAGGGCTGAAAGTAAGCTAAAAAGGCAAATGGAAACGAACTTGCAAAATGCGTCACTTTTAATTTGTTTACCCTGCCTTCGGCCTTCTATTTTTCTCTATATATATATATATATTTCTATATAGTATATAACTATATATATATATTTATTTGTGTGAATCGCTACCATCGTTGTCTGTTGCTGCTGCAACTTGTCGAGCACTTGTCGTCCGCCTGCTCTTGGCCCCGTCTTGAGTGTTGCAATTAGCAAATAAAATAAGTAGCAGCTACCAGTTCTCAGTTCCCTGACTTGCAGCGGCATTGCAACAATGCAACACAATGTTGACAACAATGGCCGACTTAATTGCAAACAAACACGATGCTGGCAACGCTGGCAGCTCGCAGCGGGTACAGTCACGTGCCATGCAAATTAGTTTCCATTCAACTTAACCTTGTTAGGACAAAGTGACAGTGGCAGGACTCCCACTCTAGCGATGCCACGAATATGCATGAGCAGTGCAGCAGAAATAAGCCGCATTGGGAATGTAAAAATAGCAAGGAAATGTATCTATTTTATGTCCTTTTTCTAATTGGCAAATGAACGTGTATTTGTATATTTCTAAAGTAGAGTTGGAAGATGGTAAGAAACTAAAGACTTTGTATAGAAAGAAGAAATTCTTCTTATAGATAAGTCCTTGCTGAGGTTTCAAATCTTTCTCTAAATAAAATACCCAATGCAATAGAGCAATAGAATTGTGATCAGTGTCGTAAAATAGACAATTCCATTTTGATAAGAGAAAAGAACATTCCTGCGATTTTCTCTCAAAATCAATATGGAAAAGTGGCTGCAATTTAAGAGCCCCAACTAGCTCTGGTTCATTTTGATTTTGTGCAACACCTGCTGGCATTTCCACTTACGCAGATTACCATCTGTTTTTATGGCAGAAGGCGGCCTTCAAGGCAATAATATGCAGCAAGAGCTGCTTGCAGCAGCAGCAGCAACAGCAGCAGCAACTGCAACAGCAGCAGCAGCAGCAACTGCAACAGCAGCAGCAGCAGCAACAGCAGCAGCAATTTTCGCTCCATTGCCCCTACTTAATCATATAGTTGGGAGCCACGGCCACGCCCTCACTTCCTGTGAAGGCAAAGGTATTCAGGCTACGCTTTAAAAGCGAAGCAAAACGGGGAAAAAATGTTAAGGAAAATAAGGCGATTATTAAAAAGCTATAAAGTTAAATAAATACCTTAAGGCGAAGGCCTTAAATAACTTTACCTGCCATTACCTGAGCTTAATTCAAATACCTGAGAAACTAGATTCGTTAAAGGAAAATTGCATAAATAAATGCCAAAGAAAATTAAATACATATAAATTGCAGTAATTATTTTAAAATTTTTAACCTTAATTAAATACATATATGTGTATATATTTTTATTATTTCTTGCATTTCGTGTGTGTATTGTGGCATTTTGACTTTTCGCCAATGTTAAAATACAAACTAAGCCAATTTCGAAACGTTTAAGTTGAGAGCAAATAAATACAATCAATTGGCAACAACAAAGAGCATAACTTAATAAAACCAACACAGTCGCAGGATACACACAGGACACACACAGGACTAGAGAGAGAGGAGCATAAACAACACAATGCCAATTGGTCGTCGCATGCAAATGAGCGTTGAAAATGAAATCGCCTTAAAATCTATGGAAATGCGCTTAAGTGCTTAAGCGGCATGCCCGCACACACACACACACACACACACACACACTGGCACACACACTCAGTCATGGGGATTGGTCACGGGGGTTGAGGGGGAGTGAAACAAAGCCTGGATTAAAGCAAACATGGCTCTAACCACGTGTCCCTGTGGCTACGCATCCTCCTCCTGTATTTTGTAGTCCTCTCTGTGCGACAACATGCCTCGATTTATTTCCGACTAACATACAAAAAAACCAAAAAAAAAAGAGAGAGATCGAAAAACAAGAAGGGAAAGCCAACTTTGGGAAGCCGAATTTTGCATACCCTTGAATTGGAAATCGATCATAACTAGGCTTTATATATTCGCTTTTTATATGGGAAATATTTTTGAATTAATCAATGTTTAAATATTGCATAACTCAGCCAAAAATGCATTAATTTTAATTCGGAAAGCATCCATAGGCTAGTTTTCAGCAGGTTAACAAAGCTGCATACTCCATTTAAAATGTTAATTTTTGGCCGATTTTTGCAAATTTCAATGATGTAACCCCTTTCCTTTTTTTCAGAAAATGGGAAATTTGTGAAAAAATTGTTTTTCGCCCGGATAAAGCTAAAATGATTCGCCTGTTGATGCTGATCAAGAATATATATGATTTATAGGGTCGGAAATGGCTCCTTCACTTTCTTTTAAGCTTCTGACTGAAATGAAAATACCCGGAAAAGGGTAGAAAAATGTTCTCTGCTTTAATGAAAACCATTACTTTTATTCATCTTTGCCAATGAAATTCGTGTTAGACAATATTATTTGTCAGTTATAAATGAAATTATTTCAAATATATAGGTTTTTAGGAACTTTTTCTACAGTTACTATGGTTCAGAATAGTTATAGCTACGATGCAACCACTATATTTTCTGGGTTCAGATTTATGTACCGCGCCTGGTCATCATTTTTGTGACCCATGTTGCAATTGTACATTTTAAGCAGCTTAAGTTTTGCGAATGTGGGTGCCGTTTTGCACATGAAAATCGGGTGACTGTGGTGTTTTTGAAGGAGGGGAAAAGCGACATTTGTCATTTGCTAATTGCTTGGACGAGAACACAAAACGAAATTTGTTGGACGGCAATTAGGAAAAGCTGGCGCTGCCAATCGATAACGATAAATGCGACTAAGCGATATCGATGCGACCCAGTTTCCCGTTTCCGTCCTCTCATTTCGAATATGTATTTCGAATATTTCAATCAACTGGCCAAACATCGTTCCTGCCTCCTGCCTCCCGCCCCCTCCTGCCGCATTTGGCAATCACTTTTCCGACGAGCGTGAAAATTGAGTGCCAACTGTGTGGGAAATGTGGAAAAGCGGCGCAGGGACGACGCGAAATGTGAATACGGAAAATAGCTATTCGAGTGTCAAATCAAATGTCAGGAGGAGGCGGAGTCGGAGGCTTTCGAGCCATTTTAATGACATTTTCAAAAGTGTTTCCCGTTCGTAGTTTTCACTTGACTTTCCCTCCACCCCCGACGAATATCATCAACACAACATCGTAATCATCATTATCATCACCATCATCGTCGTCGCCATCGGCAGAATCAGAATCGCGGGGGGGAAAGCCATCGCCTGCGTCCCCATAATTAACACCACTTGGAGCAGCAATTTGGAGTGCATTGTTGTCGTTCCCGGCTTCAATCCAGTCAGCCATCCTTCGATCCTTCGAGCCAGAGATGGCTGCGTGATTAGCATTTATAGTTGGAGAGGATTTTCTTTTCTTTAATGCATTTTTATGGAAATTATCGTTACTTTTCTTATGGAACTATAATATTTTAATGTCTTTTTAAAACATGAAGAGTATTTCCTTTTCTTAAGCTGTCAATATGTTGTTTCTTCTAATATCATCTTTCCTTCACTGTAAAGGTGAATTTCCCTTTTTGATCCGGAGTCTTTCATTTCCGCTTCCGGTCGTGACTTTACCTATACTCACGCGCTCATTCCTGTTATCCCCTCGAATCAGTTTTCTTCTATTAGCATCATCTTTCCTCGCCTGTAAAGAAAAAATTTCGCTCTGGTTTCATTTCCGTTTCCGGTCGTGAGTCTCCCTTGACTCACGCACTCATTTCCAACTAAAGTTGACCTCTGACACACGCACACAATCGAAATATCCTACATAGACAGACAATGCCAAAAGGCATTCGCCAGATGGTGGGGGGTAGGGTAGTGTGTGTGTGTGTGTGCGCCGGGCGATTGGTTTTACAAATTGATTGGTTTTTGAGGCTGTCACAGCTGGACAGGTCCTGGGCAAGTCAATTAGTTATTGGCAATTAAATGAATCTAAGTGACAAATGCCCAACTACCACCCCCAAATAATAATTTCACAAATCGGATTTGTTTTTTTTAAATAGTATTATAATTTCAGTCTAAAGATTAAAACTAACTGAAGGAGTCATTTCCGACCCTACAAATCATATATATTCTTGATCAGCATCAACAGGCGAATCTTTTTAGCTTAATCCGGGCGAAAAACAATTTTTTCACAAATTTCCCATTTTTTGAAAAAAAGGAAAGGGGTTACATCATTAAAATTTGCAAAAATCGGCCAAAAATTCACATTTTAAATGGAGTATGCAGCTTTGTTAACCTGCAAAAAACTAACATAGGAACGCTTTCCGAATTGAAATTAGTGCATTTTCGGCTTAGTTATGAGATTTTTACATTTTGACTTGTCCGAAAAATATTCATATAAAAATAGTATTAATATTGATTAAAAAATGGTATTGCACCTTCAGTCAGAAGATTAAAACTAACCGAAGGAGTCATTTCCGACCCTACAAATCATATATATTCTTGATCAGCATCAACAGGCGAATCTTTCTAGTCACCTCGACAAACACCCAAGTCCCCCCAGTAATAATTCCCCAAATCGGATTTATTTTTTCCATATTGCCAAAGGTCAAAGGTGAATGTAGAGCCCCCTTTGGTTTCTCCCCCGCGCGAAGAATAAAATACACAGTATATTTTGCTTTGTTGACTTCATTTATTTATTTTCCAAAAATAATTAAACAGGTTATAAATTAAAAATAATAAAATATAAACAAACATAAAACAATTAGGCTTAAAAAAAATAAATCATATAAAACTAAATATAAAATTCGCGGGACAACACTAGACGTACACAATTGTTAAAATGAATAAAGTATATAATCGAATATATATATATATATGTTTATAAAACTGATGAGGCCTTGTCTCGGCTTCGTTTTGGTTTTCAACTGCAGTAATTTTAATAAGTTAACTAACAATTATAAATGTAATCGGTGAAAAAAAAATATAAAAAAAAACCTGGTTTAATGCTAATTCTTAGACTGAGCTAATGTCGCTATTGATGGCCACTCGAATTGTGCTCCTTTTTTTTTTTTGAGAGGGAAAAGTGTAACCCTTTTCAGACCTTGCAATGCTCCTGGGCATATTGCAGAGCTCCCGCCAGGATGCTCCTCTCCAGGCGACGGTACTGCAACAGCATGAGATCAATCTCTTGACCAGGCATCAGTGCCTCGCCCGCAGTCTCCTTGATCTTCAGCTGGGACAGCAACTCCACCTCATCGGCCTCCTTCAACGTGGCCTCAAAGACACCCAAAAGCAGCTTCAATCGCTGATACAGATACTGCCAGGTGCGCGTCTCATGATCCGTCTCCAGGGCACAATCAATGTACAGCAAGTCCCCGGCACGTTCCAAATCGCTGTGCCAGTGATCCAGCTGCTCGGCACTCATGTTGAACACCCGGACGAAGGCCAGCAATTCGCCGGATATGAAATCCGGAGCAGGCAGCACACGTAGCTCGGCCTTGCGATCGATATTCAGCTTTCCAAGAATGCTGGCACGCTGCTCCACCAGCGGATCGGTGGGACTCAGTCCCAGGCGAATCTTCACATAATCCTTGCGGTTGTTCAAGTCCACAAAGCTGTCAAGTGCAAATAATATTTATTTAGATTATTATGTTCTTTCACTCAATTCCTCCAACTCACCCATTGTGCACGAGAAGATCGGCATTGGAACGATCTCCGTAGTAGATAAAGAACTGCTCGCCAGCCTTAAAATCCTCCTGGGCGGTGCAGTCCATCTGCCGTGTGCCGCTGTCATAGAAGGAGGTAATCTTGCCTGGCTTATGATTGGCCATATCCCAATACGGAATCAGGGCCGATATGGGCAGCTGATTCAGCTCCGCCTCATCGATGGCCTGCATTTCCCTGGGCACCAGATTCTGACGAGTCATTACAGTGGAAACGGCCCATCTGAAGGGAAAGAAAAATATAAATATTATTTATTTTTGACCAAGTTATGCGATTTTTAAAACTATGATTTTTCTTTTTTAATTCTCAAAATTGTAGTTATATCGTTTAAGATAATGGTATTATATATTCAGCCGGAAGGTTAAAACTAAGTGAAGGAGTCATTTCCGACCCTATAAATCATAGGCAGTTTTATTAACCTGCTAAAAACTAACTTTTTCTTTTCTTTTCGAATTAAAATTAATGCATTTTTGGCTTAGTTATGAGATTTTTACATTTTGATTTGTCCAAAAAATATTCATAAAAGAAAATTGTCAATATCGGTTAAAAAATGGTATTGCACCTTCAGTCAGAAGCTTCAAACTAAGTGAAGAAGTCATTTCCGACCCTACAAATCATATATATTCTTGATCAGCATCAACAGGGGAATCTTTCTAGCTTTATCCGGGCGAAAAACAATTTTTTCACAAATTTCTCATTTTTGAAAAAAAGGAAAGGGGTTACATCATTAAAATTTGCAAAAATCGACCAAAAATTCACGTTTTAAATGGAGTATGCAGCTTTGTTAACCTGCTAAAAACTAACATAGGAACGCTTTCCGAATTGAAATTAGTGCATTTTTGGCTTAGTTATGAGATTTTTACATTTTGATTTGACCAAAATATCATCAATTAAACGTATAGATAAATACTGATCGGATATTCACTTTTTTGCTTTTCAAAGTTAGCTTGCTTTTTGTATTAAATGATTACTAATTAATTAAATTGCAAATCGGTTTTTAGTTAAACCATATAATCAAATAATTAGTAAGGTAAAGGTGCCTGGTGTAATCCTTATCAAACGCTCTCTCAAGTAATCAGTACCACCTACTCGTCCTTTTTATGCTTTCCCCCTTTTTTTTAGTACTTTTCCTATTTTTGGCTTCTTTTTCTGCGCTTTGCTGCGGTTGCTGCTGTTGCTGCCTGACCACAAAGAAAACTTTTTCATTTAATTGTGCATAAATTTTTCAATTTAATTATGAAAAGCAGCAACTTGTTTGAAGTGGTTAGGAGCGGGGCGTGGGTCTGAAGGGGGATTCGCCACTCACTTTGTTAGAAATCACTATGAACAAGAAGCACCACAAGCAGCAATAGAAAGCTTCAAGTTTTTCACTTTTTCCTCTGTGAGCGATATATATATATATATATATATATTATTTCTGGTTACTGGAATTACCAAAAAATAAACCTCAAGGAAAGTCCAAGCGGGAAAAGTTTTCAACTTTTTGCTCGAAGCCTTTGTATTGGCTGTTATGTCTTTCCGGCATAAAGTTGGCCAGGATTTTTTTTTTTTTTGTATTAAAAGTAATAAGTGCCAGTGTTGGAAAAGCACAAGCATAAGGACCAAAAACAAGGGTGCCAATGGGACTGTACCTTAGCCAAAAGTAATGCCCCTTCTCCACTTATTCACCATTTCGCTTTGTGGCCGTGTGAATGCTTTGTTATTTGAGTTTTTCGTTTAGAATGTTCAAGAAGGAAACTAATTTAAATAATTAGGAAAATGAAACTACGATCTTTTAAGTTTTTTTTGCTGATTTTTCATACCTAAAGCAAATGATAATAAATTTCAAGGTACACATTAATTAATTGAAAGAATTAGGGAATTTAAAGTGTTGCAGTAGCAACTATAAGTTTTTTGGAAATATTTCCAGATACT
This sequence comes from Drosophila serrata, assembly GCF_035046125.1. Lineage (NCBI taxonomy): Eukaryota > Metazoa > Arthropoda > Insecta > Diptera > Drosophilidae > Drosophila > Drosophila serrata. Next base: position 1,635,175 of record NW_028257174.1, on the reverse strand, counting down.
TTTTATTTACTAAGATTCCCATAGAAGACAATTTAACATTTCTTGCTTAGTTCTTTTATTTTTGACACCTGTCAGGATCAAAAGTGTGATACTTTTGCTAGCTGCAGCTGAGGTAAACTGTACTTGATCTACCTATCGCTGTCGGCTGACATTTATCGATGGCAACAAAATAAAAGAAATGGCAAACTGGTAACTGACAACCCGTTTTTTTTTTTTTTTTTTTTCTTTTGAAGGCCAACCAACATCAATGTCGGCTGCCTTTTACAGCCATAAAGGGATGCCAAGCCGTAGCCATCTTGTCGCCATGTGTGTGTGCATCTCACCTGTCAAACCGGAAGTGAGTGCCAGTGTGTGAGTCAGCCAGACGGATTTAATGAACTCTTCGTCTTCTTGGGCTGACACTTTCAAGTGACTCGCATTCCAAACACGCTTCACACACTCTGTGTGACCTGTAAATGGGTGAACTTTTGCCCTGTCATTACATGTCACAAAAATTATAATAATAATATCCTTTTGGAACATTGAGCCGTTCGAGTGGATGCCAAAAAATGTCATATGCACAGTGAGAAAATATGAAAACCTATATGAGATTATTGCGGGTGTGTGTTTGCGTGTCATCATTTAATCATGGCTACGCTTCTCTGGCTTAAATCCTTTATTTCTTTCTTTTTGTTGAGATATCTGATTTTATATCCTGGACAAGTTGAGACTCTTACGATACAAATCCGATTGTCCTAACGTCTCACGTCTCTTTTATTTCCTTGGGCTGTTGTCTGTCGTCTATCGCCTTTATTATGCATGCATACTCCTAGCCGGGTCCTTGGTCCTGTGTGTCCTCTGTGTCCTGCATTCCTTTGGCAATTCAGCAGGAAAAACCAGCAGAAACTAAGGCCAAATTGAAAATGGGACCAAAAAACACAGGCACAGAGAACGAGGGAAAGAGAGAGTTGTCACGGCAAATGACGTGAGAGAAATGCGTGTAATGGTCGGGGGGTTGCATTCTTGAATTTCCTCGATTTTTCCCTACAACTCGATTCGATTTTCCGGGACTTATGCAAGGATTTTGCTTTCTTTTTTGTATTGTTTTGTTTTGTATTTTTTTTGCCATGATTGCCTTTCCCTATTCCTGTATTGTTTCTGCATTTGTTTGTAAGAATTTTTCTTGCATTTTCCTTAGGGCATTTCATTAGATAGATTTAGCCTGATTTCTGGATTATCCAGCTACTGGCTTTTCCGGTTAATTATGTCAGCTATCGGAGGATGTATGTTTTGCGGGGTCAAAGGTAAAACCGCAAAGTGCTCTAATGGAAGGATGGCCAATCTGCATTAGTCTGATTAGATCATGATGATGATGATGATGATGATGATGGGATGCTGGGTTATGGCAGTTAATCAAAGGAAAACATCCTTTACAGGCACACACACACACACACGTAGTACATATATATATTATTCATACAGCTGCTACAGGATATGCACTACCGGGCCTGCATCTTTATCTCTTTATCTTGAAAATTAATTACGTGAAGACAAAAGGATACCGGAAACAGATTCACCCCCAAAGCACTCCCACTATGAATTTAATCCTCCTTCCTTTTGTCTTGTCTTGTTTTGGCTTTAAGCCTTTGAGCCCCCAACCCCCCAGGCGAATTCTTATAAAGTTAATTAATATTAAATTAAAAATAATAAACACACAGACTCTGATCAATTCTGGAAAACATTCTCTTTTTCCCCTTTTTTCTCCTCAATAAACAACACACATTTGATTAGATGTCAATAATCCAAAATGAGCTCGGTTTTTTTCCAAAAACATACACATCTTGGGAAAGTCAATAAGGATTTGGAGAAGAGCTGGCCAAATATTTATAGATTCCATCAATCAGAGTTGGTGGCATCGGCAAAAGGCGGGCTCATCCATCAATATCCCACACACAAGTGTAAAAACATTCAAGAATCTAGCTCAGATACACTTGGGAAATTAAATGTATACTAATGTATAAGATTTCTAAATCGATATTTATATTATTTGAATGCAGAGCGCTATGCTTTTAATTAAACTGCATAATAAGTTTACCTTTAAACTGTTTTGTTTACCAACTATAAAAATATACATTATAATATTTAATATTTAATATTTTTATCAAAATGAAAATTTCGAAGGAAATATTCAAATTTAAAATAATCATAACTTAACCAAAAAAGCATTAATTTCAATTCGGAAAGCGTTTCTATGTTAGTTTTTAGCAGGTTAACAAAACTGCATACTCCATTTAAAATGTGAATTTTTGGTCGATTTTTGCAATTTTTAATGATGTAACCCCTTTCATTTTTTTCAAAAAATGGGAAATTTGTGAAAAAATTGTTTTTCGCCCGGATAAAGCTAGAAAGATTCGCCTGTTGATGCTGATCAAGAATATATATAATTTATAGGGTCGTAAATGAGTGCTTCACTTAGTTTTAGGCTTCTGACTGACCCCGAAGCTCTTTAAATTCTACATTCAAAATTGTTTCTGTCAGTGTCTAATAAGCTCTCCTCCTCTCACTCTCTTCCTTGACAGCTCCTACAGACGGGTGTCTCCCTGATTGTGGACGATGGCAAGGGATCCGGTGATGGCAGAGGAAGTGGAAGTGGAAGTGGAAGTGTAACCGGAACCGGAACCAATCGCCGACGCATTGCCCAGTTGGGAACGCGCAAGCGAAAGCGTCGTCCTCAACTCCCGCTGGCCACCATGGGCGCCAACGAGGAGGACTCGGATACCAATTCCAATTCCGGCTCCGGTTCCGCCTACTGGCGTGGTCATGTGGAGGATGATGCGGATGCCCTGCGCCGGCGAAAGCAACCACTGGTGCGGGAACCCATGGCAGCCCTGGAGCGGGATCGAGAGAAGCATCGCCAGCGAGTGGCAGAGCCCACGGATGCCACGGCCCAGGCCAGCAGCAGCAAAGCCTATCGTCGTCCCTATGGCCAGGCCAAGAGGGAGCCGATACCTTCTGTCCTGCCGGAGAGTGGCTTGCCGGTGGCCACCAAGACATCGGTGGATTTGAAGAATATTCTCAAGAATTCCGGTGGCCTGTCCCTAAGCGAGATCCTGCAGCAGAAGAATCTCTCACTGGACGACCTGCTCAAAGGGAAGCAGAATGCTTTGCTGGCTCTACAGACCACAGCCGTGGCACCGGCCTCTACATATTCCTCGCCAGCGGAGAGCTCCTCCTCCTCATCCTCGGCGGTGGTGGGCTACAGAAAGTCACCCATACAGCTGAATAAGCAGGGTGTCCGTCGATTGCCGGCTGCCTACACCACCGCCACCTCGTCCTCCTCCTCTGCCACCAGCAGCTCTGGGAATGAGGAGGAACGGGAGGCCACCAAGAACAAGGCGGGGAAATATCCCAATGCCCTGCAGCGCTTGAAGCTCTTTGGTAGCTCTTCCAGGGAGAGCAGCACCACAAGACGCATTGGTATTGGCAGCTCCAGCCTAAGCCCCACCACCAGTAGCAGCACCACCACAACCACCACCACTCGAGTGCCGCTCTACAAGAAGCGACAGCATCTAAGGTCAACATTGAAGCCACCAGGACTCTTTAAGCCCATTATGAGTACTCCAACCACGACCACGACGATAGCAGCGGCGGCGGCAAGCACCACACAGGAGGCGGAGACCAGCACAGTGTATTCCTCCACAACCACAGCGGCTAGTAGCCAGGAGCAGAGCGAGGAGGAGGAGGTGCAGGAGAAGGAACAGGATCGGGAGCAGGAGCAGGATCAGGAGCCGGCCGAGGAGCAGCAAGAGCAGGATCAGGAGCAAGAGCAGGAACCAGAGCAAACGGAGGAGGCTAACTCCCAGCAGGAGCCAGACGAGGAGCAACCGGATTTTGGGGAAAGCAGTCCTCCAACCGATGCTTCACCAGTTCCATCGTCTGCCCTGCCTCCTGGCAATCCTCGCTATCGCCTGCGCAATTCCAGCATCAAGGATCCGAATCAGAAGCGTCTCAAGGACAACTTTATAGGTCACCACTACGATCACAATGTGGTGGACAGTGTGGAGGAGCTGGATCAGCCAGAGAGTGGACCCAGCTCTACAGTTTCAGCAGCAGGAAAGGAACCGCCTGTGAATAGGAGCAGTGAGCAGGAGATGAACGATGGGGACGATGAGCTGGAGAATTTCTTTGACGAAGTGGAGAGTCATACGCATCATACTAGGGTGCCAGCACCACCTGCTGCTCCTGCTGCTGCTTCTCCCACTGCCATTGCAACTGCTCCTGCACCCTCTTCCTCCTTTGAGCCACCATTAGCAGTGGCTCCTTCACCATCATCCTTTCCCATGCCTGGAAAACCGTCACAGCTCAACATCATTGACGATGTGGACGATCGCACTGATCTCCTTGAACTGATCGAGGATCGACGGTCGGGTAATCGCCTATTCAAGGTTTTGGAGCAACGCAATATGACTTTGGAGGAGCTAATCGAGCATAGGAAACGTGGTTCTAGCCAGCTTCATCTATCCACCATTGTGAGTGGCGGCGATGAGCATTCACGGCTGTATCCTGGCCAGAAAGTACTGCTGCAGGACAACATGGACATTGTCACCGCCTTCGAGAACTTCCCACACTTCAATCTGATGGATCTGAAGAGCGTCAAGCCGGACGAGATTAAGACGGATTCGCAGGGATCCAGCTACTTCACCTCCATCATTGACATTGAGCCCAATGATGAGATGATGAAGCCATCGAATGGAAATCGAGGTATAACGGCCTTGCGCCTGCGCCAACAGCGCCAGCGACAGCAGAGATCCAAGGGGGCGGGAATGCTTATGGCAAAAGCAGTGGCAGTGGCAGGAGAGGAGGAGGCAAGGTCAGGTCGAGATGCGGGTCAACGAGCGGGTCCAAGAGCGGGTCCAGTAGCAGACCCAGGAGCAGGTCGAGGAGCAGGTCAAGGAGTTGGTCCAGGAGCAGTTTAAGGAGAAGATGAAGGAGCGAGTCCAGAAGCAGGTCGGGGAGCAGGTCGAGAAGCAGGTCGAGGAGCAGGTCGAGGAGCAGGTATAGGGGCAGGGCGAGAAGCGGGTCCAGAAGCAGCACCAGGAGCAGGTCGAGAAGCAGATAGGAGCAGCTCCAGAAGCAGGTCCAGGAGCAGGTCCAGGAGCAGCTAGGAGCAGCTCCAGGAGCAGGTCCAGGAGCAAGTTCAGAAGCAGCTAGGAGCAGCTCCAGGAGCAGGTCTAGGAGCAGGTCCAGAAGCAGCTAGGAGCAGCTCCAGGAGCAGGTCCAGAAGCAGCTAGAAGCAGCTCCAGGAGCAGGTCCAGGAGCAGCTCCAGTAGCAGGTCCAGGAGCAGGTCCAGAAGCAGCTAGAAGCAGCTCCAGGAGCAGCTCCAGGAGCAAGTTCAGAAGCAGCTAGGAGCAGCTCCAGGAGCAGGTCTAGGAGCAGGTCCAGAAGCAGCTAGAAGCAGCTCCAGGAGCAGGTCCAGGAGCAAGTTCAGAAGCAGCTAGGAGCAGCTCCAGGAGCAGGTCGAGAAGCAGATAGGAGCAGCTCCAGAAGCAGGTCCAGGAGCAGGTCCAGGAGCAGCTAGGAGCAGCTCCAGGAGCAGGTCCAGGAGCAAGTTCAGAAGCAGCTAGGAGCAGCTCCAGTAGCAGGTCCAGGAGCAGGTCCAGAAGCAGGTCCAGAAGCAGCTAGAAGCAGCTCCAGGAGCAGCTCCAGGAGCAAGTTCAGAAGCAGCTAGGAGCAGCTCCAGGAGCAGGTCTAGGAGCAGGTCCAGAAGCAGCTAGAAGCAGCTCCAGTAGCAGGTCCAGGAGCAGGTCCAGAAGCAGGTCCAGAAGCAGCTAGAAGCAGCTCCAGGAGCAGCTCCAGGAGCAAGTTCAGAAGCAGCTAGGAGCAGCTCCAGGAGCAGGTCTAGGAGCAGGTCCAGAAGCAGCTAGAAGCAGCTCCAGTAGCAGGTCCAGGAGCTGGTCCAGAAGCAGCTAGGAGCAGCTCCAGGAGCAGGTCGAGAAGCAGATAGGAGCAGCTCCAGAAGCAGGTCCAGGAGCAGGTCCAGGAGCAGCTAGGAGCAGCTCCAGGAGCAGGTCCAGGAGCAAGTTCAGAAGCAGCTAGGAGCAGCTCCAGGAGCAGGTCCAGGAGCAGGTCCAGAAGCAGGTCCAGAAGCAGGTCCAGAAGCAGGTCCAGAAGCAGGTCCAGGAGCAGGTCCAGAAGCAGGTCCAGAAGCAGCTAGGAGCAGCTCCAGTAGCAGCTCCAGTAGCAGGTCCAGGAGCAGGTCCAGAAGCAGGTCCAGAAGCAGCTAGGAGCAGCTCCAGGAGCAGGTCCAGGAGCAGGTCCAGAAGGAGGTCCAGAAGCAGCTAGAAGCAGCTCCAGTAGCAGGTCCAGGAGCTGGTCCAGAAGGAGGTCCAGAAGCAGCTAGAAACAGCTCCAGGAGCAGCTCCAGGAGCAGGTCCAGAAGCAGCTAGAAGCAGCTCCAGGAGCAGCTCCAGGAGCAGCTCCAGGAGCAGGTCGAGAAGCAGCTAGGAGCAGCTCCAGAAGCAGGTCCAGGAGCAGGTCCAGGAGCAGCTAGGAGCAGCTCCAGGAGCAGGTCCAGGAGCAAGTTCAGAAGCAGCTAGGAGCAGCTCCAGGAGCAGGTCCAGGAGCAGGTCCAGAAGCAGGTCCAGAAGCAGGTCCAGAAGCAGGTCCAGAAGCAGGTCCAGAAGCAGCTAGGAGCAGCTCCAGGAGCAGGTCCAGGAGCAGGTCCAGGAGCAGGTCCAGAAGCAGGTCCAGAAGCAGCTAGGAGCAGCTCCAGTAGCAGCTCCAGTAGCAGGTCCAGGAGCAGGTCCAGAAGCAGGTCCAGAAGCAGGTCCAGAAGCAGGTCCAGAAGCAGCTAGGAGCAGCTCCAGTAGCAGCTCCAGTAGCAGGTCCAGGAGCAGGTCCAGAAGCAGGTCCAGAAGCAGCTAGAAGCAGCTCCAGTAGCAGGTCCAGGAGCTGGTCCAGAAGGAGGTCCAGAAGCAGCTAGAAACAGCTCCAGTAGCAGGTCCAGGAGCAGGTCCAGAAGCAGCTAGAAGCAGCTCCAGGAGCAGGTCCAGGAGCAGCTCCAGTAGCAGGTCCAGGAGCAGGTCCAGAAGCAGCTAAAAGCAGCTCCAGGAGCAGGTCCAGAAGCAGCTAGAAGCAGCTCCAGTAGCAGGTCCAGGAGCAGGTCCAGAAGCAGCTAGAAGCAGCTCCAGGAGCAGGTCCAGGAGCAGCTCCAGTAGCAGGTCCAGGAGCAGGTCCAGAAGCAGCTAGAAGCAGCTCCAGGAGCTGGTCCAGAAGGAGGTCCAGAAGCAGCTAGAAGCAGCTCCAGTAGCAGGTCCAGGAGCAGGTCCAGAAGCAGCTAGGAGCAGCTCCAGGAGCAGCTCCAGGAGCAGGTCCAGAAGCAGCTAGAAGCAGCTCCAGGAGCAGGTCCAGGAGCAAGTTCAGAAGCAGCTAGGAGCAGGTCTAGGAGCAGGTCCAGAAGCAGCTAGAAGCAGCTCCAGTAGCAGGTCCAGGAGCTGGTCCAGAAGCAGCTAGGAGCAGCTCCAGGAGCAGGTCCAGAAGCAGCTAGAAGCAGCTCCAGTAGCAGCTCCAGTAGCAGCTCCAGTAGCAGGTCCAGGAGCAGGTCCAGAAGCAGGTCCAGAAGCAGGTCCAGAAGCAGCTAGGAGCAGCTCCAGGAGCAGGTCCAGAAGCAGCTAGAAGCAGCTCCAGTAGCAGGTCCAGGAGCAGGTCCAGAAGGAGGTCCAGAAGCAGCTAGAAGCAGCTCCAGTAGCAGGTCCAGGAGCTGGTCCAGAAGGAGGTCCAGGAGCAGGTCCAGGAGCACGTCCATAAGCAGCTAGGAGCAGCTCCAGGAGCAGCTCCAGGAGCAGGTCCAGAAGCAGCTAGGAGCAGCTCCAGTAGCAGGTCCAGGAGCAGGTCCAGAAGCAGCTAGGAGCAGCTCCAGGAGCAGCTCCAGGAGCAGCTCCAGTAGCAGGTCCAGGAGCAGGTCCAGAAGCAGCTAGAAGCAGCTCCAGTAGCAGGTCCAGGAGCACGTCCATAAGCAGCTAGGAGCAGCTCCAGGAGCAGCTCCAGGAGCAGGTCCAGAAGCAGCTAGAAGCAGCTCCAGTAGCAGGTCCAGGAGCAGGTCCAGAAGCAGGTCCAGAAGCAGCTAGAAGCAGCTCCAGGAGCAGGTCCAGGAGCAGCTCCAGTAGCAGGTCCAGGAGCAGGTCCAGAAGCAGCTAGAAGCAGCTCCAGTAGCAGGTCCAGGAGCACGTCCATAAGCAGCTAGGAGCAGCTCCAGGAGCAGCTCCAGGAGCAGCTCCAGGAGCAGGTCCAGAAGCAGCTAGAAGCAGCTCCAGTAGCAGGTCCAGGAGCAGGTCCAGAAGCAGGTCCAGAAGCAGCTAGAAGCAGCTCCAGGAGCTGGTCCAGAAGGAGGTCCAGAAGCAGCTAGAAGCAGCTCCAGTAGCAGGTCCAGGAGCAGGTCCAGAAGCAGCTAGGAGCAGCTCCAGGAGCAGCTCCAGGAGCAGGTCCAGAAGCAGCTAGAAGCAGCTCCAGGAGCAGGTCCAGGAGCAGCTCCAGTAGCAGGTCCAGGAGCAGGTCCAGAAGCAGCTAGAAGCAGCTCCAGTAGCAGGTCCAGGAGCACGTCCATAAGCAGCTAGGAGCAGCTCCAGGAGCAGGTCCAGAAGCAGCTAGAAGCAGCTCCAGTAGCAGGTCCAGGAGCAGGTCCAGAAGCAGGTCCAGAGGCAGCTAGGAGCAGCTCCAGGAGCAGGTCCAGGAGCAGCTCCAGTAGCAGGTCCAGGAGCAGGTCCAGAAGCAGCTAGAAGCAGCTCCAGTAGCAGGTCCAGGAGCACGTCCATAAGCAGCTAGGAGCAGCTCCAGGAGCAGCTCCAGGAGCAGGTCCAGAAGCAGCTAGGAGCAGCTCCAGTAGCAGGTCCAGGAGCACGTCCATAAGCAGCTAGGAGCAGCTCCAGGAGCAGCTCCAGGAGCAGGTCCAGAAGCAGCTAGGAGCAGCTCCAGTAGCAGGTCCAGGAGCACGTCCATAAGCAGCTAGAAGCAGCTCCAGTAGCAGGTCCAGGAGCAGGTCCAGAAGCAGCTAGGAGCAGCTCCAGGAGCAGGTCCAGAAGCAGCTAGGAGCAGCTCCAGTAGCAGGTCCAGGAGCAGGTCCAGAAGCAGCTAGAAGCAGCTCCAGGAGCTGGTCCAGGAGCAGGTCCAGAAGCAGCTCCAGTAGCAGCTCCAGTAGCAGGTCCAGGAGCAGGTCCAGAAGCAGCTAGAAGCAGCTCCAGGAGCTGGTCCAGAAGCAGCTCCAGTAGCAGGTCCATGAGCAGGTCCAGGAGCAGGTCCAGAAGCAGCTCCAGGAGCAGCTCCAGGAGCTGGTCCAGAAGCAGCTCCAGTAGCAGGTCCAGAAGCAGCTAGAAGCAGCTCCAGGAGCTGGTCCAGGAGCAGGTCCAGAAGCAGCTCCAGGAGCTGGTCCAGAAGCAGCTCCAGTAGCAGGTCCATGAGCAGGTCCAGGAGCAGGTCCAGAAGCAGCTCCAGGAGCAGCTCCAGGAGCTGGTCCAGAAGCAGCTCCAGTAGCAGGTCCAGAAGCAGCTAGAAGCAGCTCCAGGAGCTGGTCCAGGAGCAGGTCCAGAAGCAGCTCCAGTAGCAGCTCCAGTAGCAGGTCCAGGAGCAGGTCCAGAAGCAGCTAGAAGCAGCTCCAGGAGCTGGTCCAGAAGCAGCTCCAGTAGCAGGTCCATGAGCAGGTCCAGGAGCAGGTCCAGAAGCAGCTCCAGGAGCAGCTCCAGGAGCTGGTCCAGAAGCAGCTCCAGTAGCAGGTCCAGAAGCAGCTAGAAGCAGCTCCAGGAGCTGGTCCAGGAGCAGGTCCAGAAGCAGCTCCAGGAGCTGGTCCAGAAGCAGCTCCAGTAGCAGGTCCATGAGCAGGTCCAGGAGCAGGTCCAGAAGCAGCTAGAAGCAGCTCCAGGAGCTGGTCCAGGAGCAGGTCCAGAAGCAGCTCCAGGAGCTGGTCCAGAAGCAGCTCCAGTAGCAGGTCCATGAGCAGGTCCAGGAGCAGGTCCAGAAGCAGCTCCAGGAGCAGCTCCAGGAGCTGGTCCAGAAGCAGCTCCAGTAGCAGGTCCAGAAGCAGCTCCAGGAGCAGGTCCAGGAGCAGGTCCAGAAGCAGCTAGGAGCAGCTCCAGGAGCAGCTCCAGGAGCAGGTCCAGAAGCAGCTAGAAGCAGCTCCAGGAGCTGGTCTAGAAGCAGCTCCAGTAGCAGGTCCAGAAGCAGCTCCAGGAGCAGGTCCAGGAGCAGGTCCTGAAGCAGCTAGGAGCAGCTCCAGGAGCAGCTCCAGGAGCAGCTCCAGGAGCAGCTCCAGGAGCAGCTCCAGTAGCAGGTCCAGTAGCAGGTCCAGAAGCAGCTAGAAGCAGCTCCAGGAGCAGCTCCAGGAGCTGGTCCAGAAGCAGCTCCAGTAGCAGGTCCAGAAGCAGCTCCAGGAGCAGGTCCAGGAGCAGGTCCAGGAGCAGGTCCAGGAGCAGGTCCATGAGCAGGTCCAGGAGCAGGTCCAGAAGCCGGTCCAGGAGCAGGTCCAGAAGCAGCCAGAAGCAGGTCCAGAAGCAGCTAGGAGCAGCTCCAGTAGCAGGTCCAGGAGCAGGTCCAGAAGCAGCTAGGAGCAGCTCCAGGAGCAGGTCCAGGAGCAGGTCCAGAAGCAGCTAGGAGCAGCTCCAGGAGCAGCTCCAGGAGCAGGTCCAGAAGCAGCTAGGAGGAGCTCCAGGAGCAGGTCCAGGAGCAGCTCCAGTAGCAGGTCCAGGAGCAGGTCCAGAAGCAGCTAGGAGCAGCTCCAGGAGCAGGTCCAGAAGCAGCTAGAGCAGCTCCAGTAGCAGGTCCAGGAGCAGGTCCAGAAGCAGCTAGAAGCAGCTCCAGGAGCAGGTCCAGGAGCAGGTCCAGAAGCAGCTAGGAGCAGCTCCAGGAGCAGCTCCAGGAGCAGCTCCAGGAGCAGGTCCAGAAGCAGCTAGGAGGAGCTCCAGGAGCAGGTCCAGGAGCAGCTCCAGGAGCAGCTCCAGGAGCAGGTCCAGAAGCAGCTAGGAGGAGCTCCAGGAGCAGGTCCAGGAGCAGCTCCAGGAGCAGGTCCAGTAGAAGGTCCAGGAGCAGCTAGGAGCAGGTCCAGGAGCAGGTCCAGGAGCAGGTCCAGGAGCAGGTCCAGGAGCAGCTAGGAGCAGCTCCAGGAGCAGGTCCAGGAGCAGGTCCAGAAGCAGCTAGGAGCAGCTCCAGGAGCAGCTCCAGGAGCAGGTCCAGAAGCAGCTAGGAGCAGCTCCAGGAGCAGGTCCAGAAGCAGCTAGGAGCAGCTAGGAGGAGCTCCAGTAGCAGGTCCAGGAGCAGGTCCAGAAGCAGCTAGAAGCAGCTCCAGTAGCAGGTCCAGGAGCAGGTCCAGAAGCAGCTAGGAGCAGCTCCAGGAGCAGCTCCAGGAGCAGGTCCAGAAGCAGCTAGGAGCAGCTCCAGGAGCAGGTCCAGAAGCAGCTCCAGGAGCAGGTCCAGGAGCAGCTCCAGGAGCAGGTCCAGGAGCAACTCCAGGAGCAGGTCCAGGAGCAGCTCCAGGAGCAGGTCCAGGAGCAGCTCCAGTAGCAGGTCCAGGAGCAGGTCCAGAAGCAGCTAGGAGCAGCTTCAGGAGCAGCTCCAGGAGCAGGTCCAGTAGCAGGTCCAGGAGCAGCTAGGAGCAGGTCCAGGAGCAGGTCCAGGAGCAGGTCCAGAAGCAGGTCCAGAAGCAGCTAGGAGCAGCTCCAGGCGCAGGTCCAGAAGCAGCTAGGAGCAGCTCCAGGAGCAGCTCCAGGAGCAGGTCCAGAAGCAGCTCCAGTAGCAGGTCCAGGAGCAGGTCCAGGAGCAGGTCCAGGAGCAGCTAGAAGCAGCTCCAGGAGCAGGTACAGAAGCAGCTCCAGTAACAGGTCCAGGAGCAGGTCCAGGAGCAGGTCCAGGAGCAGCTAGAAGCAGCTCCAGGAGCAGGTCCAGGCGCAGGTCCAGAAGCAGTTAGAAGCAGCTCCAGTAGCAGGTCCAGGAGCAGGTCCAGAAGCAGCTAGAAGCAGCTCCAGGAGCAGGTCCAGGAGCAGGTCCAGGAGCAGCTCCAGGAGCAGCACCAGGAGCAGCTCCAGTAGCAGGTCCAGGAGCAGGTCCAGAAGCAGCTAGAAGCAGCTCCAGGAGCAGGTCCAGGAGCAGGTCCAGAAGCAGCTAGGAGCAGCTCCAGGAGCAGGTCCAGAAGCAGCTAAGAGCAGCTCCAGAAGCAGGTCCAGGAGCAGGTCCAGAAGCAGCTAGAAGCAGCTCCAGGAGCAGGTCCAGAAGCAGGTCCAGAAGCAGCTAGAAGCAGCTCCAGGAGCAGGTCCAGGAGCAGGTCCAGGAGCAGCTCCAGGAGCAGCACCAGGAGCAGCTCCAGTAGCAGGTCCAGGAGCAGGTCCAGAAGCAGCTAGAAGCAGCTCCAGGAGCAGGTCCAGGAGCAGGTCCAGAAGCAGCTAGGAGCAGCTCCAGGAGCAGGTCCAGAAGCAGGTCCAGAAGCAGCTCCAGGAGCAGCTCCAGGAGCAGGTCCAGAAGCAGCTAGAAGCAGCTCCAGGAGCAGGTCCAGGAGCAGCTCCAGTAGCAGGTCCAGGAGCAGGTCCAGAAGCAGCTAGGAGCAGCTCCAGGAGCAGGTCCAGGAGCAGCTCCAGTAGCAGGTCCAGGAGCAGGTCCAGAAGCAGCTAGAAGCAGCTCCAGGAGCAGCTCCAGTAGCAGGTCCAGGAGCAGCTCCAGGAGCAGGTCCAGAAGCAGCTAGAAGCAGCTCCAGGAGCAGGTCCAGGAGCAGCTCCAGTAGCAGGTCCAGGAGCAGGTCCAGAAGCAGCTAGAAGCAGCTCCAGTAGCAGGTCCAGGAGCAGGTCCAGAAGCAGCTCCAGGAGCAGCTCCAGAAGCAGCTAGAAGCAGCTCCAGTAGCAGGTCCAGGAGCAGGTCCAGAAGCAGCTCCAGGAGCAGCTCCAGAAGCAGCTAGAAGCAGCTCCAGTAGCAGGTCCAGGAGCAGGTCCAGAAGCAGCTCCAGGAGCAGCTCCAGAAGCAGGTCCAGAAGCAGCTCCAGTAGCAGGTCCAGGAGCAGGTCCAGAAGCAGCTAGAAGCAGCTCCAGTAGCAGGTCCAGGAGCAGGTCCAGAAGCAGCTCCAGGAGCAGCTCCAGAAGCAGCTAGGAGCAGCTCCAGGAGCAGCTCCAGGAGCAGGTCCAGAAGCAGCTCCAGGAGCAGCTCCAGGAGCAGCTCCAGGAGCAGGTCCAGAAGCAGCTCCAGTAGCAGGTCCAGGAGCAGGTCCAGAAGCAGGTAGAAGCAGCTCCAGTAGCAGGTCAAGGAGCAGGTCCAGAAGCAGCTAGGAGCAGCTCCAGGAGCAGGTCCAGGCGCAGCTCCAGTAGCAGGTCCAGGAGCAGGTCCAGAAGCAGCTAGAAGCAGCTCCAGTAGCAGGTCCAGGAGCAGCTCCAGAAGCAGCTAGAAGCAGCTCCAGTAGCAGGTCCAGGAGCAGGTCCAGAAGCAGCTCCAGGAGCAGCTCCAGAAGCAGGTCCAGAAGCAGCTCCAGTAGCAGGTCCAGGAGCAGGTCCAGAAGCAGCTAGAAGCAGCTCCAGTAGCAGGTCCAGGAGCAGGTCCAGAAGCAGCTAGAAGCAGCTCCAGTAGCAGGTCCAGGAGCAGGTCCAGAAGCAGCTCCAGGAGCAGCTCCAGAAGCAGCTAGGAGCAGCTCCAGGAGCAGCTCCAGGAGCAGGTCCAGAAGCAGCTCCAGGAGCAGCTCCAGGAGCAGGTCCAGAAGCAGCTCCAGTAGCAGGTCCAGGAGCAGGTCCAGAAGCAGCTAGAAGCAGCTCCAGTAGCAGGTCAAGGAGCAGGTCCAGAAGCAGCTAGGAGCAGCTCCAGGAGCAGGTCCAGGCGCAGCTCCAGTAGCAGGTCCAGGAGCAGGTCCAGAAGCAGCTAGAAGCAGCTCCAGTAGCAGGTCCAGGAGCAGGTCCAGAAGCAGCTAGGAGCAGCTCCAGGAGCAGCTCCAGGAGCAGGTCCAGAAGCAGGTCCAGAAGCAGCTCCAGGAGCAGCTCCAGTAGCAGGTCCAGAACCAGCTACCAGCAGTAGCAGGTCCAGGAGCAGGTCCAGAAGCAGCTAGGAGCAGCTCCAGGAGCAGCTCCAGGAGCAGCTCCAGAAGCAGGTCCAGAAGCAGCTCCAGGAGCAGCTCCAGGAGCAGGTCCAGAAGCAGCTAGAAGCAGCTCCAGGAGCAGGTCCAGAAGCAGCTCCAGTAGCAGGTCCAGGAGCAGGTCCAGAAGCAGCTAGGAGCAGCTCCAGGAGCAGGTCCAGGAGCTGGTCCAGAAGCAGCTAGGAGCAGCTCCAGGAGCAGGTCCAGGAGCAGCTCCAGTAGCAGGTCCAGAAGCAGCTCCAGGAGCAGGTCCAGAAGCAGCTAGAAGCAGCTCCAGGAGCAGGTCCAGGAGCAGCTCCAGTAGCAGGTCCAGGAGCAGCTCCAGTAGCAGGTCCAGAAGCAGCTAGAAGCAGCTCCAGGAGCAGGTCCAGAAGCAGATCCAGTAGCAGGTCCAGGAGCAGGTCCAGAAGCAGCTAGAAGCAGCTCCAGGAGCAGGTCCAGGAGCAGCTCCAGTAGCAGGTCCAGAAGCAGCTAGGAGCAGCTCCAGGAGCAGGTCCAGGAGCAGCTCCAGTAGCAGGTCCAGGAGCAGCTCCAGGAGCAGGTCCAGAAGCAGCTAGGAGCAGCTCCAGGAGCAGGTCCAGGAGCAGCTCCAGTAGCAGGTCCAGAAGCAGCTCCAGGAGCAGGTCCAGAAGCAGCTAGAAGCAGCTCCAGGAGCAGGTCCAGGAGCAGCTCCAGTAGCAGCTCCAGGAGCAGCTCCAGGAGCAGGTCCAGAAGCAGCTAGAAGCAGCTCCAGGAGCAGGTCCAGAAGCAGATCCAGTAGCAGGTCCAGGAGCAGGTCCAGAAGCAGCTAGAAGCAGCTCCAGGAGCAGGTCCAGAAGCAGCTCCAGTAGCAGGTCCAGGAGCAGGTCCAGAAGCAGCTAGGAGCAGCACCAGCAGCTCCAGGAGCAGCTCCAGGAGCAGCTCCAGGAGCAGGTCCAGAAGCAGCTAGAAGCAGCTCCAGTAGCAGGTCCAGGAGCAGGTCCAGAAGCAGCTAGGAGCAGCTCCAGGAGCAGGTCCAGGAGCAGGTCCAGAAGCAGCTAGGAGCAGCTCCAGGAGCAGGTCCAGGAGCAGCTCCAGGAGCAGCTCCAGGAGCAGGTCCAGAAGCAGGTCCAGAAGCAGCTAGGAGCAGCTCCA
Source organism: Drosophila serrata (assembly GCF_035046125.1). Taxonomy (NCBI): domain Eukaryota; kingdom Metazoa; phylum Arthropoda; class Insecta; order Diptera; family Drosophilidae; genus Drosophila; species Drosophila serrata. Next base: position 1,620,002 of record NW_028257174.1, on the reverse strand, counting down.
GGAGCAGGTCCAGGAGCAGCTCCAGGAGCAGCTCCAGGAGCAGGTCCAGAAGCAGCTCCAGGAGCAGGTCCAGAAGCAGCTAGAAGCAGCTCCAGGAGCAGGTCCAGGAGCAGGTCCAGAAGCAGCTAGGAGCAGCTCTAGTAGCAGGTCCAGGAGCAGGTCCAGGAGCAGCTCCAGGAGCAGGTCCAGAAGCAGCTCCAGGAGCAGGTCCAGAAGCAGCTAGAAGCAGCTCCAGGAGCAGGTCCAGGAGCAGGTCCAGAAGCAGCTAGGAGCAGCTCTAGTAGCAGGTCCAGGAGCAGGTCCAGGAGCAGCTCCAGGAGCAGCTCCAGGAGCAGGTCCAGAAGCAGGTCCAGAAGCAGCTAGAAGCAGCTCCAGGAGCAGGTCCAGGAGCAGGTCCAGAAGCAGCTAGAAGCAGCTCCAGGAGCAGGTCCAGGAGCAGCTCCAGGAGCAGGTCCAGGAGCAGCTCCAGGAGCAGGTCCAGGAGCAGCTCCAGGAGCAGGTCCAGGAGCAGGTCCAGGAGCAGGTGTAGGGGCAGGGCGAAAAGCGGGTCCAGGAGCAGCTCCAGGAGCAGGTCCAGAAGCAGCTAGGAGCAGCTCCAGGAGCAGGTGTAGGGGCAGGGCGAAAAGCGGGTCCAGGAGCAGCTCCAGGAGCAGCTAGGAGCAGCTCCAGGGGCAGGTTCAGGAGCAGGTCCAGGAGCAGGTCCAGGAACAGGTCCAGAAGCAGCTAGGAGCAGCTCCAGGGGCAGGTGTAGGGGCAGGGCGAAAAGCGGGTCCAGGAGCAGCTCCAGGAGCAGGTCCAGAAGCAGGTCCAGAAGCAGCTAGGAGCAGCTCCAGGGGCAGGTTCAGGAGCAGGTCCAGGAGCAGGTCCAGGAGCAGGTCCAGAAGCAGCTAGGAGCTGCTCCAGGAGCAGGTGTAGGGGCAGGGCGAAAAGCGGGTCCAGGAGCAGCTCCAGGAGCAGGTCCAGAAGCAGCTAGGAGCAGCTCCAGGGGCAGGTTCAGGAGCAGGTCCAGGAGCAGGTCCAGGAACAGGTCCAGAAGCAGCTAGGAGCAGCTCCAGGAGCAGGTCCAGGAGCAGCTAGAAGCAGCTCCAGGAGCAGGTCCAGGAGCAGCTCCAGGAGCAGGTCCAGGAGCAGCTCCAGGAGCAGGTCCAGGAGCAGCTCCAGGAGCAGGTCCAGAAGCAGCTAGGAGCAGCTCCAGGGGCAGGTTCAGGAGCAGGTCCAGGAGCAGGTCCAGGAACAGGTCCAGAAGCAGCTAGGAGCAGCTCCAGGGGCAGGTGTAGGGGCAGGGCGAAAAGCGGGTCCAGGAGCAGCTCCAGGAGCAGGTCCAGGAGCAGGTCCAGGAGCAGCTAGGAGCAGCTCCAGGGGCAGGTGTAGGGGCAGGGCGAAAAGCGGGTCCAGGAGCAGCTCCAGGAGCAGGTCCAGAAGCAGCTAGGAGCAGCTCCAGGGGCAGGTTCAGGAGCAGGTCCAGGAGCAGGTCCAGGAACAGGTCCAGAAGCAGCTAGGAGCAGCTCCAGGGGCAGGTGTAGGGGCAGGGCGAAAAGCGGGTCCAGGAGCAGCTCCAGGAGCAGGTCCAGGAGCAGGTCCAGAAGCAGCTAGGAGCAGCTCCAGGGGCAGGTTCAGGAGCAGGTCCAGGAGCAGGTCCAGGAGCAGCTAGGAGCAGCTCCAGTAGCAGGTCCAGGAGCAGGTCCAGGAGCAGGTCCAGGAACATGTCCAGAAGCAGCTAGGAGCAGCTCCAGGGGCAGGTGTAGGGGCAGGGCGAAAAGCGGGTCCAGGAGCAGCTCCAGGAGCAGGTCCAGGAGCAGGTCCAGTAGCAGGTCCAGGAGCAGGTCCAGAAGCAGCTAGGAGCAGCTCCAGGGGCAGGTGTAGGGGCAGGGCGAAAAGCGGGTCCAGGAGCAGGTCCAGGAGCAGGTCCAGAAGCAGCTAGGAGCAGCTCCAGGGGCAGGGCGAAAAGCGGGTCCAGGAGCAGGTCCAGAAGCAGGTCCAGAAGCAGCTAGGAGCAGCTCCAGGGGCAGGTGTAGGGGCAGGGCGAAAAGCGGGTCCAGGAGCAGGTCCAGAAGCAGGAACAGGTCCAGAAGCAGCTAGGAGCAGCTCCAGGGGCAGGTGTAGGGGCAGGGCGAAAAGCGGGTCCAGGAGCAGCTCCAGGAGCAGGTCCAGGAGCAGGTCCAGTAGCAGGTCCAGGAGCAGGTCCAGAAGCAGCTAGGAGCAGCTCCAGGGGCAGGTGTAGGGGCAGGGCGAAAAGCGGGTCCAGGAGCAGGTCCAGGAGCAGGTCCAGAAGCAGCTAGGAGCAGCTCCAGGGGCAGGGCGAAAAGCGGGTCCAGGAGCAGGTCCAGAAGCAGGTCCAGAAGCAGCTAGGAGCAGCTCCAGGGGCAGGTGTAGGGGCAGGGCGAAAAGCGGGTCCAGGAGCAGCTCCAGGAGCAGGTCCAGGAGCAGGTCCAGAAGCAGCTAGGAGCAGCTCCAGGGGCAGGTGTAGGGGCAGGGCGAAAAGCGGGTCCAGGAGCAGCTCCAGGAGCAGGTCCAGGAGCAGCTAGGAGCAGGTCCAGAAGCAGCTAGGAGCAGCTCCAGGGGCAGGTTCAGGAGCAGGTCCAGGAGCAGGTCCAGGAGCAGCTAGGAGCAGCTCCAGTAGCAGGTCCAGGAGCAGGTCCAGGAGCAGGTCCAGAAGCAGCTAGGAGCTGCTCCAGGAGCAGGTGTAGGGGCAGGGCGAAAAGCGGGTCCAGGAGCAGCTCCAGGAGCAGGTCCAGAAGCAGGTCCAGAAGCAGCTAGGAGCAGCTCCAGGGGCAGGTGTAGGGGCAGGGCGAAAAGCGGGTCCAGGAGCAGCTCCAGGAGCAGGTCCAGAAGCAGGTCCAGAAGCAGCTAGGAGCAGCTCCAGGGGCAGGTGTAGGGGCAGGGCGAAAAGCGGGTCCAGGAGCAGCTCCAGGAGCAGGTGTAGGAGCAGGGCGAAAAGCGGGTCCAGGAGCAGTTCCAGGAGCAGGTCCAGGAGCAGCTAGGAGCAGCTCCAGGGGCAGGTTCAGGAGCAGGTCCAGGAGCAGGTCCAGGAGCAGCTAGGAGCAGCTCCAGGAGCAGGTCCAGAAGCAGCTAGGAGCAGCTCCAGGGGCAGGTGTAGGGGCAGGGCGAAAAGCGGGTCCAGGAGCAGGTCCAGGAGCAGGTCCAGAAGCAGGTCCAGAAGCAGGTCCAGAAGCAGCTAGGAGCAGCTCCAGTAGCAGGTCCAGGAGCAGGTCCAGGAGCAGGTCCAGAAGCAGCTAGGAGCAGCTCCAGGAGCAGGTCCAGAAGCAGCTAGGAGCAGCTCCAGGGGCAGGTGTAGGGGCAGGGCGAAAAGCGGGTCCAGGAGCAGGTCCAGGAGCAGGTCCAGGAGCAGGTCCAGGAGCAGGTCCAGAAGCAACTAGGAGCAGCTCCAGGGGCAGGTGTAGGGGCAGGGCGAAAAGCGGGTCCAGGAGCAGCTCCAGGAGCAGGTCCAGGAGCAGGTCCAGGAGCAGGTCCAGAAGCAGCTAGGAGCAGCTCCAGGGGCAGGTGTAGGGGCAGGGCGAAAAGCGGGTCCAGGAGCAGCTCCAGGAGCAGGTCCAGAAGCAGGTCCAGAAGCAGCTAGGAGCAGCTCCAGGGGCAGGTGTAGGGGCAGGGCGAAAAGCGGGTCCAGGAGCAGCTCCAGGAGCAGGTCCAGGAGCAGCTAGGAGCAGGTCCAGGAGCAGCTAGGAGCAGCTCCAGTAGCAGGTCCAGGAGCAGGTCCAGGAGCAGGTCCAGAAGCAGGTCCAGAAGCAGCTAGGAGCTGCTCCAGGAGCAGGTGTAGGGGCAGGGCGAAAAGCGGGTCCAGGAGCAGCTCCAGGAGCAGGTCCAGAAGCAGGTCCAGAAGCAGCTAGGAGCTGCTCCAGGAGCAGGTGTAGGGGCAGGGCGAAAAGCGGGTCCAGGAGCAGCTCCAGGAGCAGGTCCAGAAGCAGGTCCAGAAGCAGCTAGGAGCTGCTCCAGGAGCAGGTGTAGGGGCAGGGCGAAAAGCGGGTCCAGGAGCAGCTCCAGGAGCAGGTCCAGAAGCAGGTCCAGAAGCAGCTAGGAGCTGCTCCAGGAGCAGGTGTAGGGGCAGGGCGAAAAGCGGGTCCAGGAGCAGCTAGGAGCAGCTCCAGGAGCAGGTCCAGAAGCAGCTAGGAGCAGCTCCAGGGGCAGGTGTAGGGGCAGGGCGAAAAGCGGGTCCAGGAGCAGCTCCAGGAGCAGGTCCAGGAGCAGGTCCAGGAGCAGGTCCAGAAGCAACTAGGAGCAGCTCCAGGGGCAGGTGTAGGGGCAGGGCGAAAACCGGGTCCAGGAGCAGCTCCAGGAGCAGGTCCAGGAGCAGGTCCAGGAGCAGGTCCAGGAGCAGGTCCAGAAGCAGCTAGGAGCAGCTCCAGGGGCAGGTGTAGGGGCAGGGCGAAAAGCGGGTCCAGGAGCAGCTCCAGGAGCAGGTCCAGAAGCAGGTCCAGAAGCAGCTAGGAGCAGCTCCAGGGGCAGGTGTAGGGGCAGGGCGAAAAGCGGGTCCAGGAGCAGCTCCAGGAGCAGGTCCAGGAGCAGCTAGGAGCAGGTCCAGAAGCAGCTAGGAGCAGCTCCAGGGGCAGGTTCAGGAGCAGGTCCAGGAGCAGGTCCAGGAGCAGCTAGGAGCAGCTCCAGGGGCAGGTTCAGGAGCAGGTCCAGGAGCAGGTCCAGGAGCAGCTAGGAGCAGCTCCAGTAGCAGGTCCAGGAGCAGGTCCAGGAGCAGGTCCAGAAGCAGCTAGGAGCTGCTCCAGGAGCAGGTGTAGGGGCAGGGCGAAAAGCGGGTCCAGGAGCAGCTCCAGGAGCAGGTCCAGGAGCAGGTCCAGAAGCAGCTAGGAGCAGCTCCAGGGGCAGGTGTAGGGGCAGGGCGAAAAGCGGGTCCAGGAGCAGCTCCAGGAGCAGGTGTAGGAGCAGGGCGAAAAGCGGGTCCAGGAGCAGTTCCAGGAGCAGGTCCAGGAGCAGCTAGGAGCAGCTCCAGGGGCAGATTCAGGAGCAGGTCCAGGAGCAGGTCCAGGAGCAGCTAGGAGCAGCTCCAGTAGCAGGTCCAGGAGCAGGTCCAGGAGCAGGTCCAGAAGCAGCTAGGAGCTGCTCCAGGAGCAGGTGTAGGGGCAGGGCGAAAAGCGGGTCCAGGAGCAGCTCCAGGAGCAGCTCCAGGAGCAGGTCCAGGAGCAGGTCCAGAAGCAGCTAGGAGCAGCTCCAGGGGCAGGTGTAGGGGCAGGGCGAAAAGCGGGTCCAGGAGCAGCTCCAGGAGCAGGTCCAGAAGCAGGTCCAGAAGCAGCTAGGAGCTGCTCCAGGAGCAGGTGTAGGGGCAGGGCGAAAAGCGGGTCCAGGAGCAGCTCCAGGAGCAGGTCCAGGAGCAGGTCCAGAAGCAGCTAGGAGCTGCTCCAGGAGCAGGTGTAGGGGCAGGGCGAAAAGCGGGTCCAGGAGCAGCTCCAGGAGCAGGTCCAGAAGCAGGTCCAGAAGCAGCTAGGAGCAGCTCCAGGGGCAGGTGTAGGAGCAGGGCGAAAAGCGGGTCCAGGAGCAGGTCCAGGAGCAGCTAGGAGCAGCTCCAGTAGCAGGTTCAGGAGCAGGTCCAGGAGCAGGTCCAGAAGCAGCTAGGAGCAGCTCCAGGAGCAGGTCCAGAAGCAGCTAGGAGCAGCTCCAGGGGCAGGTGTAGGGGCAGGGCGAAAAGCGGGTCCAGGAGCAGGTCCAGGAGCAGGTCCAGGAGCAGGTCCAGAAGCAACTAGGAGCAGCTCCAGGGGCAGGTGTAGGGGCAGGGCGAAAAGCGGGTCCAGGAGCAGCTCCAGGAGCAGGTCCAGGAGCAGGTCCAGGAGCAGGTCCAGAAGCAGCTAGGAGCAGCTCCAGGGGCAGGTGTAGGGGCAGGGCGAAAAGCGGGTCCAGGAGCAGCTCCAGGAGCAGGTCCAGAAGCAGGTCCAGAAGCAGGTCCAGAAGCAGCTAGGAGCAGCTCCAGTAGCAGGTCCAGGAGCAGGTCCAGGAGCAGCTAGGAGCAGCTCCAGTAGCAGGTCCAGAAGCAGGTCCAGAAGCAGGTCCAGAAGCAGCTAGGAGCAGCTCCAGTAGCAGGTCCAGGAGCAGGTCCAGGAGCAGGTCCAGAAGCAGCTAGGAGCAGCTCCAGGAGCAGGTCCAGAAGCAGCTAGGAGCAGCTCCAGGGGCAGGTGTAGGGGCAGGGCGAAAAGCGGGTCCAGGAGCAGCTCCAGTAGCAGGTCCAGGAGCAGGTCCAGAAGCAGGTCCAGAAGCAGCTAGGAGCAGCTCCAGGAGCAGGTGTAGGGGCAGGGCGAAAAGCGGGTCCAGGAGCAGGTCCAGGAGCAGGTCCAGGAGCAGGTCCAGGAGCAGGTCCAGGAGCAGGTCCAGAAGCAACTAGGAGCAGCTCCAGGGGCAGGTGTAGGGGCAGGGCGAAAAGCGGGTCCAGGAGCAGCTCCAGGAGCAGGTCCAGGAGCAGGTCCAGGAGCAGGTCCAGAAGCAACTAGGAGCAGCTCCAGGGGCAGGTGTAGGGGCAGGGCGAAAAGCGGGTCCAGGAGCAGCTCCAGTAGCAGGTCCAGGAGCAGGTCCAGAAGCAGGTCCAGAAGCAGCTAGGAGCAGCTCCAGTAGCAGGTCCAGGAGCAGGTCCAGGAGCAGGTCCAGAAGCAGCTAGGAGCAGCTCCAGGAGCAGGTCCAGAAGCAGCTAGGAGCAGCTCCAGGGGCAGGTGTAGGGGCAGGGCGAAAAGCGGGTCCAGGAGCAGCTCCAGTAGCAGGTCCAGGAGCAGGTCCAGAAGCAGGTCCAGAAGCAACTAGGAGCAGCTCCAGGGGCAGGTGTAGGGGCAGGGCGAAAAGCGGGTCCAGGAGCAGGTCCAGGAGCAGGTCCAGGAGCAGGTCCAGGAGCAGGTCCAGAAGCAACTAGGAGCAGCTCCAGGGGCAGGTGTAGGGGCAGGGCGAAAAGCGGGTCCAGGAGCAGCTCCAGTAGCAGGTCCAGAAGCAGGTCCAGAAGCAGGTCCAGAAGCAGCTAGGAGCAGCTCCAGTAGCAGGTCCAGGAGCAGGTCCAGGAGCAGGTCCAGAAGCAGCTAGGAGCAGCTCCAGGAGCAGGTCCAGAAGCAGCTAGGAGCAGCTCCAGGGGCAGGTGTAGGGGCAGGGCGAAAAGCGGGTCCAGGAGCAGCTCCAGTAGCAGGTCCAGGAGCAGGTCCAGAAGCAGGTCCAGAAGCAGCTAGGAGCAGCTCCAGGGGCAGGTGTAGGGGCAGGGCGAAAAGCGGGTCCAGGAGCAGGTCCAGGAGCAGGTCCAGGAGCAGGTCCAGGAGCAGGTCCAGAAGCAACTAGGAGCAGCTCCAGGGGCAGGTGTAGGGGCAGGGCGAAAAGCGGGTCCAGGAGCAGCTCCAGGAGCAGGTCCAGGAGCAGGTCCAGGAGCAGGTCCAGAAGCAGCTAGGAGCAGCTCCAGGGGCAGGTGTAGGGGCAGGGCGAAAAGCGGGTCCAGGAGCAGCTCCAGTAGCAGGTCCAGGAGCAGGTCCAGAAGCAGGTCCAGAAGCAGCTAGGAGCAGCTCCAGGAGCAGGTGTAGGGGCAGGGCGAAAAGCGGGTCCAGGAGCAGCTCCAGTAGCAGGTCCAGGAGCAGGTCCAGAAGCAGGTCCAGAAGCAGCTAGGAGCAGCTCCAGGAGCAGGTCCAGAAGCAGCTAGGAGCAGCTCCAGGGGCAGGTGTAGGGGCAGGGCGAAAAGCGGGTCCAGGAGCAGCTCCAGGAGCAGGTCCAGAAGCAGGTCCAGAAGCAGCTAGGAGCTGCTCCAGGAGCAGGTGTAGGGGCAGGGCGAAAAGCGGGTCCAGGAGCAGCTCCAGGAGCAGGTCCAGGAGCAGGTCCAGGAGCAGGTCCAGAAGCAGCTAGGAGCAGCTCCAGGAGCAGGTCCAGAAGCAGCTAGGAGCAGCTCCAGTAGCAGGTCCAGGAGCAGGTCCAGGAGCAGGTCCAGAAGCAGCTAGGAGCAGCTCCAGTAGCAGGTCCAGGAGCAGGTCCAGGAGCAGCTAGGAGCAGCTCCAGTAGCAGGTCCAGAAGCAGGTCCAGAAGCAGGTCCAGAAGCAGCTAGGAGCAGCTCCAGGAGCAGGTCCAGAAGCAGGTCCAGAAGCAGGTCCAGAAGCAGCTAGGAGCAGCTCCAGTAGCAGGTCCAGGAGCAGGTCCAGAAGCAGCTAGGAGCAGCTCCAGGAGCAGCTCCAGGAGCAGGTCCAGGAGCAGCTAGGAGCAGCTCCAGTAGCAGGTCCAGAAGCAGGTCCAGAAGCAGGTCCAGAAGCAGCTAGGAGCAGCTCCAGGAGCAGGTCCAGAAGCAGGTCCAGAAGCAGGTCCAGAAGCAGCTAGGAGCAGCTCCAGTAGCAGGTCCAGAAGCAGGTCCAGAAGCAGGTCCAGAAGCAGCTAGGAGCAGCTCCAGTAGCAGGTCCAGGAGCAGGTCCAGGAGCAGCTAGGAGCAGCTCCAGGAGCAGGTCCAGAAGCAGGTCCAGAAGCAGGTCCAGAAGCAGCTAGGAGCAGCTCCAGTAGCAGGTCCAGGAGCAGGTCCAGGAGCAGCTAGGAGCAGCTCCAGTAGCAGGTCCAGAAGCAGGTCCAGAAGCAGGTCCAGAAGCAGCTAGGAGCAGCTCCAGTAGCAGGTCCAGGAGCAGGTCCAGGAGCAGGTCCAGAAGCAGCTAGGAGCAGCTCCAGGGGCAGGTTCAGGAGCAGGTCCAGGAGCAGGTCCAGGAGCAGGTCCAGGAGCAGGTCCAGAAGCAGCTAGGAGCAGCTCCAGGGGCAGGTGTAGGGGCAGGGCGAAAAGCGGGTCCAGGAGCAGCTCCAGGAGCAGGTCCAGAAGCAGGTCCAGAAGCAGGTCCAGAAGCAGCTAGGAGCAGCTCCAGGGGCAGGGCGAAAAGCGGGTCCAGGAGCAGCTCCAGAAGCAGGTCCAGAAGCAGCTAGGAGCAGCTCCAGGGGCAGGTTCAGGAGCAGGTCCAGGAGCAGGTCCAGGAGCAGGTCCAGGAGCAGGTCCAGAAGCAGTTAGGAGCAGCTCCAGGGGCAGGTGTAGGGGCAGGGCGAAAAGCGGGTCCAGGAGCAGCTCCAGGAGCAGGTCCAGAAGCAGGTCCAGAAGCAGCTAGGAGCAGCTCCAGTAGCAGGTCCAGGAGCAGGTCCAGAAGCAGCTAGGAGCAGCTCCAGGAGCAGCTCCAGGAGCAGCTCCAGGAGCAGGTCCAGAAGCAGCTAGGAGCAGCTCCAGGGGCAGGTTCAGGAGCAGGTTCAGGAGCAGCTCCAGTAGCAGGTCCAGGAGCAGGTCCAGAAGCAGCTAGGAGCAGCTAGGAGCAGCTCCAGTAGCAGGTCCAGGAGCAGGTCCAGAAGCAGCTAGGAGCAGCTCCAGGAGCAGGTCCAGGAGCAGGTCCAGGAGCAGGTCCAGAAGCAGCTAGGAGCAGCTCCAGGGGCAGGTGTAGGGGCAGGGCGAAAAGCGGGTCCAGGAGCAGCTCCAGGAGCAGGTCCAGAAGCAGCTAGGAGCAGCTCCAGGAGCAGGTCCAGAAGCAGCTAGGAGCAGCTCCAGGAGCAGGTTGAGAAGAAGGTCCAGGAGCAGGTCCAGAAGCAGCTAGGAGCAGCTCCAGGGGCAGGTGTAGGGGCAGGGCGAAAAGCGGGTCCAGGAGCAGCTCCAGGAGCAGGTCCAGAAGCAGCTAGGAGCAGCTCCAGGAGCAGGTCCAGAAGCAGCTAGGAGCAGCTCCAGGAGCAGGTTGAGAAGAAGGTCCAGGAGCAGGTCCAGAAGCAGCTAGGAGCAGCTCCAGGAGCAGGTTGAGAAGAAGGTCCAGGAGCAGGTCCAGAAGCAGCTAGGAGCAGCTCCAGGGGCAGGTGTAGGGGCAGGGCGAAAAGCGGGTCCAGGAGCAGCTCCAGGAGCAGCTCCAGGAGCAGGTCCAGGAGCAGGTCCAGAAGCAGCTAGGAGCAGCTCTAGGACCAGGTCCAGAAGCGGGTCCAGGAGCAGGTACAGGAGCAGCTAGGAGCAGGTCCAGGAGCAGCTCTAGGACCAGGTCCAGAAGCGGGTCCAGGAGCAGCTCCAGGAGCAGGTCGAGAAGCAGCTCCAGGAGCAGGTTCAGAAGCAGCTAGGAGCAGCTAGGAGCAGCTCCAGTAGCAGGTCCAGGAGCAGGTTCAGAAGCAGCTAGGAGCAGCTCCAGGAGCAGGTCCAGGAGCAGGTCTAGGAGCAGCTCCAGGAGCAGGTCTAGGAGCAGGTGCAGGAGCAGGTGCAGGAGCAGGGCGAAAAGCGGGTGCAGGAGCAGCTCCAGGAGCAGGTCGAGAAGCAGCTAGGAGCAGCTCCAGGAGCAGGTCCAGGAGCAGCTAGGAGCAGGTCCAGGAGCAGGTCCAGAAGCAGGTGTAGGGGCAGGGCGAGAAGCAGGTCGAGGAGCAGGTGGAGGGACACGATCCGAAGAAGCCTTTAAAAAGCTATAGACCTAATCTAGACCTAAACTAGACCTAATGAAATATTACACTGAAATAAATACTAGGCAATAGCAAACAGCACACTTTTCAATGGCTTTATTCTGGTAGCACATTTTTGCACATTTTGCGGGTGAATGTGTACACATTTTTTAGAGGGACATGTGAATGGTGAATAAAAGGAAGAAACGAAAAAAATAAGACTTTTCGAGCAGTGTATTCCCTCTAGAAGACCTCAAATATTTCCAATATTTATCAATTTGTATATATGGAAATTTTTTGGATAAATTCAAATTTTAAAAAACTCATAACTCTGTCAAAAAAGCATTAATTAAAATTCGAAAAGCATTCCTATGCTAGTTTTTGCTAGATTAATAAAACTGCATACTCCATTAAAAATGCGAATTTTTGGGCAAATTTTGACAATTTTAACGATGTAACCCCTTTGCAAAAATGGAAAAATATTTGAAAATTTTATTTTTCTGCGGGAGATGTCTAGAAAGATTCTCCTATTGATGCTGATCAAGAATATATATAATTTCTGGGGTCGGAAATGATTCCTTCACATCGTTACAAGCTTCTGACTAAAATTATGATGCTCTTGGAATGCGCATTTTTTTTGACAAGGCATTCACTCAGTCTAAAATAAATATTTAGTATTCATTTTAAATGAAAAATTAAAATGTGAATAAGAAAATATCATTCGCTTTGTGCGTTTTCGAATATTTTACTAGCAATTCACTTGTCTTTACTTTATACAGTGGAATCGAATTTTAATTTGAAATTTAAACATAGGTGAATGGAAAAATAATACGCTTTTCTTCCCAGAATATCAAAAAGTGAGAATTTACGTTACCCATTCACATGATTGTAGTTTTTAATGAGTACTTTCCGTAGAATCCAAATGAGAATAAAAATGTGCTAATAGGAAAAGGCTTAAAATAACCAATTAGATCTACTCCTCTTTTTCCTCCATAATTTCTACACTTAACATCAAATAGTTCAATAGGAAATAGTTGAATAATCGAAATACTATCGAATACTATCGCATACTATCGAATACCTAAAAATTAAAATAGTCGTAGAGTTTTTTTTATAAATCTAACGATCTATAATGAATAAAGATCCCTAATCGACAAAGTTTTGGATTACTTTTGTTGTTCCTGCTGCCCTGCTGCCATAATCTATATCCCGCTCTCTCTGTTTCTCTATTTTTGCATTCCTCTTCTATCCTTCTTATCCTTGCAGGTCCTCCGTATGCACCGGCATCCTCCTCCTCATCGGCCTCGATTGGTGTGGGCACTGGAACCATATCCATTAATCAGCGAGGTGAGAAATCCCTGGGATTCTTTCCCTCCTGGAAGACCCTGGCCCTGGCCTCACTGGCCACGGCCACGGAGGAGCGTAATCCCTACTTTCTGCCACCGCCACGTCTCCTGCTCGATGGCAGTTCGAGTTCCCAGGAATCCACATCCTTGGACAGCAATCCCGAACCGGAAGCTAGCATTGACATCGACCTGAGTGTGAGTCCCTATGGCGGTAACAATTCCTCATCGATGCTGCTGGACAACGCCCGATTGCCGGTGAATAACGATGTGATCGATGAGATCGAAAATGAGGTGGCACGTGCCCATGATCTGCTCGACTTGGAGCTCTCTGGACCCGGTTTCCATCGCAGTCCAGCGGCAGCGGCGGCCACCTCGGCGGTGTCACAGCAACATCTGAGTAGCCTTTATGCCAGCATGCCATCCGGTGTGCGATCCGCAATTGTGGCCAGCTCAGCGATTGTGATCACAGCCCTGGCCACCTTCCTAGTGGTCTTTGTCGTCTGCCGTTGGAAGCAGCAACGTCGTCGCAAGAGTAGCTATCTCCGCACCTACAATGCGATGAAGAGCAAGCTGCCACAGATGGTGCAACCATCGCGACGCTCCTCGATGCGTCAGCACATGGAGGAGCTTGTCATTGGCTCGGGCACCGGCACCGGCACCGGCACCGGTTCCGGATCCAGTCCAGGCATTGCTAGCATCTCCACATCGGTGGCCTGCTGTACGCCAGTGCATCAGCTCCAGCAACGTCAGAGTTCTCTACTCTTTGGACGCGATGGTACGGCGACATTGAGCACCACCACTGCCACCTCCCTGACCAGCAATACGAATACCACATCAGGTGGCACAAAATCAGGAGCAGCGGCGACATCATCCTCATCAGCATCCTTGGAGATTCAGCAGCTGAGTGGAGGAGGAGTAGGAGGAGGACGTGGTCTCCGAAGTGCACACCAGAAGCTCAACACCATGGATCCCAATTCGCCAGAGGTGCAGGAATATCTATTCGATACGCTGCGCAAATCCTTTGACAATTAGGCAATAGGCTATATAGACGCTCCTCTAGGAACAATAGACCGTTGTTTAGGCCAAGTTTTATATAAATGTACACTCCAAACACACACACTCTCCCCCAAAGTCATACCCTAGAAAGGCCAAGGAGCTAAAAAGTTAGTCGATTAATTAGTTTAAGAGCAGGTGAAACGACAGGTGGAGTATGTGTTTTTTTTTCGGAGATCGATTTAGAGGAACATTCTGTGAGAGAAAAGTAAAACTAACGAAACAAAATACAAGAAAATAAACATTTAGGACAGTGCGGGGCATAACCAAGGGGTTGCTTTAAAAATCGAGAAGAAGTAAATAAAATATAAAAGAAATTAAATGCAACTAAATCTTTTGCTTTTTGTATTTTTCAGTTTGCTATTGAATTAAATGATTGAAGCAAAAATTAATCATAACAATCATATTTGTAATCCTTGAATCGATTTTTATGAATATTTTTCTATGACAATTTTGTTGAATAATCAAAGTTTAAAAAACTCATAACTTAGTCAAAAATGCTTTAATTTCAATTCGGAAAGCATTCCTATGTTAATTTAGCAGGTTAATAAAACTGCATACTCCATTTAAAATGTTATTTTTGGCCGATTTTTGCAATTTTTAATGATGTAACCCCTTTGCTTTTTTTCAAAAAATGGGAAATTTGTGAAAAAATTGTTTTTCGCCCGGATAAAGCTAGAAAGATTGGCCGGTTGATGCTGATCAAGAATATATATGATTTATGGGGTCGGAAATGATTCCTTTACTTAGTTTTGAGCTCCTGACTGAAATTATAATACCCTTAAAAATCCCTCTTTGGCTGTATTTTTGAAACTTTTGATTTAAAGCACCCTACGGTCATGTCCCGCACTGTCTGCTAGTCTCTAAGCTCGGCAAACTATCGTTTCCAACTAACTAGAATCTAAATTACAGAATAAAAACCAACAAACTAAAGGCACTCTCTTTCAACTAAATCATAAAATGGGTTTCTTAAGCACAAAACAAAAAGAAAAACAACACACTAGCAAAGGAAAATATTCGTAACACAAAAGGAAAAACCATTGTGAAAAGCAGGAACAGGATTTTGGCACAAAAAAAATCGAATATATGTATGAAAAAAGAGAAGAAAAATCAGAAATGCGAGAAGAGAAAAGTAAAAACCATTTATGAGGACAATAAAAAATATAAAAAAAAAGGAAAGAGAAAAAAAAACTATGTTCGAGACTAATTAAACAAAATTCGATTTCGAATTAGATCAAGGCAAAGGCATAGATGGGCACAAAAAAAAACAAAAAGTGAGCAGCTACAACAACAACACTAATAGTTTGAATGTTCAAAATGCACTGCAAGAAAAGAAATGCGAGAGAAATAGAACAAGATACTTGTGTATTTTAGTTTGTAGAGCAGGCACATTATTTTTGTTCAATTCTCAATGCCCCCCAGCCCCTCTCTCACAGTAGTAGAAGAACATCTGGCGACAGAGAATATATATAATATATATATAAATAAATATAAATATATATTTAAGCACGCTCAAATATGTATGTAAATAAGTATCAATTTGATTTTTTTGAGAAATAAAATGTAGAACAAATTGTGGCAAAGATTTTAAACATTTTCAAACACACATATATATTATATAGTATATAATATATAATACTATAAAGTATATATGTATATGCAATTCAATGGTTTCTTGCGATCATCCGAAGTTTGTCCTCGAAATTCCGCCACTCCTATAAATAGAGTCCGCCGAGTGGAGCAACAACATGCTCCAGATGAACCGGCCCCGACCCCGTGCCAAGTGGAAGCGGAATCCGTAAATAGATCCCCGCCAGAAGCCAGACGAACCCGGAGGAGGAGGGGGATGATAGGATGGAAGGTCAACAATGGTTTGTGGCCATCTGTACTCCCAAAAAAAACAAAGGAAAGAACCAGCTGGTGGCATCTTAATTAATGGCTTACGAAAGGGATTCGGGATTTTGTAAATTTCCCTTTTAAAGGTTTGTTATTACAAAATCGAATCTTTCGATATAAACATTATGATTTTGCTGATTTTTCTGCTTGCTAATCAAACTGAAGAGCGAAATAACAAAAGACCCCTGGACTTCTTGTTTAAGTCTGGCTTTTTTTGTTGAGAGAAAATAAAGAAGAAGCCTAACCAAAAATAAATAAATAATCAAGAAATCTGCTGAAGAGCAATAATTCTTGGGAAAAATAATACCAAGGCGGAGATCAATAATCAAAAGTAATAATTCTTGGGAAAAATAATACCAAGGGGGAGAAATCAAATGTTTACAGAGTCGGAACAAATCAAAAACCAAGCTAGGGTTTTGATTTGGATTTAAAATGGATTAAATTTTGTTCTTAATTTAATTTGAAATTGATTTAAATTTAATTTAAATGTGATTTGAACTTAAATTGAGTTGTATTTAAGTTTGATTTTAATAAGATTTGAATTGGGTTTGAATTGAAATTGATTTCAATTTGTTTTGATATGATTTGAATATAATTTAAATTATATAATATAAATTTATATATGTTCTTAATTTATTTTGAAATTGAATTAAATAATATAAATTAAATATAAATTAAATATGATTTCAAATTGATTTAAATATGGTAAGAATGTGATTTAAATTTTATTTAAATTTGGTTTGAACTTAATTTGAATTTGGTTTGAATTTAATTTAAATTTGATTATAATGTGTTTTAAATTTAATAGAATTTTGATTACCATATATATATATTGTAATTTTAATTCCAATTTAATAAGATTTAAAATTAATTTATATTTTATGATTTCAATTGTTATGAACAAAATTTAAAATTTAACTTGAATTTTATTTTTAAATGATTTAATTTTGATTTGAAATACATTTCTAATTGGATTAATTTTTATTTCATTTTGATTTTAATTTAATTTAAATTTAATCTGAATTCAATTTGATTTGAATTTGTTTCAAATATGATTTTAATTTTATTTGAAATTGATTTGAATTTAATTCGAATTTCATTTAAATTTGATTTTAATGTGTTTTGAATTTATTTCGAAATTTAATGGAATTTTAATAAAAACTTGATTTAATTTCGATTTGAATTTGATTTGAATTTAGTTTGAATTTGAATTTTAAAATAAGTTCTATTTAAATTTTATTTAAATTCTATTAAATTGTTATTTAAATTCTATCTAAATATTTAGTTTTTTAAATTCGAATAATATAAATTATATTTCATTTAAATTTGAAGTACATTTGATTTAAATTGTATTTGAATTTGATTTCAATTTGAATTCAATCTGATTTTAATTTGAATTCAATCTGATTTCAATTTGATTTCAATCTGATTTCAATCTGATTTCAATTTGAATTCAATCTGATTTCAATTTGATTTCAATTTGATTTGATTTAAAATTCCTTTAAAATTTATTTAAACAGTACGAATCAGTGTTAGATATTAATATGATTTGAATGTGACTCGAATTTAAAATTAATTTCAAGTTAATGTAATTCACTTATGAATTATGATTTCAAATCAAATCAATACTAAAACTAGAACTGTACCCACCACCTTAGAGCGCCATTTACGGCCAACTCACCTGTACAGCTCATAGCACAGGCCGTGCTGTGTGAATAGGACACCCATGGAACCTCCTCCATCATTGCTGCTCGCCTCCGAACGGATGTGGGCACACTTGTACATGTTGGCATACTGGCGGGCAATCACACGGCACTGACGCAAGGCCACCGCACCGGCGGCGGTGCCCCGAAGGCGCTGCATCTGCGCTACACTAAAGTACAGCACCGTATTGTACTTGGCCGGAAGCAGATCAATGTAGGGATGCCACTCGCTCTCCGTGCCGCGCACCTTCTCGATGACCAGGGCATAGGCCAGATTGAAGTTCGTCAGCAGCGGATAATTGCAGAAGAGACGCCGATCCGATTCCGGGAGATGTTCCTCCGAAAAGATCAGCTTACGGGGCACACTTAGCACTTGCTCGTCGGCGGCCAGGTCACGGGTGGCCCGTAGGCCCAGTTGGTAACCCGGAAAGATGGCTATCTCGACGCCATCGCTGCGCACGCCGGCCGCTTTGGCCCACTCACTGAACGCCTGCACTTTGGCCAGCCGCTGCTGATCGTCGCCGGCGGCGATCTCCTGGCACACCGCCTTCTGCAGTGGCTCCTCCAGTTGGGTAATGCGCTCCAATAGTTTCTGCAGCTGAACATACTGGGTCCACTCATCATTGGGATTTGCCGGCTGTACTTGCACCAAATCCAATAGTTGCAAAACCAATTGGTTAAGCTCTTTTCGCTGCTTTCCATTTAGCCGGGGGATGCGTCGTTGCAGGGCATTCTGTTCCTCATTCTTATTGTTGCTGCTGCTGTTGTTGTTGTTGTTGGTAGTGGTGCTGCTGGAGGATGCAGCTCCACCGCCGCCGGAAGCGGCTCTAGCTTGTTGCGCCTGCTGCTGTTTGGCTTTGTTGTTGCGCTTGCTGTTCTTGCCCATGGCGCTGCCGGTGGTGAGGTGGTGGGGGGCTGAAGATAATGACACACAGAGAGCGCGCGCGATCGAGAGAGAATGTAGCACCGCCGGCTTTGAGCCAAATAAGGAAAATAAACTCCAAATGCAGGCGGCAGGCACGACGAAAAAAATAAAAGCTCAGCAGCACGTGCCTGGCGGTTTATGTATGTGTGTGTAGGTGTGCGGCGGGGGCGACCAGCTGTTGCGCAAGTGTGACCAGTCGTGAAAATACCAAAAAAGTTAGCCACCCCCGCAAGACCGTTACTTCTTGATTGGTTATCGGGTGGACTGTGAAGGCAGAAGAACTCCAATTATAATCCTTAGAAGTAGTATACAATTTACTTAAAACTAGTTTTACTTATTTCTCACACCTTTTATATAAATAGACTTTTTAATACCCAACATAATTTATCGATAAATATAAAAAATACCAAACATTAAAAATATACCAACTTGAATTGGATTAATACCTGCAGACTGGTCACACTACTTTAATCGACCGATAGGTATGTTATCGGAAGCTTCATTTCAAATTTGATTTCCGTTGCAATGGCTCTCAAACTGTAGATGTTCGATGTTCTCTGTAAAATAAATAGAAATTTACTTTAATAAATATAATGATTAAAATAATTCAATTAAATCGAACTTAAATTGGAATTCGAGATCGTTTGTCTTTATTTGAAGATATATATATATTATTAGATGTATAACATTGGCGGTTAAGTTAACAATATAGTGGATTTAATAAATATTCAATTATTTAGTTGGGTTTTCGTTAATATTATCGATAAACAACGTTCACAAAAAACTTTGGTGTTCTTAATCTGCTCTCTGATATCATATTATAATACGTTTCGAAGCGAATCCTAAAATTAAAGGTAACGAGAAAGATTATCATGCTATTATATATATATATATATGTATGTTTATATATATATATTAACAAATTTAGCCAGCTACACGTGTTATTTATAAATGTAATTGAGTATCTCTCGCTCTGCCTGTGCTTTCACCAACTCCTACACTGCCGTCATCAAACTTCTTCTTCAACTTCAGGTCACGGATCTCACATATCTGTCAGATTTGATTGTGCTCTGTGGGGGGGAAGTCAGAAGCACAGGAAAGTCCTCCCGGAACTGGGACTGTTTACTGGTACTGGGACCGAACAAACAACGCGAAGCCTGGATAGTATGTATATAGATATATCTTGTCTATGTATAGTATAAGTTTGCGGTGTATTATGGAGAGTCTGATTCCGCATCCATTTGCTCTATCCCGATCTCCGCTTAAAAGCTAATAATTGAGACTGCATCTGGGCCGGCATAGGTTACTCCATCACTGCCTGGCCACCATGTCGAGGCCACCCTCCTCCTCCATTTTGGACAGGAACTTGATGGCCCGCTGCGATGGCTCCGTCTGGCGGGCCATATCGATTAGGCCCAATAGCTTCTTGATGCCAATGAAGACGCTAAAAGTTAGAATAATATAGTTACAAACTGATTGCTAATGGAACGATATTATATGATATATAAATAATGATTTTCTTGATCCATATTCATCTCTAAAAGATGAAATTGTATTATTTAAGACATACCGCTTGCCGGCCATCTTCTTGCCAATGGCCTGAACCTCGCCCTTGCTAAAGATATCCGTGTGCTCGAGCACGGCCAGAACATGCTCCGGATGCGAGAGATTTGGTACATGCAGCACCGAGGTAAATGCCGTCAGCATCTCCATCTCCTCGAGCACCTCCCTGGAAGGCAATGTCAATTAAATGCTGTTCTTATTACAAGATAAGATTCTCTTCAAACTTACCGCCTGCTGGAGGTGCACAGGATGAGCAGTTTCCTGCCCTTGGGTGGCTGTTTCTTGAGCAGCACCAGCAACGCCTGCAGCGTCATGTTCGAGTAACGTGGTCCAATTGAACCATAGTCCAGCAGACGCTCTACATTGTCCACCACAATGCAGCTGAGAGTAGAACGATAGGCATCGTCGAAGATCTTCCTGATATGCAGGCACTTGGCTGACTCGGTATAGCCCACCATATCCTCCGGTGAGCAGACCTTGACGAATGGGAAATCCGACATCTTTGCGAGCTGAGCGGCCAAAGCGGTCTTGCCAGAGTTAGGGGCACCGGCCACTAGCACAGAGACCAAGCCACTTGATTCCGGAGCCTTAGCCTGCTGGACATAGAGCATTCCATCCTCCAGAAGATTGCTGACTGGGGTACCCCAGTTGATCACACCACGGGCCAGCATATTATCGAGTATCTCCTGGGCCGTGCCAAACGCCGGCTTAATATCATTCTCCAGCGAATGGAGAAAGTCATCGCGATTAACCTTTAGCTTCTCCATGGCCTCGGGATCTACGGTGACCTTGGCATCGGCCTTAATCAGACGATTCATGGCACTGGACTGGGCAGCACGCACCAGACCCTCCAGCTCGGCGCCACTAAAGTTCTTCGTCAGAGCTGCAATCTCCTTGTTATCCACATCATCGTTGATCTTGTTGAAGTCCCTCATCCGCTTCGTATGAATGTTGAGAATCTGGACACGTCCCTGCTCATTCGGCAGACTGATCTCCATTTGAACTTCCAGGCGACCCGGTCGCAGGAGAGCCTCATCGATCATATCCCGACGATTGGTCATGCCAATAACGAGAATATTGTTCAGCTGATCAACGCCATCGATCTTGGTCAGCAGCTGATTGACGACGGTGTCGTGGACACCGCTATTACCGGCCACACTGCCACGCTGCTTGCAAATCGCATCGATCTCATCGAAGATGATGATGTGCAGTCCACTATTTGGACCGAGGCGCTTCTCCTCCTCCTCGGCCTCGGCAAACAGCCTGCGAACATTCGCCTCCGACTCACCCACATATTTGTCCAATATCTGCGGTCCATTGACTATCTTTGGCTCTCGGGCATTCAGCATAGTTCCAATCTGACGCGCCATCAGGGTCTTGCCCGTGCCAGGAGGTCCGTAGAGAAGGATGCCCTTCACATGCTTGCAGCCCAGCTGCTCGACGAGCTCCGGCGGGAAGACACGCGAGGCAAAGGCACGACGAAAGATCGAATTGAACTCCTTGTCCAGGCCACCAATGCCCATCTTGCCAAAGTCCCAGTCCGGATTAATGATAGACTGGCGCACCACCTTGCCCTTGCTCTTGCCCTGAAGATTCAGGGAGCTATTCTCGGCCTTCTCGAACTGCACCACCGTGTTGCCAAGGATGCGGCCAAAACGTACATTGCGCATGGCCGGCTCCTTGCCCTCGCCAAGGCTCTTGGGATCGATGGCCTCCAGTGATTTGACCGCCAGTCCCAATAGCTTCTTATCCTTGAAGTTAAAGACCAACGATTGGCCCACAGTTAGGGCCATGCCGGCGAACTGCATTATAAACTCCTTGGCCATTTGATCCGAATCATAGGGCTCCTGGGACACACTAAGGGATCAATAATATATATAATATAATCGAAAGGACATTATGTAATTCCTGCATACACTTACGTTTTCTTCTGCAGAAAGTCCGTTTCAAAGGAGACACATGTTATGACATCGGAGCTGGCATCGAAGCGATATGGACGCACCTCCAGCTCCTGGTTAATAGAGACCATGGCCCACTTCCTCTGGACCAAAGAGAAGCCCACATAGCCGCTGGGCACCTCAACGGTCTTCTCCAATGCAAAAATAAAATGCTGACCGGGTGCCGGAGAGATGTCTGCATATCTATGATTAGGGGAAAATATATATAAATAATGGTAATTAGTCATGGGAGAGCTGAGAAAACCCACTTGACATCCTCGGGAAAGTCACTAACACTGACAATGGCTCGATTGGTGAGCGATAGCTCGTCCGTGGGACACTTTGTGGCCTTCAAGCGCTGCTCAAATGTAAGGAAACCATTATAAATAACTAAAAGTACTTGATAAATATATAATCAAAGACTCACATAAGCCATGGCTGCTCCGGATTTTCCACTAGGGGTTGTTTATGCCCACAAAAAAAAAATCGATGCCAAGAGCTTTGGCGGACGCGCACTCACAAAAAATGCACAAACTTTTCACTTATAACTGTAAAACTCTGCAAAGACGATGTCACACCGTAACTTAAACTTTGCCTAACTTAATTAGTTTGCCAATTATTTTGTAAATGTTTAGAGTAAGATCACTTGTGTGTTCTATTGCTCCTGGGACGCTTTTTCACAGTCTGGCAAAGAAAATTCTCTGTAGCTACGGTTAGTTTTTCAATAAATTGCTGCACACGCGCGCAGGTGTTTATGACCGCGCTGCCCGGTGAATAGTTAGCCGCGTTCGTGGGGAATGCTTAAGTTTTTTAAATATAACGCGGGTAAACTTGTTATAATTAAACAAAAACTTAGCCTAGTCATATTAATTTTTTTAATTATTTTGCATTTGTTTTAAACACAGCTGTGCATTTTCCTTCACTGCATTTGGAATTTATTTCTAATAACAAAAAAAATACAGGCTCCGTTCATTTTTGTCAGTAAGCCCCAGCGTAGACATGTTGCAACCGTAGAGGGTGTTCTCTCACTACGCTCTCAGAGAGACAATCGCTGGAAGTGAAGAGCGTAAGAGAGAGTAAAACAGCTAATCTCACCACCTTAAACAGCTGTTTGCAGCATGAGAATGGCGACAACCGTATACGTTGCTCGGTGAATGGTTAAGAAATTCGAATTGAAGGCGGGAAGTGCAAGAATAAATAAAAGCAAAGAACACAGAAATTATCTCTGACAAACTCTTTTACTTTAATGCTGGCTGTTCCGCATTATATGTTGAATAAATTAAAAATGCTTTTTCGTTCCATTGCTATGACCATTTCGTGTAGCACATACAGCTTGCTAGAAATTGCTAAAATTTGTTCGGCCAGCTGCCACATCTGAATCGTGTTGTCCTTCTTGCTGTCGTCTTCAATGATTCGCGATAGGATCGCGCTCTGCATGGTCAACATCTCGGTGATTTCTCGGTATTGATCCTCAACCAACTTGGCCTGGCGACGACGCTTGAGCTGCCCATAAACGATTAATCCGACGAGCACCAATAGAGACAACGCCAAATAGTATACCGATACGTAGAGCGATAGAATGCCGAAAAATGTTGGTTTTGGATCGATTTTGTGAAAAAGATTTGGAAATACTGTATGTAAATGTTTTTTTATCAAAAATTTAAACTCATCGTAGGGCTTGTTTGAGAACTTCATTTTTGATGTTGCTCGATGTTTACTCTTGAAAGGGTCGATGTAAACTGAAATTTCCCCAGAACACACACAGTCAGGTAAACTGACAATTGCCAGTTTGGAGTTGGCATGGATTACTAGACGAGTACAAAAATGTTTTGGGAATGCACAGATTTTTCAAATCCACATCATATATTTAACTGATTTCGATCTAGGCATCATTGACTTTGGTTTCGTCTTTCCTACACCAAGCCTTGGATATTCAGTTTCAGTTTATCACTCTACCAGCACTTGTTCACTTGGAAACATTTTCATTCGTTACATTGTAAGATTAAAAGAAGCATCTAAAATATATACTCCAAATATAGCTCTTTATAAATTTTCTAGTTTCGATAAGGAACATAAGTAAACTACAATTTTTAACAGAGTTTTACATACCTAAGGCAAGAAGAATTCACTACTCCTGATTTTCGCATCATAAACGGTGAGTATTTGGGGTAAATAACTTGCACAAATCGAAACAGAAATCTTTAAAGAAACAATTTCGAAATCGGTCGCCCGTTGCGCGCGTTGTGTTCGCTGACAAAAGTTTCGTGGCACGAAACCCGCGTTTCATGCATGGTTGTTGCAACTAGTATTATCGAACATGTTTGAACATCTTCGAACGCAACGTTTGTACACCGCAACAAATTAAAGCAACCTCCAGTTCTGCAATATTTCGGTTCTCTTTGTTAAATTTCGTTAAAATATTTAGGTGACATTTAAAGCAAAGGTTGCTGAATTAATATTTCAGTTTATTTGCCGCTTGTAATAATAAACAGTGAAATAGATTTGTTGTGCATTTTGGTACGAAAACAAAATCTATATATTGCCGAACTCAAATACCGTTTAGCAAAGCCAAATATACGCATTCAAAAGAATTTGCCAAATTCGTATATTTCGGTATTAAAAATTCGTCTTCGCCTGTGACTATTTCGATTTCTTGCAGTGCAGAGCACATGCAACTTCGAGCGGCAACTACAACCGCAACGAACCTGAGAGATAAAGTGGACTTCGACTTTTCAGCTCTGTGGATTGCAACTATGCCTCTTTTTCAGTGTTGACATTTTAGCTATTTTTCCTACTAGTTCTAGCATTTACCAAGTGGCACGTAAATTATGCAGCTTTTGTAACCCCTTATAAAATTTTCAAATTTCGGAAAATGATAAAAATTTATTTTTTGACCGGACATGACTAGAACGACTGGGCTGTTGATGCTGATCAAGAATGACTCAAATGACTCTGACTCTAATTATATTCTTCAAAAAGGTATAAAAACAGACATCATAATTAGGCCGAAATTGCATTAATTTTAATTCGGAAAGCTTTTATGTGCTAGTTTTTATTGCAGAAACAAATCTGCATAATGCGTTTGTTGATGCTCCTTTCAGTTTTTGACTAAAATAATAAAAACCTGCTAAAAGGTATAAAAACAGACAATTTGTTTCAAAAATCATATTTATTTTAATCCCGTGCAGGGTATTTTAATTTTAGTCAGAAGCTTTAAACTAAATGAAGGAGTCATTTCCGACCCTATAAATCATATATATTCTTGATCAGCATAAACAGGGGAATCTTACTAGCTATCTCCGAAAGAAAAATTAAATTTTTAAAAATGTTTAATTAAAAAAAAGAAAGGGGTAACATCGTTAACATTTGCAAAAATCGGCAAAAAATTCAATTTTTAGAAATTTAAATTGAGTATGCAGATTTATTAATCTAATAAAAACTAAGACAGAAACGGTTTCCGAATTGAAATTAATGCATTTTTGGCTCAGTTGTGAGTTTTTTAAACTTTGATTAGTCGAAGAAATTGTCTTATAAAAATATTAATAAATGCGATTAAAGAATGCGATTTAATATTTATAATATTTTCTTATACAATAAATCGTTAATGCTACGAATGCAATTGATGCCTGGATATGCTAGATTTAGCCCGAAATAAGCCAAATTGGCATCACAGCATGGTGGTTTGAAACTTGAAATTCAGTCTGAATAATACAGTTGTAAATTGGTAACGGCAGCGATCCGACGTCCGTGGTGCCAAGATATAGCCTCTGAATCGTGAAACGTGCAACAAATAATCATTGTTTTGAGGGCAGAGTGCGTCGAAAAAATGTGGCAAAACCAAACGAAGCGATTAAAGCATTTACTCTAATTTATATATAAATATATAATTTTTTTGTTTGCTACAAATCCAAATTTGTTGTGATTATTAGCTTAAATAGTTGCGAGCGGAAAAGTTGGTAACACTGTTTTCGCCACCGCGGCTAACGGAACGTGTGAATCGCCAAAGTTCGATTAGGAAATCACGAATCTTTATCAATAATGCCGAACCGTTTTTGTAGTACCGTGTTTACGTAATTGCAAAAAAAAATTAAAATAAATATAGTTAGTTTAGTAGTTTTTTTTTTTTGATGTGCCGCGAGTGAGTGAGGAAAAGCAGCGAAGGAAAACGGAAAACTGCAGCGTGGAAAATACGCAAAACTACCTGTTGGAGATACGAGATCTCTCTTTCTCCCTCTCTACGTCCCTCCCTCCCTCTCCCTCTCAGCGGGAATTTATATTGAAGGTCGCACCGGTGCCGTGACCAGTGCACGTGCATTTTTCCACCAAAAATATATCCATAAATAATACAACAACAACAAAAAATACAGGATATAAATAATAGTAATACAAGTAAAAATTATGGCTTGCTCTGCGACTCACCTTATCCCGCTGATTATCCCATGCCTAATCCTGCCCTGGCTCAGCGCCGGCTTCAATCTTGAGCAGCGGCTGCCCATTGTTAAATTCGGGCATCAACACTCGCATTTTGGCTACTCGGTGGCCACCCACACAATTGGCGAGGCCCATTGGCCCAACAAGACAAATTGGTAAGTCCAAAACTGGCGCCAAACATAAATCCTAGGAAATAAATCAGAAAGTTGGAAAAAAATATAAATAAATAAAGCTGGGGAACAAAATGTTGACCAGATTTTATAAAAACAAACTAAACGCATGTCGAAAAAAAATGTCAAGTTGTTAATATATTTAAAGATACTTTTTGTATCTTAATTATTGAGATACAAATTACTCAACTTAGTTTTCTTACAAAATAAGTCATTATTTATATTAGTAAAAATGCTGAATATATATTTAAAGATATATTTTCACTCTATCTTTATCTTTCCTAATTCAGCTTAGTATTTGTAGTTTTGAAATAAATTTTAAAATATATGTTTAACGAGATAGAAGGTAGAAATAAACTAAAGCAAATGAATATGGTTAAATAAATATAAATAAAAAAATATATATATTTCCTAAAAGATTTTTATATATTTTAAACATTTCTTTTCTAATATTTATCTCCTAATTATTAAACAAATAAAAACCAAATTTTCAAAAAGTCAAACCTTAAATATTATTACCAATATAATATAAATACCAATAAACATTTCCCACAATTTTTTCTTGACCAAAAACGATTACTTAATCTTCTGCGTAACTTCTGCCTTAAGAATTCTTGGCTTAAATTTCCTACCAACAAAATTTAGGGTAAACGCTAAAGCGATTTCAGGTAACAAAAAAAAGAAAAAGAATCGCCAACAAGTGGTTCTCTATATACAAAATTCTTGGGAATCTCCTGGGTGCCCGAAAGAAAACAGGTTTTGATTTTTGCCAAATCGATTTCAACTTTAATTGACTGGCATTGATTGTTATTAATCAGCAGCGCCAGCAGCCGGTTAACAACAATAACAACCTTAAATAATAATAATTTGCATTGCAATCGCCATACGATGTTTGCTAATGCGCAAAACTTGTTTTCGGAGTCGTATTTTTTTATTTATTTATATACACTTTGTGTATGCTGCTGGGATTAGCATAAAGTGTTTCGAATATTGATTATTTTGAGAGATGATGCCAGGGCTTTAAAGATGCTTAAATAATAGTTAAGGCCATTAAGCAGTTGGGGGAGGAAGTTACCTTTTTGAAAATTTCACGTTAATGAAGTAATAATGAAAAAAAAATAACCATAAATATAAACAATGTATAAGTCGTAATTTTTAATACCTTATCTCTACTATTTTTAATATAATTATTATATTTCTTTAAAAGAAGAAGTAATATTTTACTTATAATTTATCAATAAAGATTTTTTTGGTAATATAGTTTAATTAAATTACAAGCTCCCTTGCTAATTCTTTTGCTATTTGAAATGTAACAAATTAATTATGGAGAAAATAGCAGAGACTTTCCATTTAATCCATTAATTTCCAAATTAATTTCTTTTAAATACCCAAAGCTTAACCAGAGTGTAAAAAATATTTAAACAATTTTTTTTACTTATTTAAAACTTCACTCTTTAACGTTTTTAAAGATAAAGTTTGATTTATTTGCTTAGCGATAGGAAAATGAGTTTTTGTCGCAGACGTTTTATTATTTGTTTGTTTCCATATTTCCATTTGTTTATTTTACATTTGGCTTTTATTTATTTTACTTTTATATATATATATATATTTTTTTTGCAAATATTTGTGACTCTCTTATCGCGTTTTTTTCGCCTCATTTTTATGGGTCCGCTCAGCTATCAGCCCTGAGATAGCCTGAAGACAAATGGAGGAGAACAGTCGAAATGTTTGTCTTTCTTTCGGGGAATCGCTTAACCCCCGACTGCCTGTCTCTTCCTCACTTATGATTAACCCTTTTTGCACTCACGAAGCGGATGTGTGGATTAATTTGAGTTTTCACGTTTGTCTTGGCCGGTCATATGATGTTTTTTGATGTTTGCCTGTTGATGGCTCATCCCCATTAAAGGTGTCACCGGTCTGACTGACTAGGCTTTCCTCCTTAACAAGTCGGTGACAATGTCTATATATATATATAAATATATTTATATATAAACCCCTATAGCCCCCTTTAGTCCCCCTTGAGCTTTGCTTCGATTTGCGAGCCAAACTTGGCAGACAAAACGGAGCCAGACGTCGGCGGCCATAAAAATGGGCAGACAACAAATCTGGAATCAATACAAGACTAGAGGCCAAAAGGCACTGAAAAAAAATATAATAAAATATAGTTACAAAAATAGTACAAAATATATATATACAAAAATGTATATAATAACTTAGAAGTAATATTAGAAAATGTATAAAAGAAACCCTTTCATGGTATTATAATTTCAGTCAGAAGCTTAAAATTAAGTGAAGGAATCATTTCCGACCCTATAAAGCATATATATTCTTGATCAGCATCAACAGGCTAATCTTTCTAGCCATGTCTGAAAAAAATTAAAATTTTTAAAATCTTGAAAAATCGACAAAAATTTTAATTTTTTTACATTTTAAATGGAGTATGCAGATTTTTTAACCTAATAAAAACTTACACAGAACAGCTTTCCGATTGGAAATTAATGAATTTTTCACTGAGTTATGATGAATTGAAGGGTATAGGAATTTCGGTTCAAATATCACCTACTTAAGTGCTATTTTTCTGAGTGTAGTTTGGGTCTGTCTCCTTCTCAGTGGGTCAAAGCAATTACACTTGGGCCTAATCGAGATTTCCACCTTCTCCTAGATGGAGCGACAGTCGGCTTCCAGATCGATCTTCACGATGAGGAATAACAACCCATTGTCGGGACGTCCATTAAGTCCATCCCGGATGGCCTTAAATGATATATTACAACGTAAGGAATTGGAGAAAATTCATACCGAACGATTAATGCAAAATCTAAGAGTGGTCAAGAAGAAGGCCTCACAGATTATGAATGACCACAAGAAAAAACCATCCGACATGAAGCGAATGGTTCTCGTCCTATGGATAACCCTCAAGGATCTGATTGAAAATATGGAGAAAGAGTCAAATTCCGATTCAGCTGAAGCTTTGCCAAATCAAGGCTATGAAATAGGTGAAAAATCGGAGGAGCAGCTGGTATTTGAGGCCACGCAGAAGTTACTGCAGATGCGGCAGGATGAGCCCAAAGATGACCTCAAAGTTGAAGAGAATGATCCTAAAGAACAGGATCTTGAAGAGTTTATACGCCAGGAGCAGGCCATTGAGGCGGAGCTCCGTAAGCAGATGGATAAATGGTATCATTGGTATCACGATGACTCTGTCCAAGACCTTGATGATGATGAAGAAATTTACTTTGACGCTACCTCTGAACCATACGAACCTGCTATATGGGACTCAGTGAAGGATATTGCCAAACGATGGTGTGAATTATTATATGAGCAGATGAATTAATTTTAATTCCTGCCGTCATTTAGTTTTGTTTCCCAAATTTTTTAAGTTTTTCAAGGATATACTAGAACTTTAAATATGCCTTTATATGGCTATATATGTAAAATGTAAATTTACATTGAAACACTTGAGAGAAATGTCCTGAAGTATTATTAAATATTGTTTTGTTTTTGAAAGTTAATCACTTGTGTATTATGTATGTTAGGTGAGCATTATCAAGGCTTAGCTTGGTTTATGGTTTCGAAAAAGAAAGAAGGGAATTTATGTATGAATCAAAAGGTACAAAGACCGCCGCACTGCAATCAAAAAACCATTTACACGTTCACTTGCACGATCCGTGCTTCCTCGAATCCGTGATGGTGCCCCTCTCCAAAGTCCATGGGATCCAACGTCATGTCATGTCATCCAGTACAGTCCCCCCTCTATACATGTATCCATCATGTTCCATCACGTGCTCCTGTGTGGTCGCTTTTACCTTAGCTCACGCGTGAGTCATGTGGCAAGAATCGGGAACATTGGAAAACGGAACGTAAGTAGTTTGGTAGATTGTGGGTTTTTTTAAATAAAAGTATTTCTTCAACGATAAAGAAACATTTTAAGAGATACAAATTTATAAAAAGTAAAACACAATTATAATTATTTAGAAAAGCAAGTAGTTCTACTATTTTGTTCAACAAACGTGCTAATGGTTGGCTCGTTTTATAAATTACCATCGCTCAAAACCAATGATTCAAAAAAGCAAATAATAATTAAGAATAAAGGTCAAGTTATAAACATGTATCATTTAAAGTGTACGCTTCATTTCATTTAGTTTTTTATGATTCAGGGCATTCTGATACATTTCACTCTGACTCTCCACTGATTCATTGCGTTCCCCGGAAATTCTTTTCTTCCGTTTTTGTTTCGTTATCCTTTCGTTCCTAATCTGCCACAACGTTTCTCTCTATTTTCTCTCGTTTCCATTCGTTTCATTTTTCCTGTCCTGTATATCCTTCCGCTTTATTTTGTTCCGTTTTCCATTCATTAAATTCCATAAACAAGAAAAACGAAACATTACATTATCTCACCGGATGCGATGAGACTTTTCTCAGTGAAGGCCGGGGACGAGCACTAAATAGTCACTGATTATTATTTATACGCTTCACATTATTTTTATTATTTTATTTTATATTTGTTGTGATAAGTGCAGTTGCAGTTTTATTTGCAACCTTGAATTTCCATCTCGCTGCGTTCCCTTGGCTCCTTTTGTTTGCATTCAGCGATTGTCCCATATTTGTTTTATTAATGAGCAAAAATGTCATTCAGGTGTGTGTGGGGGATATATATATAACATACATATATGTACGTGATCAGGGCAACGACGTGACGCCCTCGTTTGGCTCGATTTAAAAGCAGGTACAAAATTGAGATACGGATCGATTGATTGATTGGACCCTCGATTAAGGTACTCAGCCTTTGTGGTGAATTAAATTATCATAATTATATATATATTATATATTTATATATATATTTTTAATAACATTTACAATCACTTGTTAAAACTAGAATGCTTTTTTGATAAGATAATATACAGTTCGTTGACTATGACTGCCTCCTTAAATGTTTGGGGTATCTTGTGTAGATTCTCTTGAATATCTTGCAGATACTTTTGTAGATTCTGTAAATCTTTTAGATCTTCTAGATCTTGTATATCTTCTTTCTCCATTCCCTAGTGTTTTACTGCCACCATGTGTTCCGGGTTTTGCGCCAAAATAAAAACGAAAAAGCGTTTCTGTTTTTTTTTTTCGTTTTGTTTCGGCGAAATGAGGTCAACAGACGCCAAACAGGCGCCCGCAGAGGGGAAGGGGGAACGGATGGGGAAGGGTAGGGGTGTTTTTTTTTGTTGTGTCTTAGGGGGTGGCGTTGGGGCTGGTCGACAACAGTTTATGGTTATTATTGTTGCGACTGGTCCCCATGTATCTATGTATCTAAGTATCTCTCTGTACAGAGAACCCAGCCCCAAAAAGCCCATGCCTCACACCCAACACCCAACACACACACACACCCCTCCACGTCATAAACAAATGAAGCCAAAAACGCAAAATGTGAAAAGCAAAAAATACAAAAAGAGCGCCAAAACTAACAGACAAGGAAATGGGCAAAAAACACTTGCTAAGACCCAATGTAAGCTGGCCGACATGTGTGTATATGTAATAAATATAAACTAGAAACAGTGCGGGTCAAAAGAGTAGATATAAACAAGTTTTAAGATATATAAAATATATAAATATATCAAACATTTTGATTGTTTTAAAATTTACAAACTATTAAAGGTATTTTTCAGGCAAAATAATTAATTTTCTTATGAATAATGAATAAAAAGAAATTTCCCCCCTTAAAAATAAATATATAAGCAAATATACAAACTAATTTTTAATTAAATCCATATAAACTATATTATATATATTTAATTTCCCAGGAAAAACTACTATTTTAACCTTAGCTATAGGAGAATAATAAATAAAGAATCAAAAGAAATTCTCCCCCTTAAAAATAAATATATAAGCAAATATACAAACTAATTTTTAATTAAATCCATATAAACTATATTAAAACTACTATTTTAACCTTAGCTATAGGAGAATAATGAATAAAAAGAAATTCCCCCCCTTAAAAATAAATATATAAGCAAATATACAAACTGATTTTTAATTAAATCCATACAAACTTTATTATATATATTTTATTTCCCAGGAAAAACTACTATTTTAACCTTAGCTATAGGAGAATAATAAATAAAGAATCAAAAGAAATTCTCCCCCTTAAAAATAAATAATAAAATCCATATAAACTATATTATATATATTTTATTTCCCAGGAAGAACTATTATTTTAACCTTAACTATAGAAGGCATCCATCACATGGAAAGCCAGAACCGATCGTATGGCATTAAGTGCCCGACTATTTCTAAGGCTGCCGCAGGGTTAAGCATAGAGGGAGGGAGAACAGGGGTTAAGAACCGACGAGGACGATGAGATCCAATCCATGAGAACGAACACAGTTCACTTGTTCAATTTTAGCAAATCCCCTCAGGACACTGTGAAAAAATGCACTAGAAACTATTAAAGAGTTCTTAAATCTTAACTTTTTCTTAATTATAAAAGGTATGTAAGAAGAGATTTTTGTATAGATTTTTAATACCCTTCCCTGGTATTATAATTTCAGTCAGAAGCTTAAAACTAAGTGAAGGAGCCATTTCCGACCCTACAAATCATATATATTCTTGATCAGCATCAACAGGCGAATCTTTCTAGCTTTATCCGGGCGAAAAAATTTTTTTGCACAAATTTCCCATTTTTTGAAAAAAAGGAAAGGGGTTACATCATTAAAATTTGCAAAAATCGGTCAAAAATTTACGTTTTAAATGGAGTATGCAGCTTTGTTAACCTGCTAAAAACTAACATAGGAACGCTTTCCGAATTAAATTTAAGGCTTTTTTGGCTGAGTTATGAGTTTTTAAAACTTTGATTAATCCAAAAAATTACCATATAAAAGCATCAATAAATATAGATTCAAGGAATGCAAAAACTTTTAGCTTAATTCTGATCCTTTAATTCCATAGCAAAATGCAAGGGTATAAATATATATTTTACTTCTACATTAATCCATTTAAAATCCCCTTAAAAAATATATTAAATATAAATCTAAGAATTTCATTATATATGAATATATATTTTTTATTTACCCTTTAAGAGTTTTCACTGTACCATTACCATGGAACCGATGAGCAGGCCATAAACATGCGTGAAAATTCAATTGATTTTCCGGGGAGCCGCCACAGCGAAGGCGGCAAAGTTAGTTGTGCGTATTTATAGAAAATATCTGGGGGAAAAATTGGGGAAACTAACAGAAAAAAATACAGAAAAAAATTGCCCATTTCGGTGTGGGAAACAAGACTCGATGCGGATTGTGGCAAGCCGATCCTTGGGCACCGGCAGCTGTCGAGTGTGTGCGGATTGTTGAGATACAGATACAGATACAAAATTGCAAAAATACGGCAACTAATGAGACCCACACACACACAGAGAGAGATACTCCTCTTAACCCCTGTCATAAGTGTGGGCGTCTCTTGATTTATTGCCAATTGCTTGGCACCAAAGAATCGCGCCCAGAAGAGCCGTGAAGAGTCGCGTAGAAATCCGAATCTGATTTCAAATCCGAATCAAAATAAGAAATAGAAAAAAACCAGCGTGGGTTACTTGCAAAAAAAGAGAAGAAACAGGAAAAAATTAAACGCTCACGAAGATTTTGAAAAGAGCCCACGCCTTGGGGCAAGCAGGAGAAGAACCCACTCTAAAGAATTGAGTCCCTATGTGTAGCCACGATAAATCAATAAGAACCGAAATCCAGCAACTGTTTCTTCTCTATAAGTAAAGGAGCTTCCAAGGAACTCTTCAGAGTTCTTTGACAAATTATAATGATGGAAGGAAACTTCTGTGGGTGTTGAAACTGCCCCCAGAATTGGTACATAGGAACTCCCTAGGAACTCCTTATAAACTCCAACATATAATTGCAACCCTCTAATGAGAGAGAGAAACTTCAGAGGGTGTAGAATCTTCTGTAGAATTGCCAACAGAAGATTTGTGTTTCATTGCTTTATTAGTTTAAATATTAGAAAAAGTATAAATGGGAAAAAGAATACATTAAAAGTAAAATAAAGTTCAGGAGCTCAATATAAAGAGAAGATATTAAATAAATCAAGAGATCTTAAAGTAGAAGAATTGATCTTTAGAAAAATAAGATTTCTTAAAATTAGAAAATATATGTGTACAAAAAATAGACGATCTTGAGAGTGAGAAGAATTGATACTTTATAATAAACTACAAACAATTAATACAATATTAAAATCTCTTTCTTTAATAATTAAAATAATCCAAAAGATACAAATATAATTTGCAACCAAATTAGAGCATGAGAAAGTACCACAGATCTTTAGTTATTAATCGCAGTTAAAACAGTTAAAGAAAAGATACATGAGAAAGCCAAACCTCAACCGCAAAATCTTCAACCTCAAATATCTAGGGATCACACATCTCCCATTCGCATCTCACGCAGATTCAGATTCCGATTCAGATTTCGGATTCGGATACGGATTCGTGGCATTAACCCTGGATTCTTGCTCTTGGGTTGGGTGAGATTTATGGAGCAAATACCGTGCTTTTCTCTGCTATTTTCTGTGTGTCTGCCCCGCGGGCTTAAAGCCATGAGAGAAGAAGAATTGTGCGAATGAAACTCGTTACCATGGAGGGGTAAAAATAAAGAACAGCGGGCAAGGAGGGGTTAAGGCAAAGCAGGCCAAAGCCAGGTCCAGATCCAGAGTCAGACAAAGCCGCAAAGATGGATCGAAGCATTGCCAATACTCCCGATTCCTACCTATACACGGAATGCAGAGCCAGAAAAATGTATCTTTTACTTATTATTTATTTATTTTTAAAGTTATAGTTTTGAAAACTTCTTTAGGAAAGTTTAAAAGCAATTTTGAAGAAGTTTAAAGGAAGTTTTGAAGAAGTTTAAAGCTAGTTTTGAGGGAGTTTTGAAGCAGTTTTAAGAAAGTTTAAAGAAAGTTTTAAGGGAGTTTTAATACGAAATTTTAAAAATGTTTCAAAGAGGTTTGACTGAATTTTAAAGAAAGTTCAAAGAAGTTTTGAGAAACTTTTAAGGAAGTTTTCTGTAAGTTTTAAAGAAGTTTTATAGAAGTTTTATAAAAGTTTTATGGAAGTTTTATAGAAATTTTGAAGGAATCTTAAAAAAGTTTTTAAAAACGTTTTGAGAAAGTTTTAAGAAAGTATTGAGGAAGTTTTAAAAAAGTTTCCATGAAGTTTTAAGGAATTGTTAATAAAGTTTTGAAGATGATATAAAGTTGTTTTGAAAGATTTTTAAAGAATGTTTAAACAAGTTTAAAGATTTTTTTTGTTTAAGTTGTGAAAAAGATGTCAAGAAGCTTTAAACAAAATTTAAGACAATTTTAATACACTTTCAAGAAGTTCAAGTTTTCAAGAAGTTTTTAAGGTGCTTTTAAGATATAATCAATATACTTAATGTTAATTATAATATTGTTTATTATATTATAATTTGTATATTATTTAAAATAAAAACCCCCACTGTTTCCTCAATTATTTAAATATAATTTGTACCTCTAGAATTTGTTTAAAACCTCCCATGGCTTACACTTTTCCCCGTCATTAAAATATTTATTATTTAAGTCAAGAATTAAGCCCCATATTTTCCCTCAGTGCATTGGTAGTAAGCTGAAACTTTTGCTTTGGGATCGCTCTCCATCTCCAAGTGGTCCCGGACCCCTCTCACACCTTCCGCACCCCCCTTTGGGAAGCCGCTGGAGTCCACCGAAATCCGGTCCCAGTGGCTGGCTGCTGCGTCGTCTTCGGTGATCGTGCTCTGGTCGTGGTTGTGTTGCTTGTTTCTAATGAAAATTGACGCCGTGCTGGTAATTTAAGTTGTTTTCGTTCGGTTTCGGCTTTTACTCTGTGTTTGTTGTTTGGTAGTTGTTGTTTTTTTTTTACAATTTTTCCCCCCGGTTTTTTTCGGGTGCTTTCTTGGCCTGAATGTAACGAAATGGCGGTCAGTTTGTTCAGCATTTCTTCATTTTGATTTTAGTTTGGTTGCTATACAAATGAAGATCGTATCGAAAATTGATCACTTTTGGCACACGCTTCTTTGTTTTTGTTGAGCTTAGGAATTTTTATGTTTTATTTTCTTTGTCATAAAATAAATTTCTCAATAATTTTCTTTTAAGAGTTAAAACTTTGAGCAAGAATTTCCCAATGATTTAAGTCTTATTTATGGCTGTTTAAAGTCTCATGTTGTGACACCGGAAAATCGATCAAATCGAGCGTTTCACATTCACATTTTTTCGTAGGCATTTTTCTCGGCTATTTCCCATTTTCTTTTGTGTTTTCCTTTGCTACAAATTATGGCCTCAGACTCGACGCGTCGTTGGCTTCGCGCAATTTGGTTGCAACTGCCTCATGATAGCATTTTTCCCCCTGCCTTTCCTGCCCCTGAGGTTTTTCCCACTTTCCCCCGGCGCTTTTCCTCCTGGATCTTCTTCTTTTTTCACATGCTGCTGTGAGATTTTCGTGGCTCGTTTATTTATTATGATTATTTATTTTGTTTTTACTTGGAGTTTGGTGCCTCTGCCACAGATGTTGGCAGTTCATCAGTTTTGGTGTTGGAAACTCATCGGGAAAAATAGGGAAAAGAGCCGTAGAGAAAAGCTAGGCAGCGAGTCTCTGGCACTCTGAGGATTGATTAGATTTGTTCAGTTAAAGTTGAAATCCCCCTGAAAATGCCAACTCCTCCTCCTCCCTTTTGAAAACGTCTCTGTTTTCCGCCCATTGCCTCTGACTATACACTGAAAAAAAAAGTATTTATATATACATATATTGCTTAAATTTAAGGGCATCATTTAGGTAGATTCTTCTTCTTAATATTAGCTTATATTTTCCCCATTTTAACGCCTAAAAACCTTTAAAATCGAAGAACCTTTAAACCTATTTTAAATATTGAATTAT
The DNA here is from genome assembly GCF_035046125.1 of Drosophila serrata. Taxonomy (NCBI): domain Eukaryota; kingdom Metazoa; phylum Arthropoda; class Insecta; order Diptera; family Drosophilidae; genus Drosophila; species Drosophila serrata. The sequence continues at coordinate 1,583,758 of NW_028257174.1, read as the reverse complement.
TTTCTATAAATTTATATAGAAGAATATGATAATAAAATATAATATAATTTAAAATAATTATAAAATAATATATTTACCAATTTTATACATTTTTAAAATGGTAATAAGCCTCAATTTTAACCTTTCCTAATTTTTCTGCCACAAAATTGTCTTTGATTTTTTGCCCAAAATGCAAATCCTGTCGTGGCAAATCGACTTGCCACGCCCACCCTGCCACACACACACACACACACACACACACACACCACACTATGTGTGTATATGACACGTGGGCGTTGTTGTGCCAGGTTTGCTTGACGAATTTTGACTTGGCTCGAAAGGCTTCGACTTGGTCTTCGACTTGGGTTTCAGTTTCGGTTTCTCAGCTGCAACTTCCAACACCCAGACTCTTTGCCTTTGGCTTTAGCATCGACTTTAGCTTCAGTTTCAGCTTCAACTTGGGGCAACTTCAACTTCAACTTCTTGGATTGCGACGGCAACCGGCGACTGCGTGTGGGCGCCAAAATCGAAAACTGCGATGGCGACACAACTCTTGATAAGAATGAACATAAACTCGTATATAAACTCGTACTTGCCTATATGAACACACACTCCACACACACTCCACACACACTCCACACACACTCCACACACACTCCACACACACTCCATACATACATCGATGTTGACAAGCTTGCACTGCCGGCACTTTTACCAAAAAAAACGACAACAACCTTAACAACACCTAGAAAGAACCAAGTGTTTAATGCTTAATTCCAAGCAGTTAATGCTCTTTAAAAATATATTTTCGAACAAAAGAAGTTAAAGAAATTTTTCAAAAAAGAAACATAAGATAAAATCATATTTATATAAGAAGAACATTACAGAAAACTAACTTCAGGAAGTCAATGTTTATATACCTTTACAATTTCTAGTTATTTTATAGAATCGTATCAGAAATCAATCATAAATCGCATTTTTTGAATATTTATTATTATTTTTATATGACTTTTTTTTCGAAAAACCAAAGTTTAAAAAACTCACAACTCAGTCAAAAATGCATAAATTTCAATTAGGAAAGCGTTCTTATGTTAATTTTTAGCAGGTTAATAAAACTGCATACTCCATTTAAAATGTGAATTTTTGACCGGTTATTGAAAATTTTAATGATGTAACCCCTTATAAAATTTTCAAAATTTTCAAAAAATTTAATTTTTGCCGGACATGCCTAGAAATACTCGCCTGTTGATGCTGATCAAGAATATATATGATTTATGGGGTCGGAAATGACTACTTCGCTTAGTTTTAAGCTTCTGACTAAACTTATAATACCATTCTTTAAGTTGATATTTTACTAAAAAAGTCCCTAAATATTTATTAAAAACGATAAATATTTATATGTATATATATAAACTTGATCCCAAAAGCCATTATACCTTTACCAAAATAACAAAAAAATAAGAAAACTCAAGAGTGACAGCCTCAACTCGTTTATGTTGTTGTCGCCGTGTTTTATGTACTTTATGTACACTTTATGAGCTGTATTACTCGTAGTGGAGAGTCCATAGACCTGCTTTTTCACCGCTTTTCCCCGACTTCCATAAGTTCCCTCCCCGCCTGCCCCGCCTGCCCCGCCTGCCCCGCCTGCCCCGTCTTCCCCAGGCTTTATTTGCTTTCCAGGTAAAAGACTGCAACATTACTTTGGAGACGGCGACGTTTATCTGGTGGTATCTCTCTCTCCGGTGTGTGTGTGTAGGTCTTTGGTCTGCAACTCCCCATGGGTTAATTGATAAGGTTATTGTTTTTTCGACGCCGTCGTCGTCGTCGTTGTCGTTCCCCTTTTTTTCAGAGGGCGTATTCCCAGTTCCATTCCCCTCGAGACAAGCCCCAAATGGGGGCGTTCTTCCAGCCCAGAAAAGAGGTGCGATTAAGCCAAAAGGCGTTCTCGAAAAAAAAGAAACATAGAAACAAAAACAAAATACAGGAAAAAAATTAAAGTTAAGTTACCAAACTGATTGATTGCCCTGATTGATGTTTCCGGGTTGAAAATTCTGGGTGAAGTGTCTGGAGAACCAGAAGCTTTTAGGTTTTAAGAAAGAGTTTCTTGGAGTTTATAAATAAATCTATAAACTAGGAAGTTTTCTAAAATATTTTTTTAGACTATTTTGTATGACAGGAAAAATTAGCTTATATTTTACATTAAAAGAATAATATTTTCTACTAACAAGAAACCCAAAAATTCTCCCTAAATTCTTTTTAAGTTAGCTTAACTAACAAGTATAAACTAGGAAGGTGTTTATTAAATATTTCTTAAATGATTTTTGGTGTCCCTTTTTTATCATAGAAATATTCTGCTTACGTTTACTTCTAGAAATAATATTTTTTATTAATAATAAACCTTAAAGAATCCCATAAGAACCTAGTTTAACTTAAATTAAAATTACCTTAAATTATTAGCCTTCAAAAAATTCTAAAATACGTTCCTCAAACAATTTCCCCTAAAAATTCTTCTAAAATTCTCTTTTCCCTAAATATTTTTCTCAATTTTCTTCCGCATTTTCTTGCAAATTTTCTCTCAAATATTTCCCAAGGAATTTCTCATGCAATTTAAGCCAAAAACGATTTCTTATTTGCCATTTTGCCATTTTTCTAGCTTCTTTTTTTTGGTGGGCGGCTGCCATCATCAAGTTTATGAGACTTTTGGAGCCATTGCTGGGAAATGTTCATTATTCTCGAGGAAAAGCCTCTTTCTCGCTCTCCCTCCCCCTCTCTCTTTCTCTTTCATTACTTCTGGCTCTTATTTTTCGTGATTTTTTTATATAGTTTTTTGTGGGGCCATAATTAAAAAGCAAATCACGTTTCATTTTTATGATTTTTCATGGAGGTTTTCCTAGATGCTTTCATTTCTCGTTCCGCTTCTTTGGTTTTCAGTGAAAGTCGTGGTCGTTTGCCGATCGCACTTCAGCCCGGAATTTTCCCGGGGAAAGAGGTTCCCGAGTGGAACTTCCGTTTCGGGAAAAATCTCACAGATAATTAATTCCCTAGAGCACTCGAGCATGGAAATGGGAAATTATGTCACATTCGTTCGCTCAATTAAGCTGGAAAATTCGTTGCCGAATTTCTTTGTGTATTTAGTTTTAATGGGAAACAAATAGAAGTAAAAACACAAGAGCTAGCTTAACCAATTTCGCTAATGAATTGGCTACAAAAATGGCCAAAAGCCATCAACAGTTGTGTCCGCTTTTGGTACCAGCTGTGTGGGGCTGCTCTTCTGCGAATTCCCAAGCGGATTCTTGTTATATTTATTTATTTATTTTTCTTGTTTTTTATGGCCCATAAACAACATGATCTACACATCATCGGCTGCTGTGCGTTGATCCAATTTATTTTTGCGGTTAATTCGATCATTTTCGGAGCAATTAAACCGAAATTGTGTTTCAGTTTTGCAAAAGCAATTAAAGTTGTGCTTGACTTAACTTAATTATTTCTTTATATAATATCCTTTATAATTTCTTTAGTTTTTAACTTGAGTAACCTTAATTTTATACCCTATTTTTTGGGGTGTGGTTCCAGAGACACCCCGCTGATCTTTGGGTAATGGAAAAAATATCTTGGGGGAAAACCAATTAATATTTTTTCGCCTCAAACAATTTTCGCATTACGCATACGCCCGGTGGTGCCAGGCTAAATGTTATTAAATTTATATGAATATTTGTATATACATATATCTCTATATCTCTATATATATATCTATATATACATAAACTAGTTTCTTGATGGAGTTATGCCAGAGGTATGTCTGCCCACGCTTTTTGGGGCGGCAGCTGCCTTTTTTTTCCAGGGCTGGCTGCATTTTTAAAGAGTTGAAAACGAAAGATTTCTCATAAATAACACAGAAAAAATAACAAAACAAGTTGTATATAATAAATTTAAGTAAATTATGATTTTTTAAGTATTTTTTTTTCCATATTATTATCTGTTATTTGCATAAGTTTTTAGTAACTTTAAAGTTACTTTAATAAAACTCATAAAGCTAAACCATAAATAACCAAGAACAAACTTGCAACATAATTTTAAATATAAATTTAAAGAAATCTGTATGTTTTTTAATACTTTTTTTTAATAAGATCTTTAAATATTATGGATTTCTTTTATAGAAGTAAGAATATTAGAGTTTTGGAAGGTCTTCTTCATATATGGAATAACAGGCACACAGAAGAGTTTCCTGTTGAGGTTTGCTTCCGTTTCATTGGCATTTTCAACGCTTCGTTTGGGGACGTTGACGTTGATTGCCATCAGCCGCAGGCCAAAAGCAGGAGCAGGAGCAGGAGCTGCGATCCTTGTGGCCAGAACGATTTGCATGCAATATGCTGCCACAGTAGGCCACAGTAATTTGTGGCAGCCACACGAGAGAGAAACATTCCACAAAGGCGAAACTGCCAGTGAACTCGGTCTGTGGCTGTGGCTGTGGCCCTGGCTAAAAGCAATTGTCTGTCATTTAGCCAGCACCTGTTGCATTGATTGAGAACTTGTTGCTGCCACAGCAGCAGCAGCAGCAGCAGCAACATGAGGCATGTTGCAGCAACAGCAGCAGCAGCAGCAGGGTGCGGCACAGTCTCTTCTCAGCTGTCAGCAATTTGTTGTGATCAATTTATTAATTCTTCGGGTTGAAGGACGAGGCTTCAGCAGCCTCGTAGCATCCTCCAGATAATCACAGAGAGACCAGCCGAGACTCTCATCTGCATAAATGCCTTTGGTCTTCGATCTTCGATCTACACGAGTCTTTGGGTTCTGCAGTCTTTGAATCTTCAGTCTCCCAATCTTCAGTCTTCAGTCTTCAGTCTTTGGTCTTTTGGTCTTCGTTTCTGTAGAGACTTTGGACTACCGCCACCCATCCAGTTCCGGGAACTCGCAGCAATTGTGGCACCTTGCCCTGGAATTTGTCATTGTTGTATGTGGCTACAAGTACGGGTTTTGGTCGCAAGTGCACTGAAAACAAAACCTAATTTAAATTCTAGAAAAATTATGCAGCAATTAGGCACTTTTTAAAGCAGTTTTAAGACATTTCCTAAAGCTTAAAAATAGATTTTAAGCTGTTTAAGTTTTTAAATAGATTCAAAGATCATTTCCTCGGTCTTTAAACATATTAAAAGACTTAATTAAGGCTTTAAAATAAACTAAAAGTCTTAAGAATACCTTTTAAATAAATTAAAAGACTAGTTACAGGCATAAAGATATTTTTATGGGCTTTAAAATAGATTAAAAGGCTTTTAAGTCTTATTAAAAACTAAGAGACTTATAAAAGCTATAGTATAGGTTGGTAAAAGTCTTGTTATAAATATAAAAGATTTCAAAAACAACTTTAAAATACATCACAAACACTTTTTAAAGCTTTACAGATATTATTAAAGGCTTTAAAACATATTAAAAGACTTGTGAAAATGCTTTTACCACATTTTAAAGCTTTAAAAATCATTTTAAGGTATACAATATTTATATATTTTATACATTTTAATTTTGTAAAAAGAACACCCATTTCTTTCTCTGTATAAAGTGTAAAGAAACCAAAACTTCAGAGCCAAGAACAGCATTTACATGATCCCAGAAAACCCGTCTCTTCAGAGGGTTCCCTGTGCTCTCCACTCTCCCTTCTCCTGGTTGTTTTGGATGGATCTAAAGGTGTTGTCGAAGGGTACTGAGGAGGAGTCAAGGAACCACAAACAACACTGTGGACTTGAAAAACCTCTTCCATGGCCTTAGGACAAGAGCACTGTTTACTGCGATTTTTTTCAGATTTGCTCAACCTTTTATTAGCGACAGACAAAGAAATATGGTATATACCATATAATTTATGTTTAATTTTAGAAACATGTTATAGTAGAGAACCTATAAATATTCTAAAAGATGTTTCAAGTTAAAATAAACTTCAAACTCCTCTTTAAATTCTATAACCTTTCCATCTTTACTTTCAAGAATTTTCCCTGATTGTTTGTAGACATTTTCTAACCATTAAAACACATTTGTTTTTGGCATATTTTCCTTTCACCCTGCTGCAAAATTTATTACAAAATTCCTGAACTCTGGTGTTTTGTTTGGACCATTTCCCGTCACTATTTCGACCACTCACACATTCCTGGCCAGGCATTTCTCTCTCCCCTTTCTTTCCAATCACAACTTTTGCCACTTGCCTCTGTTGGGGTCACTGTTTTTCTCTCCCCACCAGAGAGCCTTGGCAGATGGCCACTCGAATCCAATCCAATCGCATCCAATCGCCTGGACCAGGCCAGTCCAGACCAATGCGGATGCAAGTCATGAATGCCACCACATTCATGACCAGTGGCAGTGGCACTGCCAAATGCAAAGGGCTGTCTCCTGTCTTTACATGTACATATATATACCCCAACTTCCACCTTCCCCACCCTCTCCACCTTCCACAATTGATGCCACAGAGCAGCTGTTGCAGCGATCTCGCAGATCACAGATCACACAGATCACAGATCACGATGTGCTGGCTGTCCGCTCACGCTAATGAAGCCTGATGATGACGAAGTGCATGCCTCATGTCCAAGAAATGCACTGGGAATTTAAGCAAAGGGTATCAAATAATATATATAACAATATATAATATAATATAATATATGATATAATATATAATAATATAATATACTATATAATATAATATATATTATACATATTATAGGATCGAATTGGAAATCCCCCAAAACCAATTCTTAAGTTTTCGTTCGATCAAAACTTCAAAAACTCATAACTCCGCCAAAAATGCATTAATTTTAATTCGGACAACGATCCTGTGCTAGTTTTTATCATATTAATAAGCCTGCATACTCAGTTTAAAATGTTAAAAAATTCATATTTTTATAAATTTTTGTAAATTTTAATGATGTAACCCCTTTCCTTTTTTTCAAAAAATGGGAAATTTGTGAAAAAAATTGTTTCGCCCGTAGAAAGCTAGAAAGATTCGCCTGTTGATGCTGATCAAGAATATATATGATTTGTAGGGTCGGAAATGGCTCCTTCACTTAGTTTTAAGCTTCTGAATGAAGGTGCAATACCATTTTTTAACCGATATTGACAATATTCTTATATGAATATTTTTGGGACAAGTCAAAATGTAAAAATCTCATAACTAAGCCAAAAATGCTTTTATTTCAATTCGGAAAGCGTTCCTATGTTAGTTTTTAGTAGGATAATAAAACTGCATATTCAGTTAAAAATGTTAAAAAATTCAAATTTTTATCAATTTTTGTAAATTTTAACGATGTAACCCCTTATAAAATATTGAAAAAATTTCAAAAATTTATTTTTACACCAAACATGGCTAGATCGATTCTCCTGTTAATGCTGATTAAGAATATATATAATTCACTTAGTTTTATGCGTCTGACTAAAATTAAAATACCCTGGAAGGTTAAAAAAAATTGGAAAAATTATCTTATCTCATTTTAAATAATACAATTAATATTAAATAATTACTTTCATAACTCTAGGTATTTTTAAAGCTTTCTTAATGTACTACATTTGCTGTTTAATAACTAAATAATCTTAATAATGAGATTCCAAGTATTCAATAACTATTTTCCCAAGAAGTTAGTATACCTTTTGCTATTTCCTGCTGTTCAATATCATACAACACTTCCTGACTTATTTTTAAGTAATTTAAAACCTTCTTAATGTAATTTTTTTTCCAGTGCTTTTTTTGAGATAAGAAAGGGTAGCCTGGGTAGGAGACTCTGGAGGAGTCTTGTCCGGCTGATGTTTTTGCGTGCCGCAATTTCAATTTGTTTGGCCACTTGAGCGAGGCCTCCTGCCCCCAGCATCCCAGCATCTCCTCTGTCCCATCATCACACCACATCACCATCGTCATCATCATGGGTTTTCCCTCTCCCCGCCCCCCAGCTCTTTCACTTTTGAGTCTCTGAGTCTTATTTTGTTTTTAACTTTTTGAGTTTTGCAGAGCGACTTGCGCAAGCATTTTACTTTATTGGATGGATGCCGACCACTTGGGATGGCCAAAGCCTCTCCTCCCGGATCTCCGGAGCTCCGGAGCTCCTATTTCCCCATGACAGCTTGCACTTGAACTAAAATGCTGCCGCTGCTGGTTTTGTTTTTTGTTTTTTACATTTTTTTCTTGTTGACAAACACACACAAATGGAAAGTACAAATAGAAACCGAGCACCAAGAGACTCTTCTCTTTTTTTTTTATTTTGCTAACGGATTTCTGCCCGCTTGGCTGCATCTCCACTGGCTTAGCCTTGAAAAAGAAAAATTATAAAAAAAATATAAAAAAATTATAAAAAAAATAAAAAACTATGTAGGGGAATCCAGGCATTCGACATAGATTTTCAATTTGGAGCTGACTGTAAACGGAAATGCATCAAGCCATTTTCTCACCTCGTTTTCTTCTCCTTTTTTTTACTCATATGTTTTTTTCTCTCTCTTGGCCACATCTTGCGTTCTCGTTTTTTATCTGTCTGACTTGTCACTTTGTGGTTATTGCTCCCGATCTCTCGATCCCCACCTTTTCTGCTTATTTATATTTATTTTTTTTATATATTTTTTACCTGTCCATCAAGGCTTATCTCGGGCGGAGTGAAGGGGGTTTAGAGAGGGGGTTTTATAGCTCAGGAAAGGTTGCTACTTTTTTATACTTGGATCCCAATGGCAGATCAGGGAAATCTTCAGGGAATTTTGGGTTTGTTTAGAGGAAATTTAAGGGGAAATTTAGAGATTTGGGTTTATTTTAAGAAGCTACTCTGGGAATTTGTGTCAAAGATATAGTACATCTTAGTAATATGTAGAAATTATTAACTCCCGCAAGTTATAAGCACACAAAGAATTTAGTTTTTATCAAAACTATTAAAAACCTAATCCCACAATTACGAATGTCTCCAGAGGTTTGGGTATCTCCAAAATATTTGATTTTTATTGATAAAAACTGGTAGGAAAATTGTGCCTCAGTCATGGAAATCTACAGAGACTTTAAAGTCCCAAGAGAATTTGATTTTATTTTTGAAATCTCTTAGAAAACTAATTATAAAAGTCCCAATGGTTCATTGAGAGCTCCAGAGACCTGAATAAAGCTAAATAAATATTATATATAAATGAACATATAAAAAAATATATAATTAAAATTGTATAAAAATAAAAACATATATATATAAATACAAATGTTTTTAATATATTTATAATTATATCTTTTTAGAGATTTTTTTTCAAAAAAGATTTTCTTTTAATTTTTATATGTATCTTTTTTTGGCCATCATTTCCTCTGCCTTAACTCCATTTCCAGTTTCTTTCTCCTTTATTTGTAATATTTTTTTATTTAGGGCGTGGCATTTTTTTTGGCATTCCCTTTCTACCTTCTTCGTATGCTTTAAGCCCACATTTATGTATCCTTCTTTTGAAGCACAGTCGAATTCCTTTCATAAAATAAAACCAAAACCCACAAAAAATACATAAATTTAAGGCGCGTTCAAGGCCGCGAAAGAAACTGAAAAAAAATGGAATGGAAAGGGTATAACCATTAGATGGCAGGCGTGATAAGTCCAAAAAAATTAATCGTATTTCGATTTGAGTTACGCCCCCTCTAACCCACCCCTTTTTTTTTTGTGTGCCAAGAGCCAGCTGTGCGAAAAATCAACCGAAAATCGAAACTCAACTGACCAGGGGCTACTGTTTAATTTCCCTTTTTTGTTATTAGCCAATCGAGGGGAAAATCCCGAGCCAGGGGAGGGGGGAGAGCGGGGGTGACACTGACGGAAGCGTCAACATCCATTAGCCACAGGCCACTGAGCCAATTAGCCAACTGAATGTGTGTGTAAGCCACCCCCGAGATGGATGGAAAATCACTTGAAAACTCTGCAAACAAAATGCAATTGCGCTGTGAGAAAAATTCTAGAAATAGAAAAATATATTTCTAAATATATATGTATATGTATATATATTTTTAAAATATTTTTTTTAATTTTAACAAGCCTTAAATATACAACAACTTGAGCTTGAGAAAAGACTTCTTCTAAAAACAGCTCCCTTGAGATGTATTATTTAAAAGCCTTAAAAAAAACCTTTAAAATGTATCTAAAAAATTTATTATAATTATATATACTAAGTTTCCTCCCTAAAAAAATCAGAAATAGTATAATAATTAATCCTTTTCCTTATATAAAATTAAATCTCTTTGTGTACAAATTCTGCGCCCGTGGCCTGTCCATCACTTTCGCTGTCGCCCCAAAGGAAAATCTGGCCAATTACCCAAGGAGGGGCGGGAAAAGCATAAGCAGGGGGGGAGGAGAAGGTGTATAAACCCCGGGCTGCCTTCGAGCCTTAGATGGTTGTCTTTAATTAGCAGGCAGCGACAATCGAATCGGATCGCCTTGGATTGCATCAATGCCCCCGATGTGATCTTCGAGTTATTTCATCAATGACATTTAAGGCTTCATTAAAAGTCCTGCAAACGGGCGTGACCTTATTTGGTGACCAAGGAGTGCAGCAGGATGGGGGGGAGGGGTGTGATGGGGGGGTAGGGTACTAAAACTCACAAGGAACCGAAAGGTAGGACGATCTCTAAGGCCGACAATCGCATAAATTTCATTTGATTGGAAGAGAGCCCCAAAGTTGCAACGCTAACGAGCTCAGCGATGGCAGCGTGAGATCCTTAAATATATATATTTTTAAATATTTAATAATTTGTTAATATAATTCAATTCATTTTTAATGTATTTCTGGTATTTTTGGGAAATTTTGGGGTATTTATTGTGAATTTTATGAATGGTTTTGGGGCTTTTCTTTGTGCATTTAAAACCTTATCTCATATCTATGAGTTGTTTCTAAAATGTTTCAATTATAACTCAAGGAAAATGTTATTAAATAACATATTTAAATTTTTATATAATTATTTGCTTAATTATATACTAAATTAGTATATTTACTTAGGTCTTTTGTGGCAACTTTTTGAATACTTAACTTTTTTGAAAAATAATATAAAATATGTAAAAATCGTATATATATAATTCCCACAATAATTTCTGCAAAGATGGCAATCTCTATGCTCCAGTTTCATTTATCTTATCGTTTGGTGCGGCATAAACATGAGATTAAATTGATTACGACTGGTTTTCAGGACAAAAACTGAATCATCGCAGTAAATGAGTAATATTCTCTGATATTTCATCAGACAAAAATAGATAATTCTCCCCCCAGCAAGAATGTTAAATATTTACAATGATAAATAATCTTATTTTATCGTATCAAAGGGCTCTGGTTATCAGAGACATATCTAGCCATTTATTGTGGTATTTATTTGCTTTATCATATATTTTTATCGATTTAGTTGATATTAATATGATTTTTTCTTTATTTAACACTCAGCAGTATCTTAATCAAATAAAATCAATTATAATTGCACTAAAAATATCCCATTTTCTTGCTTAAAAATCCCCGTGACACGTTGCGTGTTCTGTCATCTCTTAAAAGGCAACAAATAAAAAAATAAAATAAAACAACAGAAGCGAATTCAGCTAAGCATCTTCTGTGTTGCCTTCGCCTGACTCCTGGTGGCAGGCACCATTAAAAAATGCAAGTTGCTTGGCCAGTTGGCAGTCGGTTTGTATGGAGAAGGAGAGAGGCTAAGGAGCTCGTTTCGCTTTTACTTAACATTTGAAGCCTTTGCGCCGCTAATTGGCTGAAAATACCAAAAATGGCAATGCATGACGACGATTCCTAGCCGCCAGTCAGCTAACAAAAGGAGCAAAATAACAGGGGGGGAAATCCCCCTTCTTAGGTTCGAGGTAAAGTTATGTCCAGACCTGGGTTTATATACGGAAAACATTGTTAAGACTTGTCGATAGTTGTCGTTGATATTCTGCCGAAAATTTTGAAATATTTTAAACTATCAATAGTTATTTATTTATATTTTTTATGCGAATTTTTTGGGTTAATCACAGTTTAAAAACCTCATAACTAAGTCAAAAAAGCAGTAATTCCAAATCGGAAAGCTGTCCTGCGCTAGTTTTTATTGGGTTAACAAATCTGCATACTCAATTTAAAATAAAAAAAAATTGAAATTTTTTGTACATTTTTGAACATTTTAACGATGTAACCCCTTATAAAATTTTCAAAATTTTGAAAAAATTAAATTTTTGTCAGATATGTCTAGAAAGATTCGCCTGTTGATGCTGATCAAGAATATATATGATTTATAGGGTCGGAAAAGACTCCTTCGCTTAGTTTTAAGCTTCTGCCTAAAATAACAATACCCTGCAAGAGTATAAAAATGTTACAAAAATTATAATATAAGATTAAAGATACTTAGCTTACATGGGAGTTAGGATTAAATACTCAGCCTCCAGCTAGGTTTAGTTTAATTTTCCTTAAAAGTAACTTATTTAAAATCAACATTTTTATTAAAAGATATTGAAATAATATAAATAAATAAACTTGCATTATCAGATTAAGTTTAAACTTAAAAGAACCATACATTATTTCACTATTCACTATTTCAAAACTTAACTTAAAAGGTTCTTAGACAGCTTGTAATCTCTTAAAGCTAAGGGTTATATTATAACCTCTATAGAGTGTCTTATTTACCTAAAAAAAACCCGCATTAATTTCCATTAATAACAAGGATATATATCCTGCAACACATCTCCTTAATGAGCAACAGGCGGTTTCCTTTTTTTATTATTCGCTCTTAATTGACGGTTCCCTCCTGGGCTGCAATTTTCCCATTTTCAGTGGGCGGAAAAACAATGCAATATTATAAATAAATAATATTTATTTGTGCTGCCATCGATTGCGTGGGCCGCATCAGCAGCAGCAGCAGCTGCTGCGTGGGTGCCGCCAGGCTCAAAGCCTCTTTTTCCCAAAAAAAATAAATAAAAAATAAGGCGAAAGGGTAAACTCCAAACTGGCAAATCGCGGGGCGTGCATCTGCAACATGCAACTTCGATCGTTGCAACGATCCTCGATCAGTGATGCCACCAAAAAAATATATAGAGAAAATAATATATATATAAATACATTAATTTTTCATTAGTTCTTTAGTAATATTTCTCAACTTTTACTTAACAAATTTTCAGTTTTTTTTTGTGTTATCTTATCCATGGCTATGACTTTGATATCGTTAGGCCTTGGTTGCCCTTCAACCTGTATTATCTATAGATATAGTCACATTCCTGGTGGTTAGTAAGCTTTATTTGGTAGTATAAAGTTTTTGATATGTTTAGTAGCTCACATAAATACTGAATTGTATTTTTTTTTAACTTTATGAGATAGGAAACAAATATTTTAAAAATATATCCTTATAGTGCATGTGTTTTATACATTTTAAATATTTCTAAACTACATTAAGGCACTTAAATTGTAGAAATTTAATGCCTTATATTTTTATAAAATATTTTATTTATTCCCCGAAAAGGCATGGCTTCTTTACAGCCAATTCTTCAGCACTTTTTCTGGTAGCTTCCTAAGCCTGTCTTTGGCTTTCTTTCTTCTCTGTCTGCTGTGGCTCCTTCTCCTCGTTGTTGTTGCCAATAAAAAAACGCGACAGCAAACAATTTAAATTTGAATTTAAATTAGCTGCTGGCCAGCAACACCAAAAAGGCAAGAGATACCCAGAAAGTGGAGCTGCATCCCAAAGATACATATCCCAGAGAGTCTGATCACGAGAGGCAGCTTCCTTTTTGGCTTTGTTTGAACGAAAATATTATAAGTTAGGCCAGCAGGGTTTCAAAAGGATTACCTATAGCCTATTTTATTTATAAATTATCTGATATATATAAATTTAAATATAGTTTTAATACCACTTATTGAATTATTAATTAATTGTTTGTTTCCCCCCACTTTTTGACTCGTTGCAGGTATGTACTTTGGACAAACTTTAACCCATTTGCTGCTGCCTGCAGCTGTGATTAATTAAGGGGCATTGTGGTCTCTCGATAACAATGCAATATAAATAAACAAAAAAACGCAAGCAAACAAACAAATAAATGGACCCCACTGACAGTTTGCATTTAAATGTCAATCAGCGCCAAAGAAAAAGAGAAAAAGTGACAGGACAGCGACTGCGACTGCGTGCGGGTGGCAATGTTGGTGGTGCTTTTGATGGTTAATGGTGGTGGTTTCATTACTATAGATCTATATATACTTAAAAATATATATACATATATATATATATATATATTTGTATTTGTACCTGAGGCCGCCTAATGCGATTTTGACAAATAAATTCATCAACACTTCCGCTGACAACTGGCAGATGAGGCTGGCAGCCAAACAACTGCAAAAATGCAACTGCAACTGCAACTCCAATTGCAAGATCAGGCAGCCAAAGGCACTGGGAAAAAATATAAATACGATAACTAATAAATCTATAAGGAATTTATACTATTTTTTTGGATTAGAAATAATTTTTTATGACAGAAAAAATTTCGAAAGAGTTACATGTACTTTTGTTCACATTTTTGTAGAGTTTATAGTGAGTTTCCAATCATTTTAATCAGTTTAAATAAATGTGAGCTTGATTTTGTAACATAATTATATAGTATTATATTATATGATATATTTTTAAACTAGAAATATATTTTTAAACGTCTCTAAAAGGTCTGAAAACATACAGAACCTTTTCTAATATTTATAAAAAGTTTCCAAACATATTATTAATTTTCAAAAGACTTGGCTCAAATTACCTGCTCTTTCATATATTTTTAATAATTTTTTCTGAGTGTATTTAACTTGTGGAAAATGTTAACAACAGCAGCAACAGACAAACGCATTTGAATTTCAAATTTGAGCACATTTAACGAGCATTCGCCTGGACAGAACAGCAGTTGTAGTTGCATTTAAGTTGGTTTGTGTATTTTTTGTTGTATTTTTTGGGATCAGGATGAGGTGGTTGCGGTGGCTAAGGTGGCTGTGGTGCAGTGTGGCTCCACAGTAGTGGTTGTTGCTGTTGGCGGCCTGCCATGTCGACGCTCATCAGGCTGACAGCTCTGGCAGAGCGATAAATTCTGGCAAAAGGCACCACAAAGCCACTCAAATTCGCTGTAAGAATTCACAAAGTTAATTGAGCATGCAAAGAGATCAGATTCCACCACGCCTGCGCGCCCTTTACAAACAAAAAAGAAATAACAAAATGACACTGAGGGGAAAAATAATTAAATTAAATGGGAGTAGAAAAAGCTTACAACTTAGGAGGAAGTGTAAATAATTTTGTACAAAGAAAATAGCTTGTTAGATGCATTAAATATTAAACTGGCAGCCAGAAGTCCATTTTAAAGTAACCCCTTTTTCTGCCAGTGCATGTTGGAGGTTCTGTGGGTTCGCCCCCAATTTGCAGAGTCAACAGAAAAATGCACAGAGACGTGCCAGGTCAAAAAAAAAACATAAATGAAAGGGCGTGCAAAACTAACAGAATTTGGAATGTACTCACCACACTTCTGAGAATCTGACTATTGAAGTGTTGGAGTATTGGAATATCGAAGAAGAATATCTGAGTATCTGAGAATCTGAGTATCTGAGTATTGGAGTATTGCAGTAGCCGAGTATCTAAATATCCAAACATCTGAAGATTCGAATATCCAAGCTTTTGAGTAATTGAGTACATAAGTATCTTAGTATCTAAGCTTCCAAGTATCTAAGTATCCAAGTAACTGAGTAACTGGGAATCTAAGTACCCGAGTATCCAAATATCTAAGTACCCGAGTATCTAAGTAACCAAGTATCTGAGTAACAGAGTATCAAAGGCTCAAAGTATCAGAGTATCTGAGAATACAAGTATCTGATTCCACAGTATCTGATAATCTGTTTATTCCAGGTATCTATGTAAGTATGAAGTACCCGATTATCCAAGTATCTAAATATTCAAGTATCTAAGTATCGAAGTATCCAAGTATCCAAGAATCCAAATATCTAAGTATCCAAGTATCAGCCTCCGAGTAACTGAATAACAGAGGATCTAAGTATCTATTAATCCAAGTATCTGATTCCAGAGTATCTGATAATCAATGAATCCCGAGTATCTGAGTATCTAAATATCCAAGTATTTAAGTAACCAAATATCTGAGTAACTGAGTATTTAAGTACCAGAGTATCTAAGCATCTGAGTAAATTATATGCCAAGTATCTGATTCCAGAGTATCTGATAATCTATGTATCCCGAGTATCTGAGTATGAAGAAATATCCAAATAACTAAGTATCCAAGTATCTTAGTATATAAGTATCCATGTATCTAAGTATCCAAGTAACTGAGTAACAGAGAATCTAAGTATCTAAGTAACCAAGTATATGAGTAACAAGTATCCAAGTATCTGATAATCTATGTATTCCAAGTATCTGAGTATGAAGTACCCGAGTATTCAAGTATCTAAGTATTCAATTATCTAAGTATCCAAGAATCTAAGTATCCAAGTAACTTAGTGACAGAGTATCTAAGTATCTGAGAATCCAAGTATCTGATTCCAGAGTATCTGATAATCTATATATCCCGAGTATCTCATAATCTATGTATCCGAGTATCTGAGTTTGAAGTACCCAAGAATCCAAGTATCTAAATATCCAATTATCTAAGTAACAAAGTATCTGAGTGTCTTAGTTTCCAAGTAACTGAGTAACAGAGTATCTAAGTATCTGATAATCCAAGTATCTGATTCCAGAATATCTGATAATCTATGTATCCCGAGTATCTCATAATCTATGTATCCGAGTATCTGAGTTTGAAGTACCCAAGAATCCAAGTATCTAAATATCCAATTATCTAAGTAACAAAGTATCTGAGTGTCTTAGTTTCCAAGTAACTGAGTAACAGAGTATCTAAGTATCTGATAATCCAAGTATCTGATTCCAGAATATCTGATAATCTATGTATCCCGAGTATCTCATAATCTATGTATCCGAGTATCTGAGTTTGAAGTACCCAAGAATCCAAGTATCTAAATATCCAATTATCTAAGTAACAAAGTATCTGAGTGTCTTAGTTTCGAAGTAACTGAGTAACAGAGTATCTAAGTATCTGAGAATCCAAGTATCTGATTCCAGAGTATCTGATAATCTATGTATCCCGAGTAGCTGAGTATCTGAGTCTCCCAGTAACCAACTGTGGGCGTCGCAGATAAGCAAATGCAATGCGACCCATAAAAGTCAGCGAACCTAATGAACTTGCAAATGTTTACGACTGTGTTTGCTAGAATTTCCATTTGATTTTTCCAAGCCGCAAGAATTTGCTTTGATTCTACAACCAAGTTTTTGCCAGCTTATCACTAAAGCCGGCACACTAAAAGTTTTTATAGCCAAAGTTCTGGCCACAGAGGTTAAGCCCATTCATGTTCTATGATCTATACAAAGAAATATATATAGAAAATGTAACAATTTCTACTAATAAAATGAACTTGTGAATAGAATGTATTGTTTAACTAGCGATAAAGATTTCCTCGTACTTAATACAATTAAATCTCTTAGAAAAGATTTTCAAAAAAGTACCATAACTTGTTCATTAGTGTATTCTGCATACCAAATCGAATCGAATCAAAATCGAATCGAAAACGAATACCAAATTGATTGCCTCCTCCGGATGCAATGAATTTCCAACAAACAAACGGCGAGTCCACGAAATAATAAACAACGGCGATCGTCTACAGTAATAAGTAAACTCTCGACCAGTCCAACCATAAAATGAGGCGATACGGATTAGAGTTCAATAGCGATGCGAACATAACAATTATGATTGCCAAGCGTCCGATCTGGGAACATGAATATATACATATATATATAGGAATGTATATATATACGTATTCCCCACTTACAATTTCGATTTTCGATCGGTATGCTACCAAAAAAATCCGCCCCTCTGCTAATAGCTGATAGCTGCTATCGGAAATAAGCTATGCCGCATGGCCCCCAAAAGGCATGACCCACTTCCAAAGTCAGGAGTTGGGGCACAGAAAAGTGGTAGAGGAGAAGGAGGAAACTATACAGGAAACTATATCTATCAGATAGCAGATATTATCTTATGAACATATGTTGCTTTCAATGCTTACAATGGCTTTGAGTTATATATTTTTATATAAAAAAAACTTAGATACTTATAATACCTATATATTTCCTAGTGTCATAACTGTATAATAGTAAAGATACACATTAAGCTGAAGATTATATTTATAAATATTCATAGTTTAATTTCTACCTGTTTTATATTTTATTTTTTTAAGAATGGATCAGTATTCCCTAGCATATTGACAGAGTTACAAAATAAGCCGCAGATTATATAGAAAAATATCTTACTGAGTAAACGAGTATTTGAGTATTTTAGGTAGTTCTCATTTTTGTTTAAACAGCTGCCAAACTTTGCTTATTTGTTTGCCTCTCCCTGTTGGTTTTTTCCTATTTTTTTTGGCATTTCCGATAAGAGAATTTAAAACGTGTGAAATATCAATCATATTTGGCACGATAATGCCGGGTTTATGCGTCTGTAAGAGGGCATATGACACTGAGACATGTAACTAAAGTTACTTAATATTATAAGCCTTAGCAGGCTGAAATTGTCATACAAAAAATTAAACCTAGATTCCATAGAAAAGTCATTCCTGAAACCCAATGAAAAACCTGAAATCCAACTCAATATCCTTAAAATAAAAACAAAACTATATAATGTCGGTTGCATTGGAAGGATCGTTCCTGGAGGAAAGCAGCACCGATGATCAGTTACCGGAAGATACCGAGAGTGTTGATGAGGAAATAGATGTGGAACAGGCCCAGATAACAGAGCCCCTTGATGAGGAAGTATGGATGAGCCTGCATGGCTTCCAGGACGGGGAGGATGACCACCTGTTGGTCATCTTTTCATTTTACTGTTCACTTGCCGAATTCAACCAGTTACCTGGCGGTCTGGAGCTTCGTTTTCCCACGGCAGAGCACCTGGAACGAGGCTGCCTGTTGGCCAAACGTTTTGTGGCCAATAAAATGCCACTCCATTGGCACCTAGGAAGGCTTGAGGTTAGCTCGGAAAATGCCATTGTTGGGACTCTTCGCGGCAAGACGAGTTTTTTTCGCAAATTGCGAAGGGCCTTCGCCAACTATTTTCTGTAGTAATTATTGTTTTACACATTTCACATTCATTGTAATACAAAACTTTGATTCAAATGAAATGCAAATTGCAGGAAATTGTGTTGTTGAAAGTTGTGACATTCTAATTGAAACTCCAATACTTTTTTGGATATTTGTTGTTGAAAGTTTTAAATCACTTCAATACCTATTTTGCAATTGTTGTTGAACCATTTCAAAAAAGGTTGAAAATGTTGCAAATTTAAGAAATACATTGCATACTACATCTTTCATTTGTATACATATAAAGAACATTTTAATAAATTGTTATAAAATGTTGTTGAAACTTCACCAATTTCATTAATACTTTTCTCAGTAGCTCTAAAATCTTCCTCAACTTAAAATCCTTATCAAACCACACATCTTATTAGTTACAAAACCCCCCAAACAAAATCAAGAACAACCTCTCAAAATTGAGTGTTTATAAACCCTTATAATACCAACAATAAAATAGGGATTTTACATCCAAAAAGGTCAGTTTCCCTTGGGTCTAAGTGGTGTCCCTTCGGTGGTATTAAATGGAAATCCCATAAACAATTTCCATTTAGAGACTTTTGATTTGATTTTCTCACACAATATGGAAACATGTAAATTTAAGACCCGCAACATGTTGCTGATCATCAATCGCCTTAAAATATATTTAATTTAACAACCACCCCAAACCCGAAAAATGCTGAAAGGCCGCCAAAAATTCAACTGAAAATTCTCCAAAAAGAGGGGGAAGGGGGGAGGGGCGCTGTAAATAAAATGCTCATATTGCCAGAGTCTTCAATTAAAACTCATTAACATAATGGCCTAAAACAGCCGCCAAATGTGACAAAAATAAAGCAATAACCCGACGAGGGAACTGTGGCGGGGCCCGGCTTCAAAGTGAATTTACTTGTCAGTGTCGTCGCATGTAATTTATGCAAATTTTATGCGCACACCACCAAAAAGCAAAGCAAGCTCAACAAAAAAAAAAAAGAATAATAATAAAATAAAGTGTACTAAAGCCAGCGCAAAAATAACAACAAAAAAAGAGATAGAGACAAGAAAAACATTAAACGCAACGCACGCAGAATTTGTTGGTTGTTTCTCATTGTTTTTATTGCTGTTTATATTTCTGTATTTTTGCTCAGGGTGGGATGGGTGCTTGTGTCGTTTTCATTTTGGTTTATGGTGACATAATTAAAATTTATACGACTTTACAGCCCGCATTTTTTCACTGGAAGGGTGTCGTCTCTTTTGCTCTATCTCTATGCCTCTTTCTCTTTTCTAAATGACAAAGTCACTCGTTGATAGAGTATATATGTTACGTATTGGAGCAATAACCCAGGTTCCATCGATAACTTATCAATTAGAGAATAAAAATTGTGCAACCGATTATAACGTAGCTATTCGCTAAGTGGCTTTACTTATTGATTAATCCCTAGGTAATTATCGTGTGGTAACAAGGTTTTATGTGGTAGTTAGTTCTCAGGTAGACTTAATAGTAGGTTCAATAATAAAACGAATTGAAAGATTAATTCCTCTGAACTATATACTTTTAAGTATCTACGACCGGTAATTACCTATGATCAGTAAGTAGCTCTGATCAGTAAGTATCTATGACCAGTAATTAGCCATGATCACTAAGTATCTACGACCAGTATGTATGTATGTATGATCAGTTACTAACTTTGAACACTTGTAAACAATGACTTGCAACTTTTGTAACACAACACATGTCTGAGACGTGGCCGATAGAAGGCACTTCGTTCCGGGGAGGTTAGAACTAGTTGGGAATTATATGTACAGATGTGGGAGATTTGTTTTGGAACGAATTCAAGAGCATGCTATTTGAATGAAACTATGGAGTTATTCTTCTATATAATTTTACTAGCATGTATGTCGGATCATGGCGAATCGGTGGACCATATATGTATATACATATATATAGCTGCCATAGGAACAATCGGACAATTTATAGAACTATGATCAATAATTAACTATGGCCAGTAATTAGCTATGACCAGAAATTAACTATAAGCAGTAAGTAACTCTGAACACTAAGTATCTATAACCAGTAAGTAACTTTAATCAGTAAGTATCAACGAACATTAAGTAACTCCGAACATTAGGTATCTATGATTAGTAATTAACCATGATTAGTAAGTATCTATGACCAGTATGTATGTATGTATGATCAGTTACTAACTTTGAACACTTGTAAACAATGACTTGCAACTTTTGTAACACAACACATGTCTGAGACGTGGCCGATAGAAGGCACTTCGTTCCGGGGAGGTGAGAACTAGTTGGGAATCATAAGCACAGATCTGCGAGATACGTTTTGGAACAAATTTAAGCTATTTGAATGAAACTATGTAGTTATTCTTTTATATAATTATACAAGTATATGAATTGGAGCATGGCGAATCGGTGCACTATATATATACATGTATATAGCTGCCATAGGAACGATCTGAAATTTTTAAGGAAAAAGTTATAACTTTCCCAGATTCAACAGATTTTCATTAAATTTAATATATAGCCATTACATATTAATCTAGAATTTTGTGTAAAATTTCCTTTCTTGTTTTAAACTTTGATTAAAAAAAATGTTAATATAAAAACTAACTATCGATTAAAAAATGGTATTTCATCTGTAGTCTGAAGCTTAAAACTAAGTGAAGGACTTATTTCCGACCCTATAAATCACATATATTCTTGATCATCATCAACAGGAGAATCGATCTAGCTGGGTCGGGCTAAAATTTAAATTTTTCAAAATTTTAAAATTAAAAAAAAAAAATAAACAAAAATTTATTTTTTTTTAAATTTTAAATTGAGTATGCAGATTTATTAACCTGCTAAAAATTAACATAAGAACGCTTACCGAATTGAAATTAATACTTTTTTGAATGAGTTATGATAGATTTAAAATTGCAAACGTCGGCTTACAGAACATACATAGCTTGCATTTATATTAATTATTTAATATTAATATTTTAGTCAAAGCTTTTAATTTTAATTACCTAGACAATGGAAATAAATAACATTTATAAGTTGAATTCCCTCTGTTCTAGTGCCCACTGTAATCAAAAGAAATTATGTCAAAATGTGAGTCAGTTGAGTTTCCTTATCGGCTCCCCCGTCTCTCTCTCTCTCTTTCTCTCCTTCTCGCTCTCACACTCCCTTTTCTCTGGAGGGGGTGTACGCCCCTACCTTAAGCATTCCAGTGTCCCCTCTCTCACTCTTTGGAAGGAACTCCTCGCCGTGTGTGGCCCTCTCCCTTGCACAATTTATTTCAAATTCAAATTCAAAGCCAGACAAAAACAACACTAAATTATCAAGAAGAAAAAGAAAAGGAATAAAAAGGTGGAAGGCAAGGGGGAGGTGGGGGAAGACCCCAATCCTGCCATCTCGCTTGCACCGGAGTCTGTTTATTTATGCGCACGTTTCTCTTGCGCTCTTCTTGATCCTCTTCACTTCCCATCCCCCCCCCCCCTCAACTTGCATTTCTCTTGATCCTGTTGCTCTACTCTTTTGTAAGCACTGAGAGAAATGTATGAGAAGTTAGGCTTTACATTGAATTTAATAAATAAATATATGAAGAAGAAAATAGATAGCTAAATAAATTAAAAATATATTTCATTTTAAAAAATTTTAAATGATATTTATATTTTTAAAAATTCAGTACCATAATTTTTCTCACTGTTCTTTCTGTCTTCCTCTTCATCTGTTGCTGTTTGTAATTTACCTGCCATCCGAACTGTTTTGTTTACCTATGCCGGCTTTTCCCCGCGTTTTCCCTTTTCCCTCTTATACACCTTGAATTCAGAATTCTCCTGCTTCTCCTTGTTGATTCCTCTTCAGTTGCCTTCCACTTAGCGACCACTATTATTCCTCCCCTGCTTCATCATCAGCTTCTCCTCCTTACGTGTTTTTTGTTTACGCTGCGCGGCTTCGTTCTTTGTCATGAAAGGATAATAAAAAACGAAATTATGTTTAAATATGCCAATGTTCCCTCTATCTTTGCGACCTCCATTTCCATCTTTCTTTATATATCTCTCTATCTCTATCTATATCTCTTCATCTTCTACATCTATCCCGCTCTTTTGGGGGCATAGGCGTGTTAACGCTTTTATTGTCGCCATGTCATTGCCATAAATGTGCCATAAATGTACCACGGACCAACGCCCGTATAAAGAAGGAGATATAGGGACATTGTACAGGCATATATCTCAGTGTAGATACATATGTTGTATATACTAACCATATCTGTTTTCTGTATTGCCATCCTTATTTGGGAACTGTTCATGTTTCGGAGAGTTCCATTAGGAGACTTCCATTTAAAGTGTTCACTTTGGAAGTGTTCATTTTGGGAAGTGTTTCTTTGGGAAGTGATCCTTTGGGAAGAGCTAGTTTAGAAATTTCACTTTTGAATTCATTTTCTAAGAGTCAAACAAATAACTTGCAACTCTGTAAAATCGCATAATTTTTTGTTTTTATTAATATTGAATCAATTCCAAATATAATAATAACGATTGGGCAGATCGATAACCAGAATCACACTCCTTAATCTCTTAAGAATTTATCAAACAGCTAGAAATTAATTGGATTGCTTCCATTAAGAGGCAAGCGATATTTATCGTTCAGTTTATCGAATTAATCAAGCATCCTCCTGCCTTCTTTCTCCTTCCCATTTCCCATTTCCAATTCCCCCCTTTTCCAGTCGACCGCAACTACAATTTGTTTACGAACAATTTATGAGCGGAGCAGCCAAAAGTCAAAAGGGGGTAACAGTCAAACTTCGCTTTATGGAATTTCTAATATATATTATTTTTTATATATGCATATATATTTTATATATCTATATAAATAAATATATGTATATATAAATTTACTTCTATATATCTCCAATCCATTCCATAATTATTTTAAATAAATATACAAAGATTTGTTCAATTAAGGATGTTTTGACTGTAGAGATTAAAGTCAAGCCCGAAGCTGCGCATGCGCGCCTTTTGCCAGAGACAAATTTCCGAATGCTGATCCAACCGCTTGACCTTGCCATCAATTCTCATAATGGAAATGGTTTGGGAAATGTGCGGGGGAAAAATGGAAATGAAACCGCTGCTGGGCTGCTTTTCCCAATAACAACAAAATACTCGTACAAAACGCGATAAGCTGCAAAGCCGCGGGCCAATTTGTGCTACTTGGGTTACGTCCACCAAAAAAAAAACAACAAAAAAAAGAAAATATGGGGAGGGATGCACACAGAGTTGCACTGAAAATAAAAGCTTTAGAAAATGTTAGAATATTTTCATAAGGGCATTTTCTGAATTTATCAAAGCTTAAAAATCCCATAACTCAGCCAAAAATGCATTAATTTCTATTTGGAAAGCTGCTCTGTGTAAGTTTTTAACAGGTTAATAAATCTGCATACTCATTTTAAAATTTCAAAAATTTTGAATTTTTATCAATTTTTGAAAATTTTTACCGATGTAAAAAATATAAAATTTTTAAAATTTTGAAAAAATTTAATTTTTGTCGGACATGGCTAGATTGATTCGCCTGTTGATGCTGATCAAGAATATATATGATTTGTTGGGTCGGAAATGACTCCTTCACTTAGTTTTAAGCTTCTGGATTAATATATAATACCATTATTTTAAACGGTATTAACTATAATTAGTTTTAAGCTTCTGACTAAAATTATAATCCCCTGCAAGGTTATCCAGAGAAGTTATTCATTATATTATATCTATATTATCCCTATTTAATCTACAATTTTGAGACTAATGATAAAGTTAGATGTTTGCCAGAAAATAAAAGAGCTATACTAAGCTATCTTTATAGCTTAGTAAATGAGATGTAATATACCATCAAAATACTTAAAAACTTGTAAATATATTAGATATTATGTATAAAAAATGTTTAAAATTTAAGCACATTTTTTCCAGTGTCCAAAGATGTATAGATCGATGGTTTGTGGGTTTGGTGCTTTTTTGAAGTTTGGGTTTTCAGTTTTTTTTTTTTTTTTTTGGTGGTTTAGTGGCTTAGTTCCGCGGCTATGATGGGTAGGCGGTCGAGCGGGCTACAGTGGCAGCAATTTAACGCTCCAGTGGACGCATACCATATGCATGTAGATCGGCGGAGATATCTACATATATATATATATATTTATACATATATATGCATCTGTGTTTGACCCACAATTAATCAGAGAGCTCGGCCACAGCTGCGCACGAATATTTTTGTTGTATTCATTTTTAGGCAGAGTTATCAGTTAACACACAAGGCCCAGTTATCGGATCGGGGTTATTCGGTTGCATTTCCTGTATCAATTTCCCATTTATATATATTTTTTTTGGCTAGCCAAATTAACGAGCCGTGAGCGATGACCCAATCGAATTTGGAGCGAGGTTGGGCCTCCCAAAAATGCGTAGTTTGCTCAATTTTCCCAGAGTGCTTTAGTTTTTATGGGCAACCGATTAATATTTTTGCCATTTCGAAAATTAATTTGTATATTAAAATTATGTGACTAAATGGGTATAGTAAATATTTGTAATAATTGTTGGTTTTAATGTGTTATAATTAGTTTTTAAATACAAAATATGGTTCTATTATTTTGTATGATCTCATATTGAGTTGTAGAAACTCTGAAAATAAGTTTAAGCTGGGCAAAACTTTTTATGATAGTTTATAAGACCTTAAGACATAGTTATATCAAATTTCAGACCATTAGACTATCTTATCTTTTAGTTTTTAGAGGTCACTATCAGGGTATACCGAATTTTGGCGTCATCTCTTAGGCTCTTCTATCTTATATATACATAAATAGTAGTATATACATATATATATATAATTTTAGTCTCTTCTGGTGTCTTGTTAATGAACACATTATGTGTTTGACCAACGACGGAAGCGCGTGCCTGCCTCCCATTATGGTTTTAGTTAAAGATTTGGCTTCTGGTTTTTTTGGCTTCTTTGCAAATTGAAACATCCGCAGATGTCGGCCTAATGGCAGCCAATACCTTATAGAAAATTATTGGAAAAATATGATTAACAGCCCTAAGGGAGCCCTACCATTTGTGGGTATGACTTCATATTCGGACAGCAGATCTCGCGGCTTTTTCTTTTTTTCTATATATATATATATAGAAATATATTTACTACTAACGCGCGTCACCGCGACACCTTGACATGCCACGCCTACAAAAAAAACTCCCCTGACAATGGATGACTTAACCAAATCCCATCAAATTATGCGCCTTCGGTGACTGCCCGTCTTGAATTTTAAGCCAGAAATGAAAGAAAACCCGAAAACCGACAAATTTATTGAAGTATGTCTCGGTTTGGATGTATATATATATATATTTTTTTTTTTTTGTAATTTCTAAAGTGACAAATCTCTTGGGTTATTATATTATTGAGCTTGGGGTTAGGTTACGAATATAACATATATCGTATAAATAATTATATCCAACAGAGCTGAGTGGGAGCGTTGAAAGGGAGTGTCTTAGGGAATTATTTATTTATGTATTTATGAAATCCGATGCCAAATGTTATAGAATAAAGAATGCAAATTGCAAAGCAAACATAAGTTATTAAATTGAAAGTTTAATATTATTTCTGAGAAGGAAATTGTATATAATTGTCATGGGATATAGGTATTTTCCATGAGAATTTTATTAAGCTGAAAAATATGTAATGGAATTTTAAAGTTTTATATAAGTAACTATAATATAAGTAATATAACTTATGGAATAATGTTCCTTAAGTTATCTTATATATGTACCTTAATTTTATTTTTTAATTGCTACTTATTCTAAAATTGTTTCTTATTTATAGGGAATTTTATATAATTCTATAAGACCTTCAATTCCATTAATTTCATTATGATTTCTTTTTCAAAATTCTTTGCCATGCTCTTAAACATTTCTATATAATTTTTATAATTCCATAAGAGTTCCAAATTTACTAATTAGCCTAAAATTTCTTTCTGGTATTTCTCTCCATGTTATTAACAAATTCTACTCGAATTTTCGATAACCCCTCAATATCTTATAATATTAAATTAGTTCTCCAAAGAAAACATTAGCTTAAACATGGTTTAACAACATTTCCACCTAGTTTTCCATATAATTTCTGTATAGTTCCATAAAACTTGAAATTCCCACTCATTTCGCTTCACTATTTGATGGATGACTTTGACATTGAGCCCCAAAGTCCATGGGTGCGAGTGTCAAATCGTCATCGCGTTGTCGTCTTAATGCGCAAATTGAATTAGGCAATGGTAAATGCCATTGCTTCTGTGTGTGCCCCGTATTATTTCTATTCGTAATTTGATTTTCAGCTTCGCCTGTCAGTTTACACATTGAACAATATGCATACCTACAAATATATAAACCATTAACAATCGCCAATCGCATTCCAATTTGAGGCAACAGCCTCCTTTCCTCCGGGAGACAGCTGCAGGTAAACGACACCGCATGTCGCCTATCGTCGATGCCGATCGGACAGGTAACAAGACTCTGTCAGGTAGGAAGAAAACCACACTAAAAACACAACCTCATCCTGGATCCTCTTCAACCACTCCATCCTGCGATACCTTTATCCTGTTTCACACAGCAGGAAGTGTCCTGGAAAGTATCCTGCAAAGTATCCCGCTTTCTTCGAGCACTAGAAATACGTGCCTAACCTCGATTGGCCTGCGGGCATAATTAGACTCTAGACTCGAGATACATCACCTGGTGGCCGGTGGTGGTATGGCGACAACACACAAAACACCTTTTGGCACACAATCAGCACAATCAGAGCCCTGCCGCTGGGCAAATAATATCTCAATCGCTTTGCAAATATCAGATTCTGCGATAACAATGAGAACACTGAGCGAAATAAGGAGGGAAATCGATATTACAGATGTTAAATCGAAGGAGTTTTACTATTTTAATTAAGATTTCAAGTTAAAATACTAAAATTACTTTAAATATAATGATTTCTTTGGGAATTTTAAACAAAAAAGAACTCTAAACTTTTAAATAATAATAATAATATTGTTTCAAATTTAGTCAGAAATGAGAGCTGGTTATATTTAAAAAAATATAAATATAACTTTAGCTTACTGTAGATTAAGAAAATAATAATTTTGAAGTATAAATATAGTAGAAACTAAAATAAACGTTAAATAAGTTAAGGAAAATTATGCATTTTAGTACTTCATTTTGAATAACAACCTGAGTAATATCCCAAAAGTTTACCATATGATTCAAATTTGCTTAAATAACATAAAAAATAACAAAATGCGTCAGTAGATGAGAATCTTATCTCACTTTTTTGTTGCCTCATTAGATGAGTTTTCCAGCTAAAAGTGCGGCAAGTGCGAATGCGAAATAGGAACGGCATTTCCTCACCGGAAACCGGAATCGCTTCCATCCCCATCCTTAAGTCTACTCCTATATCTCCATGAGATCCATAAATATTTACAGGGTTCACGGGGGTCACGAAAATGAATTGAAATTTCTTGTGGCAGACAAACGATAATAAATAAATATGCAGAGAAGGAAGGAGAGAGAAGGGGGAGATGGGAGTGTTCCGATGATGCTGCACCACTTAAGCATCTTCTTATTTTTTTGGGGGGATTCGAACTGGTATCAAAAAGGGGGTGAAACACTTGGAAACACTTGTGATAATCATGACTAATAAGATACACAAACAGGGCACCCAATATAAGAAAGAATATTCGAAGACAAACACAGCTGGCTGGGGCCACAAGACCAGACAATAATGCAATTTGGGGGGTTACAAAAATAGCTCTCAAGTTAAACCCATTTAGATGGCAATCGAAAAAAAAATATACAAAAAAAAGAAATAGAAAAATGAGCAAGTGGAAATTCGTCAGACGTTGCAATGAAAATGTATTTTTGTTAGAGAAAACTATGGCAGTAAAATATAATCGGAGATTTTAGTTAGAATTTATTTGTATACCCTTAATCAGTAATTAACTATGACCAGTAATCAACTATAAGCAGTAAGTAACTCTGAACATTAAGTATCAATGAACATTAAGTATCTATGATTAGTAATTAACCGTGATCATTAAGTATCTATGACCAGTAAGTAAGTATGTATAATCAGTTACTAACTTTGAACACTTGTAAACAATGACTTGCAACTTTTGTAACACAACACATATCTGGGACGTAGCCGGCAGAAGGCACTTCGTTCCTGGGAGGTTAGAACTAGTTGGGAATCATATGCACAGATGTGGGAGATTTCTTTTGGAACGAATTCAAGAGCTAGCTATTTGAATTAAACTATGGAGTTATTCTTCTAGATAATTTTACTAGTATGTATGTCGGATCATGGCGAATAGGCGGACCATATATATATATACATATATATAGCTGACATAGGAACAATCGGACAACTTATAGAACTATGATCAGTAATTAACTATGACCAAAAATTAACTATAAGCAGTAAGTAACTCTGAACAGTAAGTATCTATAACCAGTAAGTAAATATGATCAGTAAGTATCAATGAACATTAAGTATCTATGATCAGTAAGTAACTCTGAACAGTTAGTATCTATGATTAGTAATTAACCCTGGTCAGTAAGTATCTAAGTACGTAAGTAAGTAAGTTTGTATGTATGATCATTTACTAACTTTGAACACTAATAAACAATGA
Source organism: Drosophila serrata (assembly GCF_035046125.1). Taxonomy (NCBI): domain Eukaryota; kingdom Metazoa; phylum Arthropoda; class Insecta; order Diptera; family Drosophilidae; genus Drosophila; species Drosophila serrata. Next base: position 1,554,005 of record NW_028257174.1, on the reverse strand, counting down.
CTTGCAACTTTTGTAACACAACACATATCTGAGACGTGGCCGGCAGCAGTCACTTCGTTCCGGGGAGGTTAGAACTAGTTGGGAATCATAGCACGCAAGTGAGAGATTTGTTTTGGACCAAATTTAGGAGCAAGCTATTTGAATAAAACTATGAAGTTGGTCTTGTATATAATTTTACTAGTATGTAAGTCGGAGCATGGCGAATCGGTGGACTATATATATCTATAAATATATATATATAGCTGCCATAGGAACAATCGGACGATTTATAGAACTATGATCAGTAATTAACTATGACCAGTAATTAACTATGAGCAGTAATTAACGTTAAAGACTAAGTATCTATGACCAGTAATTAACTAAGATCAGTAAGTATCTATGACCAGTAAGTAAGTATGTATGATCAGTTACTAACTTTGAACACTTGTAAACAATGACTTGCAACTTTTGTAACACAACACATATCTGAGACGTGGCCGGTAGAAGGCACTTCGTTCCGGGGAGGTGTGAACTAGTTGGGAATCATAGCACAGATGTGCGAGATACGCTTCGGAACAAATTGAAGCTATTTGAATGAAACTATGGAGTTATTCTTGTATATAATTATACTAATATATAAATTGAGGCATGACGAATCGGTGGACTATATATATATACATATATATAGCTGCCATAGGAACGATCGGAAAACTTTAAGAAAAAAATATTATAACTTTTCCAGTTTTCAACATATTTTCATCAAATTTAATATATAGCCGATATATATTAATCTAGAAATTTGTGTACAATTTTATAAAAATCGGACTACTATATCATATAGCTGCTATACAAAAAATCTTTAAAAATAGAGAAAAATTCAAAACGGTGAATTTGACTTCTTAATTTTGGTTTTAAAGAAATTTATTTAACAAATAGAAAACCTAATGATTCTGTTTGTTAAATATTGTTAATATTGTTAAAGAATATTTCTGTTCTTAAATTTGATAAACAACAAATCAAACTTTAGTTAAGCCCCCTTACTATTTTTTAAGTATTTCTTTTTCACCCCTTCTCTTTCCATAAATTAATTATTCAGTTTTTTCTCTAAGAGAGATTGAAGAATCCCCCCACCCCTGCCATTCGGCAATCAAACAATCAAATTCTTACAAGAGCCTCTTGAGGCTGCGGGTGCTTGGAATGCACTGTGGGATATCCAAAAGGGGCGGGGGTTGGGATATTTAAGGGGGGTGCTATGGGATGAGGGGATGAGGCCACTTGAAAGGGTTCTTTTTTTTCAAGCAATTGAGGCGACACGCGCGACGCCTTAAAGCGGCAATTAATGTTCAAATTTAATTAAACGCATTCTAAGCCATCGTCGCCAGTGCATTTGCTGCACTGCCCCCATACCACATCCCCCCACAACCCATTCTTAATTCTTGATTCTTTTTTTCCTCCAAGAAGTTCGGCGTCATCGGATTTTAATTGGAGCAGTTTGAGTGCACTGAGAGAAAATAGTTCTGTGAAAATAAGTCATAACTCTGTTAAAAATGCATTCATTTTCAATCGGAAAAGTTTTTAGAAGGTCAACAATTTTGCATATTATAATAAAATGTTAAAAAATTTTAATTTCTCTTGATATTAAACAAATTTTAATGATGTAGCCCCCTACAAAATTTTCCAAAAATGTTTTCCCACCTAGATCGAATCGGGTATTGATCCTGATCAAGAATATATATACCTTATAGAGTCGAAAATGACTCCTACACTGCATTCATGCTAATTACTAAAATCATAATACCCTACAAGGGTAAGAGAACTTAAACAAGAGCAGCAGCTTTCCAAATGCCAAAATTGACTTTCTCAAGAGAGGGACGTACTCTTTAAGCGACTCTCTCGCTCTTAGGATGCACTCTTTACAGCGAAAACAAACAGCGTCAGTAACGGGACTTTGCATGGAATGCAGGACAAGGACAAGAGATAGAAAAAACAGGCGCCCACGAAAAGCAACAGATGACGAAAATAAAAGGAAAAGAAAATAGTGTCGTTTCACTCACTCATTTACTTTCTTATTGCTGCAAAACCAAAACGGCGAATTAGTTTATGAAAACACACAAAACCTTTTAACTTGTATTTGTTAATACACTTCTTCACATTCCTTGCACTTGCACATATAAAAAAACAACAAAATTGACTTGCCATTCGCACAATTTGGCTGCTTACACACACACACACACACACACACACACACATACATGGTTTGGCGCACGAATAAAGAAAAATCGCGGCAGCGGTCCCGCTCTTCTTATTGTTCTCCAAAACGGCGAATTAGTTGATGAAATCACACACACACAAACAAAAAAAGAACAAAAACCTTCTAATTCGTATGTATACATACATTTTTTCACATTTCTTGCACTTGCACATACAAAAAAACAACAAAATTGCCAGCCGAACGCACAATTTGGCGGGTTTTCACACACACACATACATGGTTTGGTGCACTTCTTGCGAAAAATTGCGACAGCGGTCCCGATTTTCTTTTTGGGGCTGATTTAGGCCATGCCCCCACTTTACAAACACTTTCCACTATACTCCACTAGCACCTGCACCACGTGGCACTGTTTTTCCGCCGTAAATTTCCCGCTTTTCACTGTTTTTCACCGATCAACTGCGGAGCGATGTTTTTACGCCTTTTCTTCCGTCCGTTTTGTGATCTGCTCCTGCAATTTAACAGCACCTGTTAGATTTGCATTTTACATTTGGCACGCGTGCATAACAGTTTTACGTGTTTACAGATACATGGGGTAGAAGTCATGCCTGTTGGGGTTTAATTCCCATGTAGAAAGTAAAGTTAATTAACAGATCTGCACTTATCAGTGGAGGTGGGTGTAAGTTAACATAGGAAGTGATTTAACATGGCAATTGGGAGGGGGGGATTCTCGCGATAATCGAAGGCGGTGTGAAGAGAGGATGGGGAAAGAGAGGCTAGGCAAGAGAGACTGGGTAAGGGAGCCTTGGTAAGGGAGGCTAAGCAAGAGACGCTGGACATAAGAGACTGACAACACGATCCAATAAGTATCTGTCTCTAGTTTGTATCTTATTCTTCTAATTGGATGACATGACAATTTCTTCGAAATATCTAAGTTTAAAAATATCATAACTAAGCCAAAAATTAATTATTTTTAATTCGGAAACGTGTGTATGTTAATTTTTAACAGGTAAATAAAACTGCATACTCCATTTAAAATGGTAAAAATTTAAATTTAGGCCGATTTTTTTTTTCAAAAAATGGGAAATTTTTGAAAAAAATTTTTTTCGGCCGGAGATGGCTAGAAAGATTCGTCTGTTGATGCTGATCAATAATATATATGATTTATAGGGTCGGAAAGGATTCCTTTACTTAGTTTTTAGCTTCTGAGTTAAATTATAATACCCTGCAAAATATAATAAATTCTAGAAACAGTGTAATATATTGAATTAACAGATTTCATATATGTATATAATATTAATATGTTTATAAATAAATATTTATATTTAATTTTATACATTTCCTTTGTTCTTCCTTATAAATACAACAAATCTGAATAATTTTTTCTCTCAGTTTTCCCTATTCAATAATTGAGGGTATCAAAATTCCCCACTTGAGCTGGAGAGAAAGGGAGAAGCCTTCTCCTGATGAGTTAAGTTAAGTCTCCCTGCTAATTGATAAGCTAAGTGGCAAGTGCCATAAAAACGAACATCGTTCGCTCCAAAATCAATTTTATTTAATTTTCTTTTTTTTTATTGATGAAAAATCAAATAGCAGCGGCATACCGCCCACTCCCTAAGGGATTGGAATTTATACAGCTCACCGCTTCCAGCTCCAGACTTCCACTTCCAGACTTCCAGCTCCCCAACTTCCAGCTTCAGTTCACCATCTTTCCAGCTCCAGTTTTCCATCACCCTTAAGTCCCAGCTCCAGATCATTAAGACTGTTTTATGGACTCCCGGTGCCATGTCAAAAGATTTACGGCCAGCGGCGTTTGGTGACCAGATTTATGCATGTGGTTCTTGTTTTTTTTTTATTTATTTATTTCTCTTTGGAAGTTGGAGTTTCTCTCACCTTGCGGGGCACCTCACCTGGGTCACCTGCTAAGTGAGCAGTCCAAACAAACCAAAAGGAAAAACGTGAAGAAAAAGCGGGGCCATAAAAACCCCTCGAAAATGAGGAGGGTCAGGTCTTGGGCTTAGGGTTCAGCTTCGGGTCAGGTCAAGACTATGTTGCAATGCCAGCTTGTATCTAGTGTCAACGTTAATGACCACAAGACAAATATATACATGGGTATATACATATATAGAAAATATATAGGAAAACGAGGCTAGTGAGATAGAGAGAGTCGGAGTGATCTAGTTTTCTTGGTTCATCTGTGGCTCAACAGGTTCTTGGAAGGCAGCAATAAAATTTTACAAGATATTTAAGTGGCTTAAATAAATACTTATACAAGTATGAATATATATAACAGCTAGTCTTTTGTTTTAAAATATATATAAAATATAGTAGGTACTGTTATGTTTAAAATTTTTTATATTTATACTAACTTAAATATTACACATTATGCATAGGTTTGATTTCTTTTTGTTCATTTACAGGGTATCATAATTTCAGTCAGAAGCCTAAAACTAAGTGAAGGAGTCATTTCCGACCCCATAAATCATATATATTCTTGATCAGCATCAACAGGCGAATCTTTCTAGCTTTATACGGAAGAAATTTTTTTTTTGAAATTTTTTCAAAATTTTTTAAGGGGTTACATCGTTAAAATTTTCAAAAATTGACAATTTTTTTACATTTTAAACTGAGTATGCAGATTTATTAACCTTATACAAACTAAGAAAAAACCGCTTTCCGAATTCAAATTAAAGCTTTTTTGGCTGTTATGGGTTATGGGTTTTTGAAGTTTAGATTTATCAACAAAAATGTCATATAAAAATATTAATAAATATTTAAGGAATACGAATATTTTAAGCTTAGTTATGATAAATTTCCACTTCTATTCTATAACTGCAAGCGTATGCAAACTTTATCTTTCCTAAGTTAGTTTCCTTTCCAGTTTCCCATATATTTTTTCAATAAATATACCCACTTTTTAACTTAAAATTATATAAAAATAATCTATAGAGTTCCCAGAATCTTCTCTTTCTATTCTTCTCTAGAAAATTACCCCTCTTAACCCTCTAAAATATTTAATAGTGCCCCTTAGGGAACTAAGTGTCGATTGTGAGGCGACAAAAGCGATAACTCTGACCTCGCCCCTAAACACCACTTCCTTCAGCTCACTCATTTTTCTTTATTTATTTTTTATTATTTAATTTTTTGTTTAGTTTATTTGTTGTTATTTTATTTTTATCTATAGATATGTATATATATTTTTTGTTGAAGCCTGAGTGTAGGTGGGACTTGAGCCTGAGCCTGGGTTATTGGTGATTTTGGCCACCAGTTTTGCCTGCTTTTGCGGCGTGGCACTTAAAGATTTCTTTTATTTTTTGATTTTCCTTCGCTTTTCTCGGGTGTGTATGTGTGTGTGTGTTGTGTGTGTAGGTGCCACTTAATGGCTGCCATAAAACCCACTCCTCTCGCCCTCGTGTCTTGCCTGGTTGTTGTACATGCAATTTCCAGTTGTTGGCTGTTATTGTCGCAAAAGCGTCTGTTTGTTGCTGTTGCCGCGGGTTATGGCCGGGCTTACGGCTGCAGGATAATGAACATTCATGTTAAACACGTTAAGCGACCGAACGTGGGTGTTGTTTTTTGTCGTGTCTGTTTTTTCTTTGCTTCTCTTTTTTTATATTTTTTATATTTATTTTTTTGTGCAATTGCCTGGGCCCTACTTTGTTGCCATTTAGCGTGCTTCTTGGCCATGTCTTGCATGCATCTGCAATTAGACTTGGCTTTAAATGTGTATCTAAGCCTCTTTTTTCTGGACATATTTACGTGGACTTGGGTAAAATAAATATATTTATATTTTATATTTCTAATTTTATTTACATTTCTATACAAAAACCTTACAGATATTTCATATTTTTGCATATTTTATAGATATCATTATATATATTTTAAAAGTCGATACAAAAAACTTCAATATTTATCGAGATACGATTTTTTCGATAACCTTAATTTCCCTTTCCTCTCTACATAAATCTTTATCGATATATCCTGCTGAAATTTCGACAGTTAGTTGGACTTTTGCCCGGCTCATTAGCCACATCTTTCGTGCAGACATGAAAACCCATCCCACATTGCACACGTTTATCACCCCAAGTAATTACATTTTGGCAGGGCCAAGCCCCGAAAAAAACAACAAAAACCCGAAAATAAAACCAAAAAAACGGAAGAAAACAAAACCCAAATTTCAAAAGACAAAAAGTGCATTGAACCGACTCGCCAATTGTCGCTGAGTCTGAGTCTCAGTTCGAGTCTGACTCTGGGTTTGAGTTCACCCACAAAAACAAAAACAAAAAATCGATTATCAGCGGAAAGAGCAGAGAGCCGCAATTAGTGTTTGGCCAGAGGGAATCGATATACAAGGCAGATCTTGGTCGGGACTGACCGCAGATAACTCATGTCTGGGTCCATTTTGCGGTTGGGCTTGGCTTACTACGAGGTGTTAAGTTAACATGACTTTAAAGCTGAGAAAAAATAGCAGGGAGATAATAATAGGTGTTAAAATCTAAAAACAAACAAATCGATAACTATCGAAAAATACTTAGATACTTAATAATACAAATACAAAGAGAATTCTGCAAACCAAGTGGTTAATATTATACAAATATATAATTTCTAGAGCAATCTTTTTATATATTTAACTTTCTGTTAATAATGTATTTTACTTAATTTTTTTCAGCATTCTAGTGGGAGCTCCTCTTGATCAAAATCGACAGCCCAACACCTCACATTCGGGCGCCTTGTGGCGATGTCCGATAACTTCAGGATTCGATGACTGCGAACAGGTGATCACCGATGGCAGACGCAGTAAGTGTTGTCCCTATGTTATCGCTAAATTTAAAAATATATAAGTTATGATCTATCTATAAGTATAAACGATATATAGAAAAATATATTAAGTGACTAGGTTTTCAAAAAATGTTAATCTGATATCCCCCAATAAAGCTTTTGGTATCTGTGTACCCCTTTCTTATCCAATTCCAAGCCTGTGTATCCTACATCTAGTCATTGGTGAAGGTTGATAGTTATAGTTTTATATTCCTAGTATTATACCTTAGTTTTATAGGCCTGAATGTCCTCAAACCTCCTGATACCTGATACCCAGCTCCCAAGTGACTAACCGGAGTGCCAGGAATCAAAATCCTACTTATTCAGATCTTAAATTTAGTCATTGAATTGTACATAAACGATTGCCAAAAAGAAAATGATATACTGTACAAAGATCCTGTGACTAAATATACATATATCTAACATTTTAAAACTTACTTCCTGTAGCTGTAAGTTTGGCGTGAATGCTGCTATCGATATTTCAAAATTGTATAAATTGGATGTATGAGAAAAAGTCAAAATTCTAATTGACCTATTGAAAAATAATCTAAAATAATTGATTCGACAAATATCGATTAATCCGTTCCGTCGTTTATATCGATTATTTGTCTATAAGCACACACTATAATTATATTATATTCTCATATTATATCCCATAGTATTGTATAGATACCCAAACAACATATAATTTAAATTATTTATAATTATTTTTGATCTTTCTTTCTCTTCTTTTTTCTTTCTTATGTTTTTGTTTTTCGTTCTCTTCCCCCTATTTCAATTAATCGAAATTCGCATAACTGGGAAATATATATAAAAATTTGTTTCGCTACCGAAAAAACGAAACCTAAACCCGATAACTGAAACTGAAACCTAACCCCAACCAACATCAAAAAAATATATATATTAAAAAAAAAATAAATAAAAAACTGATCAATCCTTTCTCGATATTTACCAATTCGAAATCGATAAATCGAACGAACTTAGCACCGAGCGGAGTATATGAGACTAATAAGAGTAAGTGGTTTTGGGTGCTTTAATTGTTGTCTTGCCCACGGCATCCCACTGACTAAAAAATCAACAGAATCGACTCATCGCAACCGCCTAACACCCATTCAGTATTCGATCTATATACTATATATATACATATACTATTTATAACCAGTATCCATACCTTTTTGGGTTTGCGCTTTTGATTCGTTCACTTACGGTTTGATTTCTCGTTCAATTAATCCCTGGCATTAATCATTGTTTTATTATTCGATTCAATGCACCAGAAACACATCTATCCAAAAATACAAATCTCTAATCAAATTGCTTTATAACAAATATATTGTATATATATCATATATCTTTTGCAAAAACCAAAAATATTTATATTTGCAATCACCGAATGTACAGTCATGCACGCATGCCTAAGGACGCCATCTTGCTTACTTCGTTTCACTCTTTTTACCTCTCTTTTAGTACTATTATTATTATTACTATTATTATAATTATTCTTACGATTTGTATTACTTTTACTTAACCGCCACGCATGCGCGCACTAATTGCAAACCGTATTTATATTTTGAAACTTATCCACTTGATTGATGTAAATATTTATTGTCACTTATTTATATTTAAATGAAAATGATATACCTATATAAATATTTTTAACTTTTTAAATATATTTATTATTTATTTAATATTTTATATCTCAAAATATTTACACTGTTATATATTGTCATATCTATAATTCCATTCACAAGTATCTTTTCCAATTCGATTCGATAAGGGTTAAGTAAACATTATGCAATGGATAATAATAATTGTTGAGGTAATTTCAAGAAGTTTACGATTATTATTATAGAACAATCGTTTCCAACTGTTCCCTAGTTCCCCATTCACATCGATTGCTCCCCAAGGACAAGGGGGACTTGGCTTTATATATTATATGATATTTTCTACATTATAGTTCTATATAGACGTCACGTGTTAACCATTTCCTTTAAAATGCTCGGTTGGATTCTTGGAATTTTGCCCGCAAAACCATTTGTTAAATGCCATAACACCCCTAAAAAAGGGGATTTACATTTTCGGCGGCTCCAATTGGCGACTCATTTAGCGCTAATTATATAGCAGCTGCAAGCCCCTCATTTTATACCCTATAGAAGAGGGTATAAGCAATTTTATGGAATTTTTTACCATTTTTAAGTAAAATTTAAGGCGGTTTTAAAAAAGGTTTTTGAAATGTTATTGTTTAACTTTGAGATATCTTTGTTTTGTATTTTAAAATATTTATAATATGTGATCATCCTTATAGCAAAGATTTTTTTTATATATAATTGTTATCGTTACTTCCTTTATCGTTTTCCTATTTTTATAAAATCTATTAAATTGTTACAATTTTCGTAGAGCGACTCTATCCCTGACAGTTTTACTTCACGAATGGTTTTTATAACTAATTTTTGTTGTTTTTACAATTTTTTAATTTATGTTAGGGTATTGATAGTTTCGGCTTTGTCTCGCTTTTATGTAAATTCAAGTTTGTCCCCCGGTTTTTGCATGCAACTGGGTCGCCTTTTGCATTTCTTGTGACCGGGTTTCTTCAGCAGCTGCTTCTTCTTCTGACTCCAAGTCTCTTCCAATTCTTCGTTTCTTTCTTTTATATTATTTTTTTATTATTGTGTATTTTTTTGTTGGCAATCAGAGCGTGGCAGCTTAAAGAACAAGAAGTTGTGGAGGAGAAGGGCGGTCTAATGCTAAAAACTTTGCCAACGGCGCCGCCCCAGAACGTGACAAATTTCTCAAAACTTACAAAAAAACTGAAGAATAAATTAGGAGAGAAATGAAATATGAATAATATAATATAAAAAAATATTTTAATAAAATAAAAAGCTGAAAAAAAATATTCTATAAGTGGTATTAAATTCTTCAACAGAAAAGTGCTCTATATAGGCTTGATTTTCGCTCAGTGTACGAGCCGAAAGGCAAAAATAAATGTTGGCAGAGGCATAAAAATAACTGCAAACTGTAAAAAATACAGCGCATATGCGAATTCTTGAGTGCAAAATAGCCCGAAAGTTTTCTTTTTCTTGCTTTTTGGCGGCAAAAAGCAGGGCAAAAGCAAAACAGAAAAAAAAAATGGAAAGAGAAAGAGCAAGAGAAAAGTGGGAGGGAGGGGGTGGCTTGTTCGCATTACTGTACATTAGCCATCACCCGCTTTTCACATTATTCCACCTTCAGAATGAAGAATTCTTCTGTCTTAAATGCTTTTGTTTTTCTTTTCTTGTCAATGTCAAAAATGCGTGAAAAGGGGGTTGGGGAGGGAAAACTGCATATGATGGAAAAGGGGGGAGGAGAGTTTACAAAAAAAAGGGGGCGTGACAGTGGGCGGGTGCGACCAGCTGTGCGACTTTCACTGCAACACTGCGAACGCGTCAAAAAACCAGTCAAGAACGGCCCACGCCCCAAAGGCAACCAAAAAAAAAATGGAAGAAAATGAAGAGGAAAAATCAAGAAAACTCAAAAAGGCCATAAAAAAAAATGACACACAGCTAAAAAAATGTCTAACATTTTCAATATTTAAGAAATTATAAATATATTCCCTTTCAATGTAAACCCAAAAAATTATAGAATTGCTTTTGGCAAACTTTCGACTTGAGAATTGTAAGGTTTTAGTATTTGTATCTTAAGGGTTAACGTTCTTTAAGATATTTTTCTTCTGTGCACCTTTTTTTTGTTGCTATCTCTGTTATTCTGGCAAGAGTAATAATCATTTATCATATTTCAACACTTTGATGCTTTAAAATGCATTCTAAATCAATTTTGTTCGGCTCTGTCTCCCTCTCTCTCTCTTTCTCTATATATATCTCTCTATCTCTCTCTGTTGCTCGATCACTCTCTGCTCGTCTTTTGCGGCTGCGCTTTCCATTTTTTGTTTTTCTTGCTCTTTTGCTTCGTTTCATGCTTCGTTTAATCAACAAAATTTCGTTTTTCTCCCCCCCAACAACTCTCTTTATTTTTTTCTTTGTGCAACTTGCCGCCACATGTGCTTTACACACACACACACACACACACACACACACACGTGTTGGATGCTGTTGTTTGAAAATCAGCTGTAAATAATTGAATTGTTTGGAGTTTGTGGAAGTTGCCGCTTCGTCAAGTTAAATTTGCATTTTACCGTTGTTAATTTTTCGATTTCCAGTTTGGTGTTAAACATTAGGGTGGACAGCAATTAGGGTGGTAAGAAACTTGGGTTTCTTAATATGTTCAATAATACATAATAATGGAAAATCTAGGTATCATTTAATTCAAAGTACTGTTTTAACCGCAATTTGTATACAAAAATACAAATAAATAATCAATAATATTATAAATAATAATAAAATATTACACTAATAAAATAAAAGAAAAAATAATTAATATAAATAAAATCAGATAGTACTTGGAATAACCTTCTAGGTTATCCTTTCCCTTCAGCCAAGGTCCACCCTTTTGTACATATGTTTTTATGTAAACTATATATATATGTATGTAAATTTGTGAATGATTATTATTATAATTAATTATTTTTTAATGTTGTTTCTCACATATATTTCGTTGTTAATATTGCATACTTATTCTCAGTTATTTTTTAATATGTAATATAATAAACTACCGTTATTGTTGATGTTATTATAATATAATTATTATTCTTAATATTGTTGTTGTTGCTGACAAACACACACAAACATTTGTAAACAAAACGCACACATAGACACCTCCAAAAACACACATATACATAGAAGAATCACAATTTATTGCATCTTTTAATTAGCAATTTCTAACATTGGTATCTCTCCATCTCTCTCCCTCTCTCTCTCTCTCTCGCTGCACTCTCCTTTTCTTACGCAATCACCACAACTCTCCACAAATCTCTACAACGCGACTCTCCACTCTGCATTACCGTTATGATGATCAGGCTTCGATAGCGAAATCCTGTCACCGCCCTCAGATGATGAGATCAAGGAGGGTCAGTGGATGGGCGTTACAGTGCAATCGAATCCTTTGCAGGCCAATGGATCTGGTGGCAAGGTGAGTATCATTTGATCCTTTAATTTGAATATATATATTTATACATCCTTATATAGTCCTGAATTCGAAGAACTAGTTTCAAAACTGAGGGAATGTGGTAATGTATTAGGGAAATTGTCGTCTGTTAATATAATACTTTAATGCTAATACTTTATATTCTTAAATTTTGATAAGAGATATATAATATTTATTTGATCATTTTTACTTAAATCTACTCCAACTCCAAGAATATATTGTAAAAATATCCATATACCTATTCTCCTTTTTCTTTAAATCTATATTATATTATTTTTATTGATCCCATTGTGAATATATATCCCTGGCTTAAGTTCTCTAATTTCTAATCTCTAATTTTCTTTTTCTTTCTCCAATTCTTATAATTCTCTTAGGTATTAGTTTGTGCCCATCGCTATATGTTTGTTGTACGGGAAAATCGTCATGGTCAGGGTCTTTGCTATCTTCTAACCAACGATTTGCAATTCGAAGAGGTCTACGAACCCTGCAAAGGACGAACTGTTAAAAGGTAAATAATACTATATATAGTATATAATATTGATATTATTATTAATGGTTCTTAAGAGTGATACCAAAGAGGGATCACTAAGAAAGATCTCATAGAGTGCTCCCAAAGAGTGATCCCAAAGAGTGTTCCCAAAGAGTGATCTCAAAAAGTGATCTAATAAAGGGATCTTTAAGAGAAATCTCATACAGTATTCCCAAAGAGTGATCCCAAATAATCATCTCAAAGTATGATCCCAAACATTGATACCTTTCTCGATCTCTAGTTCATTTTATAATTCATTTCTTGAGTGTTATCCTAGGTCTCATGGTCATATCTAACGCAGGTTGAGGTAATCATAACACTCCCTATCCCCCGAAAAATTGACAAGGGTCAGTTTTATATATTTATTTTATTTTCCTGCCAGGGGGAAATGGAAAAAGGGAGAATATAAAAAAAAATAGGGGACAGGGAAAAAGTGTCAAGGTGAATTATCTTCAGCGATGAATAATGCGGGGAGTGCTTTGTTTTTCTTTTTTTTTTCAACCAATTAGCATGCAGCGTGTGTGGTTTGTTATTTATTTTCTTTATTTTGTTATGGGAAGGCGGCAGGGTCACCACCTCAAGTGTGACACCGATGACGTCGTTCCTGTTCCTGCAACACTCATAAAGGTGAAATTTAATTTATTTAAATGAAATGAGGACGATCCGCACCCACACGAGGGTGACCAAAATCAAGGAGCGGTGTGTCCATGGAGGAGGAGGCCTGTCATCATTCTGAATATGCAATTTTTCATCCAAACTGGAAGTTTGTTGCGTGTCCAAACTCGATTCGGGAATAGGTACAAGGGGGGCATGGAGTTGGTTAAGGTTGTGGAGAGGTGAAGCCACCAGGTGGAGGAACAACTGACAACCGTTTGCTGTTGACCCTGGTCATCCATTAATGTCCAAAAGACACACAGACACACTTAGTTCCATTCGGGAATAGGCAAATGGCAGGAAAATTAAGATAGTCCTAAGCCAAAGAGTCCCTAAGTTGACCATGGTCATCTATTAGAGTGTCCCAATCCGGGAATAAGCAGGACCAATGGATGGGGGGTTACGTGATGCAGATAAGGAATGTCCTTGGACTCTTTTCTGGGGTTTGATTTTCTAAGGTAAACTATAAATTGGTTTGATAATTTGTAAGTAGATTTAAGAGATAGTTTTTAGAGAGATTTTAGAAAAACTTTTTTAAAATACTTTTTAAAAAGAGTTAAAAAAGATTTTAGAGAGATTTCAGAAATCTTTAAAGAGATATTTTAGTGAGATTTTCGAAAGATATTTGTGGGATTTCAGGGAACTTATAAATGACGATTTATAATACTATAATATATGGAATAGTACAATATAGTGGAATAATATATGAAATAGTGTAATTTACTGGGTTGTTTTTTTTTCAAAATTTTTATAAGGGAACTTAGCATAGATTTAAGAGAAATTGATATGACGATGAGAAGAGATTAAGATGGGAATTTAAAAGAGATTTAAAAGAGACTTTAAAGAGAATTTAATAGAGATGCAGTAGAGGTTTATTAGAGATTTAATTAAATATAAGGTTTATTAATTTAATTTCCCCATCTCTCCATCACAGACAACACGAGGACTATGGCATGTGCCAGGCGGGCACATCGGGTGCTCTTCTGGATGATGACACCATGGTTCTGGGCTCACCTGGACCCTCCACGTGGCGCGGTTCCATCTGGGTGACCCAGGTGGGTGGCGAATATCTGCAGCGGGATAAGACCACCTACTATAGCAATCATGCGGATGTGGGATCACCGGTGGATAAATACAGTTACCTGGGAATGTCCGTCACAGGTGGACGTTTCTTTGGACACATGTCCTATGCGGCGGGAGCACCCCGTTCCGAGGGTCATGGTCAGGTGGTGATCTTCGACAAGTCCAGTGAGAATCCCATACCGGTGCATATGATCCTCGATGGTGAACAGTTTGGCTCCAGTTTTGGCTATGAACTGGCCACCGCGGATGTGAATGGTGACCATCAGCCGGATCTTATTGTCGCCGCTCCTCTGTACTTTAGCAAATCCGAGGGTGGAGCAGTGTATGTGTATCAGAATCAAAAGGATTCACTGCCTCTGAAATATACCCAGAAGCTGACAGGAACACTGGAGAGTAGATTTGGTCTGGCTTTGGCCAATATTGGGGATTTGAATAAGGATCATTGCGATGATCTGGCCGTGGGTGCACCCTACGAGGACAGAGGCGTTGTGTACATCTATCTGGGTTCTCGTCAAGGACTCAACACCAAGCCGGCGCAGAAGATCAAGGCCGAGGATTTGGGTGGCATTATGCCACAGGGACAGCCACCGATACGCACCTTTGGCATCTCCATTTCAGGCAATACGGATCTTGATGATAACTCATATCCGGATGTGGTCATTGGTGCCTTTAACTCTTCGGCAGCTATTATACTCCTGGCACGTCCCATCATCAGCATCCAGACGAGTGTCAGGCAGGAGGAGCTCCTGAATATGGATCCCAATCAGCCGGGCTGCAAGGCGGATGCCTCCAGCAATCTCACCTGCTTCTCCTTCGAGGCCTGCTGCAGCATTGATCCTTACGATGAGAAGAGCAAGGAGCTCCGTCTGGCCTACAGTGTGGAAGCGGAGACCTTTGATCATGCCAAGAAATTCTCCAGAGTATTCTTTGATCGTGAGAACAAGCGGAGTAATGTCCTTGGACGTGTGGTTACAGTGAGAACGGATGGCAAGGTGGCCTGCCAAAGGGTCACGGGTTATATCAAAGCCAATACCAGGGATATACAGACACCAGTGCGTTTCCGCTTGAAATACTCGCTGGTGGAGCCACCTCTGGCGGAGACCGCTTTGGTACATCTCAATCCCATTCTGGATCAGACGCAGGCTCACATAGATTTCGAGGGAACCTTCCAAAAGGATTGTGGTGATGATGATCTCTGTGAGAGTAATTTGATTATACGTGCAGAGCCAAATATCACACGTTCTGGCAGGGATTACACTTTGATTCTGGATGAAACGGAACTGGAGGTACGCATTAATGTCAGCAATCTGGCGGATTCGGCCTATGAGGCACAATTGTTTATCCAACATCAGGCGGGAGTCTCCTATGTGGCCACTAAGAAGCCGGTAAGTGGGATCACCTTCTATTTCATTTCTTGATTAATTTATATAAATCCTTTGTGTAAATCCTTTCCAGACCAATGCCACCTGCAATAGCTTCAACACCACTTTGGTGGCCTGCAGTCTGGGTAATCCGATGCTACGCGGTGCCACCACCTTTGTGACCATACGCTTCCAGCCCAAGGGTTTGGAACCGGGTGAGAAATCCATGTTGTTCCATATCTTTGCCAATACCACCTCTAAATTGGTGGGCCCTGAGCCACCAGAGAGGGATCTCCTGGTGAAGGTGGTGCGTCAGGCTAAGCTCAATTTCCGTGGTTGGCCCAAGCCAGAGCAGAGTTTCTATAGTGCAGCCACCATGAAGAAGGGTAACCAAGGTGCAACTTCCGGTTCTGCCAGTTCCGATTCAGATGGATCCTCTTCATCCTCTGCAACTTCTCCCATGGAAATGGATGATGTGGGCTCTCAGGTTAGCCATAGCTTTACCGTATTCAATGATGGTCCCTCCACGGCACCCAAGGTACACATGGTTATCCATTGGCCTTTGGCCTTGTATAGTGATCCCCAGAGCAATCGCCTGGATCAATATCTTTTGTATTTGGAACAAATACCCACCGTGGAGGTGGGTGTGGGTGAGTGTCGTGTGCCACCGCAATATGTCAATCCTTTGGGACTCACAACGGGTTCAAGGGAGGCTCAGGGTTATCTCAGTGCCCCAGCACAGATGCGTATGTATCCATCGGCAGTGGGTGGCAGGCGGTTGAATAAGAGTATGCAGCATACACAAAGGAGTTATTACTCCCATGAGGATCAGGAGGATCAAGAGGATACGAGATCACAGAATCAGAATAGGATAAAACGTAGCTTCCTGGAGCGTGTGACCCGCTTGGAGAGGCTCACCTATGACCCAGAGGGAAGTGGTTCCAATGCCGCTGGCAATGCCAATGGCAATGGCAAGAAACAGGATATTGTAGAATTGGATTGCAACAAGGGCACCACGCGTTGCATACAAATTGATTGTGAAATATGGAATATGCCCGCCCGATCCGAGGCCCAAGTGGTGGTCACTGCACGCCTGTGGAACTCCACGCTGGTCAATGAATATCCTCGGGTGGATCGTGTCCGGATTATATCCTCGGCCACAGCGCGAATACCCGAGGATTATGGTGTAGAGGTCATGGAGCTCAATGATTGTGAGGTAAGATCATTAGATTCCTGCTTATAGATATGATTATAATATATAATATACCCCCCCAACAGGTGGAGACCCGTGCCTATCCCGAGTTGAGGAATCAACAGCGTGATACCTCTATACCCTGGCTTATCATTATCCTGGGCATCGTTGGTGGCCTGCTCCTGTTGGCCCTCTTCACGTATTGCCTCTGGAAATGTGGCTTCTTCAAGAGAATTCGTCCCACGGATCCCACGCTTAGCGGCAATTTGGAGAAAATGAATGAGGAGAAACCCTTCCTGGCGCCCAATAAAAACACGCATCATGTTTTCTAACAAGAGGGCACCGTTGGCTGGGATTTGGTGCGACGAAGGCGGAAACGGCATTGCCGCCTAACTGCTGCACTGCATCATTTACCGCCTACACGTCAGGGTTGGCGCAAAGCTCCGAACAACCAGAAGAACCATTATAACAATAATAATTATAATCATAATAGTAACAACAATAATGACAGCGATGTGGATGTGGATGTGGAGTCACTAACGCCACCACCGCCACCGCTGAGCATCCTAAGCTGGGGCAATGATGGCTACTACCAGGCCAGCGCCGCCTGGTGGGGTCACATGTAAGTGGGGGAAGAGGGGGGAAGGAAGGAGAGGAGAGGAGAGGAGAGGAGAGAAGAGGAGGAGGGGTTAGGATCATGTGGGTTGTGGTTCAATGTGCCATTTCGTTTACTTAATGCAACAGACTAAGTTTAGTTCTGAGCAGAAGCGAGATCAGGAGTAACTCCTTGTAAACAAAACGAAAACCTTTAAAAAAATTTCAAAACTTTAATTTTTTCAAAAGATATTATACGATAGTTTTGAAATCCTTCTAAAAGTAACTTATTTTACCTTAAAAATATGTTCAAAATATCTCTATTTCATAAGAGACCTTCCGGGCTTTTTGAAATCCCTTCAATAAATCCACACTAATACATAAAAAAATAAATTCTAAAATTAAATTCAAAAACCAGGAGAGCCACAAAAATTCCTATGGTTTTGAAATCACTTAAAATGTCACCAAAGAGTGTGCCACAAAATGTTATACCTTATTTTATTTGAAAAAAACAAAAATCCTCCTGGAGCACTTAAATATCTCATGGCCCATCTTTTGGTGACTTTATAAATTGATTTTTTTTTTTAATATTCCATGATATTTCGCTAATGTTCTGTTCTAAAACTTAGTCTAACGATTTAGCTAAGCCCCCAAAACGTTGAAAAAATTCTTTGTAAAAATGTTCATTGTCATATATATAAGTTATAAGTTATAATATCGATGCTAAGCTAGGCTAAGGAGAACGAAAAAACAGAGAAAGAAACACCGAAAATTCCGAATATAGCATACACAAGAAAAATCTATATAAACACTGCCAATCGACTAGAAGAAATATCGATTCGAAATCGAAAAAGATTCATAAACACATCTTGAAAAACAATTATAAAAAAAGAACGAAAGTATTAGCACAAACTTAAAGCCTAACTAAGGACTAAACTATGTTTAAATGGCCCAAAAAAAAAAATTAAATCCACAAGCAACAGAATAATCGTTATTTCGTTTATCTTTCTATTTGTTTTTATACTATTTTTTTTTTAAATTATATTAAGAAGAGAACATTTTTAAATATGCGAAGATAATTGCACGTTTTTGTATGTATGTATGATGTCTGTGTGTGGGAGGTAGACGTTTTGTAGTTAAATTAGTTTGTAAATAATATTACGATATGCTTTAGTAACTAGCTGTAAATAGTAATTATTCTTGTCTTTATCTATTTAATATACCATGCCTTTTTTTTAAACAATCTTTATTTGTTGAATTTGAATTTAATGTTGAACTGTGGTAAGTAGAAGATTCTATACCCTTTTTAGGCTTCTAGGAAGACATGAATATTTAAATATTTAAAATCTATATATTTATATGCTAATTTTTTGGCAAATCAAGATTTAAAAAATAGTCATAATTTATTCAAAAAAGGTTTAATTTCAAATCGGAAAGCTTTCCTGTGTTAGTTTTTTGTTGGGTAACAAATCTGCATGCTCAATAAAAATTGTTTAAAAATGTCATTTTTTTTACAATTTTAACAATGTAACCCCTTATAAAATTTGGAAAAAAAATTCAAAAATTTATTTTTCTCCAGACATGGCTAGATCGATTCGCCTTTTAATGCTGATCGAGAATATATATGGTTTATAGGGTCGAAAATGATTCCTTCACTTAGTTTTAAGCTTCTGACTAAAATTAGAATACAATTTTCTAATCGATAATAACTATATTTTTTATGACAATTTAAAAAAAATACTAGTTTTAAAAAACGCATAACTAAGCCAAAAATGCATTAATTTTAATTCGGATAGCGTTCATATGCTAGTTTTTAGCAGATTAATAAAACTGCATACACTATTTAAAATGTGAATTTTTGGCCGATTTTTTAGCCCCTTTTTTCAAAAAAATGAGAAATTGTTGAACAAAATATAGAAAGAGATTTGCCTGTTGATGCTGATCAAAAATATATATAGTTTATGGGGTTGGAAATGACTCCTTCACTTAGTTTCAAGCTTCTGAATAAAAATTAAACACAGAATTTTTGAATTTTGAGTTTGAATCGAAACGGTTCAAACATGTTTGAGGTGTTGCAGCTGTGAGAGCTCTGGGCTCTGCAACCGAAAAGGTGGCTGCTCTGAGACTCGACACGACTGTCTATCGTAATTGCTATCGAAACGCAAAAGCAGAGTGGCCTCACGCCGATAGTTTTTCAAGGTCTGGCGCCAACGTAAACAAATAAATTAAAATTAGTATAAATAATAAGACACTCTCTTAATATTTTAATACTCTGCCAAAATGATGAGAAGGCTTAGGTTTTATTACAAATTGGTTTTGTATATATTTCTTTCAAGTGTCGAGCGTTAAGACGTTTCCATACTTAGGATTTTAAGTC
The DNA here is from genome assembly GCF_035046125.1 of Drosophila serrata. NCBI lineage: Eukaryota > Metazoa > Arthropoda > Insecta > Diptera > Drosophilidae > Drosophila > Drosophila serrata. The sequence goes on along the minus strand of NW_028257174.1, from coordinate 1,534,136 downwards.
GGCCGACAATTTCCATGCGCCGTGTGTGTGTGTGTTTGTTTGTTTTTTTTTTTTTTTATTTATTTAAATGTATGTAGTAGCTACAGCTATTTAGTGGAATCTATACAGCATCGGTTTTTGTCTTGTATATTCTACCCTTTCCCGGACTCTAATTTAACTGGAAATTGAACTGTCAAATCGATGCATGCCGATTCATGTTCAAGTTGCTTGTGAAAACCGATTATTTGACATCTTTCGAGTTGTAGAATCGCGACGAGAATCGCTGTCCGTCCGTTCGTTTGTTACATTAGTTCGTTCGTCCGCTCTACGGGCTGGTTTGTATGGGAAAAGAAGGGTGTAGGAGGATTCCGTGGATTATGAGTGTGTGATAGAGAGTGGGGGCAAAAAAAAATAGAAGTGTAGAAGATGGAGAGGCACGATGTGGTACCTAGTAGAGGCTCTCGGCGTTGGAGGAGCGCGGCTTCTTCAGCTTCTCCAGGTTCTTCATCACTGTGTCGTGGAGCGATGAGTAACGATTGCGCACCTCGCAGACTACGAGCCACAGGCTGAGGTACTCCTTCTCGTCCAGCTCGACGACGGCACGGCGATAATCATCAATGTGCGGATATTTGGCCACCTTGGACACGACCTTGGCGCGCGATAGGAAGTAGCGCGAGATTTGATCAAAGAAGGCGGCTGCCTCCGACTCCACAGTTTGGATTTCGGCCAGGGTATCCTCCTGAATGGATACACCAAAGTTGTTGCCATCCTCGATCTTGGGAATCATGAACGAGATCCACATCTTCAGCAAGTTGGCTGCAAAAAAAACAACACACATGTAGGAATCGGAAAGGTTTATAAAGATGCCACCAAATACTTACAATCCTCCACCAGTTTACGGATGATGGGCTTGACCACCTTGATCATATCGCACAGCGGCTTGTTGCACGGCACCGTGCCCGATGGCAGCGCCAGAACCGGCACTCCGCTAATCAGAACATCGTTGCGAGCACGCTTTGTTGGCGGATGATCACCATCCTCGGTGGCGGTCTCCTGCTTCACCAGCACTGGCGGCAGGGCCGGGATGTTCAGGTCCTGATGCACCTCATCGAAGTTGCGCTCATTGAACATTGGCGTGGCCAGCAGTTCGTTCAGCGAAACGATCTTCTCCGGAAAGCGCTTGGTAATAAGCAGCTCCGCCTTTTGGATCAAGGTATTCTTGTATTCCTGCACCTTAATAACCGTGTCGTTGGGCATCTTGTCTTTTTCTTCTTTTATATCTTTCACGGTCACACGTTCAATTAATCTTTAGGCGGCTTTGACGGCGGCGGCTTCTTTCTATTTCCGCTGAAGTCTCGCTACGGTTTCGATCCCACTCCCTGGACGTTGTATGGGCCTGCTCTCCCTTCTCTGGTTCCTACCTCTGCAATGAGACGGCGGTCAAGTGGCGTCGGTGACGATAGATTGCGAAATTGGTGCCAACAAAAAAAAACACTTACCGAATTTTGTACAGATGCCTGATATTATGCGGCAGCGTGGTCGGTAATGTGGCGTAGTGCTTGCTCCTGAAATGTGCTAAAAAACATCGCACACTAAAATATACCAGAAATCAGGAAATGGTCGCACACTGAAATATACCAGAAAACTGCAAATAGTCGCAATAGGTGAAGTTTCTACCAGCGGGATTACAAATTATTGTAATTTGCTCAAAGAAACGTTAGTTATCAGACCTGCTTCGGTATTAACATTCGTTTTCCAGATTGTTCTGGCAGATCTCGTGGGTTTCTCTGTGCTTCCCGCCACCAGCTCAAAATAAGTGTTGTAAAGCGCATGAAAACCATATAGAAAATTTACAACATTTGGTAAATATAGGCTTCATTTCGAATTTTAAACAAATTTATTACAAATTCCTTAATTAATTTTGATGCCACCATGCTTGTATTACTTTATTTTTCAATTACTAGCATTCTAGTATGCCTACTGCTGCGCATTGGTATATTTCCAACAGGTCATACCATTTAGCTCGTTTGGTATATTTGATGTATTTCCGATTAAAAGTGGCACGTTCACGTTGGTATTTTCGTTCGGCCAGTTTTGCTGCCACACTGCATCTCGCACACAGTCGGATTTTTCGTGTTTTAACAAGCAAAAAATACGAATTTTGACGAAACCGTGTTTATCTTTGGCACGCAGGCGGCTCTAGCGCCGGCGTTACGATTTGAAATACGTAGTGCATGTGGAATTACTGAAGTGGCAAAAAGCGCAACGCCAACAACTTCGTGCACAGACACGCCGAGACACCAGTGTGAAAAGAGAAGAGTGAAGACAACGCGGTGCCGTTCGTTGTTGGCATGTTACGTGTTTTTTCGGCATTTCTAGCTTCCTTTTCGATTCCTTTCTCCTTTATTTTGTTGTTGCCGCCTTAATTGTTATTACTGCCGCCGCTGTGATTGCAACGCAACAAATACAAAAACCACAGGCTGAACGCAGGACGATACCGCGTGCACGGAGGCGAGGCAACAACACACACACGCGGACAAAACTCACAACCACAATCGCATTTGCTGGTCGCCCTCCGCGACTCCGCCACACCGCGCGCCCATCATTGTCGCGTTGAAATTTATTGCGGAGTATTTTTCGCTGCATTTGCTGACTGGCTGGCCGCCCATTTGGTTTGCTTCCTTTCGCACACACACACACACACACGCCGCCACCACCGTTCATCATCGGCTCCACGGTCCCAGAAGAGAGCGAATAAGACCGAAGAGCTGGAGAAGCACTGGAAACGGTAAAAAAGAAGCCAAGACGAACAGTTGGAGTTAAAAAACAAACAGAAGAACGGACACAAAAAAAAAAAACTTTCGGTGAAAAAGAGTGGGAAAACGCGTGTGCTTAGTGCTGTTGCACATTATTATTATTTTTTTTTTTGCGTGCTTGACAACAACATTAATAGTGGCTGCGGACATCAACGGCAAAGACGACGACGACGACAACAAAAACAGTTAACTGAAACAAATTGAAGAAGCATCACAATGGTAAGTTTTTGTTGGAAGCGCAGGCCGCTGTTTAGTTTTGTTTGTTTTCTGATTTTGTTATTGCCACTGCATGACTTAATATAATTTCTTTGTTGCTCAAAAATTTTTGCCATTTTCCACACACACATGCTGACACGCACGCACTTGAAACACACATATGCATAAACAAAAACAAAGCGCCTGCAGAAGCGGAAGAAGTAGAAGAAGAAGATGAGGAGCAGAAAGCAACGGCATCGACAGCAGCAGCAGCACCAGTCAGCGCCACTCATTCAAGAATTATTTTTATTTTTTTTCTTGCTTCTTTCTTTTCTCTTCTATCCCCACTCCCCCCTATATTTTACTTGGAGTTTAATATTTCCATTGCAATTCGCATTTTCGCGTGGCCTGGAACTCTGGAACCATGTGTTTTTTCAGCTCTCTTCTTCCTCTGCCGCTGCTGCTGTCTCTGTCTCGCGCGCACACATTGAGATTTAATATATTTTTTTTTGTTCTCCGCACACGAGTTGGGCGAAAAAGTTGCGCTAGGTTAGGGTTAAGGCCATGCGACTCAGTTTTTTTTGAGGGGCAACATGTGTGTTAAGGTGCGTTGGGTGCCGTCGTGCATATTTTATTCAGAAATTATAGTTATATATATATTTTTGTTTTTAACTTTTAATAAAAATATGGCTAAAAATTAACAACAACAAAAGGATTATGTTAGATTTATTATTGTGGCACTTAACAAAAATAAATTATAATATTTAGGGGATTCACATGATCCGCTCGCTGACAAATACAAATTATAATATTTAGGGGATTCACATGATTCGATGGGCTTTGGAAATTAATTCTTGGAAATCATTGTTTTATGTAGCCTTGGTTTTAGTCAGAGGCTTGCAACGCAGTGAAGGAGTCATTTCCGACCCTATAAAGCATATATATTCTTGATCAGCATCAGCAGGAGAATCGATCTAGCCATGGTTGGTGGACAAATAAATTTTTGAAATTTTTTCAATATTTTATAAGGGGTGTTAAAATGATCAAAAATCTAAAAAAAAAATTTAATTTTTGCCATTTTAAATGAAGTATGCAGTTTTATTAATTTAATAAAAACTAGCAGTGAAAAGCTTTCCGAATTGAAATCAATGCATTTTTGGCTTAGTTATGAAATTTTTAAAACTATGATTTTTTTTAATTGTCATATAAAAATATAGTTAATATCGATCAAAAAATGGTATTATAATTTCAGTCAGAAGCTTCAAAATGGGTGAAGGAGTCATTTCCGACCCTATAAAGCATATATATTCTTGATCAGCATGAACAGGAGAATCGATCTAGCCATGGTTGGTGAAAATATAAATTTTCGAAATTTTTTCAATATTTTATAAGGGGTTACGTCGTTAAAATTGTCAAAAATTCATAAAAATTTTCGAATTTGTAAAATTTGGTATTTAGTATGCAGATTTATTAATTTAATAAAAACTATCAAAGGACAGCTTTCCGATTTAAATTTTATGCATTTTTGGATAAGTTTTGAGTTTTTTAAACTTTAATTTGTTGACAAAATTTAGATAAAAAAATATAGATAATATTTTAAGCTTTGTTGTGATCGAAGATTTGTAAGAGATTTCAAAGAGTATTTATTTACAAATTAAAACTAGGCAACTTTATCGGCTTTTTTTTCTAAAAATATTAAAGAATTACCTTATAATTCAACTAACATAATTTTATAAATTAAGCTCTATTTATTTTATTTTTTGTATTTCTTTTTATATCGAAACCCTTAAATATTGTGAATTGATTTCTTTTGTCACTTGTTGCTTAGTGGTGACCGCCACCTCGGAGAGATGTGCCCCCTTTTTAAGCTGGGTCAGGAACCCCAACAAAAAATCTCTTATTTTTTTCTGATTTCTTTTCCCTTGTAGAGAATTCTTGCCTTGGGGGTCTTCACTGTACCTTGTACCTGCTGCAGCTGCAATTGCAACTGCAGTAACTGCACCTGCTGCTGCTGCTGCTGCTGCACTTGATTGCCCCTCCCACAAGCTGCGCTGCTTACCTAAAGCCGTTGCAGTTTTGGGCCTCTGATTGGATGGGTGGGGGTGGGTGGAGGGTGTAAGGACATCAATCCTTCCCTCCTTGTTTTCGGAGCTTGGCTATTTATCGTTGATTCCGCTTTGGTCGCTGCATTCGGAGTTTGGCTGGCGCCTGCGCTCTCTGGTTTGTGTCTTTGGTCAGGTCAGCTCCAAATCGCCTTCTCCTGCTAGCTTCCCCACTCTCTCTCTCTCTCCCTCCCTCTTTCTCTGTCCCTCTATGTCCTGTGTATTTCTATCCCTTTCGTTGTCATAGACAAAGCCTCACATGTCCCTTTCTGTCACATTTTGTTACAGTTTTACAGGTTTTTTTCCCTCATTTTATTTGTTTGCTTTTCAGCTTTTCCTTTGTTTCTTTTTTTGGAGAGCCTTTATCCTCAGTTTTTGTTTTTATTTTTATATTCGCCAACCCTTTGTCGAAGTTCCTGTTTTTTTCTCCTAATTTTTATATGAGTGTGTTGCTTCTTTTTTTTTTTTGAAGGCAACAACATGTTGATGTTGCTCTTGCTCCCTGTGTGTGTGTGTGTGTATGTTGTGTGTGTTTGGGTGGGTGGCAAAACATATGTTTTCGGACAAGAGACTTTCAGCATTTCCTTTATTGCAAGGTCATTCGTTTTGATTTTATTTTGTGTGTCAACACAAAAATGTTGCAAATCTATAAATAGACAGGGGTGGAAGGAGAATAAAGGAGAAAGGGGGTGTTTTGGGAGAAAACTGCACAGCCTGTAGATTTGTGTGTGCTTTATTCTTTAATAAAGATTACGAAGCTTAAGTTACGGAAACTCAGATACCTTTATTTTGAGAAGGAAACTTGAATAAAAGGCTGAGGAGTAAAAAGCAAAGAGCGGGTCAGTTTTCAATGGGAGTTTCGATATTTACAATTTTATTATATCATAATTTACAATACTATACCTTTGCAGGGTATACTAATCTTGGTCAGAAGCTTAAAACTAAGTTAAGGAATTATTTCCGACCCTATAAACCATATATATTCTTGATCAGCATCAAAAGGCGAATCGATCTAGACATGTTCGACAAAAATTTAATTTTTTTCAAAATTTTGAAAATATTATAAGGGGTTACATCATTAAAATTGTAAAAAATTGATAAAAAATTTGAATTTTTGGAAATGTTTATTGAGTATGCAGATTTGTAAACCTAATAAAAACTAACATAGAACTGCATTCCGAATTAAAATTTATGCTTTTTTGACTTAGTTATGAGCTTTTAAAAATTGGATTTGTCGAAGAATTCGTCATATAAATATATCAATAAATATCCATTAAAATAATGCGAAAATTTTACAATCAATCAACTAATTTAATTAAAAACTTCGAGGGTATATAAACTTCGGCTTTCTTTCTTGTTTTGATATAATATTAAGTGATATATTTTAGTGGATATATCAGTCGGACTTTTCCCTTCGATACATGTAAATTCCTAACTATAATATTCGACAAAAGTTAAGCAAGATTTTTTAGGCAACACGATGCTTATTAATAAGTCTTATTTTTAGCTTCTTTAATAAAATATAATTTACAATAAATTCGAGAAAATAATCTTGGGTATCCTGATATACTATTGTGATTATCAGCATGTTTCCCCCATCAAGTGGGTTCACTGTACCATGCAACATGCACTTGGCTCGCCGCCTGGTTGTGTTTGCTCTGGATTTGGGAGCACCTCCCCAATCCCCATCGCCAGAGTGTGTAGTATACAGAGGTATAAGGTGTATATATGTGGACGCATATAGCCATCGAATGACGAGAGCCAACCAGACCCGGCGCCAGGTCCCTCGTCCCAAAACGGAGGACCACCCCCAAGGACATTCCCCCAGCCGCAGCAGCAGTCTGTCTTGCTCTAATTGCTGTGCATGCGCTACAGATTGCTGCTCCTCCAACAACACAGGACACCCAATCCATCCTCCTTCTCCTTCTCTATCTCCTTCTCTGGTAACCCTTTTGTTTAAACAGGATGAGGAGAAGGAAGAACCATAGGGGGTTGGAGTGAGAGTAGGATGGAGGCGGGCACACATGCATATTCCGTTCTCATAAAAGGAGCAAACTTGGTATCTCTGCATGCCAAACATGTTGTTGTTGTTGCTTCGCTGAGCCAAGTGGGTGGCACCGAGGGGTGGTGTATAAAATCCTGAGCGGTTGGGGGAGAGGGGATGTGCAAAACAACATTCCAACCCCTTTTGTTGTCGGTTTAAAGTGGAGCACAGTGTGTCCTGGACGGACATACACAAGGGTACAGTGGCCGCTGATATATGCAAGTTTTCAATTGATTTAGGTTTTTAAATCCAAATTAATTAATTAAGAAATTAAAGAAAATGTGGCTATCAAGAAGCATTTACCAAATGCTAGAAAATTAAAATTAGTAAAACTGTTAGTAGAACAGGGAGGTTATAGAAAACGCTTTGAATAAAACAAAAAGAGTTAGTTTTTTAAGTATATTTAAATTTTTAATATAGTAAAGGTTCGAACCTTAATTGTAAAGCAGATAGAGGACCTCTATTGTTCTACTAGCTTTAATTATATGCTTGTACTTTGCAGGCAAGACATTAAAGTCGAGCGAGCATCCGAAAGTATTAAGCAAAATATTAAAGAAAAAGTTTTTTAATATGTTAAAAATGTATCTAGGAATATGTAAATTTAAATTAACAATTAGAAACTGAAGCTAACCACTGTTCCCAGTTGCTATTGTGCCAAAGGGGGTGGCAAGGAGTTGTCCTCTCGCGTTTGTTTATCGTCCTGTTCCCAGTTGCCAGTTCTGCGTTTCTTGCTTGACTGTCGTCGTCTCCTGACCGTAGTCTCACACACACACACACACACACACACAGGCATACACAGCACACTCTGTCCTGGTCCCGAAGAGATGTTGGCCAAAAACCCACCCCATTCGGACCTCGGCTTACCCCCGGGAGTGGCAGCAGCACCCCCTTTAACCCGTTCCCCGAATAAGTGCAACCCAACTGAACCGACTGGGCTGGGCTGGGCTGGGCATGGATATATTCGCTGGATGGGCTGTGTGTGAATGTTAAATTTTCATTTTGGGGGTTCCAAAGTAGTAGCCCGGTGGCCCGGTCGTGGCCTGACTCTAGTTAGCGATGTAGTTGGCTCCCACACGAGCATCGAATCAGTCGCAAAATTCCCGATATTAGTGTCTATATATATCTAGAGATATCTGAACTATCAGTTGAATCAGGACATACCAGAGCCGGAGCATACCAGAACCTCATCGCTACGGCGACGAGCAGCATCTGACCGCTGGTCTTGCCAAAGACTTTCCCCCGAGCTCTGTGAGTGAGTTTCTTTCCTTGCTTTTCTTCCTTTTTTTTGTGTTGAGCTTGAATCTTTCTCCTATTTTTTTTTTCTTTCACGCGGCGTGCGCAATTTTTTCCCTCGTGCTTTTTGTGCCGTTTTTTCTAAACACCGCACTCTCTTTTTCCGCTCTCTCTCTGTCTGCCTCTCTTGCCGTGTCCTGTGACGCTGAAAAGTGTGCTACAAAAATGAACCATTTTTTTTCGCTCTTTTCTATGACATTTGCACGGCTTTGTTTTTGTTTCCTTTTCGCTAAAGAGAGAAAAAGAGAGTGTGTGTGTGTATTTTGGGTGATTCCCCCTTATATTTCATATAGTGTCCTGTGTGTGTTTGTGTGTGTTTTCCCTTTAAAAAGGACTTCAATCTGACAAAAACTATGAAACTATGAAAATATCGATTTTGTGTTCGCGTTTTTGGGGGTTTCCGGTGCACTGGAAATAATTTGGTGTCATTAATTTAAGTAATTGCATAGAAAAGGAAATATAATGCATATTAATTTTTAAATTGTTTGGTTTTAAAGCATAATTGTGATGTTATATGGTCATATTTGTATTCATATATTTATATATTAATTATATTGTACTTATAATTATTATTAATATATATTGCCTATTATGTTTATAATTAAAATTTTTAATATCTTGTAAAATAATTAAATTCTTCTAGCTTTCCCTTGATTTTTTCTTAATAATTAAAATATTCAAATAGCTCTTAAGATCTTTTTCATGATTTCTCCTCAGTAATTAAAACTATTTAATAGTTTTTAAATAACTAAAGCTTAATAACGTAAAACCCCCAATAAATAATAATATCCTCTCTTTATTTTAGACATCAAAAAAGCGCAAAACCCCCTTTGATGACGACGATATTGATGAGGACGATTCAGGCTCCGATTTTGATGATGACGAGGATCCAGATCTAATAGAAGTGCCCGGTGAGTCTCTTCCCTTTCTAATATTACATACTTAACATTCCACTTTTGATGCCTTAAAACCTTGGGCTTTTTGGTCTGAAAGAGGATTTTCGCCTGCAATGAAAATGGTGAAAAGTGGGGCTCCTTTCGTAGGGATTTGGGCGGAGGCGGCAGCCTGTTCTCCTATTGTTTAGACAACAATTTTATAGGCACCCTTTGGATGTCGATGTATAGATGTGTAGGAGAAGGAGGCTTCTGCCCGAGAACTGAGAACTTTATGGTATAGTTTTTTGGCCTGCCAGGAGGCGAAGGAGGAGTAGATCCTTTTGTTCCAAAAAAAGGGGACTGGGTAGAGTGAAAACAGGAAGGGCTTGACGGGTGGAAAAAGGTAGCTGAACTAAGGTATAGAGTTTGGCCAGAGCCAGTCAGTAGTAACTTGTACACTGAGTTGACATTTCAATCAGTGTTGGGGGTAAGGAGAAGGTAGGGTAAAGTTTTATTGTGTACATTTCCCAACAATTATTGAAAGAGTTTCTATGTAAACCCATAATATATTAGTAAATAGAATTGGATATAAATTAAAAGGGAATATTTGAATGCCAATAGAATGTGCAGAATGAGCTTTAGTAATTCCCCGAAAATATATAATATATATTATAGTACATATAATATAATATGAGATTAATACTGTCTTTCCTTATTGAACTAAACTATAGCTAGAGTTTCCAGTCTCTAGATTCCAATATAAATCTCTTTCACCCTTCCAATTGATTTGTTATCCTTGAACAACATTAATTAAAACCCCTTTAGCATTTAGTCGCTGAAATATTTATGAAATTACCCCTTTCGAAAGCTTATACAAGGATAGGGATGTCATGTTTGTTTGAGATCTGCTGGGTATCGATGGTATATATAAGGTATATACGCAAAGCCCACTCCTATATGTATCCAGTATGGTGTGTCACGCGTATATAACAACACATAACCATGATTATTTAGCCATATGTATATATATAGATATTTATATAGACGGGAGTTGAGCTGGGTTGACCGTGCGTCATTATTCGTGAACATCCATATCCTTTGAATAATTAAAACCGATTAGTTCCAACCATTTCCTTCATATAACGTCAACACAATCGAAGGCCAATGGCTATGAGGTTCTTGGTAATAAAAAAAAGAAAGCGGATATAATATCCTTAATTATTTAGAAAGCAATATCGAGTCCAGAGTGTTAAAAACGCAAGTGTGCCTTCTGACAGGTGTGTGTGTGTGTGTCTCTTATAGATTGAAACTGAATAAAATATCAACAGATTATTGTTGCTCGATCATTCTCCTTTTTCGATATGGATTAGCTAACGAAATTCTAAACATTTGTGGTTTTTATAATTGGAATTTGCAATTGCTTGTTGCCTGAAGTGGTCATCATAGTTAACCGCGACATCAGGCAGGGAATTACAGACCAAAGGAGCATCGTAATGACATTACGATTTCCCTCCCCCCCCATGTGCAAATCATATACATAGGTGTATATATATACTATATATATATAGATATATAGAGAGACAGAGTAAAGAGGACAAGTACATGGCTTCCTGCAGCATATACTTATAATAATTATGATTATGTCTTAGACACAGAAGAAGAGACGGCGACCCTTCCCCTTTTCAAGTCGATATGATGACTCCCAAGTACATGGCATATACTTAAGAGGGCACATATGTACCATCTATCTTTGCTCATTAATTAGATATTTACCTTAAATGAGGGTTGGTGGTGCTGGAGGTGGTGCTCTTCTTCCTCGTGCTCTCTGATTATGTCTGCAATTTGTGCAGCGGAAATGGCAATCTGAGGAAGGCCTTCGATTTGTATCAAAAGAGGTTATATATACATATGTTTGGGGCAGGGGCGGGAGGCATTAATGTGTGCGAATTTCATAAAATATTCACAAGATGCCAATTGAGAAATCACGTGCTTTGCAGAAATTCTAAATCAAATTTGCAGGCAACAACAATAATAACAATAAATCGCTCCCTTCCTTACGGCTTTAGCTTTTAATTATTGCTTTTGTGTGAATCGCAATACTTTTCTTACTATTTTACAAAGGTATTTAGTTTTGTATAATATATAATTAAGTTGTTATCAAATGTGAGCAATCAATAGATATATATTAAACTAACTTAGACTGATTAAATGTAATTTATTTAGTATGGGAAATTAAAACTAGTGTTAGGCTATAGTCAGCAGCTTAAAACTAAGGGAAGGAGTCATTTCCGACCCCATAAATCATATATATTTTTGATCAGCATCAACAGGCGAATCTTTCTAGCTTTATACAGAAGAAAAATTTTTTTGAAATTTTTTTTTTTCAAATTTTACATCGTTTAAATAAAAAAAAAATCAATAAAAATTTGAATTTTTTAACATTTTAAACCGAGTATGCAGATTTGTTAACCTGTTAAAAACTAGCACAGAACAGCTTTCCGAATTGAAATTAAGGGATTTTTGGCTTAGTTATGAGATTTTTAAAACAATGATTTCTGTAAAAAATTGCCATATAAAAATATAGGTAATATTGATTAAAAAATGGTATTCTAATTTTAGTCAGAAGCTTAAAACTAATTGAAGGAGCCATTTCCGACCCTACAAATCATATATATTCTTGATCAGCATCAACAGGCGAATCTATCTAGTATATTTCCAAAAGAAAATTTTTTTTTGAAATTTTTTTCAAATTTTATAAGGGGTTACATCGTTAAAATTGTCAAAAATCGATTAAAATTTTAATTTTTTTACTTCTCAAACTGAGTATGCAGATTTATTAACCTGATAAAAACTATCACAGAACAGCTTTCCGAATTGAAATTAATGCATTTTTGGGTTAGTTATGAGATTTTTAAACTTTTTTTCACTTAATAATAATTATAAATATAATATATAATATAATAAATAAAACCCTTACAAAACAGTATTCAATAACCCTTTCTCTTTTCATTTATTATCTTTCAGGTGGTGGTCGCGATCTGAATACTGCTGTTACCTACGCCCAGAACATACGCAGCGGAGTGGGCGTGACCAAAGGTCCTGCACCTGCTCCTTCTGTCGCTGCAACTGGCGGCATACCCAAAATAGCCAACATTTCCACCCTTGGCCCAAAAATTGTTATATCTCAGAATAATATTAAACCAATATCGTTGTTACGCATCAACAATAATAACAATAATATTATCACCGGCAGCAGCAACGGCAATAAGATAATAACAACAACAACCGGGGGAGCAGCGGGACTGATAAAGGGTGTGGGCACGGGTGTGGTAACTGGAGGCGTGACCACAGCGAAAATCGGAGGCGTGACCTTGGGCGGAAAGATCACACCGATACCAACGATAATAGCCCGAAAAGTGGGTGGTGGACTAGAGAATAGCCTAAACAATATGCCAAAGAAACTGAATAATGCGATAACGGGTAAGTGATAATAACAAATAATAGTAAATATATTAATTAATAATAAAACACGAACACGAACTACAGCGAAAGCCTGAGCCAAGATCAATTAAAAAAAATTAATGCCAATCTTCCCTTATATTTCTCTCTTTCTCTCTTTTCCTCATTTGGTTTACCTTGCTTTTCACCTGGTTTTTCCACCTCTTTTTCGTTGTACCAATATCTTTTGATTGTTTTTCTTTTGGTTTTGTTTGTGGATTTTCCGTTGTCGTTGTCGTTTTGTTTTGTTTTTTGTAATTTCCCCTGGATTTTGATGCTGCTCTCCACTAGCCATGGGCAGTCCTGCCGCAAGGAGCACCAACAGCAGCAGCAGCAGCAGCAACAACAACAGTAGCAACATCAGCAGCAGCAGCAGCATGAGCAGCGCCTTTGGGTCAGGTGGAACCAATACCACCAGCAATTACCTAAACAGCCTGAGCACCAACGAACTGATGAATTTGGCCGCCTATGTGGCTGCCAAGGGAAACAGCTCACCATTGCCACCGCCACCGTCCACGGCTGCCAATTCGGTGAGAAGTTCACCTGGCGGTGGTGGTACCTTCTTTGATGGCATGGGAGGAGGAGGAGCGACCACATCAGCCTCTGCTGCTAATTTCAATATGGCCGCGTCTTTATTGGCGCAGAGTAAGTCGATTAATGTTGGTAACCAACCAAGAAGAATGCCGATTTATCACTTTGTTAATTCCCTTGACTAAGGCACAGATCGTTTAGCAAATGTGTTGTATGGTTTGCTTAGTTATTCTATCAAATTTAATCATAATTCAAGTCCTGAATGAGAAAGAATATGTTGAATGTCTTAAAGGAACCCCAAGATTTCGGAAGAAGAGAGTAGAATCTTTTAAAGAATTCTTGTTTTGTTTGTTGTTATGTTCTTCATAGTTTTCCCCGAGCCAAAGCCAACTGTTTTCTTCCCTTTTTGTAAAACAGCCTGTCCTTCCTTGCACATTTGTGAATTCCTGGAAAGAGCACCCAGAGATTATAAGAAACGAGTTCTCCTACGAAAACATATAGAAAAATGTATAAAAATATGTGTAAATCTTGGAAATCTTGTTAGATTTGTGTTGAGCTTATCAAAATCCCTTGAAATATGTTCATATTTAATAATAATATGTATAAAACCTTTCTCGTAAGCTCTCTTTCTTCTCAAACATAGCTTGCTATCTCTCTCGATCTCCTGATTACCATATTCCACAAATCTCTATAGCCATCTCTTTCCCTTTGGAGGCTCCTCTGCTTGTCAAGAAATGTACCTATTTCCCCCTCGCTCACTTTGGTGTCGTCGTTGTCGTCGTTGTCGTCGTGTTTAATTATTAATACCAACCACAAATCATCTTCGTCATCATTATCCTTTCCCTATACCTATTTGCTTACAGTGAGCTATGCAGGCGGCGTAAGTCCCATTCGTCCTTACAAGGTGACACCGGGAACACCAGGAAACGCCAACGTGGGCAACACCATCAACAAGCAGCAGCTGACAACAACAGCAGGTGGTGGAGGAGGAACACCAGCTGGCGGTGGAGCTGGTGGCATGAAGGGCAACATTACCATGATGGAGGCCGTGCGCAAACTGATTGCCCTGAATCCGCAATACCTGACCAGCGGTATACCAAACGATGCGATTCAGCTTTTCTTGCAATCGACGAACCAAAGGGCACAGACACCAACGATAATGCCACCGATGCCGGTGACGGCCAATGCAGCGGCAGCAGCAGCAGCAGCAGCTGCCCACGCCTCTGCCGTGGCCTATGTCCAGCAGGAGGAGGACGAGGTGGACTATGAGGAGATGGGTGTGGCGGAGACCTATGCCGATTATTGGCCAGCCAAATGTAAGTTGTTTGCTTCTATATACAATTTCTTAATTAATTAACGGAGACCCTTCCTTCTCTTTAGTGCGCTTGGGCAAAAAGCATCCCGATGCCGTGGTGGAGACAGCCTCCCTGAGTTCTGTGGAGCCCTGCGATGTCTATTACCGGCTAGATATACCCCAGGAGACGATCCAAAGCGGGCAGCTTAGCGCCCTGCAATTGGAGTCCATAACGTATGCCTCGCAGGCCCATGATCACCTGCTGCCGGACGGCAGTAGAGCGGGCTTCTTGATCGGAGATGGTGCTGGTGTGGGCAAGGGTCGCACCATTGCCGGCATCATCTATGAGAATTTCCTAAAGGGAAGGAAGAAGGCCCTCTGGATATCCGTGTCCAACGATCTCAAATACGATGCTGAGCGGGATCTCGCCGATATAGGAGCCGGTCGGATCAATGTCCATGCGCTGAACAAGTTCAAATATGCCAAGATCAGCTCGTCGGTGAATAACAATTGCAAGCGCGGCGTCATCTTTAGCACATACTCGGCGCTGATTGGCGAATCGAACAATAAGACGGGAAAGTATCGTTCCCGCTTCCGTCAGCTGTTGCAGTGGTGTGGCGAGGACTTCGAGGGTCTGATCATCTTTGATGAGTGTCACAAGGCCAAGAATCTGTGTCCTGTGGGCTCTGGCAAGCCCACAAAGACCGGTCAAACTGTGCTGGAGCTGCAACAGAAGCTGCCCAAGGCTAGGGTGGTGTATGCCTCCGCCACGGGTGCCTCGGAGCCAAAAAATATGGCGTACATGGTGCGTTTGGGTCTGTGGGGTCAGGGCACGGCATTTGGTTGCTTTAATGACTTCATCACAGCTGTGGAGAGACGGTGAGTTGGAAAATTATACCAATATATGACGTTAACTCACTTTACACCTCTTCCTTTGCAGTGGCGTTGGTGCCATGGAGATTGTGGCCATGGACATGAAGCTGCGAGGCATGTACATAGCCCGACAGTTGAGCTTCAAGGGCGTCAGCTTCAGGATTGAGGAAGTGCCTCTGACCAAGGAGTTCCGGAAGATTTACGATCAATCCGTAGAGCTCTGGGTGGAGGCCATGCAAAAGTTCACCGAGGCAGCGGAACTCATCGATGCCGAGAGTCGTATGAAGAAGACCATGTGGGGACAGTTTTGGTCATCGCATCAGCGATTTTTCAAGTATCTCTGCATTGCCGCCAAGGTCAGTCATGCGATACTGGTGGCCCGCGAGTCCATCAAGTATGGCAAGTGCGTGGTTATTGGTCTGCAATCGACGGGCGAAGCGCGCACTTTGGATCAACTGGAGCGGGATGATGGAGAGCTAACTGATTTTGTGTCCACCGCCAAGTGAGTTGATTTTACTTTATTATATTCCTTTGCCTTTAAACGCGTTCTTTCTTGCCACAGAGGCGTCTTCCAGTCCTTTGTGGAGCGTCACTTTCCAGCGCCCGACCGCAATAGGATCAATCGCATTCTGGGACTCTACGATGATTCGTCCTCGCCGCTCGAGTCTTCCTCAAGTTACAATAACAATAATAGCTCTGCAGCGGCGGCAAGCAAGCGAAAGGGTGTAAGCACTAGTAATGGCAAGGCCAAAAAGCTCAAGAAGCGCAGCGGCAGCAGCAGTGATAGCGACGTGGAGTCGGAGGTCAGCAGGAAACAGAAGCGTCGAAAGAACAGTGACAGCGATGAGGGACAGAATAGTGATGACAATGCCGCCTTTCGTAGCGATGCAGACGATGATGATGATGATGAGGATGAAGACGAAGATGAGGACGACGACGAAGATGATGATAGTGATGATCATGAGGCGGAAAGCGATGTGGCCAGCGATGCCAGTTCCGATTTCAATCCATTCTTCAGCGGTAGCGACAGTGACATTGATCCCTGGGTAAATGCACGCAGTAAAAAGTCATCCTCCAAGAAGGTTACCAAAAAGAAGATCAAGAAAAAGGTGAAGAAGGAAACAAAACCCAAGAAGGAGAAGGAAACAGAAGCGGCTACATCTAGCACATCCTCCAAGACGAGCACCACCACCACCACCAACACCACCGATGCCATGTCAGCCGCTGTGGCCGCTGCTCTCAATGCTGCAAAATCCCGTAAATCCCAGCTATCCACGCAGGACAAGATCCAGGATCTCCTGCAAAAGAAGCAAGAGCTCAAGGGCACTGTGACCCCAATTGGCGTGAATGGCGTCAAAATGAACTACGGGCCACCGCCCAAAGATGCTATCGAGCGGGCATGCACCATGAAGGAGGAGCTCTTGCGTAAAATTGAACGTTTAGGCTCTCGCCTGCCACCGAATACTCTGGATCAACTGATTGACGAACTCGGTGGCCCCGACAACGTGGCCGAGATGACGGGCAGACGGGGTCGCGTTGTCCAGAACGATGATGGTTCCATACAGTACGAGTCGCGCATTGAATCTGATGTGCCACTGGAAACGCTTAATATTACGGAGAAGCAGCGCTTTATGAATGGCCAGAAGGATGTGGCCATTATTTCGGAGGCAGCCTCCAGTGGTATCTCTCTCCAGAGTGATCGACGGGTTGCAAATCAGCGGCGTCGCGTACACATCACGCTGGAGCTGCCCTGGTCCGCCGACCGGGCAATACAGCAGTTTGGACGCACACATCGATCCAATCAGGTGAGCATACAACATTGATTTTGATTATGTTCTGAGATTAATTCTATTACCTTTTCCTTCTAGGTAAATGCCCCCGAGTACATCTTCCTCATTTCGGATCTAGCCGGCGAACGGCGCTTTGCCTCCACGGTAGCCAAGCGTTTGGAATCGCTGGGTGCCCTCACACATGGTGATCGTCGGGCCACTGAGACCCGTGATCTCTCACAATTCAACATAGACAACAAATACGGCAGACAGGCATTGGAAACGGTGATGCGTACTATAATGGGCTATGAGGCGCCACTGGTTCCACCACCCACGGATTATAGCGGCGAATTCTTCAAGGATATCGCTGGTGCCTTGGTGGGCGTTGGCATAATCGTGAACACCGAGAGCCATCCAGGAGTGCTCAGCCTAGACAAGGATTACAACAACATATCAAAGTTTCTTAATAGGATTCTTGGCTGTCCGGTGGATCTGCAGAATCGTTTGTTCAAATACTTTACCGACACCATGACGGCAATTATACAGCAGGCGAAGCGTGGCGGTCGCTTCGATCTGGGCATAGTGGGTAAGTCTTCAAGTAGGATATTATATGTACAAGAACTCTTCTAAAACAATGGCTAATTATTCCTTACAGACTTGGGTGCTGCGGGCGAGAATGTAACCCGCGTGCGGCTCATACGGTTTCTGCGAAAACATGCCACCGGAGTGGCGCCCACGGAGCTGCATACGGTGCGGGTGGAACGCGGCATGATTTGGCAGGAGGCTTTGGACAAGTAAGTGAAAGGAAAGATCATCCTCGAACTGTATGCATAATATTTAATTTGTCTCTAGGTATGCCGATCTCTTCAACGAGAATGAGGGCTTCTACCTATCCCATCAGTTGCGCAATCAAAAGCGCACCGCCATCATGGTGGTTATCTTGCCTTACAGCGCGACGAACAGCAGCAGTAGTAGCAGCACAGCCGGAGATTCCGACAATCCCAAAAAGAAGAAGGCAACGCGCAGCAAAAAGGAAATAATGTGCCAGATCTACAGACCGAATACGGGCCTGCAGGTGCGTCACGAGTCGTTGTTCGAGCTGGAGAAGAAGTATCGGAAGGTGCAAATGACGGAGGCAGAACCCCATTGGACAGAGCAGTACGATGCCTCGGTGAATACGTGTTCGCATGCGTACTGGAATGGCAACTGCCGGAATGTCAGTCTGGGCAATGATTGTGAGGTGAGTTACGGAACGATATTATAAACCTAAAGGTCTTTAATTTAAACTCTACTTTAATTTCTTACCTTGTAGGTGGGCTTGCGGCAGCGGTTGTACCATGTCCTAGCCGGCTCCGTGCTCTCCGTTTGGGGTCGCGTTGAGCATATACTGAATACACGTTCCAACAGCAAGATGCAGGTGATACGAATGAAGACGACGGATGACGAGAAGATTGTGGGCACCCTGATACCCAAGTCGTGCTTCGAGACATTGATGAATGATCTGCGCAGCGATTCCGAGAAACACGAGGAGTTCAACTACTGAGCGTCCCCAGTGGTTCTTGTGTGATTTTTGCATGCAAATTTGTATCCTTCCAGCTGAGGATGATCAAGGCTCTAGATATATCCATATATATATATATATATATATATATATATATATATATATATATATATATATATATATATATATATATATATAAATAATAATTTAACTAAACGTTAAGATACCGCTACATAGCGTATATATGTATGTAAATTGACACGACAAGAAGTGAAGAGTGCATGAGAAAACTCCCCAATAATTTTGTTTGTTTTTTTTCTTACCTTAAAATGGACACAAAAAAGAAGATGTTATAACCAGACTTTGGCTAAGATATACAGATGACAGATATAAGAAATACAAAGAAAAGGAAAGAAAGCAGAAGAGGAAATGTAATGAAATGAAAACGCTTATAAGAAAGGACTTTTCTCAATGATTTCTATATGATTAATTAATGATACAAGTTATGTTTAAAACCACTGAATAAACCGTCACCCTTGTAAACTATTTATTACTATTATTACGTACATATTACACATATCTATTAATAGACATACGAACATATATATATATATATAAATGAACTATTTTTTTTTCTTGTTTTTAAATGTAACAAAACCCCCCAGCAAAGGCATTGCATTTTTTTCTTGTTTTTTTCTATTAGCAGCAAAGTGTACTGACTGCTCTCGTTGTAATTAGACATAAATAAATATATATATATTTAGTTATAATAATTAAATATAAGTTAAGCCAACAGACATTGAGAGATAGCTCTTAAAAAAAGGGAAAGGAGGCGGTGTAGAGAGAGTGGAGGAAGGAAAGTAAGCTGTACGTACAATTAATAAATCTAAATGTGCGGATTAAATGAAAATTAAATGTTTTTTTTATTTTTGGACTATTTAACAAAATGTATATATTATATGCAATTGTTTATTGGGATTATCCAACATTTACGTATGTTTTGTAACTGGTTCTGGTAAAACCTTTCTTTGAAATTGAATATAATTTCAAAATAGAAAATATATATATCGATGCCACTGAAATCTGACGTTGTGATACATCACAATTGATGTTTAAACGAAAACTGCCGTATTTTTCTTTTCGATAGTTAAAATTACATACATTTTTAGTTAACGATATTTTCAAATTATTTCGAAAACGATATTTTTGGCGATATATCCTATTGGAAATCAATTTTAAAATATTGGCGAGGTATCTTTAAGTCGATATTTGTGTGACTTAAAATATCGAATAAGAAATTAGTATGGCAAGAGCTGTTTCAGGTGCTGATATTTTCTCACTCAAACGCGATGTTTCCAACGATGCATCGATATTTTAAAAACCAATAAAATAGCATACTTTGTTTACTTTACCGTAAAACCTTTATATTTGTGATAATTTTTTACCTCGATTTTAAGCCACAAAAATAAAATGTCCTTGTTACTCACACATCGATAAGTCATCGAAAAACATCGATATACGCGGACATCAAAGCTTCTCCACCACTACAAGGCTTCTCACATCTCTAGCCGGTTGGCCTTTAATCAGAAAAGAACGTTAACGGAAGCGGAAAAGGTTAACGACGACAAAATGGCGATGGCCGACTATGAAGAGTATTGGCCATCCAAAAGTGAGTAGTTTCTAGTTTATTTTCCATATTTTCCGAGTTGGTTCAAGAGGAACAACGTTCCTTTTCTTAGTGCAAGTGGGCAAGGAGCATCCCGTTCCCGTTGTGGAGACAACATCCCTGGGTTCCGTGGAGCCATGTGATATATATTACCAACTGGGTATACCCCAGGCACCGATCCAAAGCGGTGAACTAAGCTGCATGCAGTTGGAGACCATAACGTATGCCGCGCAGGCCCATGACCACGTGCTGCCGGACGGCAGTCGTGTGGGCTTCTTGATCGGCGATGGCGAAGGAGCGGGCAAGAATCGCACCATTGCCGGCATTATCTATGAGAACTGGCTAAGGGGACGGCAGAAGGGCATCTGGGTAACTGTGTCCAAATTTGTCCGACCGGATATTTTGCGTGATCTTGCCGTTATCGGAGCCACGCATATCTATATCCGTGAATTGAAGGATTTCAAATACGAAAAAATCAGCTCACAGGTGTTTCACGATTGCGGCATGATCTTTTGCACATATTCATCGCTGATTGAGGAATCGGACGACACGACCGGCAAGTATAGCACGCGCTTCGGCCAGCTTTTGGACTGGTGCGGCCAGAACTTTGATGGCCTGATTATCTTTGATGAGTGCCACAAGACCAAGAATCTGTGTCCTTTTGACTCTGAAGAGCCCACAGTGATAGGTCAAGCTGTGCTCGATCTGCAAGGGCAGCTACCCAAGGCCAGGGTGGTGTATGCCTCCGCCATGGGTGTCACGGACCTCAAGAATATGGGATTCATGGTGCGTTTGGGCTTGTGGGGATATGGCAAGCACACATTTTGTTGCTTTAATGACTTCTACACAGCTATGGAGAGACAGTGAGTTTGAAAGAAATAGTATATATATGTATACCAGATATGATCTTGACTGACTACCTCTGATCCCTACCTTTGCAGTGGCGGTAGTGCCATCGAGATTGTGGGCATGGACTTGAAGGTTCGCGGTCTGTATATAGCCCGTCAGCTGGGCTTCGAAGGTGTCAGCTTCCGGATCGAGGAGATGCCTGTGACCAAGGAGTTCCTGAGAATCTACGATCAATCCGTGCAGCTCTGGGTGGAAGCCCTCCAAAAGTTCAAAGAGGCAGCAGAAATCGTCGGTACCAAGCGCGGCCTGAGGAAGATCATGTGGGGACATTTTTGGTCATCGCATTATCGATTCTTCAAGTATCTGTGGCTCGCCCCGAAGGTCAAACGTGCGATCCTGATGGCCCGTGAGTGCATCAAGTATGGCAAGAATGTGGTCATTAGCCTGCAGTCGACGAGGGGCATAGTCGAGGATAGATTAGTGCCGGATGATGTTGCAACAATCGATTTTGTGTATAGCGCCAAGTATGTAGCCCTTTTCTCTTACTTTATATGCTTTTAAACACATCCTTTGCCTGCCTCAGAGGTGTCTTTCAGTCTCTTGTGGAACGTCATTTTCCTTTGCCCAGTCGCAATATGATCAATTTCATGCGCCGCATAAAGGATGATTCGTCCTCGCAGCCTGAGTCTTCCTCAACGGACAATAACAACAACAGCTCTGAAGTGGTGAACAAGCAGATGGGTGAAGGCACCAGTAATGGCAAGACCAAGAAGCGAAGCGCTGGCGGAAGCGACAGGAACGAGGAGGATGCGGATGATGAGGCCGAAGAGGATGACGACGACAATGATGATAAGGACAGTGATATGGCCATCGATGACAATTTAAATCTCTCCTCCAGCAGCAGTGATGTCACAAATGAAAATAAGAAACTCAAGCTAGAACAGGAAACAGAAGCGGCTGCTACATCCAGCACCTCCTCCAGCACCATCACCATCGATACCATGTCAGCCGCTGAGACCTCCGCTACAAATATCGCCAATAGAGTCAAATCCGAGTTACGCAGGCGCAAAAATGCCATCCTGAATGTCTACACCATAAAACAGGAGCTGTTGCGGAAAATTGAACTCTTGGGTTCAATTTTGCCGTCAAATTCAATTGATCAGATTATCGACGAGCTCGGTGGCACCGAATTTGTGGCCGAGATGACGGAGAGGCGTGGTCGTTTCGTCGAGAACGATGATGGTTCCTTAAAGTACAATATGCGCATTAACTCGCGTGCGTCGGTGGATTTGCTGAATATAAAGGAGAAGAATGCCTTTATGCTTTACAAAAATGCTGCCATTATATCGGAGCCGGCCACTGGTGGTATCCCCCTTCACTGCGATCGTCGGATGTCTAATAAGCGGTCTCGGGTGCACATCACGCTGGAGCTACCCTTGTCCGTCAACCAGGCAGTACAGCAATTTGGACGCACACATCGCACTAGTCAGGTGAGCATAGAACCTTGATTTTGACTTTGTTCGGTGAGATAATATCCTTATAATTCCAATACACCCCTTCTAGGCCCATTGCCCTCAGTACATCTTTATCATCTCGAAACTAACTTGGGAGCAACACTTAGCTGCCTTGGTGGCCACGCGTTTGGAGTCACTGGGTGCCATCAGCCATGGCGATCGACGGTCCACCGAGGCCAGTGATATCTCCAAAGTCGATGTGGACAACAAATACTGCAAACAGGCTCTGGAGGTGATGATGCATACCATATTGGGCTATGTAACGCCACTGGTTCCACCTCCCGCGGATTATAGCGGCGAATTCTTTAAGGATATCGCTGGCGCCTTGATGGGCGTGGGCATAATCATGAAGAGCAAGGTCGATTCGGGAGAACTCGGCGTGATAAAAGACTACAAGAACTTATCAAAGTTTTTTAAACGCATTCTCGGTTTTCCGCTGGACCTGCAGGAGCGTATTTTCAAATATTTTTCCGACACCATGTCAGCCATCATGCATCAGGCGAGGCGCGCCGGTAACTTCGATCATGGCTCTGTTGGTGAGTCTTCAATGATTATATATTATACGTACAAGAACTGTCCTAAAACAGGGTTTTTAATGCTCTCAGACTTGGTTGCTGGGGAGGAGAATGTGACCCGCTTGCGTCTCATTCGCTTTCAGCGACGTAATGCCACCGGAGTGGCGTTCACGGACCTGCATACGATAATAGTGGATCGTGGCATGTTCTTTCAGGATGCCCTTTGCAAGTATGTGGAAAGGAAGCTATTCCAAAAAAGATATGCCTAATATTAATGTAAAATTAATTGTTTCACAGATATGCCGATCTATACCACGATTACGAGGGTTTCTACCTATCCCATAAGTCGCGTAATCACAGGCGCTCTGTCATTATGGTGGTGCTCTTTTCAAACACCGAAACGAGCGCCGAAAGCAGTATCAGTAGCAGCAACAGCTCTGGTGAAGATTCCGATAATTCCAAAAAGAAGAAGGAGCCGCGTAACAAAAAGGAAATCATGTGCCAGGTCTACAGACCGAATACTGGCCTGCAGGCGCGTCTTGAGTCGCTATATGATCTGGAGAAGAAGTATCGTAAGGTGCGAATAACGGAGGCGGAGTCTCATTGGACAGAGCAGTATAATATCTCGGTAAATACGTGCTCTCATGCATATTGGAATGTCACCTGTCGGAATGTTACTCTGGGCAATGATTGTGAGGTGAGTTACTTAGGTAAAATATAAACTATAAATCTTAGAAACCATTACTCGTTCTTTGTACCTTGCAGGTGGGCATGCGTCAGCGCCTGTATCATGTCCTGGCCGGTTCCGTGCTCTCCATATGGGGCCGCATTATGAAAATACTGAATACGCATTCCAACGGCAAGGTCCAGCTGATACGCATCCAGACGACCGATGAAGAAATTTTTGTGGGCACCATGATACCCAAGTCGTGCTTCGAGCCGTTGATGAGCGATCTAATCACCGATTCCGAGGAAAAGGAGGAGTACTACTACTGAGCGTACCCATTCGTATCGTGATCTCATTTACATATATATGTATTTATATGCATATAGCTTTATATATATGCATATAAATATATATAAATGACAATTTAACTAAATCAACAATACCAAGATATGGTAACTCATAAATACAGACGACAATGCAAAGAAAGAAGTACCAAGAAAGTACAAAGAAAGAAGTACAAAGACAGAAGAACAATGAAAGAAGGAAGAAAAACGCATAAGGAAAAGCGACAATAATTGGTGTGTATTTTTTTCACATCTTAAAAAATAAAGACGGGCGTACAATTATTAAATGTGCGGATTAAATCAAAATTTAATGTCTTATTTTCGAAACACATATGTATATCAAAAGATGTATGCTGTTGGTAACTCTTTTTGGAGTGACATAAATAAAAAATGAATAAATAAACATAATATACAACTTTTCTTATAGTATATATATTTTATTTGGCTTTCCCTCATGACCTATTATTTTAACATTAATTTCTATATAAATATATAAAAAAGAAAGTTTATAATATTATGTTCTTTAATTTTTTTGTTGGCTAAAACGTGGCTTCCATTTTGTCATTTTCAAGACAAATTTCAAAATAGATAACTATTTGTTTTTTCCCCGGGTGTTATCGATAGGAAAAAGCACAGCGAAGCTCAACTCGCATCTCTAGCCGGCTGCCAGACAAGGACAACTATAGTACCTGATTCTCAGCAGCTGTTTACCGGTTGTTTTTATTCTTTCATAATATTAATTATTATAAAAACGCGCAAAATGCAAAGTACAAGGAGCAACCGAGTGCTGCTGTCCCTAACCCGCCGATTTCTGAACAACCGGACAGCGGCGCAAGCAACGACTTCGCCACTTTGGACAAGAGGAGCAGCAGGGCAAGCAAGTTCCAGCGCTGGAACGGCAACGCCAGAGGAGCACACCACACACTTTGGCTTCCAAACGGTTAGGGAAAGCGAAAAGGAGCAAAAAGGTGCGTAGCCAGGTGATTTTAGGTGTCTCTAGATTACCTAGACTCTCTTCTTCCAGTGCACCAAGTGTTTGAACAGGTGGCCCAGTCCTATGACATGATGAACGACGCCATGTCCCTGGGCATCCACCGCGTGTGGAAGGACATATTCGTTGAACGACTGGGACCTGTGCACGGCATGCGACTGCTGGATATGGCCGGCGGCACCGGGGACATTACCTTTCGCTATCTTCGCTACCTGGCCAACCAATCGAATCCGAAGCAACGCGTGAGCCATGTCACCGTTTCGGACATCAATCAGCACATGCTGGATGTGGGTGAGGAAAGGGCCAGGCGATTGGGACTCACTTCGGAGAAGTTGCCCAACTCCACGATCGCATGGAAGTGTGCCGATGCCGAGAAGCTGCCCTTTGAGAGCGACAGCTACACCGCCTACACCATTGCCTTTGGCATAAGGAATGTCACGCGGGTGGATAAGGTGAGTAGGGAGGAGCTGCTGCCCAATGATTTATCTCTACTCACATGATTATTTATCTCCGTCCAGGTCCTAGCCGAGGCCTATCGCGTGCTACAGCCGGGAGGAAGATTCATGTGCCTGGAGTTTAGCCATTTGACCAATGAGACAATGCAGTGGCTGTACGATCAATACTCCTTCCAATTGATACCGCCAATGGGCCAACTCCTCGCCGGCCAGTGGCAAGCCTATCAGTATCTGGTGGAGAGCATCCGCCGGTTTCCCAAGCAAGAGCAGTTCAAGCAAATGATCCAGGAGGCCGGCTTCGAGCAAGTTTCATACGAGAACCTCACCTTTGGCATAGTCAGCATACACTCCGGCTTCAAGTTGTGAAGAAACCCATTTGATTTTTGGTTGTGGAATCGTTATATTATCAATGCCACTCACGTCGTCGGCGGGAGGAGCTCATAAAGCATCGAGTTGAACAAGTATTTATGGTGTTTTTTTTATTTGTATTTTAGTTTTTTTGTTTTTTTTTTTTTCTTGTGTTTATTTACGGTGGTGGGCACTTTGTCAAAAAAAAAACATATTACATGATGACATCTCCTCCAACAGCAAGGCCTGGGAAAGACCTTGAGGCATTGTGCCAGTCCCAAATAGATGCTATATACCGATATTTGCTGACCCAGTATTCCAGTATATACCCTTAAAATTCGATTGAAATTCCATGCGCCAAAACGCTCGTCAGTTTTCCACAAAACGAAAAAGTGAAAATCAATGTAGGCTAATTGAAAGTTCATTTACGGTCGGCCGGTCGGTCGTTCGGTCAGTGTGTGATATAATGCCAGATCCGTTGTCTATATATGGACAAGTGTATCGAATTTAGTGCAAGTGAAATTTATGTGTGTGAATGCTGAATGCTAACGAAAGCCATTGGAGGTGATTTGCGGATAAAAGTGGAATCCAAATGCCATCAAAATAATTGGTAAGTGAGTAAGGTAATTGGTAATTGAGCATTGTCTGCTTTTATTATAATTATGCTTTCACCAAAGACGAGGGTTTAGACCAAATTCATGAGGGGTTGTCCGCTTTTTACTGTTATATATCCAATATTCAAGTTTTGATCCTATTGTTAGGTATTGTATTATGTATATTTATTATTATATGCAGTACTTGGTATTTATACACAGTATTATAGATTTAATATTCTGTTTTTATCCAAATATTATTTAGCATTGGGTGTTATGGATCTAGTATGCTTTTTCCTGTATTCAAAATCCAGTTTCTAGTATCCAGAATGTAGTAACTCGGTATCCCCTTTCTATTACCCAGCTTATTGTATCTGATATTCAGGATCTAGTTTCTAGTATCCAGGATCCAATAAGCACTAACCAATAACTAATATCCCATTTACCATATCCAACTCGATGTACATCTTGGCTGGATTATGTAAGCCCTCCCTGGGTTATAACCACCGAGGCCGTAAAAGGAACGCTGGCATAGTTAAGCGCTTTTGATTCGTATCTAAATTGCAGCCAAATCATAAACCTTCGGCCCTCTCCGGCGACTGAAAGTGAAAAGAGTCGAGGAGAAACACAAAACCGAGTATATGCGGAACATGGTGGCCATTGAAAGCAAAAGTTTTGTGCGTGCAAACGTGCTGCGCATGCGTAGGTGGCTACCATTCCGTACACTAGACAGTGGAACAGAGAACTTAATAATAGGAGACAATATTTATAATTGAAGCATTTGATATGTTTGCTATGAACATGCTTTAAAGTGTTTGAAAAATAAGGGTTTGGGATATATTTTCGATTTTTTAGAGCACATTTCTCAGAGAAAACAAGCTTTTAGCTTGTTAGTATATATTTTTAGGGCTCTTTGAATCACTGTGCCTGGTCAAGAGGCATTAGCATAATGAGGTGTCGTGTTTAGGTACAGGTATTGGGTATAGGATGATAGGGCAGGTGAAATGGCAGTGTAAAAGTCATAAACTGACCAACTGCCTCGCCAATCTGAGGTGCATTGCTACCAAGAGAGACCACAATGATGGCCACTTGGTATGCACAGTGGGTCCGGCAATGGCGGCCTCACCACTGTGCGGCGATGTCCGCTTTATAAATACAACAGCGACCAAGGAAGTTCATTTCATTTTCTTGGCGTCGATCGCTGCGTTGACATAATCACGGATTACGGGCACCAACACCTCCATCTCCTCCACCTCACACTGAGAAAAAAATACTAGCCAAGATGCATTTCTTTGCGGGCACACGAAGCCCAAGCCTCCTGTTGGTCTTTATGGCTTTAATCTTGGTCTTTGGTGAGGGAACCGATGCCACTGGCTTGCGTCTGCGTCACTCGAGAAGATCCACCTCACCGCTGCCACCAGTGAGCACTACACCCACCACAACGACAGCCGAGGAGGCACCGCCACAAACAGTCATGGAGGAGGAGAGCCCCATTCACGTGACGGAAGCCGAGCCCGAGGCGGAGATCACCACGGGCAAGCACAAGCGTGGCATTCTGCATGGAGGAGCAGCTTCAGGTGGCCACTGGCCCGCACGGACTTATGCTGCCCATTATGGCTATAGCCTGCAGTTGCCCGGAGGCAGTGCCTTCCTGGCCGCCGCTCCCTCTCAGAGGCATTTCATCAAGTATGGACATGGACATGGACTGCGTCCCCTAGTGGCTGGCTCCGGTCTCCTGGCTCAGGCTACAGGATTGGGAGGAGCTCTCCTTCCTGCTGCTGGGCTTACACCTGCTCTGTCTGGTGTCCTGCCTGGTGCGTTGCCAGCTGCCCTGCCCACTGGAGTGGCTAGTGTTATACCTGGTGGTGTGGCCACCGCTTTGAGTGGTGTTCCAGCGGCCCCACCCTCGTATGTCCTGCGTCCCGGCAATGCTTTGGTTTCCTCGTACAGTGTCAATTATCCCCATCAGCATTTGCAAAAGCCGGTGGTGTTCCAAACGGCAGTGAAGCCATTGCATTTCCATGCTCCTGCTGTCCATGGTCATGGTCATGTCCATGCCGTGCAGGTAAGTAACTTGAGATTTATTCTAGATTTTGTATGAGAATCCTGGTTTATATATACATTTTTTTGCTTACAGCCCACCTATGTCCAAGCGTTTGCTCCCACTGCTCCAGCTGTGCCTGTCCAGCCTGTGCAACCTGTCCAAACTATTCCCACCATACCCACTATCCAGCCTCTGCCCCTGCAGCCCGTTCAGCCGGTAACCCACATTCAGCCACTGCAACCCGTGACTCCAGTTCAACCTGTCCAGCCTGTGCAGCCCACGGTAACCTTTGGAGTTCACCCTGTGCAGCCAGTGCAGCCCATCCAACCCTCCGTAACCTTTGGCATTCCCTCGGCCCCGCCAGCTGTTGATGTCCCAGCGATACCCCAGTTTCCGGTAGTTCCCACCTTCAGTTTCCAGCCCCCTCAACCCGCCCAGCCAGTGCCTGCCCAACCGGCTATCCCAGCTGCTCCCGAGGCTCCAGAGGTTCCTCAGATACCTCAAATCCCAGCCATACCACAGATTCCCCAGATTCCTCAGATTCCCCAGTTCCCCGGATTGCCACAATTTCCCTTCCCAGGCTTCCCACAGATTCCACAGTTCCCTCAACAGCCAGCAGCACCGGCCGTGCCTGCAGTGCCTGCTGTTCCCTCAGTACCCTCGGTGCCCAGCTTTCCCAATCCTCCGACGACCAATCAGTTCTTTCCGGCTGCTCCACAGCCACCATTGACCCAGCAGCCACCGACTTTCATCCAGCCAGAGGCGCAGTTTCCTGGGGGAATTGTTCCTCTGCCAGGATCCCAACCCGTGCTCCCAGAATCCGGCACCGGCATAGCTTCCCCACAGATCCCTCAGTCACCTCAGCCACAGCCGGAGCCACAGCCAGAGCCAGAACTGCCGCCAGTACCATTGCCCACCCAGAGACCCAGCCAGCAGCAGCCCTGGAAGCCAGTTTTCTATCAGCCACCCGCCGAATCCTCGCCAGCTTCACCCAATCGTCCATCGATCACGCTGTTG
The DNA here is from genome assembly GCF_035046125.1 of Drosophila serrata. Taxonomy (NCBI): domain Eukaryota; kingdom Metazoa; phylum Arthropoda; class Insecta; order Diptera; family Drosophilidae; genus Drosophila; species Drosophila serrata. The sequence continues at coordinate 1,504,363 of NW_028257174.1, read as the reverse complement.
CCACCCTATGGCAGATCGCCAGCTGAAGGTGAGACTTGGGAAACCATCCTTGAGAGGATTTAGAACTTTAATCCATGGTTTTCTTTGTATCCTTGCCAGGTTACCTGCCACCTGTGGGCTCTCAGCCGTCGCCATTGAGCTCCACTAGCGCCGGTGTGGGCAGCCAGGGCGGTATCTTTGACCAGCTAAGCGATGCCGAGCTGGAGCACATCTTTGCCCAGGCCCATGTGGCGCAGCAGCAGCAGCAGCAGCGTCATAATTACCATCACTACTAGGAAGATCCGAGGGAACACACTTACCTTAGGCACATTTTACAATTTTTTTTTTTGTTTTTTTTATCCTCACCTCACGCTTTATGTTTTACCTGTATTTGTAAATTATGTTTTAATATTAAATAAGTTATTTATCAAAAAATGAATTGTGGTTTTCTTTTAATACCCTTTTAAGGGTATTTTAATATTAGTTTTAAGCTTAAAACTAAGTGAAGGAGTCGTTTCCGACCCTATAAATCATATATTTTCGTGATCAGCATCAACCGGGGAATCTTTCTAGCTTTATCCAGGCAAAAAAATTTTTTTTGAAATTTTTTCAAAATTTTTTTTTTAAATTTTGAAAAATTGATAACAATTTCATTTTTATTAATTTTTAAATTGAGTATGCAGATTTATTAACCTACTAAAAACTAACATAGGTCAGCTTTCCGAATTGAAATAGATGCTTTTTTGGCTTAGTTATGAGATTTTTAAACTTTTACTTTTCTTAAAAATTGCCATACATTAATAGCATTTATATTATTATATTATTAGCATTATAATTATTAATTCAAATGTACCATTCAACTTAAGTAATATTGAATTATTATGCTTTGTTATTATTATTTTTGCTTCATATTATGTTTAAAGGTCCTATTTAATAGTGCAACTTAAGTAATATTCAGCTTAAATAATATTTAGAAATATTTTTCCCAAATTTTTCTTGCCTATTGTTTGCATTTTTTTGCAAATTTGAAATCCTTACACCAAGAAAACCTTTAAATGCTTTGTAACCGCCCAGCAGCTTTTCCACCCGCCAGGGCTTTTCACCTTGAACTTGGTGGAAAACTCATGGACAGGCAGAAAAGCTTTTTGCCACCCGGCGCTTTTCATTCATAAATTCGCTGCGGAGCCGGCTTGGTGAATGAGTGCGCTGCGTGGGGGTTTTTGGGTGGAAAAGCGGCAGGAAAAGCGGTGGCATGCCACATGTTGCAGCTCGCTTGACTCGGCATGCCCACTTTTCCGCTCAGTTGTTTGATATCGTTGGCAGCGAACGCGCGGCGCTGCGGATGAAAAATCGAACCGAGAATCGAGAAAACATATATGTACATATATCCATCGGCGCGATCTGTGATCGGTGTGTTGAACCCCCTGCAAAGTGTGTGTGTGTGGCGAAGTTAATTTATTTTCCCAACGTTTTTTTTAGTGTTGTTTTCTTGTGCTAAAATTAAATACGATTACGGGAAAATTGGAAAATCGGAAGCAAAAAACAACAACAGGAGGAGGAGGAGGCGAACTCCCTGGCTGCCAGTGTCAAAAGCGATGATCATGCGTATGTGTCTTAAAAATAAACAATTTCCGGGTCTTTCCACTTTATTTTTTTTTCGTTGGTGTTGTGTCCAGATAGAGTAGATATATGCCAGATATTCACCAGTTTATATTCCTATATATATATATTTTTATCTACTTTATTCGCAAATGTTTGTTTGCCGAATTGAAATAACAAAAGCCTGACCGGTCAAAGATCTGTTCAAGACATTGGCCAGGCCTCGTCTCGGTGAGATTAACCAGAGAATTTTTGAGAAATCCCAGCTGAAATTGGCTAAAAAACCAAACAAAAAAGGATCTTTGAATAATATTTACAAGTAAGGCGAGAAAAAGCTACTTTAAATAATTATTTATAAATAAAACAAGCAGCAAGAGAGTATTTAAGGCAAATCAGAAAATCCTTATAAACTTCTTTGCAGTAAATAATCTTATTTACTTATTTTATGTTTAAATAAATCCAGGACATTCCCAATGAAGTTGAAAAAGTTATAGCCATGGAAATCAGGCAACAAGTAATGACAACAAATGAGAAGGCTTTGCAAAAGTTCAAAGAGAGGGCACAAGTTTTCTGTTTTGCTTTTTATTTAGCAAAGTATGTGACTTGCGGAAAAGGTCCTTCGAACTTAAATAAATATACTAAAGTTTGGTTAAAGGTGGTTTAGGATGTCTTATTTTAAATTTAACTACTCTAAAATTAAAGTTTGAAAGGAGTTACCAAGCTCAGAAATATTTAAAAAGAAATAAACAAATATTTCTGTTGTGAAAAATAGGAATAGGCTTTAAAAAGTATTTATTTTATGCATTAAAATCACAGAAACAAAATCCAATCAAAAGTGCCAGAAAAATTGACGTGAATACTATTTGGCAGTTCCCAAAAATGAGGCCAAGCCTCTGCGGTATATTTTTATATTTTGTACATATATTTTTAGTACAAAATTTTGGTAACCCCCCCCCCAAAAAAAAAACTCGATTTTCAATTAAAATTTCCCCATTTGCAATTTGCATATTAATTTATGTTTATCAAATTGACAGTGGCGGCGCCAAAATGACTGGGCATTTCATAGGAAGGGATTCTGGCCACTGCCGTTAAATTTGTTTGTAATAAAATGTCATTAAGTGTAAGTGCGTGGTGCCGTTTAGATTTATGAGCTCGAATGAATTGCAAATCCCTCTCTGCCGGGTAAATGAGGTGATGTCCTTGCGGCCAGCCGGGAAAACTCTCGAAATGGGCGCTGACCTGACCTGACAACCGCTTGATGTAGCCCGAAAGTTGTGTTATTAGTTGTAACTTCCCTCGGTCTCTCACTCTGGTGGCTTAACCAAAGTCCTGCCACAGGATACACTGGGGGAAACAATTCTACACATATATAACATATCTATATATGGAGGGACTTTCGATTGATTATTAATAATTTGCAATACATTTTGTGTTGATTTTCATATCCTTGCAAGGGTACTATATTATTACTTATGGGTTTTTTAAACTTTGATTTCTCGACAGAATTGTCGTAAAAAATACTGATAAATATTGATTATAAGAATGACAATATTTTAAGCTTAAATATAATTGATTTACAATTCGATCCTATAATTCTTTTGCAAACTACAAGGGTATATAAGCTTAGCTCTGCTGAAAAATTACGTATACGCACTGGTGTACTTATACCCCTGCAGAGTCAGTCAGAAGCTTAAAACGACGTGAAGGAGGCATTTCCGACCCTATAATCCATATATATTCTTGATCAGTATCAACAGGGGAATCTTTTTAGCCATCTCTGGAAGAAAAAAAAATTTGTCGATTTTTTCAAAATTTTATAAGGGGTTACATCATTAAAAATTTTTAAAAAATTGACAAAAATTTTAATTTTGTTTATATTTTAAATGGAGTATGCAGATTTAATATCCCAATAAAAACTAACTTAAGAACGTTTTCCGAATTGAAATTAATGCATTTTTAGCTTAGTTATGAGTTTTTTAAACTTTGATTTATTGACGAAATTGTCGTAAAAAATACTGATAAATATTAAAAAAACATGACAATATTTTAAGCCTAGTTATGATCGATTTCCAATCCAATCCTATAATTCTTTTGTAAACTACAAGGGTATATAAGCTTAGCTCTGCTGAAGCTACAATTTATTTCTAACATTCATAGTCCGAAAAATTGCGTATACGCACCGGTGTACTTATACCCCTCCAGGGAAATATAGTTTCAGTCAGAAGCTTAAAACTTAGTGAAGCAGTTATTTCCGACCCTATAATCCATATATATTCTTGATCAACATCAACAGTAGAACCGATTTATAATACATATAAATATATATATATTTATTTTTTTGGGCTAGAGATTCCCAATTCCTTTGAGTGTACATAGCACCATGGCTACCAGAGTTTATGAGCGGAGTTGGGGATTAACCAGGATCCCAAGGATCTGACCACACCTTTTAATTCATGCGAAAAATCCAGGGGGGTGGAGTGAATAAGTGTGGTCCTCCAGAGATAAGCGGAATGTGTCAATTATGTGACGGAGATTTTCTCCCTTTTTATTCCTCCTTTGAAATTCAATTAAAGTGTTCCTCTCCGCACTGTCTTTGTGCTGGGAAATCTAGTCAAGCAAAGCTGCTTTTTGTTATAATTACTATAAGCTTAAGTTTGTCTTAAGTTTTATGCATCTTTAAAAATAGAATAAAATAATTCCCAAGGCTTTAAGAAATGTTATTCTCTACAAGAAATATTTTTAGACTCCTGTAACAATTTATTTCGAGCAGGATAAATATTTAAAATAAGGTTTATCAATATTTTTAAGCTCTACTTCAACTCCTTCAACTAGAACTTAATCCCTGATGTTAAAACAGAGTCAACTTCGGCTTTGTAAAAGCGGAAAAAACAAATTGTAACTCAGGCGAGGTGTATTTTCCGCCGCCCCCATTTCCACCCATTTCCGGAATGGAAAATCGCGTAAGTGGAAGCCGGTTCTCATGCCGATTTTTCCCCCCACTTAAGAACTTGTCGCTGGCGGCCACGTTCAACCCGAAAATATGGACGAGATCTGGTCCAAGCTCCGAGTAATCCCATATACTCTATAACCCCAATATCTTCCCCCTTTCCCGTTCACAGCCTGTTTTTAGGTAATTTGAATACGGCAAGCAATCGTTATTTATGGAGGTAGGAGGTTCTACGATTACAGGGTCCGCACATGTGGGTGCCAAAGCGGGGGATTCCCCTTTATACATGTCCCATAGCCATTTCCCAAACACTAGAAAATTGCCTGCTGGTTGAGTATTTTAATATAAACTAAAGTTTCTATAGGAAAATATTATATATATCTTAAAACAACCATAGTTCAAGGTCGCATTTAAATAAATTCTATACTTTTCTTGGTCAGAATTTCAATATTTCAATTTTAGTCAGAAGCTTAAAACTAAGTGAAGGAGTCATTTCCGACCCTATAAATCATATATATTCTTGATCAGCATCAACAGGCGAATCGATCTAGCCATGTCATACAAAAATTTAATTTTTTCAAAATTTTGAAAATTTTATAAGGGGTTACATCGTAAAAATTAAAAAAAAAATGGACAAAAATTTTAAATTTTTACATTTTAAATGGAGTATGCAGATTTATTAACCTAATAAAAACTAGCACAGAACAGCTTTCCGAATTGAAATTAAGGCATTTTTAGCCAAGTTATGATATTTTTAAATTTTAATTTGATGACAAAAATTGTCATATAAAAATAACGATAAATATCGATATATTTTTGATCCTATAATACTATGAAATCTATAAGGAATTTTGATTTTCTTATTAATCATCTTAGTTGCTAGTATTTCAAACCATCGGGCCTTAAATTTAAAACTTAAATTATCGAAATAAATAAATGTAAAGCTTAAATAATATATTTTCAAGTGCATTCAAAACTCACCCCATCACAGCATCTGTTGTTGTCTGTCCCATATCCGTATCGGCATTGCCATATCACCATAGCCGTATCCGTATCCATATCCGTAACCATGTCATTATCCGGCGGACGCTAATCGATGCTGCCCCCCGGAGCAGCTATACGTATCAAGTGACGGACGGAGCTGTGGGTCCGTCCAGCTTCTCGTTTCGTATTTTTCGGCGAGCTTTTAGGTTGATCAAATGTAATCTATATAATTTTGTGGCTTTATTTCTTTGAAAAGGCGTCGCATAATTGAATTGTCCGTGGCAGCAATGACAGTGCCCGTCATAAAGGTTATGCCCCATTGGCCCAGGGGCGAGAGCATTACACACACTCGCCACCCGGAAGTCCGTTGGTGTGTGACCTTTAAAAGGAGCATCTCCAAAAACCCTGAGTGATTGGAGGAGGAGCATTGGAATCCCCAAAAGAAAAGTAATTGCCGGAGTGGTGGAGACCCCCTGTTCCATCTCTTTGCCTGTAATATATGATTGAAGTGCGAATGATTCCGTTTCCTGCCAAAATCCCCAAGGGATCAGGAGAGACTGTCAGCTCGCTAATGAAGTGTTAAGCCATTAGGAGTCCTTGAAGAAAAATTGAGAGCTGTATTTACAGGGAGTTTTCTTACGGTTTTCATTTAATACATATTATTTACTTTTAAATTTGGCATGGAATTATAAATTCTAGAGACTCCCCTATTATTCTTTTCAAGAATAATTTCAACTAGATAAATTCCCTTTGACCAACTTTCAACTAAAAAGTTGCACTAACAATTTAATTTCCTAAAAAAGTAAATATCAATGAGAAAGAATCAATGAAGGTCGCAAATTCAGGCAAGTTCCTTTGAGAGCTTGAAAACTTTTCGCACCAAATACTTGCAACTTTTGGTAACTTTTTTCCTGTATTTTTTTGTCCTATAATCATATAAATTAGAAGGTTTTCCATTTAACTGACCTTTTATCTGTGATTCGGCTTAAAGTAGTCCTCAGTCCCAGGACCTTATCTCAGGGGGAATGGTGCCACATCTAATTAATATTATGCGTCTTTTTTCTGTGACTTTAATCTAAGGATAAGCGGAAAAAAAGGGACAGGACAGGACAGGACAGGGCAGGACGGGATAGGACAGAACAAATAGGAAAACAGGATAAAACATCGGTATTTACATATGCTGTGTGTGAGTGATGTGACCTCTGACCCTGCCAAGTGGAAAAATGAAAAATGGACAGCGTAATTCCCTGATTGAAGCCTAACAGAGAGAAGGCCAACATAAAAAAGGGCAAATAAAGGCAATATGGCCTACAGTGCACACAGAGAATGAGTTATTACTAATTAGCAGTCTATATAATCCTTAATGATATTATTTTTCTATAAAGAAATTAAATAAATTTTTTTGAAGGCACTCAAAATAAATTATTTGAACTTATATTCTAATGAAATAAATTTATAAGCAAGTCTATAGCTTCTTCCTGGTTATATTTTTATGTGTTTTTTACTGTAAATAATTATATAAAATATTGATACCAATTTCCCGTTGGAAAAATCTCTAAAAAATATAATTAAACCACTACCTTTTTTAATCATATTTTATCTATAATTTATTAACAATTTTTCTACAATTTTCCTTACCAAATACTTTTTATTCATCTTTAAATTTCTTTCTCTGCACTAAAACCAGCCTAGAAAAGCGCTTAATTTTGCCGGGACTTCCCCTGCTTGGATGTGTGTGTGTCACATGACCTTTGGCCCATCAGAAAAAAAGCATTAACCATTTCGCATGGCATTTATTTTCATTTGTATCCCCGGGACCCCCCGCCTGTCAGCACCAACCAAACTATATTGACATTCCTTATCATTAAAATGGGGATTTCTAGGCCCCAAAAAAAAGTAGGAGAAAAATTAGAAAGAAAAAACCAGAAACCAGAACCGATGAAATGATTAATTTCCTGGCAGTAATTAAATGCGGAAATGGGTTAAACACTTAACCCAAACGGACTGGCCACTTGCCTTGCTTAAAAATAAAACTCCGTCAGAGATTTGCAAAGTGTTCTAAATATATATATATAGAGCGATTGACCGATCTATATATAATATATAGATATAGGCGAGGATGGGCACTTGAGGCACGAATTTTCTGTTTATCATTCACGTTTGTTTTATAATTCTTTAATTTTTTCTTTGGGGAGGGGGAGAAGATTCTCTTCTCTTGTTTACAACTTTGTTGTTAGCCAAAAACTTTTCTGGGTTTTCTGCTGCTCTGTTTTTGTTTTCCATTTCCATTTCCAATTTTTCGTTGAGTATAAAAATTCCATTCTCGGTTTCTCGGTTTGAATCTAAACAGTCGAAAATCGAAGAATTATATATGTAGATATAGATGAACAGATATCTTGGGGGAGTGAATAAAGCTTATGGAATTTCTCAGCTGTTTTTAGTGCATGTCGTAATGGATATACATACATATTTAGCTAAGAGATTTAGTAAAAAATCTACCTTATTTCTAGGTAAAATAATTATAAGACAATTATTTTATAACTAAGTATTAAGTAATATAATTATTAAACTAAGTAAGCCACAGCTAACCCCTAATTGGAGATTATTTGATTATTTTTTTGAGTATATTGAGCTCTCAAAAAAAGTATTAATTTGATTTTAAAGAGAAGAAAGAAAAGATGAAGTTTATATACACTTACAGATTATAGGATCGAATCAGAAATCAGTCATCATCGTCATCAGCTTAAAATATTTACATTTTTAAAAATCGATTATTTTATATGAATAATTAAAGTTTAAAAAACTCATAACTCAGCCAAAAAAGCATTAATTTTAATTCGAAAAGCGTTCATATGTTAGTTTTTCTTAGTTTAATAAATCTGCATACTCTATATAAAATGTAAAAAAATTCATTTTTTTTATGAATTTTTAAGAATTTTAACGATGTAACCCCTTATAAAATTTTAAAAAAAATTTGAAAAAAAATGTTCTCTCTCAAAGATGGCTAGATCAACTCGGCTGTTGATGCTGATCAAGAATATATATGATTTATGGGGTCGGAAATGATTCCTTCGCTAAGTTTGAAGCTTCCGACTAAAATTAGGCTTTAAAATTCGTATTTAATTTAATACATTTTTTTATATTCAATTGATAAATTTTCCAGTGACAAATTTTAAGGGGTTTTCAATGCTTATTAATTAAAAATCATTTTGCAAATATTTCCAAGTCTTAGCCACAATTTATTGTTAAATCTCCTCTCCTTGAAGCCACTTAATATAATTGTATTGTAGATAATTCAAAAGAATCTGATTCATCCGCAAATCTAATAGATATTGATCGACATCGACGGACATATGTCGATTAACTGACAGCAGATATCGGTCTGCACACACACACACTATATATTGTTTACTTTGGCCGCAATTGACTTCTATTTTCGTGAGTTTTCCTATTAAGTTTTCGTTTGTTTTAATTGCTGCCCCTCCCAAAAAAAAGAAGAGGAACAACAAAAAAATAAGAATAAGAAACAAGAACAGTGCGAACTTTCACCTCTTGCGGCTATTTTCGGTCGATTCAACGCCCAAGACAGGTGAGCAGGAGGTGGCGGCCAGGTAAGGGTCAGACTATATAAACAAATCCAAGATAATTTGGGGAGGGGTTCGATAATGTCTTTCTCCAACACTCTGTGTGTACACTGTCTGAAATAAATATTTAAATATTATTTCTGTAATTTTAAAATGTGTTTCTTTGAACACAAACATAAAAGGCATACAACTTCTTGGTTGAGTTGCCTTAAAAATAGCCTTTATATTCAATGATTTATTTACATAAAGCGGCCTTAAATCATCTTGATTTTGATTGCCCTTTTTTTCTGTCACTGTAAATTCTGTTAATTGTCTGCGGTGGTAAATTCCTATTTAAAGATTGCCTTTATTTTTTTACATTTTCTGAATTCCAAGCAGACAAGGCATCCCAGTTGTATTTTCTTTTGAAAATATTATTAAGAAGTTATCAAATGATACTTGAAAATTTAATTTGGAATTTTTTTAAATTGTCCTGAAGAAATTTTAAAGAAATACTTACATAAGCTTACAAAATAAATTACTTATTGAAATCAGTAGAAAGCTAACAGAAAATGTGCTTAAAACTATCTTATGTTTCAACTTAAAAATAAAGCTGCAAAAGAATCAATGATTTTGTAAGCAAATCAATACTTATAAATTAATAAACATGCTTAATATTTTATGGGTATTTTCCAATCTTAATAATAAATATTTAAACGTTGGTAAATATGGATATATTCCATATTTTTTCCTTCGATATATTCTTAAAGCGAAGTTTAGGTTTTTAGGGCTTAGGTTGTTTATATTTTGAAGAGGTTTTGGATTTACCAATAACTCTTATTTATTTATTTATTTATTTGTCTCCCGTTTTGTCTCAGTGTAAATACATTTATTGGGATATTAGTAAGAAGCAGGAGCAGCTCCAAGGAGAGGCATCCATTTGAGTGGCTCAATGGGAATTTATGAGCAACAAAGTTGTAAAAGTTTCGCTTCTCTCGAAGAATGGCCCCCGTGCGTTAGGTGCCAGTCAGAATGAAGGAGCAGGAGCAACTTGAAATGAAAAAGAAAGCAAAGCAAGGACGAAGGACGAAGGGCAGAGGCCATTGCCAAGTTAAGGGGAATGCCCCGGTTGGCCAGGATCTGGCTGGGATCTGGCTCATCAATCAAATGGCAGTAGCCGGGTGCCTGAGCCGCACTCATCAAACATTTCAATTCGCCGCAAATGTGTTGACAAAACGTTGATGCCGCCGATGATGGAGGCGGGCTTAGAGGGGATTGTGTAGACAGGATGCAGGATGGGTGTCGGGTGATGGGTGATGTGATGAGATGAGATGAGATCCTGTTGCTATTCCTTGGGACTCGCAGCTGCCTTTAACCCTTGACTTTGCCCCTTTTCAGGCACATTAGCAACACGTGTCAAATGCTCCATGTCCTTGTCCCTGTCCCTGTCCCTGTCCCCATCCCCATCCACAGTCCCCAGTCCACGTCCTTGCCTTTGGATCCGCGCCTCGAATGCCGCGCTTAATTACACTTTTATGGAGTCATCCTACGACTACGTCTACATCCTCATAGCTATCCCCATTCGCATTGCCATTGTCCTTTCCTCCTTCGACGTCGGTGTTGTCATCATCTCGCATTTGTAATTGCAATCCGTTCTCCTCTCCGCTGTCTGAGTTATGACCTGCAATGCAATCCTTGCTGGGGTCTCCTGCTCCAGTTCCTGCTCCTGCTCCTGCAACCATATGTTTTCGGCCAGAAATGGAATTTTCCATTCGATTCTCATCGAAATATGTTTTTTAAGCAAATTATGGAAAATCCTGTCGTCATTGGAGGTTGGGTTTGTGTTGTGTATCTCCTTTGGTTCTGTGCCTGTTTCCCTTTTTCCCTTTTTGATTTCTGTTCAGGATCTCATTACACAGAGGTTTCCTAGAGATTGGGTTTTTGAGTCCTTACTTTCACTTGAAAATAAACTTAATTAATAGGGAAATCCAGAAAAAAATTGATACAATTAGCCATAATAATATAAATAATAAATACACTAAGTTTTTAAAGCTATTCCTTAATTACTTTTATTTTTAAATTATTCATTTAAAAATATTGTTAATTATCTATAAAACCAAAGGGGGGACATTTTTCTTAACCCTGTTCGTTCCATTCCCCAATATTATCCTATATAGGACTACATTTTATTCGCTTTTATTTACCTCTCCAATATGGACCTAAATTATCGACATTAATCGACTTTAAATCGTTTTTTTTTTTGTACCACAAAATCAAAAACTTCAGTGCGTTCATTCCTTATTAAAATCCGACCTTGCCCGTGGTTCTATTTAATTTCATTCCCATTTGTTTACCTTTCCCATTTTCGCCAATATAATTATGAGTTTTTTTTCCTTCTGCCTATCTCTGGTGTCCATCAGAAAGTCATCGAGTCATGCTGATGATTTTGATGCCTTATCGAACTGGGAAGGGGAGCATTGAGAAGGATAATGGGGTGCAGTCGCGGGATTTCACGGACCATTGGTGCCCCAAATGTACTGTGCATAATTTTTATTGAAAACAATTTGATGGCACACACATTTTACACATATTTGTAATATAAATATATAAGTATATACTTGGTATATCGATATTGAATATGGGTCCCCAAACGATTGGCGAATGCATTAACATATGGGGGCGCATGGAAATGGCGTCGCATTAAATGAAATCGTTAAAAATGATAAATGCAACAGAGGTGGGGGAGGAGGAGAAGTGCTGCTACTATATGGTATTTATTCCTACAATATCAGCCTGCTGCCCTATTAAGTGAAGCATCAATGAACGGGCCTGGAAACCCCATCTTTTCGTATCCCATTGTTGGCCCCGCCGCAGCCTAATCAGACTGCTAATTAAACCATTTAATTGGTTAAACAAATATTTTGGCCAACGAAAATTTATGTAGCACAAGACCAGATGTTGGGTTTCCTTCTCTTTCTGTCGAAATATGTACAAATTCTTAAATTGAGATTACTTCCTGGTTCAGTAAAGCTTCCGCTGTTTTCCGTTACTTTTCAAATATTTGAAAACTATTTTTCCTAACTCCTTTTTCTTTAAACTTTAAGTAGGCTCTGTGCCAAGTTCCCCTTTCCTGTCAGGTGTAGTCTGTTAAGTAAGACTTTATATTTCCTGCTTGGCATACATCTCTCACAGTTTTTATTAAAACCTTGCGAGGAAAGTCGAAATATTCATTCCTAAAAAAGAAAATAATTCAAGAAAATGGATTCTGACTCTGATCGTGAAATTGACCCTGAGCCTGTGTATACAATATCGGAGCTCCACGATCATTGTGTGGACCGCGAGATGCCTTTGCCCATCGTCAAGGTAAAGAAGTGTAGTGAAGGTTATGTGGCCCGCTGCTGTGTGGCCACTCTGTCCTGCCGTGCCTGGGCGGACAGCAAGGAGCAGGCGCGCCACAAGGCAGCCACTACAATGTTATCCATGATCGCCGTTCCAACGCACGGTCATTTCTCACGCAAGAAGCCGAAGTTCATGCCTCTCGCCAAGCGCCACAACTACTTTAAGAACTTCCCGCAAGCCCTGAAGGCGGCTGCCTTTGAAGTCATCTACCGTCCGCAGAAGTACACCAGTCTCAAGGAGCAAGTGATGAGCCTGCTGGACGCCCTGGAGCTTGAATCAACCACTGGCGTACTGTACACAGTGCCAGGGAAAGAGCCGCTCCTGAAACTCGAATTACAATGCGGTGTTGATTGCCGATTTTTGGGTACCGAGAAGGAGTTGTATGGCGAGATTCTAGAATACTTCCGAATAATGCTGGTCTGATCAAGTTCCAATTTCAATCTATACTGTTCGTTTTAAATTACATGAACATGAAGAAAGAGAAATTTTCTGTTTATTTATCACAGATTTAAATTTGAAATTCAAATGTGATAGCTTTTCGATAACTGGCACTGCAAGTTTCAACTTTTTGTTGCATACTTATTTATATGATAACTTTCCGATAACTGGCACTGCAAGCTCCAACTTTTTGTTGCATACTTATTTGCCCTAGGCCAATGAGGCCAAACCTCTCTCATTTGTTTTGGCCAAATCAGTAGAATATGGCGATAATCTTTTTTTAGCCATATCCTTACCATAAGTAGGCTCTGTGCGTAGTCACGCGTAATCTGTCAAATCACTGCGAGAAAAGTCGGAAAAATCATTCCTAACACACCCAAGAAAATGGATTTCAAGGAGCAGGCCCTAAAGAAGCTATATGACCATTGTGTGGACCGTGAGCTGCCCTTGCCCACCATGACGGTAAGGAAGAACGACGACATTTTTATCGCCGAATGTTCCGTGGCGAAACTGACTTGCTGTGGCGGGTCTGAGAACATTGAGGAGGCCTGCCACAAGGCAGTCAAGAAAATGTTCGCATTGATCACCATTCAGGAGGACACTCAAGTCGCACCCGTGAAACCGAAGACCGTCCATCTCCGCGATCGCCACAACTTCTTCAAGAACTTTCCCCAAGCCCTCAAGGTGGCTGCCTTTGAAGTCATCCTCCGTCCGCAAAAGTACACCAGCACCAAGGAGCAAGCAATGAGCATTCTGGCCGCCTTGGAGCTTCAATCGACCTTCGGCGAATTTCCCACAATACCAGGAAACGAACAGCTATATAAACTGGAAGTGGAGTGCAAGATTGATTGCTTGTTTATCGCTCCCGAGAAGGATATATATGTCGACATCATAAAATACTTCACAACAATGCTGGTCTAATCAATTTCCAAATCGATTGTATATCAATTCTGTTCGTTATAAATACAAAAACCAGAAACTAGAGAAATTCTTTGATTTCTTAGATATGTCCAATTTAAATTTGATAACTTTTCGATAATCTGCGACGCTATTGGCTTTATTACAGCTTGCCGCCTGCCCATCCCTACAATACACGCCATCTTGCTCGTCGTCGCCGTCGGAACCGCCCCCGCCGTGGGAGTGACAAGGACAACCGTAGAGACAACGCGTACTGCAGTTGTAACGCCAGTAGAAACGGCAGAAATACCAATTGAAAGACAGCAAGACGCGGATGCGGCCGCACGCGAAGTGATCTCTCCATTGGGTGTGAGCGTGGGATTGGTGGATTCAGTGATCCTAGTGCCCGACGAGAACGACAAGTGCCCGCAGGGCTACTTCCACTGCAACAGCTCCGCCGAGTGTGTGCCGCAGCGAGCCAACTGCGATGGCAAAGTGGACTGCGACGACAAGTCCGATGAACTCAATTGCGACAACGAGGTGGACGCCAAGTACTGGGATCATCTGTTCCGGAAGAACATCTTTGGTGCTGGCGACGACAAGAAGTTGGGTGATTGTCGTAAGTACAAGAAAATAGGAAGAAAAAATGGGCAAGCCAATTTAGCTTTCACATAACCTCACTTCCTATCTTTTCTTACATACATACATACATATGTATTTTTCAGTATGGCAGAATGAGAACTTCAGTTGTCCGTGTCGCGGCGACCAGATTCTCTGCCGCTTCCAGCAGCTTACCGAACTGCCAGCTCGTTTGCCGCAAAATGATCTGGCAACACTGTAAGTACATTTTAGACTTAAGCTAATTGGAATTTTTACTTGTTTTATTTTGATGTATTTACGGCTTAATCTTAGAATTTTTAATTTAATTTATTTTAAAGAATTGTGTAATTAATTAAATTAATTATAATCCACAGCGATCTCACCGGCAGCAACTTTGAAATCATAAATGAAACCTTCTTCGAGGGACTGCCAAACGTTAAAAGCTTGTAAGTAAAGCCACACACTTACTCTTTTCTTAGGCTTAAATTATTCCAAGGAAGCCCCTTAAAATGGAATATACCATATAGTAGTGGTTGTGTTTCCCCGGTATATGTACATAAGTAAGGCAGTAAGGGATGTGTAATATCGCCGACCATTTCATCCTTCTGGGTCTTAATTAAAACTGAAATACAAGCAGGATGACTCTGACTGCGTTGGCGTTGCAATTGAATGCAAAAAAGGGGAGGAAAATGTGGCGGAGATGTTCAAATTTTTAAGGGATCCTTAGTCCGGACCGCAGTGAATATTAGCGCCATGCTGTGTCCTTAATGGTGCCTTTAAGTGGTCGTCGTCGTCGTTGCGTCAGTATCACTGGTGACCATCACATGCGGGCGTACATACAAATTACATACAAGCCTAGACAGGCAGGAAGGATAAGCCCCAAGATGGGACAGCAGGACACCAGGACATACCCACCAGAAGTTCCCTTAACATATGCAGCCCTCGGCATCGTCGTCGTGTTGCAGTTTATGTGTCACTATGCCAAAGGACATTCTGGCCGTTCTAAATACAGGCATTCGGGCTGGACATGAACAGTCCTCGAAGCAGGTCCTTGTTGTTTTAAGCTCACGCACGAACTAGGTATAAATTTAGGTGAATTATATTGCCTATACACGGGGAGAAAATGTATGAAATCGTACAGACTTAACAGGAATTTAAATCAGGAGTTCTCCCTTTTAAGAGCTTGGAATTTCATTCGGTTCTTAAAGGAACGGATTCTCTTTTCTCTGCTTGTTGCAGACTACCACTTTTTTATTAGTTTTTATTAAATTTCTCATGAAACTTCTTATGAAGCTTCTATATAGTTTAATTGAAATTCAACCAAGCTAAAGCTCTTCTTTCTTTCGGTGTTCTGCGTGGTTTCCTTTAGTTTCTAAAATTGTTACTATGTATTCCTGGTCTCAAATTTAAATCGAAAGTTTTGTAAAATACCTCAAGTTACACATCCGTGAAAATTGTCGCCAAGAAACAGAAGGCAAGGATAAAGGAGCCATTTCGGTGGCTTCATACCACGTTCATTCTCCCAAGGATATTCCCAACAAGTCATTCAATTGCACACATTTATCTTGCCTCGAATTCGTGGGCCAGATTTCGCGGAAATGAATATTTTAACGACACAACAGAAGCATCCCTGCAGGCAGGGATTCGCTTTTCCTTTATTTATTTATTTTTTTTGTCTTGTTTTTATTGCCTTTCTGGGAAATTTGAAACTTGCTATAAATAGGTGACATTTCCACACAGGTTTATCCCGCTTCTTTCGGACATAAATACTAAATGCAAAAAGAATTAAATAAAAGTAAGCATAAATTTATTGCCCCATTAGGTGCCGCCAAATGGTAGACAAATTCGGTTTATTTTTTGTGGTTTTACTAATGGCTGGCAGTTAGCTTTATTAATTGAGTTGGTATAGGGAAATAAGAAATATATTTGACTTGTTAGGTTACTAAATTAAAATCTTTAGGTCTTATGATTAGGAACAAATTATAGAATTATCTTTTAGGTAGACTCTTGTTACTAAGTGAAGGAGTCATTTCCGACCCTATAAATCATATATATTCTTGATCAGAATCGACAGCCGAATCGATCTAGCCTTCTCTGGCAGAAAATAAAAATTTTAAAATTTTTTCAAAATTTTAAAATTTTTTCAAAATTTTATGAGGAGTTACATCGTTAAATTTGAAAAAAAAATATATGAAAATTTGAATTTTTTTAAATATTAAATTGAGTATGCAGATTTATTAACATTATAAAAACTAACATAGGAAAGCTTTCCGAATTTAAATTAATGAATTTTTGGCTTAGTTAGTTTAAAAAACTCAAACATTTATTAGTCGAATAAAGTCATCATATTAAAATATCAATTAAAAGGATGGGAATATTTTAGTTTTATATTAGTTAGGTTAATTTCTGGTTTATTTTTTAAAGTCCAGCTTATAAAGAACAGCTTAAAGTCGAAAGTATTTGTTAGACCCATACTTACTTTGAGAATTGAGACCAAAACGTTGTTGGTATAATTGCGAAAACAATATTCATAAGCTTTTCGTAACAATTTTTTACCCTAAGTAGGCTCTGTGTCAGGTTCCCCTTTACTGTCAAGTATATATAGTTTGTTCAGTTGTTATTAAAACCTTGCGAGGAAAGTCGAAATATTCATTCCTAAAAAAGAAAATAATTCAAGAAAATGGATTCTGACTCTGATCGTGAAATTGACCCTGAGCCTGTGTATACAATATCGGAGCTCCACGATCATTGTGTGGACCGCGAGATGCCTTTGCCCATCGTCAAGGTAAAGAAGTGTAGTGAAGGCTATGTGGCCCGCTGCTGTGTGGCCACTCTGTCCTGCCGTGCCTGGGCGGACAGCAAGGAGCAGGCGCGCCACAAGGCAGCCACTACAATGTTATCCATGATCGCCGTTCCAACGCACGGTCATTTCTCACGCAAGAAGCCGAAGTTCATGCCTCTCGCCAAGCGCCACAACTACTTTAAGAACTTCCCGCAAGCCCTGAAGGCGGCTGCCTTTGAAGTCATCTACCGTCCGCAGAAGTACACCAGTCTCAAGGAGCAAGTGATGAGCCTGCTGGACGCCCTGGAGCTTGAATCAACCACTGGCGTACTGTACACAGTGCCAGGGAAAGAGCCGCTCCTGAAACTCGAATTACAATGCGGTGTTGATTGCCGATTTTTGGGTACCGAGAAGGAGTTGTATGGCGAGATTCTAGAATACTTCCGAATAATGCTGGTCTAATCAAGTACCAATTGATTTTACATTTCAATCTATACTGTTCGTTTTAAATTACATGAACATGAAACATGTTTGCAATTTGTTTATTTGTTGCAGATTTCAATTATAAATTCCAACTCAAATGATAACTGAGAAGTGGCACTGCAAGTCGTAATATGCTGTTGGCCCCTTATTTGCTTAGACAAATAAGGCCAAAACTTTCTTTCTCTCTTTGTCTTTTTTTGTTTTTTTGGGCCAAAACAATAGACAATGGTGAAAACAAAGCATTATGGCATTAATATGGCCATAACTCGTACCCCCGCAGGAAAAGTTGAAAACTTTGTCCTTGCCCCCATTGTGTGAAGTTTACAATTGAATCTCGCATTTATTTATTTAATTCACTCACAAAAAATTCACTTTGCAGAGTGCTGAAGTTTTGCGGAATCCGTGAGATTGCCTCGCATGCCTTCGATCGCCTGGCGGACAACCCACTGAGGACCCTGTGAGTATCCCGTATCCTGTACCCCTTCTCCCTCCCAACAATAACTCATAATTAAGTCGCATTATTTATGTGCACTTAACAGTTTTCGACTCGCTCCTCGCTGCAGTTGATTCTTTAATAACGTTTTTTTTTTCTCTCCTTTTTTTTAATGTCCTTCCAGTTATATGGACGATAATAAATTGCCGCATCTGCCGGAGCAGTTCTTTCCCGAAGGCAATCAATTGAGGATTCTGTAAGTAGCACTCTCTCTCTCATACGATATACGACACTTCCGGTGTCCGCCATGTTCTTTACGATCGATTTCCGGTTCCCATTCAAATAGAGAATAGGAATATGTGAAGAAACATATTAAACAAATTTATATTCCGATATATACCGATTTTACCGGAACTTACTGTACTTCCGCTTGTTTAGAGCATCGATTTAGCCCTTGACTTAGTGCCTTAGTAATTTATTTTAGCCAATTGTGTTTTTTTGCCCTCAATTTATGCTAATAAATACAGTCATAAATGGCGGAACAATTGCCGATTTGTGCCACTCGAATGCTAATTAAGCATAAATCAAATTAAACAGAGTTTAAGCTCGAACATGTTTGGGTTTAAATTAAGGCACAACTGTACCGCAGAGAGGTATTGCATAATTCCAAGAGCCGAGTTTATGCTGCGATTAAAATAGAGATTCAGCCCGAGGTGGCCGGTAAAAATGACAAAAATCCAGTAATTGCCAATAAGCCGTATATGAGAGACACACATTCCCATAAACACGAAACTGATGCTAATCGCAATCATTGCTGTCAGCCTTTTGTGGCCCATAAACTTAACCCATTGTTGCCGGCTGACCGAGAGAGAGAGGAAAGCGAACCTTTTGCCCAATCGACTGGCATTCTTGTGCCGCATTTTCCCCACATTTTTCCCACACTTTTATTTTTATTTATTCTTTTCCGGCCTTTGAAGCATGAAAATATTAGCAGACAGACGGTAAAAAAAAGTTTTCCCAGCTTGTTTTGTGCATTGAATCGCACCGGAGCTGCCACGCCCCCATCCTATGACACATACCGCCCCCGCAAAATAAACCAAAAACAGCAGCAACAACAAACGACAGCTGGCAGGAGACTGAAAAACAAGGTTAAGAGAGAGAGAGTTTCATCACGGGTTGCTCTTTATCTTTAGAGGCTTACCAAATGTTAGAAATATATAAAAACAAAATATTAGAAAAATTATATATCACCTGTCAAGTGGAAAAATCACAAGGATAATGCACTGGAAATTGATTTTCTATATAAAAGTAATTTAAATAAGAACTAGATATGAATTCAAGACCTAAACTTAATTAAAAGATGTGTATAAAAGTTTGTTACGATTTTTAGAGCGCATTTTAATATTGTGATCACTGAAATTAATTAAATATTTAATGTTTGCAGTATTCATTTAACTCTGGATATGTTTTAAAATTGATTTTCTTTTCAAAATTAATTAAAAGAAATGTCTTTTGTCAGGCTAATCATTTTGTAGCATACTTTTTAGGGGCATTTCAAGGAACTTCAAATCTTTGAACTGAACTAAGTTAAATATTTAATATATTCAGAATTAAATCCACTCTTAATAAGTTATCCTAAGTTTTAATGATTTAATTCTTTTACTTTCTTGATTATAAGCTTATCTTTAAGTAGGGCTTACAGTGCCAAAGGCTTTATGCATTCATCATACCCCACCGGCAGAGTCCTTGCTAAAATAGACAAAACTGCCGACACACAAAAACACATAAACAACTCAGTTACACTTTTTGCGGCACCACGGCGGAGGATGCTCTGTAGTCCGGTGTCCGGAGACCGGAGTCCGTAGTCCTTAGTCCATGGTCCGGATTCGGAGGCACAGCTGCACTTGGCGTTGGAATGAAAACTTTGGACAATTGTGGGGGGAGAGATACTAGGTACTGAGGATATACTGTGGGTACTGAAGGTCTCCTGGCCTCCTGGGTCGTGTGTTACTGGCGCTTAATGGCTAATTAAAATCGAGATATATGCGACGACGACTTCTCTCTGATGGCGGCTTTTGTTGCCAACTTTTTCGTTGCATTAAAATGAGATTTTTCCATCTGTTTTTCGTAGAATTTTGGCACGCAACCGCCTGCAGAGCTTGAATCGCAGTGATTTCCACAATCTACAGCATCTGGAGGAGCTGTGAGTGCCACAAGAAACTAAATTTATTTATAAAAATATTTATTTCTATTAAATATATATTTTTAAAGGGACCTGCGAGGCAATCGCATTGACAGCTTCGAAGCGGCAGTGTTTGCGGAACTTACCAGCTTGGAATTCTTGTAAGTCGGGGTTTTATATATAAATATAATTATTGGTATTAATATAATTTGTTTCTTGAAGATATCTCAATGAGAATCGGATAACGAGTCTGAATTCTGAAATGTTTCCCAGGACCTTGCTCAGCCTGTACACATTGTCCTTGGATCGCAATCAAATCGATGATATTGCCGCCAACACTTTTCATTTTCCACGCCTCAGACATTTGTGAGTAGAAAATGAGTGGGAAAACCTACAGAATAGAGGAGGGAAAATGGAAAAATATAGAGGGAATATGTAGAGCGAAAATTGTAGTATAAAAGGGGGGAAAAAAATCAGAAAATACCTACACCTATAAATACATCAATCTGTTTTGTTTGATTTCAGATATCTGGCTGGCAATCGACTCTCTCATATACGCGACGAAACCTTTTGCAATCTCAGCAATCTTCAAGGATTGTAAGTTTGCTTAGAACTTATTGAATATCCTGTAAAATCTTTAAGTGAAAGTGAAAACAAACTTATAAACTTCCCAAGATACACCTTAAATCAGCTTATTTATTTTAAATACCATAGCTGAGTATTCAGCAACTTAATTTAAATTAAATAAGCCATTTAAAGTAGTTTTAAATCCAATGAAAACCCTTTAAATTATCCCTTAATTACACCCAACCCATATACCCCATTTGGGCAGTTATAAATATGAAGGGAAAGTGAACAAACAAGTGTCACTCGTGTGACCTCTGATGGATTTTTCCTACTGGCATGCCATCTTCCATCTTCCATGGACCTCGGACCTCTCGACACCCTTGTGATCCTGAAATAGCAGAAATCCTGCGGAGGCTGCCTGCCTAGGCTAGCTTGTGGCAGAAAGTGTCATTTGGATTTATTGCCGTTTAAGTTTTCGCAAGGAATTTAATTTATCAATAATGTTATGGGGTTGGCCAAAGGAATCCCACCACCACCACCATTCAGAAAGCTGACAGTTTATCCTTGCGAACTACTACGCATTCCACAAAAAAAAAAAAATAGAAATCCCAGAAAAACTAGGAAAATAGGAAAAACCGAATCCCTGTAATGCATATTGAGTGAGGAGGCGATGAAATCAAGGAAATCAATGGCCAAATATCTAAGCAAAAACGTGCCACAGCATTGCCGGCGCAACTTTAATGATGAAACAGCTCTCTCCCGCCTCCTTTTGGAGCTTGGGTGCCGCGCTCTAAGCTCCAAATCGATGCCTGGACCTAAGCTCCTGCCTCGACCAAGCAACCAATTCCAATCCCAAATGCAAATAAGCATACGGGGGAGATGCCTATAAGCGAGGAAAACAAGGCGAAACGCAAGTCCCCATTTGCTTAGACTTGGCTCTCGTTTTTTTTTTTTTTTATGCCCCCTTAGGCCATAAACCCGCGTAACCGTATTTCCACTCTCTCACTGTATGCTCCTTCTCCTCATCCTGCAGACACTTGAACGAGAACCGCATCGAGGGATTCGGACTGGAGGCCTTCGCCTGTTTGGGCAATCTCACATCGCTGCTGTTAACGGGCAATCGCTTCCAGACGCTCGATCCGCGGGTGCTCCAAAACCTGAGCAGCCTGGATTACATGTGAGTCCGCTTTACATACCGCAAAGCCATTTTATCAGTCAGTGCTGCCATAAAAATAGAGAAGACACCTTTAAAAATGGAGGGTTTCACAGGTTTTTTATATTTGTTACACCTTACCTTAAATCTCTTTTGAAGATTTGCAACAAGTATTTTGTTAGGGCTTTTTAAATTGTCTTTAAATTAATTAAAGATTAACTTTGCTACTAAGCAAGAACAAATTGTATTTATAACTTGTGCAACTAATTAATTTTGCTTTACAAAAATATAAATCATATATCGTTTTTAAAGCCTAGAAACTTAAGTAAACGGAAGAGTTTTGAAATGAATAGGAACCATAAATTAATATAAAATATTACAAGCTAAATCTGCTCAACAAATAGAATTATTTTAAAAGAGAGGGAAACCCTTCTTCCTCGAAATGTAAAATGACAAACCGATTTTCTAAGCAAAAATATGGCACCACTGAATGCAACCCATTGGCACACACTGTAATGGTTATATCTCTTGAAATAAAAAACAAACAAATGTCCTTTGGCAGTTACTTCTCGTGGTTCCATC
Organism: Drosophila serrata; assembly: GCF_035046125.1. NCBI lineage: Eukaryota > Metazoa > Arthropoda > Insecta > Diptera > Drosophilidae > Drosophila > Drosophila serrata. The sequence continues at coordinate 1,481,775 of NW_028257174.1, read as the reverse complement.
TGTGCAGCGCCGCCCTTCATGTGCGCGTCTGCGATCCGCATGGCGATGGCATAAGCAGCAAGCTGCATCTTCTGGACAACCAGATACTGAGAGGCAGGTGAGTCAAGTCCAAAATATCGATTTAATCAACCTGAGAGCTCTAAGGAAGCGAGAGAGGGAACTTGTAGAAGATGGTGTGTGTGTGTGTGTGTGTGTGTGTGTGTGTGTGGTCAGCTTGCCTTCATTAAGGATGCAATTAAATCATTGTCATCATTATGGCACTCGATGTTTAACCAAGAGCTTTGCTTGCAATTAAGTCAAGGAGCATTCCAGTGTCCTGTGACACTCGAAGTGGGATTATGTGCAAATCCGACATTGGAAATCAAGGGAATTTATTTTTGAAACTTGATTTTTGAACATTCAACTATGGCATGGCATTCAAATGGAATAAGGATTAGAATAGGAATAGGAGTAGGACTTCCTCAGGAGGAGTTGTACATTGCCTGATGCAAACGCTTGTCAACTACCAAGAGACGAGCCTGAATATGGTGTTCCATGCTGCTGGGAACAATGCCTGGCTCATGTTCCACTTCATGTTCCTGTTCCTGGATCTCGTCCTGCTCCTCGGCCACGTTCTGTAACTGCCTTGAAGGTTCACCATGACCGCCTGGTTGCAATACAATCACAGATGTTTCGCCTTCACCACCACTGTGGCGTCCATTGATCAATGGCGTTCCATTCAATTCAATCAACATGGCTCCTAATTTCGTTTTCTGTTTTTTTCTTAATTTAGTTACTTAATTTAGTTGCTTAATTTACTAAAAATGTTTCCGGAAAACAAAGCAAAAGGGTTTACCAAGAAGATATTCTGAAATGAGACTTTTAGGGAAAGGTTTACTTAAGCCTTGGGAATATAATTTGTATCTATGGCTACCCCAAGTGTTTGTGAACTTCTCTGGTGTCAAGCATCTTATAGTTTATATTATTCAAATCTGATTCAAAGATATCCATCCTGGGATCAAAGAGAACCATCATTCCATCACTTAATGATACATTAATGCCTCATCTGCGACTGATAATGGCCAGCATTTCGTCACTCCCAGAGCCTTTTCAAGTGGCCTGTCTTTATTTTTGATATTTTAGCCAAGTTTTAGCTACTTGGCAAAAGGCAAATATAAGGCTAACTGGGAAGGGGAGGCAACCAGGAAGCAGCAAACGGCAACCAGCAACCGGCAACCGGCAGTCACTTGTCATCAAGTCTGCTGAGTGATTATCTGGCTGCCTGCCATCGTCTAGGATGTGTTGTTGTTCCCCTCTCTCCCCTCGCTGTTGGAAAATGAAAATTACGTTCACTCGCTCCGCTTGTTTGTTTGCATTTTCCACACATTTTCCCAGCACACACATACTTACTCTCCTCCGGCAAGCAAACATACAAATGGAGCAGGAGTTGGCTTGCTCCTGCAGGCCACGTAGCCTTCAAGGCTGCCTGCCAACGTGGCCCGTTGAGAATTTACTCGGCTGCTTAGTACATTATTTCATTATGCCAAGTTGACGTTTTCATAAAAATTAAATACTTTAGTCTGCAGGTCTTTCAAGTATTTCCTTTCTTCTTTTTTTTTTTGTTTTGTCTGGTCTTTACACCTGGTTACCCCCACCAAGTGGCCAGGTTTTTGATTTACCTTTATAGAAATTCCGAAATTCGCTTCAATTTTTTGCTTAAATTTATTACATGAAGTCTGCTAGGTGTGTAATCTACACTTCCTGAAATTTATTTTCACACGAAATTGGTTTTCCCTTTGGCAAATTCTTTTAGTTTAAATTACTTCTAAAGCTTTAGTTTCTCGTTTTCAAGGACTGCATTTTCCCCCCCCTTCAATTTTCCATGCGTTTGGTCAAAGCATCCTTTTGATTTCAGCCAAAACCTGCACTTGGCCATCAATCATCATCAGGGGCAATGAATGGGAAGCGGAGCAGGCACTTGGTTTGGCATAAATTAGGCATTATAGTGTGCCACAGAGTGTCTATAATTGTCCTGAAATCAGCAATTGTTGCTACTGCTTGTTGATGGTGATGCTGATGTGGATGGTAGTTGGTGCCCAGGTCTCGTCCTAGTCGCAGTCACTACTGCAATAATGAGGCAGACACCCGGACAATTGGCAATTGCCACTGCCACCAACTCACATAGAAAACACAGGATACAGGACATACACACAACATACAATGGGACAACAAAGGAAGCGTGCTTTTGAGGCTCTCCAACGGGGGGTTCCTACTTAAATTTCCTTTAATTGCCCGAATTTATGGGTAGCAGCGGTAGCATAGGGACAATTGTCCAGAGTCAAGGTCGAAAAAGCTTCGCTTTATGATTGCCACACTCCCTTAAGTTATAGAGGAGCGAAAGGGTATATTGGGCAGCTTAAACTCTATGAAGTAACTTTCACAACTTACCCTTAGGACCATGGGTTCGAGTGTTAAATCGATCTTAACTAGGTCAAAGATCTATTAATAATTATTGCATTACTTACAAAACTTTTTTTTTAAGTTTCCAGTTAAATATGTTGTTTAATTTTGCTTTTTCCAATCTTTTTATTCTTTATTTATTAAGATTATGATTGCAAACAGAAATAAGGAAACCTAAAATATGTGTAGTATGGGTATATTAAATCGATATTTTTATATGCTTATTTTTTGTGTAAAACATAGTTTTTCAAATATCATAACTAAGCCAAAAATTAATCAATTTCAATTTGGAAAGCTGTTCTATGCTAGTTTTCTTTACTTTAACAAATCTACATACCCAAATTAAAATTTAAAAAAAAATCAAAATTTTAATATTTTTTTTGGCAATTTTGACGATGTAACTCCTTATAAAATTTTGAAAAAATTTCAAAAATGTATTTTTTCACCGGATATGGCTAGTTCGATTCGCCTGTTGATGCTGATCAAGAATATATATAGTAGGGAAATGACTCCTTCACTTAGTTTCAACCTTCAGATTAAAATTATAATAGCCTCCAAGGATAAAATAATATACCACAAGTTAAACAAATTATAATTTAGTTAGGCTGTAAACTGTCAATTTACGTTTGTAGTGTTCTTAATACTAATTAATATATCATTTTAAATTTAAATTAAAATAATTGGAAAATAAATGCAAAGCTAGCGCAGCTGATTCTAGACCTAGACCTTATACCTTCTATACCATCTACTTAAATGATATAAATAATAATAATTAATAAATTGGTTCGACTTACCCCATTATTATATTCTTGATGACCTCAATTTGACTTTTCATCCTCTTCATCGAAGGCACACGTCATCCTTTGTAGTCATTGTTTAATTCTTTCCAGTGTAGCATAGATGTGATCTTCTTCTTGGTTATCCAGATGTATTCCATTGGCCACGTCATATTTTTCGGGTCGCAAGTTAATCACTTTCACTATCGATGTTAACACTAACTAATTTAGTTAGGCTGTTAACTAGGAGTTATCGTTTGTAGATATTCTTAATTCAAATTGTTGTATCATTTTAAATTAAGATAAAGTAATGAGGTCCAAGGCAATAATGTAAATAATTGGAAAATAAATGCAAAGCTAGCGCAGCTGATTCTATATTTAGACCTTATACCTTCTATACCATCTACTTAAATGATATAAATAAATTGATTGGTTACGACTTACCCCAGTATTATATTCTTGATGACTTCAATTAGGCTTCTCATCCTCTTCATCGAAGGCACACGTCATCCCTTGTCGTCATTGCTTAATTCCTTCCAGTGTAGCATCATTGTGATCTTCCTGTTTATCCAGATGTATTCCATTGGCCACGTCATATTTTTCGGGTCGCAAGTTAATCACAATCACTATCACTTTAGATGTTAACACTAGGTACCCCTAGGACAGACTGAGGCGCGCGGCCCGATAGCGCCTCTATTTATAGTTCCCGAGTAGAGAGAGGAGCAGAGAAATTGAGAGTGAGAGCACTAGAGAGAAGGTGGTATCGCTAGCGATAGGGAGAGAGACATAGAGGGAAAGAGTTGCCTCTGGAGAGGCACAGAGGGATAGGCATCCCGAGAGTTGGACATACCCAGAGTTGGACATACCCAGAGAGATAGAGAGAGGGGGGGAGAGGGAGAGTAAGCTATTTATTATTATTATTTATTCTTTAATTCTTGAGCTATTTATTATTATTATTTATTCATTAATTTTTGAGCTATTTATTATTATTATTTATTCATTGCCATTGGAATATTTTATTATTTTAAGAACGGACACTAGGTTCTCCACGTCATCTTCCCTATGCCAGCTATATGATATAGTAGTTCGATCCGGTTAAAATAGCACTGAGGAATATACATACATACATACATATATCCTGAAGTTTCAATTGATTATTATACAGGTTTTATTATTGTTTAATTAAGAAATTTGAAGGGTGTGCATGTTTAATTTCATTAAGAATTATAAGGCAAACGTAAATACTTCTTTGTTCTTAAATATTTGTATTTAATTTTGTCTAAATTGTTTAACAAATAAATTCCTTAAAATTGTTTGCTAGTTTTAAATAGGTTAACAAATCAGCTTACTTAAATTGAATTGAAATATTGAAAATTTTAACGATAATGGCAAACAAATTTGCTTCTATCTCTTATACCTAGAAAGATTCGCCTGTTGATGCTGATCAAGAATGTATATAGTTTTTAGGGTCAGGAATGAATGCTTCACTTTGTTTCAACCTTCAGACTAACATTATAATATCCTCCAAGGGTATAATAATATAGGAAAAGTTAAAAAATTATAATTAGTTAGGATGCTATCTGTGAGTTTACGTTTGTAGATATTCTTAATACAAATTGCTATATTATTTTAAATTTAAATTAAGTAATGAGGTCCATGGCCATAATGAAATGAATTGGAAAATAGACACATAGCTAGCAAAGCTGATTCTAGACCTTGGACTTATACCTTCTCTAGAATCTACTTAAATGATATAAATAAATTGATTGGTTACGACTTACCCCATTATTATATTCATGGTGACTTCAATTAGGCTTCTCATCCTCTTCATCGAAGGCACACGTCATCTTTTGTCGTCATTGTTTAATTCCTTCCAGTGTAGCATCGATGTGATCTTCTTCTTGGTCATCCAGATGTATTCCATTGGCCACGTCATATTTTTCGGGTTGCAAGTTAATCACAATCACTATCACTTTAGATGTTAACACTAGGTACCCCTAGGACAGACTGAGGCGCGCGGCCCCATAGCGCCTCTATTTATAGTCCCCGAGGAAAGAGAACAGAGAAATTGAGAGCGAGAGAGAGAGAGTAAGGAAAATCCCAAGAGACTCCCAGAGGGAGTTAGAGCTAGAGAAAGCGTGTGGCCGAGAAATAGGGGCAGAGAATAACGAAATCGACTCTGATTTAGATACTGATCAAGAATATATATGATTAAAGCTTTAAATTTATACACATTAATTAAATCTATAATTATTGATCATTAAATGTGCATGATTTTTAGATTTCATGAGGCAGAAAGCAAATCATACCTAAAATTAATAATATAAACAGCTAAAAATTAAGTTATTATTTGTAATATTATTAGCACAGACATTATTTTGAGCCATTAAACATACTCAATGCTGGGTATTTAATGGTAGACTCTCATTAGAGTTTTGGTAACTTTCGCTTTCTCCCTTTTTTAACTCTTCTCTCCCTCTTTTCCAGCGTTTGGGTGATGGCCTCCATTGCCGTTGTGGGCAACCTTTTGGTGCTCCTCGGACGCTACTTCTACAAATCCAGGAGCAATGTGGAGCATTCACTTTACCTGCGACACCTGGCCGCCAGCGATTTTCTCATGGGTATTTACCTGACGCTGATTGCCTGCGCGGACATTAACTTTCGCGGCGAGTACATCAAGTATGAGGAGGCCTGGCGCCACAGCGGTGTCTGCGCCTTTGCCGGTAAGTATCCTCCAGCTCCTGCTCCTCCTCCTTGCTCCCTTTTTGCAATTATCTTTCATGCATTAATGTTGAATATTGCGTAGGCTTCCTCAGCACCTTCAGTTGCCAGTCGTCGACGCTGCTGCTCACCCTGGTCACCTGGGACCGTCTGATGTCTGTGACGCGACCCCTCAAGCCGCGGGACACGGAAAAGTTTCGGTAAGTGTTGAGGAAGAGAACTGTCCGCAAAGGTCACGCTCCACAAAGGATAATGTGCACTATAAAAGGGAACATTTTTTGTTAATTTACAAAGGAGAATGCAGCTTTATTTTTTTTAAGAAAGTTTCACAGAAGAATCAGTAGAGTTTTTAATTAAACTTTAGCTTGTTGCGAAAACTTATTGAAAGTGTTTTTTTTTTATACATTAACTAGAGCAAGTCAATACAAGTAAATAATAGTTTGCATGTCTTTGAAATAGAAACAGTCAAGAAGTCTAACTATTTATAATTGAAATTGTGTACTTAATACTTACCTGGAAAACTCTACAAAAAATTTATCTTTAGATGCAATTGAAAGTGTATTTGTCTTTTTTAATCAAACATTCTTAACTAAAGCTCGTTTTCTACAGAGCTTGTTGTTATTACGATAAACAACAACAAAAAGTTTGTCTTTACTTTGGAATCCAATTATTTAAATTACATTTCCGGCACCCTTAAAAGCTGGCAGGGATACATATTTGCTTCTTGTTGATTTTCTAAGCACTCAAAATTCCCAGAATAAGAATTAAATTGTGTGTTTATCCAACACAAAAACATTTGGTGGGAGGTTTATTTGTTTTTACCAGGAATATACATACATACATATATCCTGAAGTTTCATTTGATTGATTTACAGGTTTTATTATTGTTTAATTAAGAAATTTGAAGGGTGTGCAGGTTTAATTTCATTAAAGATTATAATGCAAGCGCAAATACTTCTTTGTTCTTAAATATTTGTATTTTATTTTATCTAAATCCTTAACATTGTGCTAGTTCTGAATAGGTTAACAAATCAGCTTACTTAAATTGAATTTAAATATTGAAAATTTTAACGAAAATGGCCAAATAATTTGTTTCTGTCTCTTATACCTAGAAAGATTAGCCTGTTTATGCTGATCAAGAATATATATAGTTTATAGGGTCGGAAATAACACCTTCACTTCGAAGCAAGTTTCTGACTTTAATCATAATACCTTGCAAGGGTATAATAATATAGTAAAAGTTGAATAAATTATAATCTAGTTAGGCTGTTAACTAGGAGTTTACGTTTGTAGATATTCTTAATACAAATTGTTTTATCATTTTAAGTTAAGATTAAGTAATGAGGGTAATGACAATAAGGAAATGAATTGGAATAGGACTTATACCTTCTCTAGAATCTACTTATATTATAAATATATTGATTGGTTCCGACTTACCCCAGTATTATATTCTTGATGACCTCAATTTGGCTTCTCATCCTCTTCATCGAAGGCACACGTCATCCTTTGTCGTAATTGTTTAATTCCTTCCAGTGTAGCATCGATGTGATCTTCTTCTTGGTCATCCAGATGTATTCCATTGGCCACGTCATATTTTTCGGGTTGCAAGTTAATCACAATCACTTTCACTATCGATGTTAACACTAGGTACCCCTAGGACAGACTGAGGCGCGCGGCCCGATAGCGCCTCTATTTATAGTTCCCGAGTAGAGAGAGGAGCAGAGAAATTGAGAGTGAGAGCACTAGAGAGAAGGCGATATCGCCAGCGATAGGGAGAGAGACATAGAGGGCAAGAGTTGCCTCTGGAGAGGCACAGAGGGATAGGCATACCGAGAGTTGGACATACCCAGAGAGTGAGAGGGGGAGGGAGAGGGGGAGTGAGCTATTTATTATTATTATTTATTCATTGCCATTGCAATATTTTATTATTTCAAGAACGGAAACTAGGTTCTCCACGTCATCTTTCCTATGCCAGCTATATGATATAGTAGTTCGATTCGGTTAAACTAGCACTGAGGAATATACATACATACATACATATATCCTGAAGTTTCAATTGATTAATATACAGGTTTTATTATTGTTTAATTAAGAAATTTGAAGGGTGTGCATGTTTAATTTCATTAAGAATTATAATGCAAGCGCAAATACTTCTTTGTTTTTATATGTTTGTATTTATTCTTGTCTTAATCCTTTGATTTATTTATTCCTTAGCATTGTCCTGCGCCTGCTGCTGCTCTGGGGCATCAGTTTCGGCCTGGCAGCGGCCCCTCTGCTGACCAATCCGTACTTTGGAAGCCACTTTTATGGCAACAACGGTGTCTGCTTGTCCCTGCACATCCATGATCCTTATGCCAAGGTAAGCAAGCTGCTTCTTTACCTATTCTTAAACTGTATCATTGATAGTATATATTTTTCACAGGGCTGGGAGTACTCGGCGTTGCTGTTCATCTTCGTCAACACGTTGTCTTTGGTCTTTATCCTGTTCTCCTATGTGCGAATGCTGCAGGCTATTCGAGATTCTGGCGGAGGAATGCGGAGCACACACAGCGGACGGGAGAATGTGGTGGCCACTAGGTCGGTTTGAGTAATCACTTTTATATACATAGAGTTACATTTGTGATTTCTTGTAGATTTGCGATAATTGTGACCACGGATTGCGCCTGCTGGCTGCCCATAATTGTGGTCAAGGTGGCGGCCCTTTCGGGTGAGTTTAATATATAACATGTCCTGCTGGAAACCCCTTGATTAATTGCTATATCCTTATTGCAGGCTGCGAGATCTCTCCCGATCTGTATGCCTGGCTGGCGGTCCTGGTTTTGCCCGTTAACTCGGCTTTGAATCCCGTGCTGTATACCTTGACTACGGCTGCTTTCAAGCAGCAGCTGCGTCGCTACTGCCACACGCTGCCCAGCTGCTCGCTGCTGAACAACGAGACCCGCTCCCAGACGCAGACCGCCTACGAGTCAGGATTAAGCGTAAGTCTGGCCCATCTAGGTGGCGGTGTAGGTGGTGGTTCTGGTAGAAAGCGACTCTCCCACCGTCAGATGAGTTACCTGTAAGAGACTTACTTCAAGGCAGAGGGATGAATGGATGGAATGGCTGAAGGTGGAGTGCGTGGCTGGACTTGGCAGGTGGACAGAGGATCCAGCGAGGGTCTCCCACGCTTACTTGTGATCTAATAGTTAAATTTTATTTTAATTCTATATTATAAATACATATTCAGATGTTAGTTTGAATCCCGATTTGAATGCTTGGCATCCCCTTTAGTCCCGCTCTCCCTCTACGCACCGCCCTGCGGCTCGGTGGCTATATTGAGGTCCGCCTGGATGTGATATGGTCCCTCGTTGACATAGGCCGTGAAGCGTACAGTTTCGGTGGGCGAAAACTCCGGGCTAACGGACAGCAGCTCTAGGATTTCCCACTTTAAGAACTTGACATCCTTGTGGAGATCCTTCTGACGCGAAAGCAGGAATTCCACGGCGCCGCCAGTATTCCGGAGAGCCGCCACACCCCAGCGATATTTACACAGGGTCTTTAGCAGGGCCAAGGCGGCTAGCTGGAGGTCAGGGAATGGTGTATTGACCAAATCCATGATGTGATTGGCCTGTAGACCGCCAGCGAAGCACTCATACCAGCCCTTGAGGACGTTACTAAAGGAAAAGAGAGGTTAGAGAAGGTATAAGCCAGGTGATTTACAGATCCTTACTCAATTTCCTTGGTGGGCGGCGTCTCCATGGCATAAATCACATCCAGCGAGTTCAGGAGCCTCACTTTAATCGGCGCCGATAGCTTTTTGGTGTACGCTCCATACTTCATCAGCGTTCGCTCCATGGCCGGCTGGAAGTTAAGATGCAGCAGCATTTTGCCCTGCGGCGTCCCCGCCAAATTGGGCAGCGTGTCCAGGGCGGTGGGCAATATGGTCTCATCCTCCGACTGCAGCTGCTCGAACAGGCAAATCAGCATATGCGAATAGCCAACGATGATCTTCTGCGGCTGCACGGCGGCAATTTTGCCAAAGAACTTCATAATGCTAGGCACGAGCAGGGCGTCCAGGGGATTCTCCTCCAGGCGCTGCACTCGATTGCTTATCACATCAAACACCTGCCGACGCTCCATGTACGAGAGGCCATGATTCTGCTCGGCCAGCGGCACCAGGATCTCCATAACGCTGGCCTGCAGCAGGACATCGTCGTTGTCCAGCTCGCTGAGCGCGGCGTCCAGCATAAACTCAACGGATCCCAGCGAGGAGGCACTGGTCTTGGCCAGGTTGACGGCCAGTTCGTAGGCGCGACAGCGCACAATCTCGTTCTGCTGCAGCAACTCCACCAGCTTGGCCTGGACACCGGCATCGTTCAGGCGCTGAACCAGCACAATCGAAAGGATTTTAATGGCCACGGCGCTGGCCTCCGTCTCTGCTTGCTTCAGCTCGTCGAGGACAAGGAAGAGGAGCTCATTATTCGGCAGCTGGTGAACTTGTCCCGAACGCACCTGGCGTTCTAGCTCCCGGTATAGCAGGCTCAGCACCCGTGAGCGCACGGCCGGATTCGTGTGCGTGAGACCGCGGTTCAGCAGCTGAGGCAGCTGCTCGACGTCCGTCTCCGGCACCATCAAGTACATGCAGCGGTCCAGGAGCTCCAGGGCCACACTGACCACACCATCCTTTGGCGCCGCCGCATCTGCTTCTGCAGCGCCGCCGATTTCCGCACATTCGTACAATTCGGGAGCGGCGAGCACGCGCAGAACGATTTGCTTGGACGGGGCCGACTTGTTGATCGCGGTGTACATGCTGTTCAGCGTCTCCAGGCGCTGGCCCTTCGGTTCCAGGGCCTTGAGCTGGGCTAACCACCAAGTTTCGTCCATTACTTGCGTTTTTTTTAGAATTTATTTTAATAGTGACAGCAGTGCTGTAGAGGTGCGCAAAAAACATCGATAAAAACATCGATAGCTGGCTTCTGGCTATATTTTCTCTAGAGATTTAACATCGCCGTTGTTAGATTAACATTTTACATTTTACACGTACACAAGCCATTAAAATGTTTACAGATACTTGGGACGAATTCTCGCCCTGTGGGTCCGAATTCTCATACATCGTGTAGAATGTCCATGTAGAATGTAAAATGCTTCAACAGATCTGAAATATTAATATTAAATAAAGTATTCAATATACAAAGTCTAAATACTTTTTTACACCTAATGTCAATTTCGGAACGCCACCTATCGGAATTTTGTTGAAACTTAGTATTCTCCAAGCCAGGTTCCATGTATTGTCCTAATATTGTAAACAAATCTAGATGTAAAAAATATTTTACTTTACATGGTCAATAGCCACCTGTCGGACGATTCAAGCACTAATATAAGTCTCAAGCCGTGTTGAGTATTTGATCTTGATGCTATATTTTTCACTCAATGTTTTCACTCAATGTAAAAAGTTTGAGCGTGTACAAAAGTGCATCCTTCATCTGCTGATTTCTGTTCGCCTGGTACTTCAAATCGAGAATTCGATGGATTTGTACTGAATTTGGCCAAACTGAGGCCGGGGTTCGGCCTACAACAACAACAAAAGTGTTGTACAACAACTTGAGTTTTACAACAACAACATTACCGGCATTTAATTTGCCGATTCACTGCTCTGAGAAATATTGTCATTGAGTGAAATTTATTGACCGGCCGAGGCACAGCTTTGAGTGATATTGCTTGCATCAAAATAAATGCTCAAATAGGTGAGATTACATTTTACATGGTCAAAAGCACCTACCGGAAGGTTTATGCACTAATTAAAATTACAGCAATCAGATTTTATTTTAACGTTAGCTTAGACTCAAACCACTTTTAGTATTTTTTATATTCGATATTTCGATACTTCGATATTTCGATAAAGGTACCCCTTGACGCTAATACAACCCTGTTTTGACGCCATTTTACAGGCGAAATTTTTGTGTGTGTGTTTTTCTTGTGACGCGTTGTTGTAACAAAAGGAAAACCAAGAAAAAAGTGAATTGCAATTTTCACTAGCAGCAACGAGACCAAGAAACAAGCAGCAGCACAGCCAGTGAAGATGTCGCAACGCTTTGCACCTGGCCAAGCGCCGGTGCAGTCGCGCTACCAGCCGCCGCCACCGGCGCCCGGCATGCGTCCCTATCCGCCGCCAGGCGCCACTTTTCCGGTGAGTTTTCCTGCAGTTCATGCTTCTCCCCCAGCTAACTAATGCGATTTTCTGTACTCCAAACAGCCCAGGGGCTTTCCCTTGCATCCAAACACAACGCAACCGGTGCCGGGCACAGCGCCTGGCACTGGCGTTCCCGGTGTACCCGGCGTACTGCCCGGCGGTCCCGGGCCCGGTTCCCTTCTACAGCGCGCCGCCCAGCAGCCGGCCTTTCAGAGCGGTCTGCGTGGCACCGGTGGCGGCGGTGGAGGTGGAGGCGGTGGCGGCGGCGGCGGAGGAGGAAGCGGTGGCTCTGGCACCGGTGGCGGCAGCAAGCGTTCGAATGAGGCACGCGGCCTGGGCAGTGGACCGGGCGGCAAGGGGGAATTTGTGACGGCCAAGAAGAAAAAGAAGCTGGCGGACAAGATACTGCCGCAGAAGGTGCGGGATTTGGTGCCGGAGTCGCAGGCGTACATGGATCTGCTGACATTTGAACGCAAGCTGGACGCGACGATCATGCGCAAGCGTCTGGACATCCAGGAGGCGCTCAAGCGACCCATGAAGCAGAAGCGCAAGCTGCGCATCTTCATTTCGAACACATTCTACCCAAGCAAGGAGCCGACCAACGATGGCGAGGAGGGCGCCGTCGCCTCGTGGGAGCTGCGTGTCGAGGGTCGTCTGCTGGAGGACGGCAAGGGTGATCCCAATACAAAAATCAAACGTAAATTCTCATCGTTCTTCAAGTCACTGGTCATTGAGCTGGACAAGGAGCTGTATGGGCCGGATAACCATCTGGTGGAGTGGCATCGCACCCACACCACCCAGGAGACGGATGGATTCCAGGTGAAGCGACCGGGCGATCGCAACGTGCGCTGCACCATCCTCCTGCTGCTCGATTACCAGCCGCTGCAGTTCAAGCTGGACCCGCGCCTCGCCCGCCTCCTCGGCGTGCACACGCAGACCCGGCCGGTCATCATCTCCGCCCTGTGGCAGTACATCAAGACGCACAAGCTGCAGGATGCCCACGAACGGGAGTACATCAACTGTGACAAGTATCTGGAGCAGATATTCAGCTGTCAGCGCATGAAGTTCGCCGAGATACCGCAACGCCTCAATCCCCTGCTCCATCCGCCCGATCCCATCGTGATCAATCATTTCATCGAGAGCGGGGCGGAGAACAAGCAGACCGCCTGCTACGACATCGACGTTGAGGTGGACGACACGCTCAAGAACCAGATGAACAGCTTCCTGATGAGCACCGCCAGCCAGCAGGAGATCCAGGGTCTGGATACCAAGATCCATGAGACGGTGGACACCATCAATCAGATGAAGACGAACCGGGAGTTCTTCCTCAGCTTCGCCAAGGATCCACAGATGTTTATACACCGATGGATCATCAGTCAGACGAGGGACTTGAAGGTAAGTATTACTTACTCGCCTTTCTTGCGTGGAGTTTCTCACTTTAATCGGGGATTTCTTGCCTCCACAGCTCATGACGGACGTGGTGGGCAATCCGGAGGAGGAGCGACGCGCCGAATTCTACTATCAGCCCTGGACGCACGAAGCCGTTTCGCGCTACTTCTTCACCAAGGTCAATCAGAAGCGGGCGGAGCTGGAGCAGGCGCTGGGCATACGCAATGGCTAGGCAGGCAGGCAGGCAGCGCACCTTAGCCCAGATCCGTAATCCGTGATCCTTGCGCACGGCAAACTCTTATTTTCTTCGCCAGTTTAGTTTAAGAATTAGAGATCGTAAATATTTCCCATTTTTTTCTGTCACCAGCTAAACTTTACATCCTCTGTGACCCTTGTCTCCTGTGTCCCCCAGCAAACCATATTGGACCCCTAACATTAAGCTAATAAAATGGCATTTAAATATAGAAAATCTATAACTTTCCAAGACGTGGCTGTTTTTTAATGGCAACAGGGATTTATGATGCATTTTTAGGGATATTGTAATTGGCAGAAGCTTGAAATCATGTAAAGGAGTCACTTCCGACCCCATAAACCATATATATTCTTGATCAGCATCAGCAGCCGAACCGATCTAGCTAGGTTCCGCGAAAATCTAACGTTTTCAAAATTTTGCAAATTTTATAAGGGGTTACATCGTTAAAATTGTCAAAATTTGATAAAATTTTAAATCTTTTAAAACTAAAATTTGAGTATGCAGATTTATTAACCCAATAAAAACTAACATGAGACCGTTTTCCGAATTAAAATTAAGGCATTTTTGGCTTAGTTATGAGTGTTTTAAATTTTGGTTTTGCAAATTTTTTAAGGATTTATTTCGTGAAAATGTTTCGGAGACACTTCCGACCCCATAAACCATATATATTCTTGATCAGCATCACCAGCCGAACCGATCTAGCTAGGTTCGGCGAAAATCTAACGTTTTCAAAGTTTTGCAAATTTTATAAGGGGTTACATCGTTAAAATTGTCAAAATTTGATAAAATTTTAAATCTTTTAAAACTAAAATTTGAGTATGCAGATTTATTAACCCAATAAAAACTAACATGAGACCGTTTTCCGAATTAAAATTAAGGCATTTTTGGCTTAGTTATGAGTGTTTTAAACTTTGGTTTTGCAATTTTTTTAAGGATTTATATCCTCAAAATGTTTCGGAGTCACTTCCGACCCCATAAACCATATATATTCTTGATCAGCATCACCAGCCGAACCGATCTAGCTAGGTTCCGCGAAAATCTAACGTTTTCAAAATTTTGCAAATTTTATAAGGGGTTACATCGTTAAAATTGTCAAAAATTGATAAAATTTTAAATCTTTTAAAACTTAAATTTGAGTATGCAGATTTATAAACCCAATAAAAACTAACATGAGACCGTTTTCCAAATTAAAATTAAAGCATTTTTGGCTTAGTTATGAGTGTTTTAAACTTTGGTTTTGCAATTTTTTTAAGGATTTATTTCGTGAAAATGTTTCGGAGACACTTCCGACCCCATAAACCATATATATTCTTGATCAGCATCACCAGCCGAACCGATCTAGCTAGGTTCCGCGAAAATCTAACGTTTTCAAAATTTTGCAAATTTTATAAGGGGTTACATCGTTAAAATTGTCAAAATTGGATAAAATTTTAAATCTTTTAAAACTAAAATTTGAGTATGCAGATTTATTAACCCAATAAAAACTAACATGAGGCCGTTTTCCGAATTAAAATTAAGGCATTTTTGGCTTAGTTATGAGTGTTTTAAACTTTGGTTTCTGGAAAAACTTTTTTATAAAAATGCCAATTTAAAAAATATTTTAAGCTTATTTATGATCGAATTCCGATTCGATCCTCTAACTGCAAGGGTACATTAACTTCCTTTCTTGCTAAAATTTATTTTTTTATAAACAAATAATACATTTTCGCCTGCATACTACATTTATTTTAGGACATTGAACATTGAGCTTAGTTTTTTACAGAATTTTAAGTCATAAAACATATATAGTTATGAATTAAAAACTTATAGTTAATTTTTGCATGCTCATTAAAATTTAAAATTAATTTCTTTAAGGTATTATAATGGTTTATTCCTTTTTTTCAGTTGGGATCACTTTCTGTTTATAATGATGTTTAAGTATTTTATTTATTATCTTTGTTTGCAAATAGATAATTATGTAAAATATATAAAAATTAATATACGGAGTTTTTTTTAATATCTTATTATTTATATCAAAAATTGAGCAGATTTCGGTGTTATATGATAGTTTCTGTTGCTTTGTAGGGTTTTCTAAATTCTATTGCTTTTGTTTTAAAATACTTTATAAATTATTAATTATTTTAGCCTTTATTGCTCCTAAATCGGTTATTAAATGCCTGTTAACTTTTTCGTTTCCTGCTCTGTTTCTTAGTTTCATTAAATAGTTTACATTAAACATGGTTATAGGGACTTATCTATGAACTGTGACAGCTTTTCTTTAATATAAAAATCAAATTATACAATTATATGTTATAAAAATTACAATTTTTCTATGACAGGGCTCTTTTAAAACTCTAAAATTATCAAATTAATTGCAAACTAAACGTTTAGTAATATAAAAATAATAAAAATTATATTATACCCGTTGATTTAACTCAATTAACTCGTTTCTTTTTTAACATTTTTACATAAAACAGTCAACAGGCTGTAACCTTATGACCTTCGTTAACTTTGGCAGAGAATTATCAGCCAAGTTGAATTTAATTTTTACTTAAAACATAGGTATTTGCCAGCATTAAAGATTTTTCTGGCTTTAAGAACCACTTTAAATCACCTTTTGGCTGCATTTTCCTGGGACATGGGTCTTCAAACTTCGAGATCTTCAGGGTTCAGCATACAAACATATAATATCAGATCGTGGAATGACTTGGGCATGCTGGGGGCCTATAGACGGAATGGTATGTAAGTTATCTTATGCCTCTGCTAAGCCTAATTTCGCTTCTTCCGATTGCTGGCCGCCGTCGCCTCCTGCGATGTCTGCTCCATATGCATGCCCGTGTCCAGACGGCTCTTGTCCACCGGATACAGCCAGCGCTGATACAGGTAAATAATGAACACAATATCGTCGCGCAAACAGGCCACTCTGTGTGCCGTCGGCATGGTGATGATGAAGGCAAAGAAGTCATCAATGAACGTATTGAACGCCTTGTACATAAACGCACGCCACGGCAGAGCGGCCACCGACTTGAGCTTGTAGTTGACGAACAGCTGCGGCAGCATGAACAGGAAGCCAAAGGCATAGACTCCATTGACCAGCGAGTTGACCGTCCAGGAGTACCACGAGCGGTGCGGCTGATAGATCAGCGAGTAAACGGCTCCGCCCAGGCACAGGGGATACAGCAGATAGCTCAGATACCGCATGCCCTCGCGATCGAAGTGATTCGTTTGCTGCTCGGCCACCGATGACGACGGTGACTCTGGCTCCTTGCCATTCCTTCGATCCACTTCGTCCAGCCTGCGTCCAATCAATCCGCTAAAGCTGAAACGCATAATTTTCTTACACTTCCACAGCTCGATGAGGGTGCCCAGGCCGACGGGGACCAGTACCAGATACGATGTGTGCTCGTCCAGCAGATACAGAAAGATGACGATCTCGGAGAAGGCCCTCCACATGGTGGTGCGGCTGGACAGACCCTCGTACGACTGCTTCTTGCGCCAGAAGGCCACGTCGTTCTTAAAGCTCAGGAAATCGAAGAGCATCTAGGGAAAGGGGGGAAATTATAGTCACAAGCTAAAGGCATCAAATCCACTTGTCTACTCACATGAATGCTCGAGACGAAGATGGTACCGCACAGCAGGTAGACATTGGTATCGGAGAACACACCCTTGACCTCATCAATGTCCTTGGTGGCAAATCCAATGGTCAGCAGTGCTTGCGTGGCGTGCTCCATGAGCAGCATCAACCGGAGCTTTCCGACGCCGATAGGCTTGTAGTGGAAGCTGAATGTAAACTCGGTGGTGTTACGGGTCACTGGCACTAGGTCCTTGAGGCGCGTGTTGAACGTATCCGTTTGCAGGATCGGCAGGATCTGTTGCATTCGATTCACACGTATTAGGGGCGCCAGTTCCGGTGGGACATCTTCTTGCGAAACGGAAAACATATCGGTGAGCAGGGTTACATACACATTTGAGCGGATGTGGGTGCTAGGACGACCACTGGGCTTAGCCTTAGCCTTATTCTCAGCAGGAACACCAGCACCGCCCTTCGCCTTAGGTTTCTCGTTGGTGGCCGACGATTCCCCCAACAGATTAAAGGCCTCCGCCTTGGGCACCATGTAGTCCGTCAAGCTGAGCGTGTGCACCACGGTGGGACCATCGCGCCGCAGGCTCCGCCACTCCAGGGGCTCTCCCTCCAACGCCAACACCACATGGAAGTAGAGCGAGCCATTGCGTCGCGTCTTCAGTGGGATCTCCACTTCAAAGTCATGGGCAAAGTTCTCGTGGTAGTCGAACCGCTCCGCCTTGTACAGATCCCGCACCTCGGAGGCGATGGGATTGCGGCTGAGCGAGGAGAACAGGGCCAGCTGGAGGCGCGGCCGCTCCGCCAGGAAGGAGGTGTAGCAGGGCAAATCGCTGCACTGCAGCGTCGTGAAGAGCTGCGACATCTGGTAGATGGAGTGCAGGATGTAGGCCAGGAATGCCACGCCCAGCATCGTTGAGATTGAGGGCAGCGCCATCTCTTCGGGTTGAGTGTTTGCCGCTGCTTACGCCTCCCTGCTGCTACTGCAACTGATGCCGCTGCACTGTTGTCTGCTGTCTTGGCAACGGAGTGGACTGACTGGCCACTGCCTGGCTGGGATGGGTCTCACTGGAGGGCAGTGGGTAGTGGGTGTCGCCGGATTAATTATGTGTCCAAAACTAGGTGAAAGGGAGATGGCAAGTGTGACCGTTCGCCGGGTTACCGGTAAGCGATAGAGATGGAAAACCCTCGATAAGTTTTGCCAACTATCGATATTTTTAGATCACAAAATATAAACATTTTAACATAAAACCGTTATATTTGAGTCATATCGTATAACTATTTATTAGTTTAATTTATTTCCTTTGTTCTTAAAACATAGAAATGACTTAAAAGTGAATATTGTAAAAATAAAATTACAAAATATTTTAATACGATAGTTGAAGGCACTGTCGGCTAGAAGTATAAGCTTCTGAGTCAATCTCAGTTTCAAAAACAATTAATAAAACAATATTAATTAATATTAAAGTAGCAAAAATATATTAACACTTCAGTATCGTAGGTAAACTACACTTTAATTAAAAAAAAAACGAATTACAAATAATCAGAAATAATTAAAATAATAATAATCATTTATTCCCACTTAATGAAAATAAAATAAAAATTAAATTAAATAAAGTTAAATGAAATGATTTAAATGTGAATATTGTAAAAATAAAATTACAAAATATTTTAATACGATAGTTGAAGGCACTGTCGGCTAGAAGTATAAGCTTCTGAGTCAATCTCAGTTTCAAAAACAATTAATAAAATAATATTAATTAATATTAAAGTAGCAAAAATATATTAACACTTCAGTATCGTAGGTAAACTACACTTTAATTAAAAAAAAAATGAATTACAAATAATCAGAAATAATTAAAATAATAATAATCATTTATTCCCACTTAATGAAAATAAAATAAAAATTAAATTAAATAAAGTTAAATGAAATGATTTAAATGTGAATATTGTAAAAATAAAATTACAAAATATTTTAATACGATAGTTGAAGGCACTGTCGGCTAGAAGTATAAGCTTCTGAGTCAATCTCAGTTTCAAAAACAATTAATAAAATAATATTAATTAAAATTAAAGTAGCTAAAATATTTTAACACTTCAGTCTCGTAGGTAAACAACACTTTAATTAAAAAAACTAATTAAAATTAATCAGAAATAATTAATATAAAAATAATCATTTATTCATACTTAATGAAAATAAAATAAAGCTTAAATTAAATAAAGTTAAATGAAATGATTTAAATGTGAATATTGTAAAAATAAAATTACGAAATATTTTAATACGATAGTTGAAGGCCCTGCCGGCTAGAAATATAAACTTCTGACTCAATCTAAGTTTCAAAAACAATTAATAAAATATAGTTTAAAAAAATAACTAAAATATTTTAACACTTCAGTCTTGCAGGTAAATAACACGGTAATAAAATAAACTTATTAAAATTAATCAGAAATAATTAATTTAATAATAATCATTTATTCCCACTTAATGAAAATAAAATAAAGATTAAATTAAATAAAGTTAAATAAAATGATTTAAATGTGAATATTGTAAAAATAAAATTACGAACTATTTTAATACGATAGTTGAAGGCCCTGTCGGCTAGAAATATAAGCTTCTGAGTGAATCTCTGTTTCAAAAGCAATTAATAAAATAATATAAATTAAAATAAAAATAACTAAAATATTTTAACATTTCAGCCTTGCAGGTAAACAACACTTTAATAAAATAAACAAAATAAAATTAATCAGAAATAATTAATATAATAATAATCATTTATTCCCACTCAATGAAAATAAAATAAAGTTATACATGTTTATCTTATATTTATTTATTAATTTAATTTATTCCCCTTGTTTAAAAAAGTGGAAATTATTTAAATGTAAATATTGTATAAATAAAAATTACATTTTTAATACGATAGTTGAAGGCCCTGGCGGCTAGAAATATATGCTTCTGAGTCAATCTTAGTTTCAAAACCAATTAATAAATTAATATAAATTAAAATAAAAACAAGTCAAACATTTTAACATTTCAGTCTTGCAGGTAAACTACACTTTAATAAAATAAACTAAACAAAATTAATCAGAAATAATTAATATAATAATTATCATTTATTCCATTTATCAATAAAGATTAAATTAAATATAATTATACATGTTTACCAACATTAAAGCATTGCAGTTTTTTTATTTTTTTTTTTTTTAAGCATTTTAAAACTTTGGCTTTATTATTTTGACTACGCCTATGGAAAACCCGTTACCTCCTGTGTCTGGAGAAATTTGTTGGAGCTGGTATTTCAACTATTTTCACCGCAAAAAAAGGGAATCCCAATTTGTGCAAATAATTTTTACCCAGGAGCTGTGGTTTTAATTTTCTTTCTTTTTTTATTTTGCCTCATTAACGAGTTAATAAACACAGCGGTGCCGAAATCGATGATTGATGGGGCTTGGTGGGCAAATATAATTGAATTGTGCCCATACAGAGGAGGGCTTAGCCCCATTCTTTGAAAGCCCGGCTTCAGCTAAGCCAGCGTGTGAAGTAGCTGATTTCTGTGCAAACCTCGTTTCACATGACTAGACAAAAAATAAAAATGAAAAGGTGCTAGATTTTCGCTATTATTTGTTGGCTGCTCATAATTGTCCCAGCACTGGAAGGAATAAGAAAACAACTCAATCAAAGGCGTAGCCACAATTAAAGTAATATAGGGGATATATAGAAAATCTCCATAGTGTAGAAAAATAAGAAACCCCTTTGCTCTCCACCTGGCTAAGCCTCTGCGATTACCTGTTAGGCGCCCACTGGTCAAACGAAGAGTGGCTCAAACGGGATGAGCGATCAGTGTGTGAGTGTGTGCGCGTGTGTGTGTGTGTGAATGCCATTGTTGTTACTTTACTTTATGCGCCGGGTTCCAGCCAGTTTAATGCCCCTGCTCTTTGCTTCGCTTCTTCGTCTTCATATTTTCCTTCGGCTGCGGCTGCGACTGCCTGGCATTTTCATTTTCACCTGAACGAACTCCACCAACTCAAAAGTCAATTCAACTCGCGCGATCCAACTCAACTCAACTCGCCAGTTAGCCAGCCAGCGCCGCAAGAGGCAAAGAGAAAAGAAATAGGCAAGTCGCTGCGCAGCCGCAGTTTGTTTCAGCTCGGGGATTACACTTGGCGCGTTTCGTTGCGTCGCGTTGCGTTTGCTCTTTTCGCTATTACCGTATATATTTTTTTTGCTGCGCTATTTTGTTGTTGTTGTTATCGTTTTGCTGTTTTGTTATTTTTTCCTTTCGCGCTTTACGGGCGGCTTAAAAAGTGAAACCACCCACGAAAACAAGAACAACAATAGCAATTATAGAAGGAACAACGAGGGCCACCACCACACAGGTGACCCATAGGTGAGATTAAGAATAGACAAGATGCTTCTCCAAAATTGTATGTATGTATCTACATATGTATGTATGTATGCTGCAGTTCCAGATTCCACAAACTGGAAGTATTCCATTGCATACTAAGAAAACTGAAATGCATAGAGAAAACAATAGGAATCAATTATAATACAGTTTGTTTGTGTTGTAATACGTAATTTGTAATTGTTAAGACATTTTTTACATTACCAAACAAGTCTTGTACTCAAAGATTGTGATTTGACAAGCGAAAGTGTAGTTATTATTGTTTTGAAGAGCTTTTAAAGAGTGTATGTACAAGTTCTTCGCTTAAAACAGATTCTAAGCAGGAAATTTTAATTTTAAATTATATATTTTTGAAAAAGTATTTACGTAATAACATCATGTTCAATAATAAATTGTTCTTACTTTACAATTTCAACGAAAAGTATCAACGTTTTTAATAAATTAATGACTCTAAATGAAGAAGGGTAATAGATACAAAAATACAAAATATAATCTCTGGAAATGAACATTCCCTTTAAATTTAAAAAATATTTAAAACATTTTTAAGTTATTTTGTCTAGTAAAAAGTGTACAAATAGAATGAATGGAAAATATAGAAAGCTCATATTAGATAGATTTAGAAAAACATTTCTCGATTTCTTACCCACAGTTCGTTGGAGGTCCAATGATGCGTCAGCTATGCGGCAGCGTTTACACCTGGAACTGTGCCGGCGAGCTCTATGCCATCGAGTGCTCCCTGTGCGAGGAGCGACCACTATGCGCCCTCTCCGAGTTCCCGGAGCACATGGACGTGTGGCACTCCGATTGGCAGGATCCGGTGACCGTTACATCCACGGATGGGGTCGGTTCGGTGGCCATACCCGAGGATGAACTCATGCAGGAGGTGCTGGCCGAACAGCGGATCAGTGGCGAAGATAATGAACTTAAGCAGCTCCTAGTGTTGCAACTAAATGCCATTGAGGAGGGGCAGCAGGTGGAAGAAGGTGGCGGAGCTGGTGAGGTTGCGGAGGAAATGAATGAGACCGCCGATCCGGATGAGGATGTAGTCTTAGATGATGTCGAGGAGGCTGCTGGAAAGACCGGAAAAGCGGCAGAAGAAACGGGAGAATCTGTAGTGTCTTCATCGGTATCCATTCCCTTGCCAGCTGTTAGCCTTCAGGTAAGTGGAATGAATCCCTTTTTCCTTAAGCTAATTTCTTACCCCTCCACTTATCCATCCAGGATGCATCACCGGTTCCCGAGGGTCAGCGCCTGACCACCCAGCATATCCATCGCCTGATCGATCTGTACCGCTCGGAGCCGCGTCTTTGGAACCAAACGCACGCTGAGTTCCACGACATGGAGCTCTGTCGCGAATCCTGGCGACGCATTACCGAAGGGTGGAGCGGCTACTGTGGACGCAGCTTCAGCGTAACGGACGTCCGGATTCGTGTGTCCACACTCTGTCAGCGGTTCTTGAAGCAGCGGGAACGCCTTGAGGCCGACGGCGAACTGGATGATGCCGCAAAGTTTGTGCATTTCGATCAGCTGAGTTTCCTGTGCGAACAGCAATCGCTGCTAAAGCGCCAGCGTCACTATGCCCGCGAGAACCGTCGACTGCTGCAGCTGTATGAGCACTATCCGATCCTCTGGCATAATGCCCACAAGCGAATCCGTTGCCCGGAGACTGTGCGTCAGAGACATGAGGCCCACATTGGCCTCCAGTTGGCGTTGCAGCTTTCCGGTATTAGCCTGTCGCCGGTGGTCATCCAGAGACGTCTGCAGTCGCTGCGTAAGCGGTATCGCCTCGAGAAGATCAGCTATCTGCACAGTGTGGTCGAGGGCAAGCAGGCGGAGTTCGTCTCAGGATTCGAACACTACACTGAGATGGAGTTCCTGCACAAACACATCGATCCGTATGTGTGTGCCGTCTGCGGCAAGATCTTTGAGAATCTGACGGGCCATCAGAATCATGTCCAGAACAGCTGCGAGGTGAGGCGGAGCGTGAGCGCTGAGATCCAGGAGCAGGGCGAAAAAGAGGACAAAAAACTGGATATTAATCAAAAGAATCAGTTAAAGAATCAGCTTGACAAAGTATTGACTGAGGTTTTAAAGGACGTAGATAAAGAGGCTGCCCCAACCGAGACAGAGGAGTCCCCAAGGAAGTCCGAGGAGACAGAGCCCCCTCCTAGGGATCAGAAGGACCCCAAAGAAAAAGAGGACACCGATGCTGGTCCCGAACTGCCCAGCTTAGCCGAGGCCTGCGCTGCTGCCCAGCTCGAAGATCCCTGCGAGCTGCAACTGAATTCCAGTGGGGATGTTCCCGAAAGCGAGGCATCACCCGGCGGAAGACAGCGTCTTCGTTTGAGCATTCAACACACCCAGGAACTAATCGAACTGTACCGCAACCACGTCTGCTTATGGGACCCCAATCACCTGGACTACCATGGCCGTAAGCAGCGTCGCCTGGCCTGGCAGGCCATCACCAAGGAGCTGAACACCAAGACGGGACAAAAGTACAGCTGGCAGTTGTTGCACCGCAAGGTCACGGACCACACGAAATACTATCGCAAGGAGAGGCAACGGAGAATGGAGGAGAAGCAGCCTCAGGAGCAGCAGCAGCAGCCTTCAGAGGAGGAAAAGGAATCAAAGGATAAGAGCAGTAAGTGGAACTTTTACCTGGAATTTGCCTTCCTCGACGACGTCCTACCCGTGAGCAGTGAAATGCAGAAGGGCCTGAATCACCGGGACAGCAACCTGAAGATCATATCCGTTTACCAGAGTTATCCTCAGCTCTGGTGCACCGATCATCCCGATTACACGAAGCGCCGTCAACGGCAGAGGCAGCTGGAGTCCCTGTGCACTCGACTGCAGGAGGAGAGCAACCTGCAGGTCACTGTGGAGCGGCTCAAGAGTCGCCTGATCGAGTTCCGGTGCCAGTATCGTCACTGCAAGGAGGCCCGCATGGAGGCACTGAAGAAATCGGAGCCCTGGAAGCCCAGCTACGAGTACTATGAGCCGCTGCGTTTCCTTGAGCTGCATGTGGCCCCCTTCCAGTGTCCCAGATGTCCAGCTTCGTTCAAACGGCGCACGGACTACTTGCAGCACGAACGGAATGTCCATGCCGATGTTGAGAAGTCCCTGGACGGCGAGTTTCGCTACATGCGGCGGCGCAAGGCCAAGGGATCCAAAGAGCTGCAGGAGATGCAGCAGGAGGAGGCGTTGGAGCTGGCCAACGTATGCCACATTTGCGGCCTGAAGTTCTCGCTGCGAAACAGTTTACTCGCCCATCTGCGTCGGCATCTCGGCCAGCGCAGCCACATCTGCAGTGACTGTCCCAAGAAGTTCTTCAGCTCGACGGCTCTGCGCGTCCACCAGCGCAGTCACACCAAGGAGCTGCCCTACGTCTGTGAGCACTGTGCCCGCGGCTTCGTGAATGCCAGCAAGTTGAACCAGCATGTCAAGCGGCACAGGAACCAGCGTGACTTTCCCTGCAATCGGTGCGACAAGGCCTTCTACACCGCCCACGAGCGGGATCGACATTTGCGGGCTCACCTCAACATCCGGGACAAGGTGTGTCCGTACTGCTCCCGGGCCTTTGTGGTGGGCAGTGCCTATTACGCCCACCTCAACCTCCATCGCAGCGAGAAGCGGTATGCCTGCACCGGCTGTGGCAAGCGATTCGCCCAATATGCCGGCCTCTACAAGCACCGACGACGCTGTCTGCCAGCTGAGGTAATCGAGGAGTAGCCGGTGTCTTCCTGTTTTGTATTTTCTTTGAATTAGTTAGTTAATTAGTGTTGGAACTTCTTTCAAATACTCACAGTTATTAGTAATAGTTTAATAGTGTTTTTACACACCAGCAACTTGCGAAAATCACAGCAGCCATCTTTGTTTTGTTTTGTGAGAAATGCAAATGCTAGAAAGGGACAGAGCTTAATGCAACATGTATATATAAGTAAGGTGGTTTCATCAACATTGGTTGAGAAGCTTTCTTCATACGCTCTCAAAAACATCATGAACTAGAAAGAGAGGAGAACAACAACATTGAGAACCTCTCACTATGAGACCACCTTGAATGAATGGTTGCATTATGGAAGAGAAAATGCAGCATATACTGAAAAGTACTATTTTGCATTCAGTATTTTTGGTGAGTTGTATAGTTCTTTCTTTTGGTATTATATTTAAAACAGAATACTAGTTTGTACTAAAATAACACAATTAATTAAATTGCTAAATAGCCTTTTTGGTTACTGTGGACTAAAAAAAATAGTTTATTTAAACAATTCGTAAATAATTGGTTAATCATAACATGCTCTCTGGTAACTGTAAAGCATTTAAAGAATGTAATCTTGGCGCATAAGAGAGGCCATTGGACTTCTGCGCAAAATGTTAATGCAATTTAAAGCATCTGTTTAAATAATTAGTTTTTGTTTTTATTAATTTAGTTTAGTTAATATATCGTTATTTTCTTATACTTGGGAGATTATTGCAATATAAACGAACGATATTTACATTAAATATTTAAACTCTATCAATTATATTTAAATCCAATTTTCCCAGTATTTACAAACTAAACGCTAAACACTAACGAAATTTATAAACTAAATTGTTATTAAAGTGATTCTGCCCTCAAAAATTAAGCTTTAAGTCGACAAGGCATACAAATTCTGTCTTCTCTTCCGTGTATTTTTCTTTTGTTTAAATGCATTGTAAAAAAAAAACAGAAAAACAAAAAAATAAAAATGTTATTGGAAATCATGCAGATCCTTAGTTGGACTTGGCGAAGCGCTTCAGCTGGCGCAGGCGGTAAATATCATGGGTGGGCGGCACAGAGGTCTGTAGGTCATCGTCACTATCATCACCACCGGGCATGAGACGGCGTCTTCGCGGCGGAACGGCAGTTACACTGTGCTGCACCCCCGTATATGTGCTGGTGTCCACGATCCAGTGCACGGATTTGGCCAAATCGAAGATCTTCGGTGTCAGGTCATTATCGCCATTCGGTTGTGGTGCAGCTGTAAGTCACAAAGAGAAAGGTTAGAGTTCAGTTCAATTAAAGGATTAAGAGCTACTAGCACTCACATTCGGGCAGATTGAGACGCATAAAGATGTCGAATAGCAGCTCCACGCTGACAAAGGGTCCGCGGAAGGAATTGGGCGGCGGCAGAATGCCACAGAGAGCAGCCAGCGCAGGTGGCTGGGGGAAGACACCGCCGGCCAGAGGATGAGCACCGGGATGAGCGCAGGGCCGTGGTTTGTACGGAATCATTTGCGAGAAATCGGGACGCGGCAGTGGTGGCGCAGCCTCGCCATCAGTCTCGGCATCCCCATTATTTTGACTGTGGGCGCCACCGCCAACCTTGTTCAGTATAATACCCACATTCTAAGAGAGACAGAAGGAGAAATTATTAATAGTTCCTTGCTATAATGGCCCAATACCCACCTCAGCATAGCCTATGGACTTGAGCTCGGTGCTGGTGCATGGATAGAGGTCCAGGAACTTGTAGCGATCCACCAGTTGGGCGGTCTCCTTGCCCTCGTATTCCTTGAGCTGTAACCACATTACTATTTAGTTGCCTTTCAGCTAAAGTTATTCTTAGGCAACTTACGTTCTCAAAGATGGCACTGCGACGACGCTCCACCTTGACGATGCTGGACAGATCGCCGATATTGGACTCGAACTCGAGGAAACGGTTCCACACCTCAACACTCTTGTGTGGCGACAGACCACCAGAGCTGAGCACGCGCTCAAACAGCACTCGTGTGTTATTATCCTCGTTCAGATGCGACAGATAGTCAATATAACACATCACATACTCGGGACTGCCGCCGAAACGCTTCAGACCCAGCTCAAAGATACGGAAGGCGATCTCCTTGTCCTTGGAACAGTAGTACTCCATGAGAGCGGCGGCCACAAAGATGTGGTAACGAGAACGGACATCCTCGCGGGCCTTCTTGAAGATGCCGCGAGCGGATTTAATGCCCTCGGCACGGCGGGCAAACTTCATATACTGAACGTAGACCTAGAATCGAAAGAATATTGAATAAGTACTCTCAACTCTCAACCAAAAGCAAATGAAGTGAAGGTATTTCTATGTGCTTACCAGCGTGGGATCAATATCGGGAAGCTGGAGCAGCTTGTTGTACATGGAGTGCACCTTCTCGTACTTGAGGCGGCCTTCCTCAAAGTCAGCATAGGCAAAGTACAGCAGGGCATTGCGATTGAGCACACCGTTGATCGAGCGTTCCAGTATATTGGCGCATTCATCGGCGAAAATCTTGGCTGCCTGGACATCCTGTGGGAGAAGAAAATGTTTATACATAAATTAGAAGCTTATAAACACTTTAAAATTATCATAAAATTAAGAGTAAAACACGTGCGGCCTGAGGCAAGGGCAATGGGGCAAGCAGTGACTCCTCTGTAGCTAGTATCTTCTCGTCCTCTTTCGCTGCGTGCCCCCTTACCCGAGAGGCGGCACTTCTCAGCGAACAAGAGACTCGGTATTTGATTTCGTTTTTGATCTTGACCTCCGCCACAGCCAACAACAAAAGCCGGCGGGCAAAGGCCAAAAATCCACTCTATTATTTGTTTGAACGTAAACATGGACGTTTGTAGGTTTAACACGCACGCCTTTCTCGGTGAGGACGCGAGCACTTGTGTCCAGAAACTGGGAGGCCTGATGCCACACGGCCGGATGATGGGTGAGCACCAGCAGGCACTGCTCTGTGGCGAACATGACGCGGCGCGTCACCAAAGCAGTATCTTCGGTGCGCAAAGGATTGGACTTCTCGTAGGTAATGAAGCGCTTCCAGAGCTCCACCTGCTTGATCTCCTCACGAGTAAGTGTGGGCGGCACAGCTGGCAAATTTCTATTAAGGCCCTTTGTGTGATATTCCAGCTCCTTGGCCACACGACGGGCGTTCATGTAGTCCCTGTAGGAAGGAGATGGTAAAGCAATTAGTTTTTTAAATGGCAGAGAAACTATGTTATTGGGCAACTCACTTGGATCGCTCCAGACTCATCTTTTCGGATATGATGGGATTGATGTTCTGCTCAAAGGCAATGTAGTCCTTCCACAGCTGCTCAATGCCCACAATGGGCGTCACCACGGCCTTCTGATAGACACGACGAACGGCGGTGATCTTTTGGTTCTCTGCATAGTTACCAACGGCTTCAACGCCGCGCAGAAAGTAGATGTAGTCCTGCCAGATGCTAAACGAGTGCAGATCCATGCCGATCTTCTCCAAAGCAAAGTCATACGCTTGGGCCATCTTTTCTCTGCCGAAGGAAAATCATGTAAGTAATGGAAACATCATCATTATTCCTTCTCTCACTCACTTGTGCGTGCTCAGTCCCGACTTGGTGTCCTTCACATAGGTAAGGTAGAGCTTCCATAGATCAATGTTCAAGATCTTGACCAGACAACGCTGGAATAGCTTCTCCACACGCTCATAGTAACGGCTGCGCATCTCCATCTCGATGTATAGCTTCCAGTAGCGAGCCGTGGTGGGGAAGACATTCACTAGGGACTCGTACAGACTGCGCACCTCGTGGATGGGACGTGTCTGGGCCTCGCGAAGCATCACGGACCACGACTCGATGTCGTAGGGACGCAGCTCCACAACCTGTTGGGCCCGCACCAAGCGCTCCATGCCCCATTCCTGTGTACGAATATCGGAATATGTTAGTGGCTGTTACATTAACTGGAACTAATCAATGAACCTACTATGTCAATTTTAATTAAATCCTTTGCCGACGTCATTTTCTTGTTTTGCCGGCGTTTTCCGGGCCGCCCTTTGCTGCTTCTCTCACCGTCTGCCCGATACCGACTCGATCTTCTTCTGCCTGTTAAGCCCGCGGTTGAATGTTGCTCCTACTCGGTTGACTCTTTCGGTTTAAAGGCCTCGCTGCGGGCCGCTTAAATAATTAATAAATAATTATTTTTGCAATGCGGCTTCGATTTGCTTCAGTGTGGCAGCAGTTTGACAGTTGACGAAATACTATTTGGTTGACAATAGCAAAATACCAAATTCTGTGACGCGGTACGAGGGCGTTTAGTATTTGGCTCGCACTGCACAAAAATACCAACATCCGCCTGGCGTTAGTGAATTTTTAAAAATCTCTCGGCATATTTGAACGGTCGTGGAGACGGGCACACCTAACATAACGACAGCCAAGAATCAAACGAAAACAATCAAACGCATTTAACCAGCCGAGAAATAGAACGGAGAAAAACATTCAAACTAAGACTTGATGAGCCGAGCGGGTAGCCGAGAAGCGAGTGCAGGACAGGTGTTATTAGCGTTAATAAACATGGCCGCCAGGCGAAAGTGAAAGACAAGTGCAAAGCGGAGTTGCTTCATACGCATACAAACACACACACGCACACCTGCAGGCGAACTCCAAGAGAGCAACACAAACACCAACAGGAGCTGGAACGACACGACGACGACGACGACCAGCTGTTGTAGCGACATAGCGGTACAATTCGCCATTTCTGCGCGGTAAGCAATCAATACGCTTTATTTTGTATCTCCCATTGCCCCTTTTGCCTGGCATTAATTATTCAATGGCAAATGCAGCAAGTGCTGCTTCCTGTTGCCGCCTGTAGAAGGAGTGGAGGGGGGGTGCTGCCTGTTTATCTGCCTGCTTTGTTGTTGATCTGCTGACGGTTTATTGACCGACAAGACAAGTGAAAAAGCGTACGTGCGCCTTTCTACCACTCTCTCCTCTCCCTCTCTCTCTCTCTCTCTCTGTGTGTGTGATAAGGCACTGTAAGTGTGTCACACAGACAGACGCCTCTTGCCGTTGGCTTTTGTGTGTCAAAGTGGAGCAGAAACCTTTTTGCCTGATTGTGTGTGCGAGTGTGTATCCCTTTCGCACATTCGTTTCTAATTGTGCATGGTTTAAAACTCGTATTTAAGTGCCTTTCGTCTCTCCCTTTCTCCTCTCAGCTGCCTCTGCATTCTCTTGCTCCCTCTCTCTAACTCGGTCGTTGCTTCGCTCTCGCCTCGTCCTCTTTGCTCCGTTGCTTTTCTATTGCCTACATTCGAGCGCAGCGCGACGCTTACCTGTATTTCGCCTTTCTTTCCTTTTCCTTTTTATTTCCCTTCTTCGCCGCCTTTTGCTGGCGCCTCCTTCCCTGTCGCCCTGTCTCCTGCTTTCCATTTCCTTCCTTTTTCCTTTCTGCTTTCTCCGCAAATAAACACACGCCAATTATTTGTATCGCGAACTTTCCCACACAGACACACACACACGAGCACGCACACACTTGCATTGCGGATTAGTCGGTGGGAAAACTTGGGGAAAATTAACCCATTTCCGCGGACAGATCACTTAAAGGGTTAATTGACGACGCCACTTGCCGCAGTCCCTTTGGAAATAATCATTATTCTTGTTTCTAGTTGCAGAAGTTTTAGTTTAATATTTTGAAAAGATTAAAGTTAACTGAATTTTTAATGATAATTGAAAAAAAAGGAAATACAAACTAAGTAAGGTGACCTTATTATAAATACAAAGTAATATATTCTAGATATGCGGTTATTCTCCTACCTTTTAAGTAAATATTTTTATTTATTTACCAGCATATCTGCAACTTGGTTTTGCGCTTCCCAGATATGTTATCAACATTTTGCTATCCACAGAGTTGGCTGGCAACATGTTTCTATGCCATGTTAAATTAAAGTTCTGATAACAGCTCTACTTTAACTTCGAGTTTAATTAGAAAATATACCTTACTCCACCTGGAAAAGTTTCTATTTTCATAAATAAGTGTTATTTTCTATGGCTTCTGGAAATGTAAGGCGCTTTTTTATGGCTTCAGTTGAGGGATTAAAGTTATTTGATTCATACAAAACTAGGAACTCAATTTGAATTGAATTTCAAGAGAAAAACATGAAATAAAGCTAACTTCGCCAGGCCCAAGTTTTTATACGCTTGCAGTTAGCAATTGGATTGTTAAGATGTGCTACAATGAATACATTTTTATCAATAAATAAGCTATATATATATCTTAAATAATCAAAAATTACCATGTCTCAAAGTTTATGAATATATGTTTAAAAACGGCGATGTTATAATTTGTTTTTACCCTTGTAAATTTAGTCAGAAGCTTAAAACTAAGTGAAGGACTCATTTTCGACCCTATAAATCGTATATATTCTTGATCAGCATCAGCAGCCGAATCGATCTAGCCATCTCAGACAGAAATATAAAAATTTTAATTTTTTTCATAATTTTATAAGGGGTTTCATCGTTAAAATTGGCAAAAAATGTATAAAAATTTTGAATGTTTTTAAAATTCAATTTGAGTATGCAGATTTATAAATTTGAGAAAAATTAACATAGGACCGCTTTCCGAATTAAAATTAATGCAATTTTAGCTGAGTTATGATTATTTTAAACTCTAATTTTTCCATTAAATAGTCATATAAGAATTTAAATAAATATTGATTAAAAAATTGTATTCTAATTTTAGTCAGAAGCTTAAAACTAAGTGAAGGAGTCATTTCCGACCCTATAAATCATACATATTCTTGATCAGCATAAACAGCCGAGTCGATCTAGACATCTCAGACAGAAAATTAAATTTTTCAATTTTTTTCATAATTTTATAAGGGGTTTCATCGTCAAAATTGTCAACAAATTTATAAAAATTTTTAATTTTTTTTTAATTCAATTTGAGTATGCAGATTCATAAAACTAATAAAAACTAACATAGGAACGCTTCCCGAATTAAAATTAATGCTTTTTTGGCTGAGTTAAGAGGTTTTTTGCTTCGAAAATGACGTCTTCAAACTTCTGACTATTTTTATAAAACCCTGCAAGACTATAAGTAATACTATAAAATACTTAATTTATTGATTTATCTAACCCAAGGCAGCATAAACTATATACATTATTATGTAAAATACACAATATATCCCTTTTGTATCTCTTTTATCTTGTATCTCAACTTGTGGTATCTCTTGTTGTGGGTTAAGGATGTGTTCGTTGGTCCGTCATTTATTCCAATAAAATGAGCAGCGGTGGCGATGGTGTTCTCTGTTGATTCAGCTGTTGATTGATTGATTGATGGCAAATCGCCGCAAACAAGGAGTCCCAAACATACACACAGACAAACATATATGTATATCTGTAGGCTTTGGGTTTTACAGACGCATTAATTTCACTCAAATCGGTTTTCCCCCCTTTTCCCAATTTCCCCTTTATCAGCATTCTTCTATTGCGGATTGCATGATGGCATGTAATCAAAAATTGAAATTAATCATTCAATCGTTCAGTCTTTCAGTCTTTCAGTCTTTTGGCTGCATTATCGATGGAATACTTTAATAGAGCCTCTGACCCAAATTGAATTCCGAATCAAGATTCCTTGTGTTAACTTGACTTTTTTGTAACTTCCTATTTCTATTTCTATTTATATTTCCATTCCTGCGATTGTAATTGCCAGATAGAATAATGTTTGGCTTAAAGAAAAGTAATATTTATAATGGATTTCGATATAGATTTAGCCAGGGAAATTTAGTGAGATATAATAGTACTCTGTGGAGGTTATTTTAATTATTATATGAGGCTTTCTTTAATTTTTTTTAGGGAGAGTACAGGATACTTTATGCTGTATTTTAATCTTTCCTTTTAATCTCATTAGTTAATAATATTTTTAAAAATCCCTTTGTATAGTAAAATATATAAAAGATTATACAGAATTCTGGAGAAATGTATAAACTTATTTAGTCATCTATTGAATATTTCCCTAAATTTCATTTACTGTCTTTAATATATATTATTATATATATATTATATACCACTAATACTCCCCATCATATATTCCCCACTATATCAGAGTATATCTTTATATCTCCCTCCATATAAATGTATTGTATTTGCTTATATGAATATCAACCCGTCAATTTCCCCTGCTTTTTTATATATTTTTTTCGCTCATACTTGAAAGAGATAAAAAAAAACAGCAAGTATATCAATATATAGGTACATCTATCAAAATTGTAATTACGGGGCGTGGTCCTTCGATGGCGGGGTGTCGACGTCTATAGAACCTGGTACATATATATATGGGACCCTAAAAGTGATAGGGGAGATACGAAAAAAGACCTATCCCACAATTATTTTTACTAACGTTTACGTTTGTCCGACATTGTTTGTATGCCGTATTTTATCGTTGTTTATCGTGAGCCGAAATATGCAAATTGGACCGAATTGGACGGCTTTTGGGTAAAGAGTGAGGAGTGTGCACAAAAGATGTACCAGTTACAATGGTTAACGACATGAATACTACTAATTTTTCTATTGAGAGAAAGAGACGCCAACCCACACCCACTTAGGCTAAGCGGCTTTGATTGGTTGGGTGTGGGTGTGGTTGTGGGTATGGAACAAGGACGAGTATGAGAGGATAAGGATGTGCAAGTGGGATCCTTTCTATATACTAATTTATAACTGAAGTGACATAAAGTATTCAAATAAAATGCATTCTGGATATTTTCATTACGTTTTATAGAAGCAATTTATTTTTTTCAACTTTTGTGGTACTGGAAATATTTTATTGTTTACTTTTTAATGTCCTATTAAAGGTTTTACAATTTTAAAAATGGTAATTTCCTAGATATAACATTTTTTTAAATTATTTTGAAGCTTTAAAAGGTTTTGAACTCTTCAAAAATGTAGGGTTTACATTATTCTATTATTCCTGGTATTTAATATATATTTTATTGTTTATTTTTTGGCTATTTATAAAGAGGTTTTACAACTAGAAACATTTCAGTTGCCTAAATATTACATTTTTCATATTGTCCTAACACTTAAAAATGTTTTTATATCTTAAAAAAATTATAGAACCCAAATATTACATTTTTTGAATAGTCCTGGTATTTGAAATATATCATTGCATACTTTTTGGCTTAAGATATAAATTCTTTACCCAAAGATATTTTAGGTGTTCATATTTCCTTTAATTTTTCAAAGGCTATACCCCTTTCTTTTAGTATTTCTCAAGCTCCTACCCTGACAGGGTATTACCCACTTCGATTCCTAAGCGAGAATCGCATTAAAGGAAGCCCTTTCCCCGCCTCCATTCTATTGCAAAATGTCGTACAACAAAACGACAAACAAATCGCGGCCTGACGTGATAACAAATAACCGCAAAACCGTTGTTGCCAACAGAATTTGTATTGTTCGGTTGTTCAATAAATGTACATAATTTGAAGCACCCATCGATGGTGGAGGAGGCCTCCCTTTCCTCCATAACCATACCCTATATCATTCCCATTCCCATTCCCATTTCGATTCCGATTCCGCTTCCCTTTCTAGCTCGCTCATCCCAATGACAATAACAATGGGACCCGTGGCGCTTGTAGAGCTGAGGAGCCATCAATGTCAAGCCGTGGTGTAGTTTGCTTCGTTGCCTCCGTGGGGCAAGTTGGCCAGGAGCGGATTAACCCGTCCTTTGTCCTTGTCTGTCTGTCAAGTCACAAGTTTCCCTCCTCCCCTGAAATGTGCTCATCATCCTGGCCATCATCATTATCCTCGTCTGCATCATCATCATCGTTATTATACCAACCCACCAACGGATATGGCCTGATCGTTGAGGGCATTCCATTGGGCTCTGGTGGCCAGTTTATGCCCCGATTGACCATGAAACGGGTCTACGACACCAAGTGCTTTCGCCCGGAACGGTATCGCCATGAGGTGGCCAATCATTACAGGGACTATAAGATGCAGCAGCATCTTTACCAGCACCACCAGCAGCCCCACCATCACCAGCGCCATCATCGGGGTCAGCGAAGGCGAAGGCGTCGCCAGTATTTCGGAGGAGACGCTTCACAGGCATCTCGAGTGTCCGCCTCATTAGCGTCGCAATATGCGCAGTATCGCGATGTCTGGCCCACCCATTGCCACTACTTTCCCAGGTAGTACAGAAGATAGTAATAGTAATAGTATATAGTATATAGTACAGTGGGGGGGTGTGGACTCTTTTTGACAGTTGCTGCCATAAATATAGGTTGGGTTCTCCATGGACTTTCCGTGAAATTTCCGCCGCATCCCGGCAGCAGCAACAGCTCGAGTTACATGGCCTCCACTCACTCACTCAGACTCTGACGTCAGTGCTTTAGTTTCAGTTTGCTGCAATAAATCCAGGTGCTATGAATGTCAACCCTTCAGGGGGAAAATGGAATCCTCCTCTCTCCCTGTCAACTTAATCGAATTCAATTAATTGTAAACTAGGAAGAGGGGGAAAAGTTAAAAGTTTCTGTGATAAGAGTGAAACTTGTGATGTTTCTCTATACCAAAGCTCATTTAATAATCTAAACCCACTTATTAATTGTAAACTAGGAAGGAAGAGGGGAAAAAGTTAAAAGTTTCTGTGATAAGAGTGAAACTTGGGATGTTTCTCTATACCAAATCTCATTTAATAACCTAAACCCACGTATTAAAGTCTCTAAATCTCAAAGGTTTTGTGATTAATAATAGCTTGAAATTTATAGTAAAATTAATAAGTACTTGAGGCACAAGGCAATGCAATAAATTGTAATGATATATAGTCACAAATAACTAGCTCTCGTTAACTAACTAAATAAATAACAACTTATCCTATAACATTACTATATACCCAATCAGTTAAACAATGCAAATAACAAATAGCTAACAATGTCATATCGTTAACCAGAGTTTGGAAATGTTCTCATTAAGTGGCAAGTGATAAAACAAAATGATTTTATTATGGTTTTTGTTATCTAAACAATATAGAGATAATAAAGCAGAGCACTTCAACTTTAGTTTAGTTCATTTTTATTAACAAACTGCAATAGAATTCTTAGCCAGAGGCTATGAAAAATATATAATCAGTCAAAGAGTAATATTTTAATATAATAAAGAAAACTAAATAAGGAAGGCAGAAGTTTATATAACTTAACATTTTGTAAATAAGTTAAAGGATGATTGCATTGAATATCGATCATAACTAAGCTTAAAATATTCGGATTTGTGGATATTTTTATATAGCAATTCTTTCGATAAATTAAATAATTCAAAAACTGATAACTTTGCCAAAAAAGCATTAATTTTAATTCGGAAAGCGGTCCTATGTTAGTTTTTCTTAGGTTTATAAATCTGCTTACTCAAATTGAATTTTTAAGAAATTCAAAAATTTTATAAATTGTTTGACAATTTTCACGATGAAACCCCTTATAAAATTATGAAAAAAATTAAAAAATTTATTTTTCTGTCTGAGATGTCTAGATCGACTCGGATGTTTATGCTGATCAAGAATATATATGATTTATAGGGTCGGAAATGAGTCCTTCACTTAGTTTTAAGCTGCTGACTAAAATTTGAATACCTTTTTTTAATCAATATTTAATTATATTTTTACATGAAAATTTAATGGAAAAATTCAATTTAAAAATATTCATAACTCAGATAAAAATGCATTAATTTTAATTCGGAAAGCGGTCCTATGTTAGTTTTTCTTAGGTTTATAAATCTGCATACTCAAATTGAATTTTAAAAAAATTCTAAATTTTTTTAAATCTTTTAACAATTTTAACTATGAAACCTCTGAAAAATTTTGGAAAAAAATTGAAAAAATTATTTTTCTGTCTGAGATGTCTAGATCGACTCGGCTGTTCATGCTGATCAAGAATATATATGATTTATAGGGTTGGAAATGACTCCTTCACTTAGTTTTAAGCTTCTGACTAAAATTAGAATACCTTTTTTTAATCAATATTTAATTATATTTTTACATGAAAATTTAATAGAAAAATTAAATTTAAAAATATTTATAACTCAGATAAAAATGCATTAATTTTAATTCGGAAAGCGGTCCTATGTTAGTTTTTCCTAGGTTTATAAATCTGCATACTCAATTTAAAAATAAAAAAAAATCGAAATTTTTATAAAATTTTTGCCAATTTTAACGATGAGATCCCTTATAAAATTTAGAAAAAAATTGAAAAATTTATTTTTCCGTCTGAGATGTCTAGATCGACTCGGCTGTTCATGCTGATCAAGAATATATATGATTTATAGGGTTGGAAATGACTCTTTCACTTGTTACAAGATCTTAACTGGAATTATAATACCCTAAAAAGAATAAATAAAAGATATTGAATATTATATATTAAATAAAATGAAGTACTATCATTTTAATTCTATAAAGTATCCATTAACTAATCATAACAATATGAATATATAGATAATTAGGGAGAGGTTAAGAAAGCTCTGATTGATTATTAATAATGATGAGCCTCAGTTATCGTTAGGCTGAGATTTAGATTTGGGATAGGGAAGCCATCCCCAATTATAACTCAAAACACTAAACTAGACAATTTCATCAACTGGATTTGAGCTGTGTGTGTGTGCCCAAGAAATTAAAGCACTATCTATGGTAAAAATATATAAGAACAGCAAACAAGCAGCGAAAAAAAAGGCGGCGAGTGCCAGGTTTTTCCCCTGAGAAGCGGAGTAACGCCGCTGGTTGGCTTTTTAATTATATTAACCCCGCGTATGGGTACACGGATAGGGGTTACGGGTTACGGGTTACGGACCACGGGCCACATTCTACGGGTTGTTGTTCCAAGTAGTCTTTGAGCCTCCTCATTCTCCTTGTTTGCCCGCTTGTTTGTCGTACGTGTTTGCATTTGCCATTGTAATTAATGTTTTGTTTGGTCGTCGCCCATTTCTATTTTCTGCCCATGATGTTCTTTCTTGCTTCTCGACTAATTGCCGCCTCCACTAATTACAGATCCGACGATACTAGCACTGGCAGCAGTGCCAGCACAGGTGAGCCACCGCCGCCGCCTGACGCCACATACAACGACGCAGTGCGTCGGATAAGGAGCGCCCATAGCTGTGAGCAGCTGCGACACCTAGTCCAGCGTCAGCTAGAACGCCATCGCTTACCGTGGCGGAGCAACACAAGCGGCAACAATGATGAGGCCCTGGCCAACGAGCTCCGAGGAAGCCAAAGCAGCGACCACGCCGATTATAAGCTAAATATTCATAAGAGCAGCGGGGAAAGCCCACAACGGCGGCAGCTACAAGGTGCGAGTGGAAGAGCGGAGCAAGTGCAGGTGGACTTCTACGCTTATCTGCAGCTGGCCAGCGGCTATTACGAGCGTGGCTTACAGGCCGACCTCAAGTATCTGCAATCGATTGGCCAGCAGCAGCAGCACAAGCAGCAGCAGCGTCGTTGTAATGCAATAAAGCCATTGGACAAAGACCTCAGCCACCGCTCCCAGCGCAGCGAGAGTCCCGTCCAGAGGCTAACCGGGCGTCTGGTGACGCTGCTCAAGAGTTTGCGACGCAAGGCGGAGAATCAGAAGCGGCCAAGTCATCCAGAAATTAGGGTAGACATAAGGTCAGTCAAGCGGGAGCAGCAGCAGCAGCAGGATCAAGACACGGACGTGGAAGAGGAACAAGAGCCAGAGCAAGAGCAAGAGCAGGAGCAGGAAGCAGAGGAGGAGGAGGAGGAGGAGCAAGAGGAGCTGGATAGCATGTGCGATTACTATGCCCCAGCAGCAGCAGCTACAACAGAAGCAACCGAAGGCCTAGAGGGCCCCTCAAGAGCCAGTGTAGTAGCCAGCGTGGCCACAACCGCTCATCAGCGACGTCTGTACGAGATTATTGACAACCTAAGTCACCTAAGCATTGCTGGTGATACAA
The DNA here is from genome assembly GCF_035046125.1 of Drosophila serrata. NCBI lineage: Eukaryota > Metazoa > Arthropoda > Insecta > Diptera > Drosophilidae > Drosophila > Drosophila serrata. The sequence goes on along the minus strand of NW_028257174.1, from coordinate 1,442,407 downwards.
CAGCAGCAGGAGGAGTCGGTGGAGGAGGAGGAGGAGGAGGCGGCGGCGGCGGAGGCGGAGGCGGAGGTGGTACCGGCAGTCGAAGACAACATCTGCAGCTAACATTGCCACAGATCACGCTCACCGATTGCTCGACGACGGCCCAACAGGTGGCTTTATATAGCAACAGCATAACCCTGCAAATGATGCCCAACAATGAGGCGAGAGCCACATAGAATCAGCAGAGCAATCGAAATACAAATTGAATCGAATAGAGACCGCGCATTGGAATCGTTTTGAATCGAATTAAATCGAACAGCGTCAGCGATAGCGCGCCTCAACTCAGCTGAGAATACTCAGAACGGAGTCGAATTGAAAGGCGCGAGCACGTCAGCGGAAATTGGACTAAAGAAGCATAGATATTCCGAAACCAAAAAACCAAAACACTAAACAAATAAATAGATAAATAGATAAATAGCGTAATAGCGAATTAGCGAAGCTAGCGCTCTCGAACAATGGTTGTAGTTGTTGCCGCTGCCGACGTCGTTGAAAACAGCAGCAGCAGCAGCGGGAGCGGTAGCGGAAGCGGTAGCCGGACCGTGAACGGGATCGAAATCGGGAACTACGACGACGACGACCAATTGCCAGCGGCATTAACGCCGGCCAGTGCCATCGGTACACAACAAGCAACGGTTGCCAATAACAATCATACTGATAAGGAGAAGAACACTACAACGACTGTCCAGCAGGTGGAGGAGGAGCAAGAGCAGGAGCAGGAGGAGGAGGAGGAGCAGGTGGAATCGGTGCCAGTGGCAAACAACAACAATACCAACTATATTAGCGACAACATTGCCAATAATAATACCAACATTAGCATGACGGATGCGGCGGCCAAGGGCAACGGCAGCGATGCCATCAAAGCCTCAACAACAGCAGCCACCAACACATCGTCGATGGGATCGGTTTCGGGCGTGGCAGTGCCCACCAAAAGTGCCGTCAGTCAACGGAATGTGGACATTAAGATCGAGAAGACCAGCAACATGGAGGCGGCCACACAGCAGCTTACCAAGAAGGTCCTCAAACTGGATTTGGGTGGCAAGAATCTCGATGAATACTCCCTCAAGTCACCCAAGTCACCTATAGCTGGTGAGTGAACGTACAGAAGAAGCTTTGTAGGATTATGTTTAAATTGTTTGAATTGTTTATTTATTTTGGTAACCTTATTTTTAAAACCCTTTTTAATTTTTAGTGATTTTTTTAAACAGGAATCTCTGCACAACTGAGGCTATATTTCTGTACATATTTCAATCAGGCCAAAAAGGTTACTTTTAGAGGAATTGCTTGATAAGTCTCTAGTTTTGATTGTAAATAGTTTAAGATTTTAAAAGTTTTTTTGTTAAATCTCTAAAGATTTTTGTATAATTTTAAATCCTATAAGAGTTCTATAGCTAAATCTCTAGAGATTTCTACCTATATAGGATTTATAGATATAGAAAACCCTTGCAATCCTTGTCCAAATAATGGTTAGATTCTCTTATAAATTTCTCTATAATTCAAAATGGGTTTAGGTTTTGATTTTTAAAGTATTCAAATTAAATTAAATTAAATTTGATAACTGAAAACAAAGAATATACGATATATGTATATATATGTATATATATAGCATTGAACTCATCAATGAGAAGGCGCTTCAATTGACTGGCAAATTCCATTACGGCTTTCAACGGGCTTAATTAGTTTGGCCTGGAAAATACAACATAAAAACAAATACAGAGAAAAACATCAATTTCAGCTCTGAATCAAGTAGAAAAAACTAGAATTTTAAATGATTTCAATGCAAAATATATATTCTTGAATGATTTATTAGCTGCTAAGGAATTCTTTGCAAAAATAACTCCCTAAGGAAGAGGTCAGTACTCTTTCCTTTATGATTAATTTACCATAAATTATTTATACATTGATTAATAATAATTTTTAAGGGTTTGTTTTCTTTGAAATTCAAATGTATATAAAAAACCTCAAGGGTATAGTTTAGATTCTTTAAGAAATCTGTTTAAAAATATAACAAAATATATACGAAATTACTTTAAAACCATAGATAATAGGTAGATACTTTAGAACCAAACTTGGTTTCATAGCAAACATATTGTATATACAGCTTGGTTTATGTCTCTATCTCCGAATTGATTCTCCCAATTTTCTTGGCGAGACCAGACTTATCAGGAGCTATAACGCACTGTGATTGCTCTTGGCCTCTTTTGTTTACTCATTTCCATATAGAATCGTTTAATGTTTGCGCCAGCAAATCTGACCTTGCGTCCGGATTGTTGGCTTCTTATCGCTATATTTTGTTATTGTTTATTATTTATTATTATTAATACGTTTCTCTCTTTTCCACTCAATCGCCGTATTATTCACAGCACGTTTGCCGCATCAAACATCGCTGACGTCGTCGGTGGATGTGGAGGACAGGAAGACATTACGAGAGGCCTTATACCAGGGTATATTCCACCGACATCGGCGCACCATCTTTGCCGTTGGCAGCTTCCTGCGGATGCTGCGCAGCCGCAATTCGCAGTACAACACGATACGTAGCTCGTCGGAGGGCGAGGATATCGATGAGGTTAGATAAGACCTAAGTAAGACCCACCCAATGTATGAACCCACGCACATTCCGCACATCTCCACCAGCAGAAGCAGCAACAGCAACATCAGCTGGAGCAGCAACAGCAGTTGGAGCAGCTAGAGGAGCATCTTGAGCCTAACCAGCCTCTGACCCTGCCACAAGAACAAGAAGTAGCCACCACATCGTCATCAACATCATCCGGACAGCAGCGACAATCGGAATCGTTTTAGAAGGCCCTTGCTGCTTGCTTTTGAATATTCATTTCAATTTCAATTAGAAGATTTATTCCATATTATATACCTTCGCGTATTAACAATTACCATTGCCATAAAATCCTTTGTTTTTTTTTTTTTTCTTTGTAACTACTCACTACTTCTATGATTTTCGAAATTCATTTCATTGTAACTACTTTCAAGCTGTCGCTTAGTTGTAGAGAAAGTATATATATACTTTGCAAAATTGAGAATAGGAGTAGAGAAAGTGATAAGAAATTGATTAGAATGGGCGTCAGCATATGAATATATTTATTATATTAAATGTGGTTAGTAAATTTTACTTACTACCCATCGTGCAACCATGAAGACTAGCCACCACCTGTTGTGTTAGCCCGTAGAGAGCCATATTAGTTTCGTAATAGTACCGATCGATCGATCATCATCTGCGTATCCTCTCTGCTGCTTCATTACGTTCCTGGTTTTGAAGCAGATCGCCTTATCTTAACTGCAACCCACTTAGGCTAAAGCTAAAGCTACAACTAAACCTTAAACTAATGTCTGAGCCCAAAGCTGAACTTGAAGCACACTTACTTAACACAAAAAAAAACCAAACTTGATTGTATTTCAACTCAGCACCTCTTTATTCTGTGTCCGTCTGTTATATATCTTTAAGATCTAAAAACCTTCTGCCAGTTCTGCTTATCTTCAAAGTGATTATAGATTTAAATCTTTAGTAACTATATTCCAATAATTAAATTTGTTTTTATATATTATACATATATATCACAATCATTTCAATAAGTCATTAATTAAGAGAGCTTCAAATTCACTTAATTAACTGCGTAAAATGGTATCAGTAATGTAAGAGCTTAGCCATTCCATACCTTAATTGCATTTAAATCCTATACGGAAGCTGTGCTGGGTATCAAAATAGTCGACTTTAAGATCGATTATCATTTTTATTTTCTCCATTTTTTTTGTATACTGATTGAATAATCATTTTTTATTCCATTTTTTAAGCATGTATATGTCATTTTTCATTGCAAAGGGAACAAAAACTTATAAAGCAGCGAATGAGGAGAAAGAAATGTGTTTTTTAAACGATGAACAAGTTGATATATTGCGCCTAGACCTAAAATATATATACATATATTGCTATATGTAGCCACTATATACCACTACTATATATATATATATATAGGTAGTGTATATGGTTATAGTTATAGAACATACACATACACACAATTGTTGTTGTCCCCCATATATTATATATATATAAACATGTTATATGTAATTAACTTTGATTTGCAAAAACCCCAAGACCCATTAAATAGTATAAAGACATTAAACATTAACTATATATATACTATATATTTTAGAGAATTTTTTTTTTGTATTTGTTCGTTTCGTTCGGTAGAGTTTAGATGTTTTAAAAGAAAGACGTTTTGTACAGAAAACACAAAAAAAGACAGACAAATCGCGACGTCACAACACACAAAAAAAAGACAAAAGAACGATATGTAATATTTGGTAAATTATAAACTGTTTCAAGCGTAGTCACTCTACCACCCATTATTACTCCCGATTTGATTTGTCGATTTTTTGGAAACAATAAAACCCCATGAAATGCTATATAATTCGTCGAGTCTTTTCTCTAATTTCTCTCTGCATTCTTTCAGTTCCTCAAGAGGCGTGGCTCGAAGCTACTGCGTTTCCCTCACCTCTTCGATCGTTGATGCCAGAGTTTATTAAGTTAAAAATTAAGAAACAAACTTATCATAGTTAGAAACATGATGGATTAGCCAAATCTGGGCCAAGGGTTGGTAAAATTATAGGCTGGCATAGGTAAAGGTGTCCAAAACTGTGGCAAGGGCGGTGGAAAACTGCCTCCCAGGTTGGCTATGACCTCCTGTGGGGAAAGATATAAGTAAAAGTATATATAGGATATATAAAAAATAAAAGTATAGATATAGAAATAGTAGGATTACTTTGGGATTCATATATTTAAGAAAGCTTAAAATCACCTCGGACTTATGTCTCTGTATAATTTTAAGTTCTTACCAAGCTTTTCCAACGTTGCTAGATCGACTGGGCTGTTGATGCTCACCAAGAAATTTTATTTTTATTTTTGTCTGAGTTATGATATTTTTAAAATAAATTTTCCTATTAAATTGTCATATAAAAATATAAATAAATATTGATTAAAAAATGGTATTCTAATTTTAGGCAGAAGGCTAAAACTAAGTGAAGGACTCATTTCCGACTTATATTCTTGATCAGCATAAACAGCCGAATCGATCTAGACATCTCAGGCAGAAAAATACATTTGTCAATTTTTTTCATAATTTTATAAGGGGTTTCATCGTTAAAATTGTCGAAAAATTTAAAATTTTTTTTTACATTTAATTTGAGTATGCAGATTTATAAAACTAAGAAAAACTAACATAGCTACGCTTTCCGAATTAAAATTAATTTTTGGCAGAGTTATGATATTTTTAAAATTTGATTTAACAAAAAAATTGTCATATATAAATATCTATTCTAAGCTTACTTATGATAGATTTCCGTTTCAATTTTATAATTTAATTTAAAACTTCAAGGGTATATAAACTCCGACATCCCAAAGTTAGATCCATTCCTTGATTTTTTTTTAAACTAACTCGGAATAATGATAATTAAAACAATACTGCAGAGAAAACTGGCTCTAATTCTTCGCGTTGTGTATAGGTATTGTTTTTGTGACCCTTTTATTTTTAAACCCTAAATAATAACTAAATAAAGTCCCAAATAAAACTACTTAATAAAATAATGTTCCTTTACTCACCTGCGGTGGAGGCGCTGCTACCACATAGGTGCCCTCATCGACAGCCTTTTGGATGGTGGCTCGCCAGGCGGCCACTTCCCTTAGGTTCTGCTGGGTGACCTGCACCTTGGGGGCTGCCTTGGAGTTGGGCAAACTAGGTCCCATTAGCCAGGTGGGTGTAATAACCTGGCGACGACGCATCACCTGAGGGGCAGCAGCACAGACACAGGCACAGACAATGAGGCAAAAACCAAGGAACGGTGGCCAGTGCATGGCGCTGTCTGGTTAACAAGTGTCACAGTTGCAAAACTGAAGCTAAAGCTAAACCTAAACTGACACAGTCAGCAGTCTAAAGTTGACCTCAGTCAAGACCCGAATTCGTTTGAGAATTTATTTATATATAGTAATCTTTCTTTTTGCTCTCTTTTGTTGGCAGTGAACACGCAAAACTGTGTTCCGCTACGACTTTTTACACTTGCATCTCTCTGGTTCAAGGTTCCTACGGGTACAAAACGCGTTTCATTTGAAGCTTTATGTAAAAGAACATAAAAAAAATAATAAAGAGAAAACGTAGCTCTAGGGATTTGCTTCTTCTCCAACAGCGGGCACATCCTGCGGCTCATCCTTGATATGCACGTCGTCATCCTCCTGATCCTCCTTGCTGTTCTCATGCAGCAGCACATATTCGCGTGAGCTAAAGCCGAACTTGATCACATCCTTCTCCATCAGTTCGTAGTACTTGCGGCCATCGATTTTCTTATTGTTGAGAAACGTCCCATTCGCAGACTCCAGATCGATGAGGTACAAACGCACGCGTTTCCCGCTGCTTCCATCCTCACGCTCGAAGGGCACCAGGCGGTACTGCAAGGCGGCATGCTGTTTGGAGCAACTGGGATGATCGACGGCCAGGTCAACCACCTTGCGGTCACGACCGACCAGGAAGCAGCTCTGGCGATGAATATGAAGCGTGGGCAACGCTGTTTCGCCCTTGAACGGATACAGGCGCCAGCGACGTTTGGGTTTACGGGCCTCGGGAGGCTCGGAGTATTTCACCACCACGCCGTTAACCTTGTTGGTGTCCTCGGTTAGGGCACCGCTGAGACCAAAATTGGGTTTCTCCTTCTCTACGGGTTCTTCGTCCTCCTTGGGCGCCTTCTCCTTGTCATCCTGTTTGCCCCACTCATAGTGTTCGTCCTCGTTGCGATTACGATTGTCGCGACGCTGGTTACGATTGCGTTCTTGGCCAAAGTCACGTCCACCACCGCCACCACGATGGGATCGCTCACGGGGACTACGACTGCGACTGCGACTGAAGGGCGAGGAAAGGAAAATATGTAAACAATAAAACTTCTTGGGTTTCAATAGCAGTTCTAGGAACTCACCGAGCTGGTCGTCTGTCTGGCGAACGTCTCTGGCGTTCCCTTGGCTGCTGCTGCTGCTGCTCTCGATCCCTGCTCCGCGGTCGCTGTTGTCTCTGGGCTGGCGAACGCTGCCTGCGCTCCTTGCTGCGCTCTCGGCTCCGCTCCCGGCCACTGCGATCTCGCCGCATGTGATTGTCACGCTCACGCTCCCGCTCCCGGTTACGGTTCCGGTCGCTCTCCCTCTCCCTCTCCCGCTCCCGTTCCTTATCTCTGTTGCGATCCCTGTCCCGGTCACGCTGCTCCCGATCTCTGTCCCGGTCCTGACGCTGCCGCGTGCTGTTGCGATGTGAGCTCCCACCACCGCCTCCGCTGCCGCGCTCGGGTGTGTCCCACTTGGAGCGTTGCTCCTGAACCTCCTCGGGCTGCTTAGAGCGCTTTTCCTGCTGCGCCTCCCGCTGCTCCGATGATGACTTCTTGCGGCTGCTAGCCTGCTTCGGCTTCTTGGCCTCCGGCGAGGAGTCCTTACTGTGGTTGCTCTTGCGGCTGCCCTTGGAGCTGCTATTGCTGCTGCTGCTGGAAGTCGATGAACTGGAACTATTTCTGGCGGCCTTGCTTGGTCGCTGCTTGGGCTTCTTCGATGGCTTCGTTTCGTTCTCGTCGTCACTATCACAGCCTGGTGCTGGTGGCTCTTGGCCGCGCTCCCGGCTGCGTCGCCGGCCCATTTTCGGATGACGTACCGTGTCAAAACATAAGCTGAGTGATTAAATCGGGAAAACGCCGGGAAAATAGCCACAAAATTTTGGAAAGCAGTGGAAGTAGTGGGACGCAGGCGTTAGAGTGGCTGTCGCTGGGCGCCAAGAAAATGAAGAGCAGCATGTGGATCCGATTTGGATCTGGTCGCACTGCGGTATTTTTAACGAATAGAATGCGAAATAAAAATTTAAATGAATAAATCAATTGAATTGTATTATATATATTTACAAAAATATAGAATACATTTATCCACATCTCTATATACAATTAAAAAACCTATATTTTCATATTGGTATTTTGTATAATTTCCACCTCGGGTATGCGTTAGTGATTGTATATTTAGCCAGCTCTCATATGGCTCTATATGGTCACACTGTACTCACCTCAACGCGCTGAAAGCCTGGAATTAACCGTACGAAAAACGATCGAAATAATTCACCTGCAAATTCCGGTGGCCAATGCCATGCCATGTCCGTAATTGCCAAATAAACCGGACAGCCATGCTGTTGTGCGTCCTACAGCAACAGCAGCAGTTACAGGAGCAAAATCAGAAGCAGCAGCAGCGGCATTCGTAAGCAGCGTCAGGCCGTCAAAGTCGCAGTCGCTGTTGCCGTCGCTGTTGGCGTCGCTGTCGCAGTCGCAGTCGCAGCCGAACCCAAAACAAAGTGAACGACAAAAAGGACAGTGAAGAAAAACCAGGATATTTACGAATCCTGGCGACAGCCCCAGGATGACACCCTTTGACGACTTTGTCTATTTGATCAATCACGTGCTGCTGGGCGAGGAGCCGGTAAGCACACACACTCGCAGAACCTCCTTCGCCGACACCTCCCACCTCCTCCCTCCCACTCATGTTTCCTCCAAGTTACGCATTGATTTTTGACTTTAACTAATATTTCCAGACCATCGAGGACTTTATACTGCTGGTGGGCACCCTGGTAGCCTTCATAGCCTTCATCCTCTGGTGTTGTTTCCCCATTCAACCCAAGGTAAGGTCCCTTTAGTTTCCTAAGAAATGCCACCCAACTAAGGCATCTTTTGTGTCATTAGGAACCCGGTCCTCATCGCCAGTTCACATGCAAAATCATCCAGAGTCCCATCAAGGCCTTTGATGCCTCCACCAGTACAGATGATGCGCCTGCTAATGCGGGAGCAGCTGCTGGAGGCTCCAGTTCGAGCAATCTGCAGTACAACGGCAGCAGCGGTGCCAGCGGAAGCGGTGCAAGTGGCAGTGGAAGTGGCAGTTACAGCAAGAACGGCACTGTGGCCATGCACAACTATTATGTTAAGAATGGACACCATTGCTGCACCTAAGACAGGGTACCGCAGCCACTCCACTACACCATTTGGCCTCTGTCCCATCCCCCGGTCCTGCCCAGGCCCAAGGCTGGCTGGCTGGCAAGTAGACAGACGGTAGACAGATGGCTTTTAGCTTAATCGCTTAGCGTTAACGTTCACGTTTACGTTTCAGTGTTAAACGTTTACGTTGCGCCAAACCATAAATTACGTTAGCACTTTTTTCCAAAACGCGCACAGCCATCCATATGCGTATCGGCATATCGATTGAGACTTGTGCCAAATTGGTTCGACAGGTTGTTAGGGAGCAGCTGAAAGCTGCCACATTGCATTCGCAGGCACATTTGAATTGTAATTGCTCAGACTGATTTGTTTAAAAAGAAAGGAACAGAAAGGAGGAGGATACAAGAGGATGCAGGAGAAAGGATACCAAGTAGCAGCAGTAGCAGGGCAGCTTAGGGTCAAGGCCACACACACACACTCAACCCTCGGCAAGTTTCTAAAACTTCCCAATGATATCTATTATATATTATATATAAAAGCATGCGCTGAAAATCGATCAGACTTACTCTTAAGTATTTATTTGTGTGAAAAACCCATCCAAGAAATGAAAATTGAAAAGGAAAACTCCAAGACATTTGCCAACAATGCAAGTTGAGCAAGCAAAAAAGAAAAGAAAGAAAGCTAAGCCCTTAAACAACAGACGGGAGGAGGGACTAAGACTCTCCCCCTATACATATATACATAATTATTATATATATATATATATCTTTAAGATGATAAATTATGTACACACACACAGAGACACAGATATTAATTAATTAGCTTTTAGATGTTTTTTGCTCTCGAATCGTCTTTGATTTCTATATCTTGTGTATATGTATCTGTATTATTCGCATTCATATTTAATGTGTATGTGCCAGTGTGTGTGTTAACCGAATATTTGATCTCATTTAATGACCTATATTTATTATATATTTATTTGTAATATGTGATGTAACTTCAAGATAATTCCAATACACACACCACAAACACACTCGACTGGGCTTGTAAAACCCTCTCTGCAAAGCAAAGCAAAAACAAAACCTAACGACAAAACAAAACAAAAAAAAAAAAAACTAAGAAAAAACTTATTAAATAATGTGTATTATTGGTATAAAGCTGGGTTTTGGCATTAAATGTGATGCTGGAAAACTATTTTCCGGATATCTGTCATTAAAAAAATTATAGATTGTTTAAGCATTAATATTATAATATTAATACTGCAGGGTATTTTTATACTAACAAATTGGATCCTGTTTCCAGTTCAGGTCGACACTGGAAGTGCTTTCCAAGTGGTCAGTCGCTTACTTCCAGCCTCTCTCACCCACCATTATCCCGAATTCACCTCTCCCGGTTGCCGTGGTAGATCACTTCCACCAGCCGAACGAAGCGGACGAAAAAAAAGACGCTGCGCAGGAGATCAATTAAAACAATTAAAAGCGGAAAATTTACGGCTGGAAAACACTGGCAGGTGGCAAAGGTGATAGTGGAGTATAGTGTAAAGTGTTTGTGAAGTGGGGGCAAGGCCCCAAATGCAAATCCAGCGACGGCGTCTCATTTCATTTCACATAACCCCAAAATCAGTGCGCTTTTTTGTTGTTTTTTTTCATGGTGAAAACGTCGCGGCGCAAGGAGATCGGTTAAAAGTGTGAAAAGCGGCAAATTTACGGCGGAAAAACATTGGCAGGTGGCAAAGGTGGTAGTGAAGTATAGTGAAAAGTGTTTGTGAAGTGGGGGCAGAGCGTGGATCTGCCCCAAAAGGAAAGCGGCCGCAGGTGTCTTATTTTCAGTGCGCTTTTTTGTTGTTTTTTTTTTTTTGTGGTGTGTTAATGAAATGGTAAAAATGTGAAATGGTGGTTATGTGAAATGGTGAGAGTGTGTAAAGTGTGTGTGCCAGAACATTAAAACTGTTGACTGTAACTCTTTCATTTGTTGTGCGTGTGTTTCATGCGCAAATTCGGCGTTGAGATTTGCCGAAAATAATAACCGATGCAAGGGAGCGGGTGAGTCATAGCTATTTTCTTCTTTCTTTTATCCTCCTCATTCTTTTGCGATGCGAGCGCACTTCGCTTCTCCTTTTCATAGCTTAGAAAGTTCCGTTACTGGCACTTTTTTTCTCTCTCTTGAAATGGGGAACCTAAGAGCGGGAGATCCGCTCAAAGAGTTCGTTCCTCTCTTGTGAATTTTAATTTTGGCATTTGGAAAGCTGCTGCCTTTGTTTACGTTTTTATACCTATGCAGCGTATTAATGTGTTAGTGAAACGCAGTGAAGGAGTCATTTCCGACCCTATAATGTACATATATTCTTGATCAGCATGAACAGCCGAGTCAATCTAGCCATTTCAGGCGGAAAAAAATAAATTTTTCTATTTTTTTAAATTTTATAAGGGGTTTCATCGTTAAAATTGTCAAAAAATTTATAAAAATTTAGAATATTTTTAAAAATTAATTTGATTATGCAGATTTATAAACCTAATAAAAACTAACATAGGAACGCTTTCCGAATTAAAATTAGTGCTTTTTTCGCTGAGTTATGATTATTTTAAAATTTAATTTTTCCATTAAATTGTCATGTAAACATATAATTAAATATTGATTAAGAAATGGTATTGCACCTTCAGTCAAAAGCTTAAAACTAAGTGAAGGAGTCATTTCCGACCCTATAAATATATTATATAAATATATTCTTGATCAGCATAAACAGTAGGTTCGATCTGGCCATCTCTGGCGGAAAAATAAATTTTTAAATTTTTTCCATAATTTTATAAGGGGTTTCATCGTTAAAATTTTCAAAAAATTTATAAAAATTTAGAATATTTTAAAAATATAATTTTAGTATGCAGATTTATAAACCTAAGAAAAACTAACATAGGACTGCTTTCCGAATTGAAATTAATGCTTTTTTAGCTGAGTTATGATTGTTTTGAAATTGAATTTTTTCATTAAATTGTCATGTAAACATATAATTAAATATTGATTAAAAATGGTATTGCACCTTCAGTCAGAAGCTTAAAACTAAGTGAAGGAGACATTTCCGACCCTATAAATCATATATATTCTTGATCAGCATAAACAGCCAAGTCGATCTAGACATCCCAGACAGAAAAATAATTTTTTTTATTTTTTTTCATAATTTTATAAGGGGTTTCATAGTTAAAATTGTCAAAAAATTTATAAAAATTTAGAATTTTTTTAAAATTTAGTTTGAGTATGCAGATTTAAAAAGCTAGGAAAAACTAACATAGAAACGCTTTCCGAATTAAAATTAATGCTTAATTGGCTGAGCTATGATTATTTTAAAATTTAATTTTTCCATTAAATTGTCATGTAAACATTGTTTTGTTTATCTAATAAAAACTAACACAGAAAAGTTGTCCGATTGAAATTTAATGCAAGGGTATCGAAATTTCAGGTTTCCGAAGTGCATTCTTGTTTTCTAGACTATTAGCAAATTTGGATTAAAAAAAACCTATATAAATATCTACTTCAAACGTTATTTTTTTATATATTTATCGTAAGGGGAGGGTATTCAAATTTTAACTCTATATCCGTGGATAATCCTGGGAAGAATAATATACATAGCGCTTATTCTATAAGATACTTTACCCTCTCAAACAGATCAAAGAAAGAGCACTCTGCAGTCGCTTTACGCATCTTGAATATTATGAGCTGTTTGTAAAAACCCAACCTCAAGAGGCTCTACACTCCTTTTTACATATTTCTATATATATATATTTAATATATATTTATATTTGCGACATTCCCAAGGGATCCCATCTAATCAGCTTGGCACTCGATGAGACCACTTGAGGTTTTAGATAATTAAAATGAAATGAAAGACAGTCATCGGGACTCGTTAACATTTGTCTTAGAATGTATTTATAAATTAATAACAATGGTAGTATCAAGGGTATACATACATATTATATTAGATAACGTTAACAAATAGATCCTACACACACACATACAGAATATCAACGGAAGTTGGATGGATGTGTCCGTGGCAGGAAGTTGAATGAATATCGTGAGGGCATTTGCTTAACCTCTCTCCTCCTCTCTCTCTCTTAAAGGCTAGTATCTCGTTTAGGGCTTTGGCAACGGTTCTAAACTATATATATATGTTACTATACATCATATATATTATATATTTACAAAGCGAAATAAATAGAAATCGCTGCTGGGAAGCTTCATCGTCATCGATTAATCCTAAAAGACAGTCTTAGGCCATAATTAAAGCAATAAACAAACAAACAAAAAAAAAAAAACATTAAGGAGAGTCTAGAGTAGGTCCTCAAGGAGCAGCAAGAGACCTTCGAGGATATACTAGTTCTAACCGGAAGTAGTTGTGTTCTTGCAAACGAATCCCTTCTTTGGTGCCAGCACCAAAGGGGCTTAAGTTTGGGTTTTGGTTTTTGGATTTCCTTCTCCTTGGCATCCTTGGCGGCCATCACTCCTAGCTGGTGCTGCAGTCCCTTGGGAAGAAGACATTCATCTCGATGAGAATCTGCAGGACAATGAATACACCATAGACACTGAAAAGGGCCACGCCCACCTTCTTGGTGAGACGATAGCCACTGCAGCTGAGTACAATGAACAGGGCCACCGTGGAGATGATCAGAATAAGGATATTATACTCGATGCCCTGAGTGCCCACCTGTTGGGGCTCACCGCTGCCATAATGAATGCAATTCTTAATAAACCAAGGCACACCCAAGGAGAGCAAAATAGCCAAGGAATTGGCACCCAAAGAATTGGACACACCAATGCCATTTTCACCTGAAAATTCAAGAAAAATATATATTATAGAAGAGAAATTATCGAGGGAAACCCTATACAAACTCACCATTTCTCAGCGAAATAAGACTGGACACTGCCTCCGGCATTGTAGAACCGGCAGCCAGGAACGTGAGACCCATCACAATGGTGGGCACATGAATAGCCACACCAAAAGCGGTCAACATCCAGACAATCAGGTAAGCATTGCCGCCAATGCACAGGATGCACATGATAAAGGACAATGGATATAGGCGACGATACTTCATTGGATGAGGAATCAGCAGGGACAGAGTAAACTTGATGGGGAAGACAAAGATCCACCAGAATTGACCCAGACAAGAGGCATCGCGGGGATAAAGATAGATACTCTTGGGCATGTCATCGTCCTCTTCATCCTCGCCATTCCCTTTTGAGATATTTATCAATTAGGAATCTCTATTAATTATGTAGTAAAAAAACCTATAAACTTACAATGCTTGGAATGTGTAAGATTGGCTGTGGAGGACATGGATGATGTATTTTCGGGTAGATTTATCACAAAAAGACCATCTCCAGAAAGCGGATCCTTTTTCAGGGGCAACTGGGCCTTGGCACTGTTCTCTGGCGGCTCTGTTAGATCTGGAATTGAAAATTATATATGAAATTAAAATTAAAATTAAGCTAGGTTTCCCAGAAAGACTTACCATAACGCGTCGAGAAGCAGCAATTCATGCGATCCTCAATAAACACTCTTATGGCGGGCATGAATTTGTTGTTATTGAATGTGATCAGATAATAGAGCACCAGGAAGCCCATCATAATGCAGGATTCCGTAAAGCTAATGCTACCGCCCCAGGCCAGGACCAACAGGATAATGGTATTGAAGATATAGATGAAACAATCACGGGCTATGGGCCACCAGTCCAATTGCACGGGCTTAGGGAATGAGGGAAAGTCATCATCATTAGTCACCTTATCTTGTCTTTATTTATAGTTATCTTTCAACTACTTCTCATCATTATATATAGTTATTATTCCAACTAATCAAAATGGAATTTCTAGCTATATATATATATATCTTTATAATTATCTAGATATCCTTACCTTATCAATGGCCAAAGCCGCCAGACCAGCCACACCCAAAGTATTGAACATCAGAGAGCCTATAATTGTGCCCAGACCCATATCAGAGTCTAGAATCAAGGTGCTGATCGTGTTCGTAAAGAACTCGGGCATGGAAGTGGCAGTGGCCATAAAAGTGGCCGCTGCCACATCCTTGGACAGATGTAGGTCCTCACAGATGCACTCCACCGTTGGCAGGAAGTAATCATTGCAAATGATGGCCAACAAAATAAAGAAATAGATTGCCGCAAAGACGTGCAGCGCCACCCAGCCTTGACGGAGTTGATCCACTGTAAAGAATAGCAGAAAATATAAATATATTTGCAAGAAAAACTAGACAAAATCTATAGATAACCGTGATAATATTCTGTAATGTCAACGCTGCGTATGTGTGATATTTTTCCAAAAACCGTTTAACTTAACCCTAGAAATGCCCACCCACTCATGCTGCTGGACAGATCCAAATCTTGGCACACTTGGCAACTGTTCAAGGATTAGATACGGTTACGGCCATCGATCCCCAGTAGTCATTCCCTAAATTTAGGTTCAATCATTAGCGCTTTTGTATATTTCGGCTTGAGACACCCGTAAACATGGTGCGAAATCTTATCGTGACTCTTATTGAAAAAAAAAGTAAAGGAATGAAGAAAATCTAGACCTGCTGTTGCCCTGGAGATATCGCCATCTGGGCGGTGTAAGTGCTCGGCGATAAGCAAGCGATTCCCAAGTGTTCCCAGTCTCGCGTGTCCACAATACCGAATCTCCACCAGGTACTAACGCTGGAATAAACTATAAAGACTATGCGTTCCGCCTGATTTATTGGCCAGTGAATTGCCGCTTTAATAGCCGATAACTGATAGTGGTGAAGCAGGAAAGGCATTGGGCCAAGACACCGGACAAACGGATGGGGGACATTGGGATAAGGCACAATGGACAGGGCTCATGGACAAGTTCAAAATCGATAGAGATTACTTACTGGATAATTGATAATGGTTAGTGGATAATGGATAATGGACAGAAGTATGGATAAGGGATAATGGATAGTGAAGAATGGATATTGGATACTGGATACTGAATATTGGATATTGGATATTGGATATTGGATACTGGATACTGAATATTGGATATTGGATAATGGATAGAAAAATTGATAATGGATAATGATCAATGAATAAAGGATAAAAGATAATGGATAATGATATTGTATAAAGAATAATGGATATTGGATAATAAATATTGGATAATGGATACTGGATATTTGATATTGGATATTGTATAATAAATAAAGGATATTGGATAATGGATATTGAAAAATGGATAATGGATAAAAAAATGGATAATGGATAAAAAAATGGATAAAGAATAATGGATAAAGGATAAACGGTAAACGGTAATGGAAACTAGATAATGTATAATGTTTAATGGATAATGGATAACAAATGGAGTTATAGGGGATCTTCAAAGTTACTTAAATAAAAAGTACTAAAAACTTCATCTTTGAAATATCGAAATGAAAAATATAAAAAAATAAAGCAATAAAATATCCTATATATGAAATATATATGGCAACGTTAAATGTTCAATTTATATATCAATAAAGTATCGATATATTCCCACTTTCTGTCATCCCTGCAAATGGAGGTTCAAGAATTATCTGCCCGGAACCTGCCCACAGCAAATACACTTCCATTACAGTTCCGATTTAGTTCACCAACGGATTACGGTTATCATTACGTCCATTCCACGGACAAGTTCAAGTTCAGATTGAATTATTATTGGATTATCGAAAGCCAATTCCCTTTTGGATTAGGAAACCCGGAACTCGCAGAACAAAACTTACCCGTAAACAGGTCGGCGAACTCGTCCATTGGAGAGCCCTCATCTTCGCCCGGACACGAGGCACGTGGCAGAATGTCCAGGAGCAGTTGCTCGTCAAAATACCGCAGGGAGGCCTCCAGAAAACTGCTTTCGTTGCCGGGGTTTGCTAAAAGATTGAGAAGATGAAAAAAAACAAGAATTAATCGATTTTGCTCATCAACGCGCTGTACCAAGATGCATATCTTGGCCCTGACTCCCTTCCTCGGTTAATGGCGATAAGATTAAGTCGGAACTGGAATGACGATATATATGTATATAGTATAGCGAAACTCAGGACAGACACAACAGCCCTGCAATTATCGCAATCAAGATCACTCACTGATCACCGATCACCTGTTTTGGGGTATATTGGGTTTCTAGGGTGGTAAAGATTTTGATATAGAAATGATATAGAAACCAAACCTGCAATTTAATATTTACTAAAAAAAACTTTGTGTTTTCAATTGAAATTATATCGATAATATAAAGAAATAATATCAATATCAAACTTGAGTCTAGCCTAATAGATTGCCTTATAATATTAGTATTAATTAATATTTAAATAAATATTTACAAGTTAATATTAAAAAATACTTTTCTTTAATGATTTATATTCTCCAACTACTTTCTATTTTCGATTAAAATTATATCGAAATTATAAAGAAATGATATCGAAACTAAACTTGAGTCTAGTCTGAAGGATTCCCTTATAATATAATTATTTATTAATATTTAAACAAATATTCACAAGTTAAATAATTTAAAAAAAATTACTCCAACAACTTTCTTTATTTGATTGAAAATATATAGAAATGATATCGAAACTAAACTTGAGTATAGCCTTAAATATTAGTAAAACTTAATATTTAAGTAAATATTATATACATGTTAATATTTAAAAGACTTTAGTGAACTTGAATCTGTATAACTTTTGAAAATATTCTCCAACGACTTTCTCTTTCGTGAACTTTCTCCTTGAAGAACTTCCCAACTAACAGGGAACTCTTTGAATACATGTACATATATACAAACAAAATTAAACTTGTATTACTTCTCTAAGAATAGTTATCCATCGAAATTGTAGAATTAAAAACTGATTTATAAACTATTTAGTTTTTACGACTTTAGTGTTCAGTTGTAGACTTGATGTCAGAGTTCTTCTTTAGTGTTAGTCACACGACTATTATGATTTCATTATAATTTCTGCAGTTCGCACGAAAAACGTTGAAGAAAAACAAAAACATTCCATTCATAGTCGTGGTCGTGGTCAGATAACCAATTATATAGCACCCAAGTGCCAAGTCGGTGCAATTAGACTCTGAGCGGGGGTGGATTTAATGCTCCACCATTCTTCCCACAATACACCAACGATTGGCAATATTTTACAACATTGTTATTTGGCCATCTGGTGTGCTGTTATTATTGTTATTATTATTGTTTCGGTTTAGCAACAATTGCATTGGCGGCCCCAAAATAACTGCGACAGTCATGGACACTCACTGCTGCTGCTGATGATGATGATGATGATGATGATGATTTGTTGATGTTTGGTCTGGGGCTTTTGTTAATTGTTTTACAATCTCCAACGAATGGGTTTCTTTTCTTGATATACATATGTACATACATATATATTTCTTGATATTTTCCCCCCTCGCCTATTATCTTTGCCAGAAGGGCGACATTTTCAGTCTAGGTCTGGGACAGTTTTTTTTTTCTCCTTATCAGACTGTATAATTTTATTTTTTATTTTATGCCCCCCCCACAAAGCGTAAAATGGTATGAATAAGCCAATGCCAATGTCGTTGACGGCGGTTTATCGTGGCCAAGTCTAGGGACTAGCCCAACCTCTTGACCCGATTTCGATAAAAGACGAGCCGATGCTATCCATTGTTCTCGCCACAGCCACAAATTGCGTGTTAGCTCTTGTTTTGCTGCAACATCGATGCCACATTGCGATTGCAGCCGCGACAAGAGCAATAATTGAATAATTAGTAGACATCTCCCACTTGGCAAACAACAAAACGCGGCACAAATTACACAGAAAAAAAATACATATACCGACTCGGAGAAGTAAACAAAAAATCGGTGACGATTGTGTGATGGTTGCTTATCTTACATTATTCCAGAAAATAATATTCACATTCACTCGCATGTGTCGCGTCTCGTGTCTCGCCGAGAAGAAAACTCTTGGCCAACTGACTGACACTACTAACTTGGCCAACTCGGCATACATCTAGCTAGCTGGCTTTATTATTGCATCTGGAATGCATTTTCGTCGCAGAACGTGTCTACGAATCAGTGAGGGACGACCCAAAACCCGAACCGAACCGAGTTGAGCAGACAAACAAGTTTATTGAACTTGTTGGCCAGCATTTGTTGTCAGTGGGGCTTGAGGTTTGAGGCTTGAGCACTGCAAACAATTGTTTTTTACATATCACAAAAAAATAACATTAAATATCGAAAAATATTGATAACATATTGGAAATAACATAAACTTTGAAGTAGCGATGTTTTATTTGTTGAACAAGGTTGTGGTCGTCTCAAAAATATAATCAACCTTTATTGTTTTGATATGTTTATAATAGAAAAATATCGATATCATATGGAGAACAACATAAAGTTTGATTTATCGAAATGTTATTGATATATATCGAAAATTGTCTTCTAATGTAATTTTTTCCCTTTGTATTGGTTCTACATATCTAACATTATATCAATTTACCGCTGTTTCTGTATCTTTAGCTATTAATATATAACATTTTCTATATACAGTATTTATATATTAAATATAAAACGATTATTTCATACTTAATCCGATCATATTGTTGACATATATCGAAAATTGTTTTCTAATGTAATGTTTCCCTTTTTTTTTTCCTTTATTTTGGAGCTACTTATCCAACATTATATCGATTTATCTGTATTTTTATCGATTAATATATATCTTTCTATACAGTATTAATATATATAATATATATCCTCTATATAACATTTAGTCCCTATTTGTTCTCATCATTATATTTTTCCTGATATCATGGAATTCTTCAAACACTATCATTATTTCTATAACACAATCGCTTTGCTTTGCCCAACCAATCAGTTGAATTTTATATTTTTTAAGTCCATTGGAAATTTTGAAGAACAAAAAAACAAAAAAACAAAAAAAATATAGAAATATATATAGATATAAATTAGTAATGAATAGGAATGGATTTTGGAACTCCCTGCACCGTCACTTTCTCCTGTTGCTGGTCATGGGTCCGCTAGGAATCCAATCTGGCGGTGGCAAAGGCAATTGTAGCCACCTTCGAGATGTGACATTAAAATTTATTTGCCATAGCGTTGTACCGCCTCATATATATGCGATATATCGCGACTCCCGGGCACCGATAAACACACCGTATAGCGTCTGGCAAACGGAGGCCACGGATAAAGTCGAGGATATGATTGTGCTGGTCACCTTCCATGACAACTACATGCATCGCTTTGAGGCGATGAGGGTTGCCCACTATGATCCCGCGGACACGCAGCACACCTTCAGCATGCAGACGACGAGGGGATTCAAACCCTTGATCATCAGTCCATCACTCCTGTACTGCTTCCATGTGGGTCTGCGGTATCCGATGGAGCTGCGGAGCAGTTGCCTTGGCAGTGGCCGGAGCACTGAGGTCGCCTCGAAGCCGGTTCTGCACTATGCCATGCACGACGTTAGAACACCCTCTAGGCTTTCAAACATTGCAAATACTCTTAATCCCAGCGGAATTACTATGATTATCGTCTCAACATGGCTGCTTGTCGTCGTTGGCCTTTAGCCGTGTATTCTTTATATTTTCTTTTGGCAAAAATCGAATTAATGTGTAGGTCAAAATTACAAAGAAATGAAAGTGAGCGAAGTTAAATTTGTGCCTTTTTTATTTATTTATTTTCCATAAAACAATGAGAATTTAGAGAGTAAGATGCATTACGCGCATGTATACTAGAGGATTTATTAGTTACAATTGCGTAAAAATTAAAAAGTATAGTATAGCATAAAGAATGTGTATGTGGTGTTACACATCTTATTTGTATACTCTTTCCGGGTATTATAATTATAATAAAAAGCTTGTAACTTGCGAAGGAGTCATTTCCGACCCTATAAATCATATATATTCTTGATCAGCATGAACAGCCGAATCGATCGATTCATCCTCAGCAGAGAAATAAATTTTTGAAAATTTTTCACATTTTTAAGGGGTTTTATTGTTAAAATTGTAAAAAAAAAATTGATCAAAATTTTTCATTTTTTTAAGTTTTTATTTAAGTATGCAGATTTATAAACCTAAGAAAAACTAACATAGGAGCGCTTTCCGAATTAAAATTAATGCATTTTTGGCTAAGTTATGAGTTTTTTAAGTTTTGATTACTCTAAAAAATTGTCATATAAAAATATTAATAAATATTGGTTCAAAGAATGGTATTCTACTTTTAGTCAGAAGCTAAAAACTAAGTGAAGGAGTCATTTCCGACCCTATAAATCATATATATTCTTGATCAGCATCAACAGGCGAATCGGTTTAGACATCTTCCACAAAAATAAAAATTTTTCAAGAATTTCCCATTTTTTTTTAAGGAAAGGTTACATCGTTAAAATTGGCAAAAATTATAATTTTTTAAAATTTTGAATTGAGTACGCAGATTTCTTAACCCAATAAAAACTTACATAAAACAGTTTTCCGAATTGAAATTAAGGCTTTTTTGACGTAGTTATGAAATTTTTAAATTTTGATGTGTCGAAAAAAAATTGTCATTTAAATGTTCCCCCGAAATTTCTTCAAGTGCAGCTCCGTGCTTATGAGATATAGTGGAAAACCCAAGCACAGAAACGATCGCTTCAAAGTCGAGTTCGTTTCCAGAGAGTTGTTCGGAGCGGAAATCGGGGAAATTTTGTGGCGCTGAGGGAGACCACCCTGGCTATGCCTCGTTCAGGGCTAAAGCGTCGTTTATGGGAAGTCCCAGACCTCGGACCCCGCCCACCGGTCGAAGCGATCGAAGCAATCCAATCGATCGATTCCGATCCATTGTGCAACTTTACGTTGCCAAGGCTCTCCCCCTTGCCGACGACTGCTTGGTAATCGATAATCGTCGCGTTTTTCTTTGTTCCAATTAGTACCTCCAACGAGGGCCACCCGAAGAGTATCAAAAATAAAATGCAAATTCGAATCAAAGTCGCCAGCGAATCGAAGCGAATGAAAGAGCTTCCAGCTGGCGCGAAAAAAGCTGGGTAATTGTTTGGTAAATATTATTTATTCGGTTGGTTTAGCTGCCAGTTGATAATGTTAATAGTAATGGTAATGGTTATGGTTATGGTAATGGTTATGCACCATCACTGGCCAACAAAAGTTTTCATTTTAATTAGGTTGCCAAAGGTTCTCGATAATTACACTTCCTTGGAATTGTAACAAAATATAAACTGAACTAATTAAGTAATTTTAAAATGAAACAAATTAAAAAAGAAGGCAAACCTAAATGACATAAAGAAGGGCATTCCCTTTAATTGTAACAAAATATTCACAAATTAAATATTTTCAAACTGAAACCCATGCAAAAACACATGCTAAAGCAAGCAATCGGTCATGACCTGAACAAGGACATGCTAAGGGCAGGCATTAATGGAAACGAGGTTCCATAAACAGTTGAGAATATTTAAGAAAAATATTGTTAAATCATAAAATCAACTTAAGCAACCCTCTCTCTCTCACTTCGTGACGCTTCCATTTGATTATTTTTAATTTCGAGGAAGCTATGCGGCAACTCGACTTAAGCCCCCCAATTACTGTCGTCGAAAAAAAGGGCAACAAAAATGAAACGAAAAAGTTCTTAAATAACTCAACAATTGGGTATTACTTCAGACTTAAATCACTTGATTTATAGAAAATTCGTAAATCAATTTTAAATCATTTGATTTTGATGGAATATTTCATATGTTAGGGTTTAAGTAAGCTTCATTTTGTAACTAGGTTTATTAGCTTGAACTTTTTTGTAGATTAATTTTAGGGATTAGTTTTATTAGAACCCTTTTTTAAGCTTAATATTTTGGAGATATATTTAATGCTTAGAATCTTTTAGGTTTATTTTTAAGTTTTAGTGTTTTTAGGTTGACTTTTTTCTAGCCCTTTGTGACCCATGTTGTCTGGTGTTTGTCTCGCGTTGACGGACAACGAAGCTTGTTTGATTGTTTACGCCGGCAAAACAAAACAAAACTAAAGAAATGAAAATGAAACTGAAAACCAGAGTCAGCACTCCGTAAATAGCTTGAAGAAAAAACAAATTCAACAACAAATAACTGTGATGCTTGGTGGGAAAACAAATGTAATTACCGATCTTTGGATCTATGGTTTATCAGCATCATCATCATCATCATCATCATCGCTAAATCCAAACCAAAAAGTCCCCCCGATGGCATAGTGCCCCAAAAAAATTAAAATAAATAAATACAAATATAAAAGTCAAGTAAAAATTCTTCCCTTTCATCGTTCCAGCGAAAAATCAGAGAATCGGAATTACCTGGCCCGCGATGAGCATATTAATATTGTGTGGGCAGGCCATCGTATTTATAGAACCGATCCCCCGATGGGAATTTGTTGGAATTTTAGGGAATCACCTGGCTATCGTTTACCAATCGATTACCATTATTATTTCTCCAATCTTTATTATGTAAGCCGATTATGGCTGGCTATGATGATAATGATGCTACCATGTTCAAGTTCAAGATCAAGTTCATGATTCGACAAAAAAAAATTTGTTCAGCAAAAATAATAATCCATAATTGTAGGAAGCTATTACTAAACCTGATTTTGATTTTCATTATTTTTGTGGTATATTATTTGAAGATAATGGAAAGTTACTTGGAATATTTGAGGATAATTAAATAGTCAGCTAGAGAGCATAGAAATTAGTATAAAAATAAAATTTATTTCGGATATTTTGTAATAAAGAAGTTTATAGGAAATAATCTAATAAAGAAATTATAATTATATGGAACTACATATATAATTATGCATTGAAAATGAAAGTTGTTGGAACTACATCTATTTTCCTTTATGGGAATTTATTTATAAATGTAATTCTTAGATATTTTTAATTGCAAAGCAAACAAATCACAATTTTATTTATGTTGTCAAGTCAAGGGCTTTGCTTCCCTTGTTTATTTCCCAAGAAATCTCTCCATCTCTTTCAACATATATTGACAATTGCAAAAATCCCCAATACCAATTTCAAATTCCGATTATTCGCGTGAATAAGCCATCGATAATGATTGTGTTCCATATCGTATCGGGCCATAATGCGTAATCAAATAAGAAATCTGAGAGAGTCCGAAAAGGAAATTGACTTGCGGTGCGATAATAAAATTGCTGGCACGGGTCTATATGGGCTACAATTTAAATGGCATTAGATAGTGACCAGCAGCGATTTGCTATATATATACAGATATATTCATATATATACTACTAGCATATTCCAAATCTAAATCCCTGCAACACTGGTTGGTATAAATCACTCCACCTTTTGGGAGGAGGCAACCCGATAAGCGGCGGGTGCAAAGCCATCTAAAATATAGCCACAAAAAAAGAACAAAAACCAGGTGGTCCTCCATATCCCAATGCCCGGAAATCAGAGGAAATAAGTGCTATTTGATTGATCGATCGATCCATTTAACCCTTCAGCGGATAAGTGCGCCCTGAAATTGAAACCTGAAACCCAAAATAGTTGCCATTTTGGGCGACAGGAAGTCTAGATAAGCGTCTGGTCTAACTAGTTAGCTGGCTGGCGATTAGAATAGGTATTTAGAATAGGGTCTAATGGGTTTTCGGATATAGCAAATATTTGACACACTTATTTCCATATTTTCCGCATTGTTTTCCCCCTCTTCCTCCACTTGCATTTGCTTTCATTTTGGAAGGGTAAACATTTCAAGGGTCTTGTAGGCTTCGAAAAATATATACACAAAGTATATTAGGATATCTGAGACTGTAGCTATATAAAACATAAAATGTATTATATTAAATATTTATAGAAGGTTTAAAAAAATTAATAATATAAAATAGTAGCCAAATGGTAGTAGAAGTAGTAGTAATTGAAGTTAAACCTTTTATTTTATTACATTCTTTAAAGCAATGTAAAGTATACAACTTTTAACATATTTATCAATACATGTTAGTATTTAAATATATATTGAAATATTATTAAAGAAATTATAAAATATTTATATTACTTTTTAGACTAAAATAAAAGTCTGAAATAATGCAAAAATAAGTTGAAGTTGATATATTGTATATAGCATAATAATTATAAAAGCAAGGCAAGGCTTACAGATTTTATTTTACAAACATTTTGTAATGAAATATATAGAAATGATATTAAAATAATTCGAAATTACTATAATCTGTTTTATAACCAAACAAAAGCCTTAGTTTTTAAATCTATTAAACAATTAAATATGAGCAATATTATACAGAAAAGTTATTTTAAGGGGAATGGCTTTTAAAAAGGTATTACAAATATTTAAGACAAATTTTTAATACAGAAATTTGATTTTTAAGATCATAATATATGATTCTAAATGATTTACAAAAAAATAAGTGAAGGTATCAAGTGCAGAGTTTATTTCAAAGACTTAATTTATATTTTTAATATTTTTAATTAAGTATTAGGTATTTAAATAAGTAATTTTTAATCATTAAAACTTTTTTTTTTTCTTAATTATATTAATTTTTGGGATTAAATATTTAAAACTAAACAAAGCTAAATGCCTTAAGAACTTGTTTCTTCTTTTCTTCGAATAATTTTGTTGCCATTTAAGGCTTTCTTATACTTTACTCAATTCCCTTATTTCTTCCTTTAGTTTATTAATATTAATAATCTTAATTTGAAACTTACCTTCGGCCTGAGTATCCGCTATAAGGCTGCCACATAATATTACGAAGAGGCCCAGTAAGAGGGCGCCAGTTCTACACATTATGCGATTTTCTAGTGCAACTTGAACGCAACCGAACGGCAAAAAACAAAAAAAATAAACAACTTCAGATAATACACGTGCTTTGGGGCGGCGGGGAGGGGGTGGGAAACACTCAAAGCTGCAGCTGCCTTGTAATTTTTTTCTTTTATTTTTTTTTTCTTTCTCTCTTTTAATGGAATTTTATTAAGTTTTTATTTCTTAATTTTCTGGTGGATCTTAAAGGACTGACACACGCGGCGTATGCGCAATGCAATTTTTCGATTTCGATTTCGGTTTTCGTTTCTTTTCGGTTGTGCGGTATTTTTTATTTTCGGTATTTCGAGCTAACGGTATTTCGAATCTTTCGAATTACCGAATTATCGAGTATCGAATTTGTCTTCTTCTTGTATTATGTTTTTTTTTGACGCCAGCAACCCGCTTGGCTAGAATTGTATCGCACAACTAATTAAGTGCGACCAACTCGCGCCCGTCTTAATAATAATAAAAAGGCAGCGACGCCGACGTCGACGTTGGCCGCAACAGCGGCAGCGACGCCAGCCGAGGCAGCGACAGCGACAGCAACTGCCGGCAGCAACGTATATTTTCGTATTGACGGTTTTATAAAGATATCTCTCTAGTAAGTCTCTAGTCAGTCACTCTTCGCCTCGTTTGTCGTTTTTTTATTTTTTATGGCGCATTTTATTCATTCCGTTCGTTCTCAGAATCTCCTTTCTTATCTCCTTCTTTCACTACTCTCCATTTACTGCTCTCTGTTCTTGGACGGGAGGAAGGAAAAACCATCTTGAAGTGCAGTTCATTGAGAATTAAATGTGAATACCTGGGGAATGCCCCTTCCGCGAATGGGGAATACCCTGGAGTTATGCTCTAGCAATTGGTAGTTATAGTAGAAAATTCAAAAACGTTCGGGATATATATTTAAATATAATTAAATAAGTAAATCTCTTAAGATTTTCTTAATTATTTAGTGAAACCTAACCATAAACTATAAACTTGGGAATTCTAAGGCGTTAAGACATGTTGCTGTACAACATTTGTGTTTCTCAACATGTTGCCAGACACATTTGCTTAGCTACATTTTCTTGTGTAACTCCAAAGTGTTAGATTAAAGATTTAATAGCTTATTAAGTGCTATTTAAATTATTTAAATTTTTAAAGCATATGCTTCTTTGTGTACCCTATTTAGTAGGTATCTAATAGTCGCAACATTTATGCTTTCAACTCTATACATAAAACTGTAAGTGCGCGGCCGTGTGTGGTGTCATTAATACACCAGTTACTGTTCTGATAAGAGCGGCGAAATAACAATTGCCCCGACATTTTATCAATCTATTGCCAGTAGTCACTAACCGAGTTGATCGCACACGATCAGGATACAGTGCGGCACGTAAGCGTAAGAGCACTAAAAAAAAAACAAAGCTATAAAGCGTCTAACAAAGCTGAATTTATTACTAAATAAATCTTTGTAAAAACTGTAACAGGAATAATTAAACATAAATTTAAATTTAAAAAGCCTAACCTGACAGATGTTCTTTTGTTTTATTTGTATTATCTATTGTTTATTATGATTTCCCCCTTTAAATCATCTAAAGACACTGGCAAATAAAAAATAAAAAATAAAAGCGTGCTTGCCTCCCCCTAATTGTTGTTAGATAAATGCTCGAATTTATGATGATTTTACGAGGCACAAAGCAATTAAAAATGTTAAGCAGGGGGATTCCAATGGCTGAAATTTGTTTACCGACACGAGTTACATTATTTGTATGAGTGATTTGCACCGATTGTATCTACAATAATATATGGATTTGTATCATATCACCAGGCCACTCTTCATTATCTAAATTGATGTTATCCTGAGTGCGATTGTACTCAGGATAATGCTGGGAACCGAAGGGTAAGGTTTCCACACACTTTTGACAGTAAATGTTATCAAATTCTTCCTAGAAATAAAATAAATTAAACTTAAACAGGGTTTAAATTCATTAAATACATAATTTTTAAAGCTTTTAATAGAAACTTACTGCTTCCGAGATATCTTAGATATATTTAGTTAAAGCACTTTTTCATTTTCCTAAAAGTTATTACTTTTACTAACCCAAAAAGGCATTGATTTAATACTTAACCACTTTAAATGTAATTCAGAAAATTAAGTAATAAATAAACAATTTGTATTCCTCTACTTCAATAACATTTCCCTTTGAAATATTACGTATACGCCACCGGTTAGAAAATAATAAATATAGCTTTGACTTTAGGTATTTTCCCATAAATTATTTCACTTACTGACCCAAAAAGGGTAAGATTTACCACCAAAAAAAACTTAAATTTAATTCAATAATAAAAACAACCTATTTTCCTGTATTTTTATCACATTTCCTTACAAATATTACGTATACGCCACCGGTTCGAAAGTAATAAATATAGCTTTGACTTTAGTTATTTTCCTATAAATTATTTCACTTACTGACCCAAAAAGTCATAGATTTACCACCAATTACCCTTAAATTAAATTTTAAAATTAAAATAATGTATTTTTAACACATTTCCTTAAAAATATTACGCATACGCCCCGAGTAGAAAGTAATAAATATCTTTAAGCATCATATTTGTAGTTATTTTCTCTAAACAATTACTTTAACTGACACAAATAACTTAAAATTTAATTTCAAAAAAATAATAAGTAGTGAATAAACACTTTTTCCTCCCTGAAATATTACGCATACGCCCCGCGTACAAATTAATAGAAAACATCTGAGCACCGCTTTTGTTTTTAATTGGAGCTTAATGAATGAAACTATATATATATAATATATATATGTTAAATGAATAATGAGTATATCTGTCGTGAGCACATGTATGAATTAATTGTTTCAGCCACATTACGTATACGCCGGGTGCGAAGTAATAAAAATAAAAGGAGCCAGACCTGCCTTCGAAAGTGTTACAAATCCCCCCCATTTGATATATTAGTTTTTCATTCATTAGCTCACTGAATCGGCCCCGCCTATGACGTCGTTGTTATTTTGACACCACAAAGGATTGTAAATAATAATTAAAAAATCATATATGATTATATATACTATATGGGGAGTGAAAGAGGTATATTTTTGTGCCATTATCGTTTTGCCGATTAGCGGTCAATCAAATCAGCACGCTTCTAAATTTGATTTCGATTCCGATTTTGATTTCGAGCCCCCGTATTTATACTCATTATTATTATTATTTTTTTTTTTCGGGGGTTTCGCTGTGGTGTGGTCGGTTATGACGTTGATAGCCACCGATGACGACGTCACGGGCGGGCATTCAATGGCGTAGCCACCTGTCCCAGATATAAATATTTATATATTTACGTATATATATGTATAGTGGGTATCAGTACTCAGTACATGGGGTATATCAATAACCTGGCGATAAGTCCAGCAGCTGCTGGCCTCCATTGCACCTGACTTTTGATTTCTGTTTAGCGATTTCGACAATTTAATGCTGACAGAGACAGGTTGACTTTTTGATTTGATGCGACTTAATTCGGGGATTGTGTACAGGGCGCCGTTTCAGGGAATATATTATATATAATATATAATAGATATAGTTCTTGATAGTTTTCTGTGCAGAATCAGGGTCACTTTCCGTGACTTTCTTGGAGTTTTAATATTAATTATTATAGTTAAATATGTGTTTAATAGATTTTATCAATTATTCTTAGAGTTAATCGTACTAGAACTATTTATTTATGTATTTTAATAATTATTTATAGAGTTAGATATGTATTTATTGGATTTTTTGTATGATTCCATTTTAATAAAACATATTTATATATTATAAGTATATTGGTTGTACCAAAGACTATAAATTCAGTGAGTTTTAATAGAATATTTTGCATTTTAAAATATTTAAATTAAATAAGTTTTATAGAGCATGCATATTAATTACTTATTAACTACAAAATGTATCTTTAAATATTTAAATTTCTTAAAAGGGAGTTTTTATTAATATTTAATTACCTTTGCAATTGAAAATAACTATTTAAAGCCTTTTATCCATTTACTTACTTTTAGATTTTCATTATTTTGTAATTCTTTAAATAATAGATATATAATTATCAATTGATTCAACTTAAACATGGTGATTTTTCCCTTTATAAATAAAGTCTCTAGCATTTAGTTTAGTCAATTAAGTTATCAGTCAAGTTTACTTAACTCAATGATAGTTTATTTTGTTACTATTTTCCTTTTGATTGAAAAATAAATAAATACCAGGCAATGACAGTTTGACGCTACAGTAATTGCAATATAAGTTTTTCCCATTTTTTATGACACTTGAGATCATGAAAGACAACAATTTTATTAATAATATATTGACAAATTCTAAGATTCCAATTTAATTTTTTTTTGGAAATTACTTTAAAATTTAATTTCAAACAAGCAAAACAATATGGCAATCGTATGATTTTTGCAGATAAAGACTATAAATAAATAAATGGTCATAAAATGGTGGGTGCTGATCGAAATTAATCGATTTTCGGCAGACCACTCGATTTAATATTGCCACCTATATACCATAATTATTATAGGGGGTAATCTAACTCACAAAAAGTAGCGATTAAGGCGATTTTAAAAGCAATCAACGATTACGAGGAACTCTCAGTAAATTAATGGAAAAAACTAAGTTACACTGGTCAGTGCTTAGATACTATATACTATATTATATATATATATATATATAATTTGTCACCCGATTTCACTTTTCCAAAAAATAAAAAGAAGGGGGGACAAAAAATGGCGAAGCACTTGTCGCGATTATCAATCCAGTGCCGGACATCGTAAGTGAGAGTTTGATCAAGATTAGCAGCCACTCCAATTCCAGTGGCGACTTAGTCTCGAGCACTCCGGTTACCCCTGGACATCCTCCTCCACCTCCTCCTCCTCCTCCTCCCTTGACGAACCCGATCCCAATCCCGGATAGTGACCGTTGCTTAGCTGGGACATCAAGTCCCCGGGAAGCCAATCTAATCGCCAAAACGAAAATGTCCGGTTAAGCTTTGGACGTACGTACGACCATTTCGATAGGGACAAAGATCGCACAACTGTCACTTCTAATCAAGCGAAAGTGTTTTCTATATATATAGTAAAAAATTAAAAAAATATATGTAATATTACAATAATATAATATATTAAAAAAAAGGAAGTATAGCAGAAGTTGTAAACCATATTTTAAGCTAGAACTAGTTGGGAATTAAAGTTTACTCCGACTTTTTCTTGACAAAAAATATTTCTAAATTCATTAACAATTATTAAAATCTTTAGGAATGTTTATATATTGAGTATTTTTTCGAATTTTACCATATTTTAGGATAGAACCAGTTGGGAACTACAGAATTTATTCGCACAACTATGATTTATTATAGACGAAAGTATTTTTTAAAAGTCGCTTAATATAATATTACTGCATTGTAAATATAATTAACATTATTTAAAGGACCTTTCCATGCATTTAACAATATTCAAGACCAGAATCAGTTGGGAATCTTACAGTTAAAATGGAAATTGATCGTTTTGTAAACATTTCTCATTGATCTCTCTTTCTTTTTTAATTTTTGGTATAGAATTTTTAGGTAAAAACAATATATTCATTAATTGAAATACTTTAAATTTTATATTTATGTAAAATAGGAATACAAATCAATATTTTAAAGCAAAAAATTATATTTAAATTTTCCTAAACAACTCCCACCCAGTGAATTTCCATTTTCTTATAGAGTTCTCATATAAGACACGTGTTTTCGTTTGTTTGACAAATATTAAACAATTGGGTATTAAAATATATAGTTTAAAAAACTAAGAAATAAAATCTTAAGGAATAAAATACTAAGGAATAAAAATAAATAAAACCGATTTAGTTCCCAGATTTGTAGGATTCCCTTCATGTGAATTCCAGGCGACGGCGATGGCTCCTCTATCTCTATCTCCTTATAAATATCTTTTGAGGCATTCGAACACAAGTGGCCGCAGAAATTAAAAAAAAAAAAAAACAAAAAAAAAAGATTTGAAAAGAAAAATAAGAATCGAAACTCTTATCACTAATATAAATTATACGGGGCCCCAAATGCAGAGGTGAATTAGCAGTGACAGCTTGAAATTGAAGTATCTCTACCATGCCGCTTGATGTCATAACATGGCTAATTGACGTCACCATCTGGCGATTGCCATTGGGCCCGATGATCAGTACGAATAGATATAGATATAGTCTTTTTCTAGTGCGTCTACTTCCAGACAAATCAATTAGCTGCTTGGCTTTCTTTTCTTTTTCCATCGATCAAAGCCTTGAGACAGTTCCGATTTCAAAAGGATCTGATGATCTGTGGTGGGCAAAGGTCATTGGAGGAGTGCGATCTCGATAAGGTCTCAAGTGCACTGATTTTTTTAAGTATATTGTTTCCTATTACAACTCGAAAAAAAAAAAATCGGGTGGAAATGTTTCGACACCTTGAAATCATATCTCTAGAAGAGGTACATAAGCTTTAATAGATAGTTTTCAAAGTCTGTAATTAATATTTATGATTAAAATCTTGATGGAATATATATTTTTAACTTAATATATATATGCTTTGGAACTATTTTATCAAGACTTTTAATAGGTATTGGTTTGTGATGATTCCTTATTTTAGATTTCTTATATATAGAAAGTACTAAGTTATTAACTAGTCCATAAATTAATGGACTTCGCCCTTGATGAGGATTCAGATGAAAAAGATATGACTAATAAATATCAAATTATTTGTTGCTCACGCTTGGCCAATAAATAAATCATTTTATCAGGACTTGCTAAAGCCGCTGAGATCGGAGAGATTTACTTCTAAGAAAAATTCCACTACTGCTGCGATTAATTTTTGGTTATAAACTATAATTTGATATATATAATATATATATATTATAGATCTTTTTAGTTTAGTTTAAAAATAGACAGGACGGCGTGCTTTAATATTGGTGAACATTTTTAATAATTTCGTTGGTGTAACTTCAATAATATTTTTACCCATGATTTATTGATTAAATTATTACAAATTTGTTTAATAACTAAATTAATATCTGGCCGAAGAAGTTATAGCTCTCATTAACTAAAGGCCACCAGAGATGCCTTTATTGTTGAAAGTTACATTTTGTTGGTGTAATTTCTAATAAAATCAACTCAATGACATTATCCGCAATGGTTTAATGAATGATTGATTTGGAATTCTACAAAAAATTTGAATACATAGATATTTTTTGATTTTTCCGGAAGACAAAAATAAATATTTAGAAAAAAAAATTAATTTAACAAATATGCCTCAAAGCCCGGCGCCTCGATATCACAGACGACAACCCTTTTAAGCATCATCTCCAGGACACAGGCAATTGCTATGAAGATTAGGTAGCTAATGAAACAAATCCAGCCCACAATCTTGCCCAAGGTAAACCGACAACCCAGAAGGCTGAAATACATAATGAAGGCTGTCACCACAAGCATGGCGGTGGTTATATGAAGGGACGAGGACTCGAAACGAACGACACTCCTAATTAATCCTTGAAGGAACCAGGGCAAACCCAGGCAGATCAAGATGTCGAAGGTGTTTGACCCAACGGCATTGCAAATGGCCATGGCGCCATGTCCTAAATATATAATAACAAAATAGTCAATAAAAATAGATTAATATTTATAATTAAAATGAGTAAAACTCACCCTTCTTGGACACAATATACGAGGAGACTATCTCGGGCACACTAGTGCCAGCGGCCAGAAATGTAATGCCCATGATGGAGTCCGGTATGCCAACGTTGTGTCCAACGACGGTTATGAACCATGTAACCACATACGAGATTACGCATATCCACATCACGGACACTATCAAGGTCAGTGGATACGCTGTCCGGGGAGTTGGTATGGTTAGAGCGAGTAGCAATTCGGCCGGATACTTGAAGATCCACCAGAGCCACTTCCAACATTTTGAGCCTTTCTTGGGCACACCCCATATATGGGATCGGAAGGACTTTACCTGATCGTCTTCATCAGCATCCATGGGATCTATTGGGTTCTCGTTATTCTCCGCAGGTTCTAACATGAAGAGATAAAAATGTGTCATCAATATTCATATACACAAAATTCTTTCTTACTTTTCACAATTTTTTTCCGAATTTTTTTATCCAACAGAAGTTGTATAAAATATACCCCATATAGAAGGAGCAGGGCCAATGCCTCGAACCAACGGACACTCGAGTCCCACATAACAGCAACGAGAGCCGTAACGGCCACAAGATACCACACGGTGTCCCTTGTCACTGGCCACCAATTTATTTTCGTCTGTCGAAATAGAGAAATTATATATATATATATATATATAAATATATGATGTAATGTAATTAAATATGCACCGGACTTGTTAGTATGCCGCAAACGGCACAAATAACCAGAATATTGAAAACCGATGATCCCACAATGGTGCCAATCCCAATGTCACTATGCGTTACGAAAGTCCCAATAAAGTTGACGAAGAGTTCCGGTGCTGAGGTGCAAGCTGCCAGAAATGTGGCTCCGGCCACATCATATGACATTTTTAAAGCTAATCGAGGAATATCGTAGAAAATATAAGTTATTGGTGAGATTTGCTCAACTCTGTTGGTGTAATTTCTAAGCAAAGTAGATAACGAAAGATAGGTTGGTGAAAGATTGATTTTTTTGGTGTTAATATTATCACGATAATCTTATAAAGAGTGTGTCATATTGCTGTTGTTGTTGGTGTGTGAACATTGTTGTTGGTGTAAATCTTTATCGATTGGTGAAATTAAATGTTGTTTTAATCAAATTAAATTCAACCATATTATAACCAATGGTATTTACAATTAAATGATTCACATTTATTAATATCAAGATTCAAAAGTGATCACTTTAAATATCTCAAATTGTGAAATTGTAGAAGTTAATGGTATTTAAATGTATTTACCATAACACAATCGCTCCATGGCCGGCAATAGGTAATCATCACAAACAATTGCCAGGATGACAAACATATAAATGCTAAAGAAGGTGCATAGTAGAGCGACCCACCATGACTTCCTTCGCATATATGCGGGAAACTCTAGTATTGCCGGAAGGGTGCAGTTATTAGACGTATCATCTTGATGGTTCCGAAACTCTTGGTTATCTACGGAAGGGTATAAAACTATATCTTAAAGACCTCAAAGTCTCTCTGAAAAAAAACCCTGAAAAAGTGACTTACCAAACGAGGATAAAGAAATTGTAAATGAAGCATCATCAAAGACCATAGTTTTTTTTGGGGTTTCTCAAAGCGACGAACACGAATAATTTCGAAATATATTTATCAGAATCATAATCAAAAAGAATACTGCCGGACAATTTTTTTTTATACAGAAAGATTGCTCAGTCCAGGGCTAGCATGATTGGATTAATTTCAAATCATTTATAAAAATTCCACTCAATAAAATAAACTCGATATATTTTTGTTCTTTGTTAAATCTCATATATTAATCATATAAATACATTATTGAATTTGTTTGGTTTTTGGTTTTGATTTTTGGTTTTTAGGTTTTCTCCCCTTCGCTCCATTTATTCACCGCTTTTATCTTTTCTCCTCATCAACTATTTGCATTTGTCTTTTGGTTTTCGTTGCGTAGAGCAACCGAAGGTCGTGAAAGAGTCTACTTTAATAATAATAATAATAATAAAAAAAAAGTATTATTACAATAACAGCATAACGTATAACGTAACTCAACTATCAAGGTAGATAGAATAGAACAGAAAATACATATTAATTAATTAAACGACTGCACTCCGGGACTTCCAACCAGCTAGCTTTCTATTTTATTTTTTATTTATTTTTATTTTTTTGTTTGTTGTTCTTGTTGTTGACTGGCTGCCTCCCTTTTGCGCCATTCATCCATCCTACATCGTACATCGTACATCGTACATTCATCATACGTCATGCTTTGTCGTCCTTATGTCATCTCTTCAACTCCATTCCTCCTCTTCTCCATTTGGGATCATCAATCCCACAATCGTATCTAACCTCATGCTCATGATCGACCACAGGTGGGCAGATTGACCCGGAAGAACACATTGAGTTCGATGAGGGAGGCAAAGACCATGAAGACCAGGTACATTACCAGACAGGCGGTGCCCACCTTCTTGTCCAGCTTGAACTTGTTCGTGGAGAAGGTCATGTAGAGCAGAAATAGCGTTGATAACAGTGTAATCGCCGAATACTCCAATCCGGCCGAATTGATGGCCACATAATTCTGGCCCGGCTGTATGGGGAAGAAGACGGCCTTGATGAGCCAGGGTACACCCAGGCAGAGCAGGATATCGAAGGTGTTCGAACCAATCGAATTGCAAATACCCATCGATCCATGTCCTGTCAATGCAATCAAGCAAATCATAATAATTCTCAGGGATCATATCTCATAGACAAGCCAACTCACCGCGCTTTGCCACAATCACACTGGATACCGCTTCGGGAACACTAGTTCCAGCCGCCAGGAAGGTAATACCCATTACGGAATCGGGTATCTTCAGTGTGTCACCTGGGGAAGAGATCACAAAATTGATAAAAGATATATTTTAGTCGAATTTTCAACTCCTAAGATGTATTGGTGAACATTGTTGAATTTTGTTGGTGTATTTGCTTAAGTAAATAAATTCAACAATATTAAATATGATCTTATATGTGGAAATTGATTTTATTACTAAAAAAAACTTGTTAAGTTTTGGTTGAAATAATTTCTCATATAACCAAATTTATCAAAACTTACACCAATTATTGTTATTAAATTTTAAAAATTGGGGAATCTATAATTTTCAATAGCAAACTTCGCCTGAGAAGCCTTTGTTGTTGAAATTGTTGTGAGGCTTAAACTATATTTTAAAATTTCTCATTTAAAGAAATATTAAACAAGAATTTCTACACAAAAAAAAACAAAGTTCAAAACTGTTGTTGAAAACCTTAATAATATCTCACCAATTATAGTTATCATCCACGCCACCACATAGGACAACGAACCGATCCAAACAATGCACATTATAAAGGTCAGGGGGAAGATCTTGTTATTCTTGGCCTTCTTGCAGTCAGGTATAGCGATGCGGAAAAGCAGGTGAATTGGCCAGATTATTAGCCAGGTGAACTGGGCAAAGCAGCTCTTGTCCTTGGGATAGGTGAGCAGGGAATAGCCCTCCTCTTCGCGATCCTCACCAGCAGCAGCAGCAGCCGCCGGCTGTGCCTCTGCCTCAGCTCCATCTAATGGTGCCATTTGGGCAATGATGGCTCCACCACCACCAGTTCCTCCTCCATCGCCACTTGGTGTGCGTGTTGTTGTAGTTGTTGTCATTGTTGTAGTCGTTGTTGTAATAGTGCTTATCGAGGTGGTAGTGGTGCCACCAGGAGTACCAGCAGCCTTGGCCTGATCATTATTGAGTCCTCCGTTTAGCTGAATGCTGGCCATATTCTGGCAAATGCGATTCTCCACAAGTTCTGAATTAATGGAAATTATTTTGTATGATAGAATATATATATATAAATAATTGTATAATGAATTTGTTGTGTGTAGGGTGGTGTGTTGTGTGTGTACCTGGTTCCTTCTCATTGCTGTTCTTTGTGTGTATGCTGCAGTTGGAGGACCGGCTGCGCGAACGCGCCTGCTTCACGCCACCTGTATATAGTATTGTGAAAGTATTTTTTTTGTGTCCAGTTTTTGTTTGTTTTTTTATAGCTACATATATGTGGTGTATATATAATCATACCTTTAGCACACTTTTGGAATGATTTATCGAAATACATGACCGCCAGATAGACGGCATAGAGAGAGACCAATATCAAGGCCTCATACCATTCAACACGCTCGTCATGCATCACACAAATGAGAATGGCGACTGTGACACCATAGGCAATGCTATCCCGCGTCAATGGCCACCAATCCAGGGGTATAGTCTATATACAAATTCAGTATTTTAAAGGATATAAAGATTTTGTTAGGAGAAACACTTGCCATGCCAGCTCCAATGCCGCAACAGGCGGCCACAGCCAGGATATTAAAGACCGCCGAACCCACAATGGTGCCCACACCGATGTCGCCCTCTGTGATAAAGGTGCCTATCACGTTCACAAACAGCTCCGGGGCAGAGGTGGCCGCGGCCATGAACGTGGCCCCCGCCACATCGTTGGACATGTTGAGTGCTAGGGATTTATATATATTTAATATTAAAACTTCGATTTGGGACTCCAATTAAAACCCAATCTGCACTCACCTGCACATATTTTCTCAACTGCTGGCACAAAGTACTCATCACACACTACGGCTAAGGCTACAAATAAATATAAACTGGCTATAACATGAAGTACAACAGCACCGGACTGTCTTTGCGCCTCCGAG
The DNA here is from genome assembly GCF_035046125.1 of Drosophila serrata. Classification (NCBI taxonomy): domain Eukaryota; kingdom Metazoa; phylum Arthropoda; class Insecta; order Diptera; family Drosophilidae; genus Drosophila; species Drosophila serrata. The sequence continues at coordinate 1,404,193 of NW_028257174.1, read as the reverse complement.
AACAGGTCTCTGGGGAAGTCATCGATGGCGGGCTGTGTGCAATTTATATCTAAAAGATATAGTCAGTTAAATAGGTGATGAAATATATGCAATTAAATTAAACTAATATTTATTAGATTAAATTTATATTCAAATAATAATTTATATAATTAAATTAAACTGTAAGCTAATATAGTCTGTCATTCAATAGTTTAATAGTGTTTGTTTTTATTATGAGAAATTCTGAAATATATTCATTATGTATTCATAACTTCTAAATTCTATTTGGGAGACTTGCAGAATTCAACATGTAATTAATTACACATGTTATTTTGAATTGAACAATATCATCTTAAAAATTTGATAAGCTTATTGAATCCGTAATCAATTATAAGCCAGCTTAAAATATTTGCATTTATTATATCGATATTTATCAACATTTTTATATGACAATTTTTCAATAAAATCAAAATTTAAAAAACTCATAACTAAGCCAAAAATTCATATATTTCAATATGGCAAGTCTTCCTATGTTAGTTTTTCTTAGGTTAATCAAACTGCATACTCAACTTAAAATGTAAAAAAAAATTTAATTTTTATCAACTTTTAAAAATTTTAAAGATGAAAAATAATTGAAAATTTTCGAACAATTTTTTTTCCCTCCGGAAATAGCCAGAAAGATTTCCCTGATAATGCTGATCAAGAATATATATGATTTATAGGGTCGGAAAAGGCTCCTTCACTTAGTTTTAAGCTTCTGACTAAAATTATAATACCATTTTTTGAGTAGGTATTTATTAATATTTTTATATGACAATTATTTCAACAAATTACACTTTAAAAAACTCATAACTCAGCCAAAACTGCATTAATTTTAATTCGGCAGGCGCTTCTATGTTAGTTTTTTCCAGGTTTATAAATCTGCATACTTAATTACAAATTTTTTAAAATTAAAAATTTTGATACATTTTTGGACAATTTTAAGGATAAAACCCCTTAAAAATGTTAAACAAATTTGAAAAATTTATTTCTCTGCCGGAGAAGACTAGATTGATTCCCCTGTTGATACTGATCAATAATATATATGATTTATGGGGTCGGAAACGATCCCTTGACTTAGTTTTAAGTTCCTGACTGAAGGTGCAATACCATTTTTTAATCGATATTAACTATAATTTTTTGAGAGAATTTCTTCCAAAAATTTAATGTTAAAAATATTATACCTAAGCCAAAAAAGGATTAATTTCAATTTGGAAAGCAGTCCTATGTTAGTTTTTATAAGCACAATAAAACTGCATACTCCATCAAAAATTTCAAAAAATTCAAAATTTTGATCAATTTTTTGACAATTTTAACGATGAAACCCCTTAAAAAATGTTGAAAAAATTTGAAAAAGACATTTTCTTGTGGGAGATGCCTAGATCGATTTCCCTGTTGATGCTGATTAAGAACATATATGATTTATAGGGTCGGAAATGACTCTTTCATTTAGTTTTAAGCTGCTGACTCAAATAAGAGTACCCTGAAAGCTTGTGAAGATTGTATGTTCTAAAAAACTGTATATATTATTTAAAGAGTGTTTATGTTGTTTCAATACAATCAATATATGTTTTCAAAAATGTATAAAACCATTCCAGTCCATATTTCGTGATCAATTATGTCTTTATAACCGATAGCATCAATTGATTATAGCAATTACTATCTAGAAGACATCAATTTACTGCAATTTGTTCCAAAAGAGTTCAATCGCAATCCTCCCATCAATTATCTTAATTTTTGATGGATTGTGTTATGAATTTTTATATGATTATGATCTGACAATTCACTGGTTTTTAAAAGAAAATAAGGGTTTATTTATAAATAGGGATTTTTATGATCCTTAAATATGTTTGAATGTGTTTCTAATTATATCACATATATTATAATATATTTAACTTATAGTTCAAATATCAACTTATTTTAAGGGCTAATTAGAGTTAAGCTTTTAATCTTTTATTTATAGTTCGGTAGCTATGTTTATGGGCTTTTTTATGTCTTTTTAAACCATAGGTATCATATTTGATTTATAATAGTTTTAAACTGTAAATATTTTGTATTGGTAAATCACTTATTTTTCGCACATTTCATACTGTTGCCGCTGCTAACAACATAAAAAAAGAAACAAAACAAAAAAACCACCACGAATTATGCAAATCGGATCGATTGATTCCCGAATTCCCGAAAATTTTCCCCGAGAGCTGCGCTTTTCTTTTATTGGTGTATTTTTTTTTTTTGTGGCAGAGTCAAGCGTCGGTAATGAACTGAACCAGCAGCGCTGCAAGAACGACCACAAGACTGGCGATCGGTGCCCAGAACGAGACCAAGATCTGGGGGCAGGCCCCCACCAAGCCAAGGAATCGAATTGAAAACTCAAAACAGAAGCCGAAATAGAAACTGCACGACAATACAGTAGGCACACAGTTACAGATACAGATGCGGAGACCAAGGCAGATACAGATACAGATACATTTACAGATACAGATACAATATACCGAAGTTCGGCTTCGGGCTTTTCTTCTTCTGGCGACGATCTGTCGCCACTTGACGCGCTCTCGATCATCGATCAAAAATGTGCTGGCGGCGGATCGCCAGCGGAAGCGATAAATACGCCTTTGATGTCATCAAATTGAATTGTAAAAAATAGAAAAATAGAAAAACAACAACAACAAATAAATAACTAAATAAAAAGAAACAACTAAAACTGAAACTAAAACTGAAACCCGAGTCGAAATTGAAATAGAAACCGATACCGAAACGGAAAGCTGGGCCACTGCACTTGGGAAAAAACTAGAGCAAAACTTTATTTAAGAAACATTTCGAAAGCAGTGACATAGCAGCATATTTAACCTAAATTGGTCATTCTTATAAAATAAATCAAAGAATTATATAAAAAAAAATATTAACAAAATACAAATACAAATATTATTAAAGTTTCGACATGAGTTTTTATAAGAAAACTTTATTTAAAAATGTTTCTAAGACAGTGTCATAGCTGCATAATGTGACCAATTTGAGCTTTATTTGGAATACATCAAAGAATTATTTGGAATAAAAGAAAAATATGAAGAAAAGTTCCTTTTATATCAAATGATAAGCCATCAGATCATTTCCTTGAATGTAATATAAATTTAGTGATATATATATTTATTTTTTGCGGTGCAAAGCACCTGAGTGGAGACCCCGTGCCGAGAACAAGAAACACTATCCAACTTGGAGCCGCAAATTGGAACAATAAATGCTGAGCTGACCAAACACAACGGCTAAAGCCAGACACAATAGCAGCAGTCACCCATAATAACAATCGATTGGGCGGCATAAGTTGATAGAGACATAGAACGGTACAGATACAGATACAGATACAGATAGAGATACATTTACAGCTATAGATACAGATACAGATACAGATGCTAAGGCCTGACCGTAGGTCGAGATATATTCAATAATTAGACGGACAGTAATCAGTCAGGCATATGAAATGCCATTGTATTTCTGACCCAATCAAACGAATTGTGTGCTTGATAGCCGCTTATGTCAATCGAATCATTATCATCATCATCGATTAACGCAGCGGATTAGTGATCGATAAATACTATGATAGGAAAATGGGTTCCTTCGAAGGTTAGTTTTGTTTTATGGCAATTTTAAAACAAAACCAAGAGCAATTAACACTTGATATCATTTATATCATTTAAATCGGATCATTTATATCATTTTGAATCGATAACAAATCTATAGGATATAGTTTAGTTAGTTTCTAAACTTGAAAGTTTTGAAACTTAATATATATATATATATTAAGCTGGGTTATTATTATGATTGCAATTTATCGTTATTAAAATTCTATCGATATCCTTTTATCTAAGCAAACTAAATTATATGATCAGTTAAAATGATTATTTAGTAATTCAATTCAAATCTAAGCTGTATTTATTAAGAAATCATCATGCAAATAATATCGATACTTGTATGATTATTAAATTGTAAGAACATGTCTAAGTTGTCAATCGATTGATTGTGTCCTTAAAATCGATAAATAATATTTATTTACATTTCTGTAGTGTGACAATTTGCATAAATTTCGATAAACAATTGATGATAATGAATCAATTATCGCGAACGGAGTTGGAGGCGTGGATGATATATATATTTTGGGGTGATGCTGGGGCAAATGAAGATACAAATGCAGTTGTAGATGCAGTTGCAGATGCAAAGAGAAATGAATAAAGTCGAAGTAGGAGTCAGAGTCAAAGTCTGGCGTCTGGCGTCTGCCTTCTGGGGTCAATTGAACCAAACGCGTTTTGTAACTGTCGGCCCGCATAATGCAATAAATGCTTCATAAATAATAATAAACATTTACAGTGCTCCATGGTTATTACTGATGATATTAATGCGGGGTGTGGAGTGGGTCAAAGTTGGTGTGTGTGTTGTACCGAAGGCGTTGCTCTTAATGATAATCAATTTAGCTTGGATAACAATCAGCAAGCAAAAAACAACATTCAATCACTGTAAATTAAGTTAACTATAATTGAATATTATTATTTTTCTTTGAACTCTAGAGATTTGATTTCTAAATTTCGTAGTAAATAAAACCAAATGTTTGTAGTGATTCATTTGAGCTTGGAAATACCCGTCTTTGATTTTTGTTTTCTAAACTAAAGTACTTGAAGTATTTGTTTCCAAGAAATGTGCTTAGCTAAAGATGATTAAGCAAATTCCTTAATTGCTATGCTTAAAAACAGAAATAATATGATAAAAATTTCAATTCTTTCCTTAATTTTTGGCTAGTCATACAGAGAGAGAGTGGTGGTGTGTAAAGTCCCCAAAAAGTATTCATTTGCGCAATGTGAAAAGCCCAGAGTTTTCCGGGAAAACTAGTAAGAATATTGCCAAGTAGCATGCGGTTGCTGCATATTACGTATCCGCCTCGTTGTCTCGTTGTCACAATTGTTTTATAGTACGACTTGGAGCACATCGCCACGCCGCTTCAACAGATATATACATATATAAATATATATATTTAAATATCCAGTATATATATATATATGCGGTACCCCGTATGTAAGTTCATTTCGGTTTTCTCAGTACATAAAGTAAGGAAAATCAGTGCGACAATGCGTTTTAATCCGACTTTTGTGATCCGTTTAAAGACACATTCGGAACGAACACAGAACACAGAGCTCAGAGCTCAGAGCTAGCTCAGCAGATCGGTTCAGAAGAGATCTGTGTGTGTATATATATATATATATATCCCATTTTTAGTTAGTTAGTCTTACTTGGGGATGTCTCTTCTGTATCTCTGTATCTTTTGGATACGGGTTCACCCGCACCTGCACCCAAGCCAGCCAATAAATTTTCTCTAGCAAATACACTAAACTATAAGTTGTATTTGTTTGTCAAAAAAAAAGAAAAAAAAAAGGTCAAAGATTTAATTTGTTTATTTTCGTTTAATTTGGCTTAATTATTTTTTGTTTTGACAGCTCGGCCGTGCTCTCTGTGCTCTCGGCGCATCATTTTGTTTTTGACTTTACGCTCCATTGGTGGCTCACAAAGACATATTCGATTACGATTCATTACGCCCATTTTGCCCCATTCGATTACACACAAAAAAAATCTATATATATATATTGAAATAGGGTTCTTTTTTGGGTATTTATGCTGCTTGATTTTTTGTGTATTTTAGTTTTCTTGAGTTGAAAAACATTTAAACAAGATTTGTGCATGTTTGGAGGTACACAAATATTTATATTCTTCTTTCAAAATTATAGGGTTAATGATTTACAATTAATTTAATATTTATTTTAAATGTTTTTTTCATTTAAAAATGTATATATTTTTGTGAATTAATGTAAATTAATTAAAGCGCAGAATATTCTCTTTAAAAATTTGAAAACAATATATATAAATAGATTTTTTTTTAATAATACAGAAAAAAATTAAAAATAAATTTAAAAAATTAATTAATTAATTAAAATTAAAAATTTATTTATTTTAGTTGTTTTTGTTTAAATCAAATTAAATGAAAATTCGAAAACATTAAATAAATTTCATATTTTATAAGAAATTATACAAAAATATTTAGTATTTTTTAAATTTATTATATATTTTTAACATTTTTAATTTTAAAAATGTATATTTAATAAATTAAATTAATATTAAAAGCAGAATATTCTCAAAAAGATTAAATATATTCAGTTAAATGAATTCTAACCAAACATTGCGTATACGCCACGTTGCACATTAAAAGATCGTCAAAAATCTCGTAAACCTACAAAAAACAAGCTTAAAATACACAAAAAAATGTAAAAAAATATATTTAAATATTAAAAAATTAAAAAAAGCATAAAGCATACATTTAAAGTAACTAAGAGAAATAGAAAAAAAAAACTAGCAACAAGCAAAGGCACTGTGCATAGTAAATGTCATTAAGATTCACTTAATGAGCCAATTTAGACAATTGATCCATATGCCTTAGTTTACGCGCACACACACCACACACACACACACATACACACACTACACACACACCACACACACACACACTCGCAGGCAGGCACACTCGCGGGGGCATAAAGAGAACTGTATATAAATATAGAGATGTCTGTACAAAAATATGTGTAATAAAGTCACCAGCAACAACAATCATCATCATAATAATAATGATAATAATAATAGTTATAATATAGTCTTTGACTATGTATGACGTCACACACACGCACACACACTTAATTGCAATGCATTAAAATTATTCCATTATTCATTTCGGTGGCTTAATTGATTTATTAAATTTTTTGTTTCTTCTGGCGCCGCCACACAAAACATTCAAAAAACAACAGAAAAAAAAAATAAAACGAAATGAATTAACGAAACTGTAGTAATTAAAATTAAGAGTAGGGCATAATTTATGTATCTTTTTTTGTTTTTAAGAAAACACTTGATAGTAGTTTCTCCACGGCTTTTGCTCTTTGTAGTTATTAATTAGTTTTTGTGGACAAGGAGGACACACTTGTTTGGGGGACGGGGGTCCTAATTAGCTCGAGACTTATCTCGATCTTAGGCTTACGAAAAAGGGGGACTTATAGTTTATAGTTTATAGTTTTTTTTATTTTTTTTATTGTAGATTTTTTTTTTTCTTTTGGATTTGAGTTAATTTAGTGTAGTTATGTACCCGTAGTGCTGCTAAGACCCCAATAGTCTTCCATTGCTGCACGGTGTTCGGTGTTGTAGTGGTGATGGACACTCGTAAACTGCGATGCGCCGTTGTATGAAGCGCAATCTCAAATCTCAAATTCCCCACTTCAATGGTGTTGATTTTTTCTCTTTTCCTTCCTCTTCGCCTTGTGCCGTTTCTTTTCGCGTTTCTCCAGCTTCCCCTTTTTTGCTTTTAGTTTCTTTTGCTTTTGCCTTTCCTTTCGTTACGCTTCTTTCCTCTCACCTTTCCTTTCCTCTCCTTGTCTTTTCCTTTCCTTTCTTTCCTTTTCTTTTCCTTTCTTTCCTTTTCCTTTTCTTTTCCTTCCTTTTCTTTTCTTTTCCTTCCTTTCCTTTTCTTTTCTTTTCTTTTGCTGCCTTCTTTTCAGCTCGGCTTAACTCACACAGTTATCTCAATTTGCGCATAAAGATCCACAAAAGGCACGTAATCCAAGTGTGTTTGTCGTCTTGACAGGTGGGCGGTGGGTACAGGGGCGGAGGTGGATCTCAAAGGGGGCGTAGGGGTTTCAAAAGGGGGCGGAAATCTGGCGAGGAAGGCAATTGAAGCCCCCACACTCACACTCACATACGGACGGACACTGGATACGGGAAACACACACACTTTGCTCACACCTCGCACAGAGGTTTTTGCATCGCGTTTCGCTTTTGTTAATCGGGCGTTAATCTGTACGTTAAAAAATATATCGATAACATAAATGAAACGATTTTTTCGATCAAAAGAGCAGCAATGACCAAAAGCTAATAGTTTTGAATAAAAGACCAAGAGAATCAACCTTATGTTACTACCTATAAATGTTTTATTTTAGTGTTTACTTGTAATATAACAATTAAATTGACAGATAAAATTGATTTCGAATATTTTCATAAACAAAAGATTTTATTTTATACAAAAAACAAAGCAGTAATGACCAATAAATAATAGTTTTGACTTAATCAACCTCTTTTTAGTGCCTAATAATCGTATCTTTTTGGTTTAAAAACACGATATTGATATGATATGATATGTTTTCAATAAAATATAATGGTTAAATAAAGTAAAGTAAGATTAAAGTTCCCTTTACTACTATTTGTACAAATTTTATTCTTTTTAATTAACATTTATATTTTACATCGATAACAAAATCCATTTAAGATCATTTTTAGCCTAGGCATAGAGTAGAAAATCTACTTAGAACCGCTGACTGAGTTTGTTTGCGTTTTATTACATTAAGTTCACCAATTAAATATCATCAGATTTTCCATTCGCTTGCCGGCAATTTAAAAAAAGAGAAAGAAATAAAAATAAAAAATAAAGCTAAAAAAGAATGAAAAAAATAATACAAAAAAAAAAACGAAAAACAACATGAAACGAAATAATACAAATTGTACTCAAACCAGGCTCGATGTTCGATGCAACGAGTGCAACATGTTTAAGTTCGAATTCGTAGCCCTATCAAAAATTTTCCTGATCATTGCTGCTCCACTGAACTTAACCTCACAAAAGGAAAAGAAAAGCAAAGAAACTAATAGAGATATGGTCAGAGATCTTTCAGTTTTTTAGCTCACAAATCTCGCTGAAGATGTTTTGAAATGTTTTCTTTTTGTGTTATTTTTTTCAAAGGCACATGATGTGGATATTTAATCGTTGTGTTATATTGAATTATATATTTTCCGCTTTGCGGAAAACTTTCACTTGATGGCTATTGCACAACAACAAAAACACTAGGACAGAGATCCCGTTGGAATGCTGCTGTCTTTCTTTTTTTCGTCTCGTTCGCGGCACTCGCGTGCTTCTACTCGCTGGCATAAATCTCGATCTTTCGTTATCGTTTCCGTTCTCGTTCCTTGATGAGATGGCGTTCTCTCTCTCTCTCTTTCTCTGTTCGCTCTCGTTCTCTTTCTTTTTTTCAGAGTTGATTTTTTGGATTGGCTTGGATTTGATTTGGTGACTTGTGTTGTTGTGTGTATATTGTCTTGATGCCGCCGACGTTGACGTTAAACTGATTCTGAATCGGTGTTTGGAGCGCTTTAGTCCAAGCCGAGCTCTCACTGTTCTTTTTTTTTTTGTTGTTTTGCTCTTTTTTTTGTATTTTACTTTTTTATTCGCCGAGCTTGATTTGGTTTTATATATGGTGTGTGTGGATGTGTGTGTGCCATGTATGTGCAACTATGTATTATAGTTAAACTGATTGTAGGCTAATACCAGCATCTATTCAGAGGTGAGTGTGTGTGCCTGCATTGTTTGCCTGGGTTTGATTTTCGTGTGTGTGTATTTGCAGTTTGTTTTCTTTTTTTTTCTCTTTTTTACTTTATTATTATTTTGTATTTTCTTTATTTTTATTTAGCTTTTTTTTTGATTTGCTTTCTTTGTTAATTTTGAGTTTATTTTTTGGGGCATCAAAGGTCAAGTCATGGTAGACCGATCAACTAATTAGAGTTAAGCGCAGACTCGTGCCATCGCTTCGGTTCAGTTTGGGGCTTGGCACCTGACCCACTCCCTAAACGGGCTACACGGTTAGAAAAGCATATATAACACCTTTTTTCAAATAGATATTTATCAAAACAACTCAGTATTGGTTAATAAATATTAGGATTAAACGAATATTTTTTGTTTCTATTAATTAAAATCAGTAGTTTTAAGTTTTATCTAGTCCTATACCAAGTTTCAGATCGATTGGTTAAGTACTACGATCAGGAGAACATATTTAGTTACTCACTTGTAAGAACACTTAATGCTTTTGCCAAAAAGTAGGCAATACTTTTAATGCTCAAGCAAGTTCCTTAAAATTATCCTTAGAATATTTTAAAATGTATACATATATCTCTGAAAACAAAACAAAAAGAAGAGTTCTAGCATCCCACTTATAATATGTTTAAATAAATATCAAGATGGGGGTTATATGGGTCTTGATCATACAATTTATTCGCTGTGTAAACCACTAACTATCTAGCCAAATAAAGATTGCTCATCGCCTTTACCATATCCAGCTTATCTCGACCAACTTGTCGGATATTCCCATCATCAACACACGAGAAGGGTTTACCTTTTTACTATTTACTACTCCCCAAGTATATATATTTATTTAAGCATATTCTCTCGGTTTACGTGACATCGCTTCATCTCCAACCAACGAGATGTATTCCATAAGACAGATATGAATGAAAAAGCAGCAAAAGGCAAATATATATACTAAGTACACAAGGTGGGGTGATTACGGTTGGATTAAGGGAGGGGGGGGGGGGGACCGAGGGCGGCATTATCATCTAACTAAACAGTCACTAATTGGACAAGAGCGATTTTAATTAAGCGTCCATCTATTAAAATAGACAGTAGATGAGACGATTACCAAAGCACTACTACTATGCATATATGTATGTATTTATATATATATATATATACATTTCTATATGTATGTATATAGGAAGATCTGTATCACACTGGGACAGTGCGATTCATAAATTTAGGCAACTTGGGAAAGGATTTCTTATTGATTTATCTTATTTTCTGACATGTTTTCATACCCTTGACGTGAAGGAGTCATTTCCAACCCTATAAATCATATATATTCATGATCAGCATCAACAGGCGAGTCGATCTAGCTATGTCCGACAAAAATGTATTTTTTTTCAAAATTTTTAAATTTTTTTAAGGGGTTAAATCATTAAAATTAAAAATAAAAAATTGACAAAAATTTGAATTTTTGTTAATTTTATATTGAGTATGCAGATTTATTACCGTAATAAAAACTAACTTGGGACAGCTTTCCGAATTGAAATTAATTTTTTAGAAATTTTAAATTTTTTTTAAAGGGTTGAATCGTTAAAATTAAAAAAAAAAAATTTTAATTTGAATTTTTTTTTAATTTTATATTGAGTATGCAGATTTATTAACATAATAAAAAGTAACTTAGGACAGGTTTCCGAATTGAAATTAATGCTATTTTGACTTAGTTATGGGTTTTTAAAACTCAAAGAATGGGAATATTTTAAGCTTAGTTATGATCGATTTTCGAGAGTGCTATATACTTATTAACTTGTATATAGAACCTCCTAGCTTAAGCTTTTATCATATAAAAACCCCTCTTCTTAGATAGCCTTTGAAATAGATTTATAATTTTTAGAGTACTTATTTAGTTACTTACTTTTTAAATTTGTATATATACTATATCCTATTTATTCTATAGATCCCATATTTATTTTATATCTTTACTTAAGTATTCGAATATAATTCTATACAAATCTCTAAACATCAGCTTAAATTCTTATTACAAATCTCTTCTGATGAACCCTAATCATCTGCAGATTCGTATTAACCTATCTTTATAGTTTTTTAGTAAGATTTCTAGCAGGGCCTTACAGCTGCGAAACGCACGTTACACACACATGTGCTTATACAAATAGATTTTAAATTGAACACGCGTAGCTCATAGTCACGACAAAATGGCAAATGGCGATCGCGAGTGAATATAATTGGGCGTGCGTTCTCATAAATCGTTGCTTGGGCTTTTGTCGCCGCCTTTTGTGGCTGTAAAAGTGGAAATGGAAAAGCACGCAAAGACAGAGTGATTTATTTTGGTCTAGTTCCTTTGGCAGGACTCGTTTATATTTATCTTTTTTTTTTTTGTTTTGTTTTGTATTCAAGGTATCAACAAAATTGTTTTTAAGGGTTTCTCTTTTCTCTTCTCATTTCATTTCATTCTTCATTTTCGTTACTTTAATAACATTAACAATTAAAACTAGGAATTTTATCTCATTCTATCGCTCTTACGCCCTTCGGCTATGTACACGGAAATCACAAATAAAAAGAACACAAGCTAAACGGTCGAATTAACTAAAGTTCGACCTGGTTAAGGTATGGGGTTTGGTGTGTTGACAAAAACAATCAAAGCAAAAAGAATATAAGAAACGTTGCAGTAGTATAAAATCGGTAATCAATTGGGCATGCCCACGCCCTGCTGGAAGCCGAGCGTCTCCTGCTGCTTCTTCACCTCGTCATGCATCTCAATGGCCATCTTCTTGTACCTTTCCGCCTCCTTTTCATTCTTCTCGATCCCATCGCCTCGGGCGTACATCTGGCTGAGATTGGCGCAAGCGTACATATTGCGTAGCTCGCAGGCCTTTCGTGCAAACATGAAGGCCTTTTTCATATCCTTAAGCACCACATAGTCGGAGTCCTTGGGGGGCGTCTTGGGGGAGGCGGCTGCGGCGGCAGCAGCAGCGGTTGCGTTGGACGGAGGAGCTGTACCAGTGCTGGGGGTGGACGCTGAAGATGCAGATCCTGCCGTAGCTGGATCTAGCTTCTTTTGTACACCGGCAATGTGCATGCCAGAGAGGTAGAAGCAGGCGGTGGCATTGTTCATGTCGCAGCTTTTGTTGAGGAACTCCAGACCCTAAGGAAAATAATATAGTTATTATTATATTACATAAACAAAAGTCTCAATGAGATAAATCAGACTTAAGCAAGCTTAAGACTACTTCTGCTCGCTTGAGATGAGCCCGTCTTAGGGGGAATATCTCTCTAGGTGTACCCACCTTCAGCACATCCCTGTCTATCTCCTTGGGCATCGAACTGGAGAATAGCAGCAGGCCAGAGTGTAGGCAGGCATCCGGATCGTTCAGTTGACAGCCCTTTTCGTAGTACTGATACGCCACCCTTGGCTCACCCTTGCTGCCGCTCTTGCCCTTGCCAAGGAAGCTGTAGTTGCCAAACTTATAGCAGGACTTTGCGTAACCATAATCGTCACACGTCGACTTGTACACCTTGGAGGCCTTCTCAAAGTCTTTCTTAATGCCCTCCAGATAGTCGCCCAACAGGTGGCAGGCTGCGAATATATCGATACCCAATGAGAATCATACGATTATAACATTTAGTGTTCATATGCTAATTCCCTCGCAAAAAAACGAAAAAAAAAAAAGAATCGAATTCGTAGGTTATAAATCCGATCGCCGGCGCTTACCTTCCGGCTTCTTTTCCATATAGCAGCCGAAGCGATACTCCATGCCCAGCTTCTCCACGTACTCCTTCACGTCGGACTCCTTTTTCAGGTCGTAGGCCATGGTCAGGTGGGTTTTAATAGATAAAAACCGACAAAAATAAAGTTATTATGACTGCGTCCTGTTTTGTTCACAACACACCAGTGTGACCATTTAGTTATCGATAAATTATACCGTCCGGCTTTGGGAGTATAAAATATACCAAGCAGTATGAAAGAATACCGCTTGTTTTGGTATGTTGGTATTAATCGGCCACTGGAATAATATACCAAAATGTAACCGGCTAGGAATTAGGAATTATTTCAATGGTCTCTTTTCAAAATCAACTTTGAAAGTTAAATTAAAGAAACAAAAAAAAAAACAGACTACAAGTTCAAATGTCAAAGTAAATATATATATATATAAACCAAATCTGGTGCCTGAACACTTCCCCACACAATTTTAGTTCGGCAAAAAAAAAAATTGAAATACAATCTCAGTGTGAGCGCAACCCTCTTGAGGTGCCATTTCACTCGTCGCGAACAACAGCCACACTGGCCGTGGAGGTGTGAAAGAAACCCAAGATTTGCATTTTCCTCTTGTTTTTCCCTTTTCGTTTATCCGTGTCCCCGCTACAAACCAATGCTCATCCGGACAGGATACCAAGCAATTGGCAACCCACAATGAGCGCTCGCAGGTCCAGGAGCGGACCGACGCTCAACTTCAAGGCGGTGCTGCTGGGCGAAGGTGCGTGCCATGGCCATTAAGTGCGTCAGTGAGGGGAAAACTAATAATCCAATTGCAGGCTGTGTGGGCAAGACGTCACTGGTGCTGCGCTACATGGAGGATAAGTTTAATGCCCAGCACTTGAGCACGTTGCAGGCCTCATTTGTCACGCGCAAGGTCTCCCTGGAGGATGGTCGGCGGGCGCAATTAAATATCTGGGATACGGCTGGCCAAGAGCGCTTCCATGCCCTGGGACCCATTTATTATCGTGGCAGTGACGGTGCCCTGCTTGTCTACGACATCACCGATCAGGATTCATTCCAGAAGGTCAAGTCGTGGGTACGTGAACTCCGACAGATGCGCGGCACAGAGATTGCCCTGATCATTGTGGGCAACAAGACTGATTTGGAGGAGCAGCGTGCTGTGGAGTATGCCGAGGCGCTGCAATATGCCCGCACCGTGGGCGCCCAATATGTGGAAACGTCGGCCAAGGAAAACGAAGGTGTGTCAGAGCTCTTCGAGCTACTCTCTCGCCTTATGCTCGAGCAGCGTAGCCAGCGGGAGCCGGATGCGAGTCCGTTGCGTTTGCAGAATGGCAGCGGTGATACGGACGCGGTGAGCATCTCGGATGAATCAGAGACGCCGGGTCAGGGGGATGCCGCCGGCCAGCGATCCTGCTGCGGCATCTAGCCGTCCCATTGTGATATACAGTAATCATAACACTATGTACTAGTAGACCTGTAGCAGATGTTCTTCATCCTTTGTATATATATCTCTGTATATCTACTTATAGCGCGTGTGTTTCTGTTATTAAATAACCTTATCCTTAAATACGTATCTGTAATCATTATGACCCTTGTATTGTGTTGATCCTCATTGTTTGTATTTTTTCTTTTTTTTTTTTTGTTTCCCAAAAAATTGCTCAGATATTGTTTATCGTTTTTTCTCGGCACCTAAAAAGTTAAAAAAAAATTATGTACGTTTTGTAGTTTGTATGCGAAATTTCGAGTTTGCCATTACGGACATTCGATTCATTCTCAACTCTTTGTGTGCGCCAAGCAATAAATTATCATGTACTAGCACTTATCTTGCCTTTTTTTACGCGTCTGATAAGCCCACGAGCGGCTAAAGGGCGGGGCTTATTTTTTTCGAGTTGAATCAGCCGGTTTATAGGGCCAAGAGTTGATAACATAAGTTGAGGCTTCGGGAGTGAAAAGACACTACTTTATTAAGCACATTGTTTCTTGTTAAATATTTATAACTTTACTTAATATATTATATTACATTATATCCAAATTATATATATATGTGTAGCAACAAATTAAGGTCTCAAAAGTGTAACATTCCTTCAAGAAAATTAAATTACATTTAAAATGATTTGCAAACTTATTTATAGGTCTTTTATATTAAAAATTTCTGTTTGATTTTATGATTATTAACTATATTCTAGTAGTATTATTATATTTTTAGCAACGCACTGTATATATTTTCTTTTATTCTTTAATATTTTCAAGAACATCTCAGCTTTTAAGTTATTTTTCAAAAGGTATCATAAGAAATAACTATTGTTTTGAATTATTAATTGATTTACAAAAAAGTAAGTTCGGCAAGCCGAAGTTTATAGACCCTTGCATTATAGAATCAAATCGCAAATCGATCATAACTAAGCTTAAAATAGAATTATTCTTTGATTTAATATTTATCCATATTCTTCTATGACAAATTTTTCCACAAATGAAAGTTTTAAAAACTCATAACTCAGCCAAAAAAGCATTAATTTTAATTCGGAAAGCGGTCCTACGTTAGTTTTTCTTAGGTTTATAAAACTGCATACTCAAATTGAATTGTAAAAAAATTCAAAATTTTTATACATTTTTTGACAATTTTAACGATAAAACCCCTTATAAAATTATGAAAAAAATTTTAATTTTTATATTTCTGTCTGAGATGGCTAGATCGATTCGGCTGCTGATGCTGATCAAGAATATATATGATTTATAGGGTCGGAAATGACTCCTTCACTTAGTTTTAAGCTTCTGACTAAAATTAGAATACAATTTTTTAATCAATATTTATTTATATTCTTATATGACTATTTAATGGAAAAATTAGAGTTTAAAATAATCATAACTCATCTAAAAATGCATTAATTTTAATTTGGAAAGCGGTCCTATGTTAGTTTTTCTTATGTTTATAAATCTACATACTCCATTAAACATTTTAAGAAATTCGATTTTTTTTTTAAATTTTTGCCAATTTTAACGATGAAACCCCTTATAAAATTTTGAAAAAAATTGAAAAATTTATTTTTCTGTCTGAGATGTCTAGATCGACTCGGCTGTTGATGCTGATCAAGAATATATATGCTTTATAGGGTCGGAAATGACTCCTTCACTCAGTTTTAAGCTTCTTACTAAAATTATAACACCCTGGAAGGTATAACAAGAAAAAAAGAAATAGGTAAAAGAAAGGAAACTTTGGAAAGCCGGAGCTTCTATACCCTACAAAACTTAATTATTTTTCGGATATATTTTAAGATATTTATTGATTTTATTTAAAATAGAAGAAAGAAAGGAAATTAACTATGGGAAGCTTAAAGATAGCTAACTAAACCAAACATGAATTAATTTCAATTCCAAATGCTTTTCAGTGCTGGTTTTTATTATTATTTATTATTTATTTTATTATAATAAACAAATGGTGATCTTTTTTTCACTATAGACCCTCGAAAAAAAGAGCAAGTAATCAAATTATTTCCACAAAATTATACTTTTACCCATTCGAAACCTCGATTAATTCTCGACTGTGTTTCCCTTTTGCGATTGACGGAATAATTGAAAGCTAATTACACACATCGATGCGATGCCTAATGATTTCTGTTGTTGTTCTTTGCGAGTCCTTTGGAACTTTTCGTCCTGTTTGCTGTCCCACAAGTGGGCCAAATGGGTAAATATAAACATATTAGTCTGCGGGAAATCGCTGTAATTTTAGTGTTCCCTCGACTTGGTTCATGACAATGGGCCATTAATTTTTGTTTTTAGATTCCAGGACATCGGAGCAGCAGCAGGAGGAGTAGAAGTATATAGTGCATTAATGTAATGGCCAGAGATTGCTCTGTGTGCTGGCTTTTATAGTCATTGCAATTACGCGGCCTTTGGAAGGACACCTGTGCGGGTTTCCACAGGTGGGAAGAAGAAAGGTTTTCCCCCCGTAACTCATACCTTTTGCAATTTTTCTTTTTTTTTTTGTTTTGAATTTGAAAGGAAAGGTAGGCTAGTATAGGTCACTCATTTGGTTTTCATTTGTCGCCAAAGTATGAAGCAATTGCTGCATTTGCTAAGGACCTTTTTGGTCTTTGGCTTTGTGTTGTTCTTTACGCTGTTGACCAGGATCTTTAAACGCTGCCTGGATGTCAGTCACTCGCTGGCCATGTGAGTGGGAGTAGGAGCAGGAGGAGGAGGAGCACCCCAGAACAGGTGAAACAGGTAGGGTTATGGGGTTTTAACAATATCGCTAATCTGGAGTAATGTTTACCCAACCTAGGAATGTGTGTGCTTGTGTGAGTTACCGGGAACTTATCGGCTGGACAATCAATAATGCCCGTTGCCTTATCGCCCTCGCACTATTTTCTCTAAATGGAAGTGAGACCTATGAGTACAGTGGAGATTGTATGACAAGAGAAACCATAACTACAAACTACAATTTATGTTAAGAGTTCAAACTAAAAAGAATTCTAAACAAGCTCACTACAACTCTTGAATAAAAGTAAGAAATACAACAGAAAAATGGTATAAGATATTTTTACCCTATCTAAGGGTTGTTGAGCCACCTTATCTAGGTTTTACTGTAACCCATTGAGTGCTTGGTGGGTAAGTGCTCTGTGGTTGTTATCTGGGTAACCCAAGCACATGTCGATGGCTGTTCGATCGGCTCGGTTCGTTGTCAGCGGTTGGCGCGGCCCGCTCTTGCTGCTCTTTCTCGTCCTGGTTGTCACTCTGGTGATCCTTCATCGTGTTATCCAATCACCTTTGCTCAATCAATATGAGATTTTGCACAAGCATTTGGAGAGAGGAGGATCATCATCATCATCATCATCATCATCCATCTCCTCCACTCGTAGCATTCTCTTGTGGAACGATTTCTTTGGTGATCCACGATGGAAACTATCCTGGGATACCTTGGGACCACAGGAGTTGCGCGAGGAGCTCCACTGTCCGGTCTATCAGTGTGAGGTGACCAATCAACATGATTTCCTGCCCGCCGTGGAACTCTACGATGCTGTGGTCTTCCATGCCGCCCAAATGTTTCCACTGCTGGAGCAAGTGCCGGCCAGGAGGAGCCCCAAACAGATGTATATCTTTGCGTTGATGGAGCCACCGGGAGAGACGAAACATCGATTGGATGATGAGCAGGGTTTCTATAATTTGACAATGACCTATCGCTTGGATTCGGATGTGGTTTGGCCATATGGTCAGATTGTGGATATAGAAACGGGTGCTGTGGTGGCTCCCAATTCAAATCCTAGTTGGAGAAAGCCACCGGTGGTGGCCTATAACGATACGGAGATATATGATCTCTGGGCGGGGAAGAGCAAGATGGCAGCCTGGTTTGTATCCCACTGCAAGACACTGTCCCAGAGGGAGGTCCTGGCCGAGAGGCTTCAGACGTATTTTCAAGTGGATATCTATGGAAAGTGTGGAACACTCAGGTGAGATACATATATGATTTTCTTTTATAGATATTACTAACTGGAAATTGAGTATATATATTGTATTATATTATATTTTATTAATATATCATTTTATGTTATTGGATTAATTATTGATTAATTTGTTTGTTATTTCATTTAATATCTTTGAAGCCAGTTAATTTCACAACTAAAATTATGAATCACATATTCTTATCAATCAATGAAACGTGAAAAAATTGCAAACAAATCAAGCTTAATCACAAATATTTGATTAATAATAATAATAGTAATTTTATAGAGTAAAAAATATACAAATATTATTATATTACTATATTATTATATTATTATATTATTATATTATTATATTATTATATTATTATATTATTATATTATTATATTATTATATTATTATATTATTATATTATTATATTATTATATTATTATATTATTATATTATTATATTATTATATTATTATATTATTATATTATTATATTATTATATTATTATATTATTATATTATTATATTATTATATTATTATATTATTATATTATTATATTATTATATTATTATATTATTATATTATTATATTATTATATTATTATATTATTATATTATTATATTATTATATTATTATATTATTATATTATTATATTATTATATTATTATATTATTATATTATTATATTATTATATTATTATATTATTATATTATTATATTATTATATTATTATATTATTATATTATTATATTATTATATTATTATATTATTATATTATTATATTATTATATTATTATATTATTATATTATTATATTATTATATTATTATATTATTATATTATTATATTATTATATTATTATATTATTATATTATTATATTATTATATTATTATATTATTATATTATTATATTATTATATTATTATATTATTATATTATTATATTATTATATTATTATATTATTATATTATTATATTATTATATTATTATATTATTATATTATTATATTATTATATTATTATATTATTATATTATTATATTATTATATTATTATATTATTATATTATTATAGTATTATATTATTATATTATTATATTATTATATTATTATGTTATTATATTATAAAGTATGTTTAGCAAATAATTAGATCAATTTACAAAATTAAAAAGACTTTACTCATGAATTGTATTCAGTATTAGAGTCCTTTTAATTTATTTACAAATTTAATTATTAAACTGTTACCTTATTAGTATTTATATTTTGTTCTAGAAGACCTATAAATTACCATTTTTAGAGAACAAGATTTATGGCTCAATTTTCTCTTACAAAAATAATTTACAATTTAAAAATAAAATCATTTAAACATTAAAAATAATAATTAAACCTTTTTCCAGTTGCGCTCGGGGTGATCCCTATTGTGACGAGATGCTGGACACGGATTACCTTTTCTACCTGGCCTTCGAGAATTCGCTGTGCGATGACTATGTGACCGAGAAGCTTTTCGATGCACTTCGTCGGAATGTTATTCCCGTGGTCTTTGGTGGAGCGGATTATTCCCGCATTTTACCGCCACATTCTTATATCGATGCGAATCGCTTTGAGACCGTATCGGATTTGGCTTTGCACTTGGATTTCGTGGGCGGTGATGCCACGGAATATGCCAGTTATTTCTGGTGGAGGCGTCATTACCGTCTGGGCAATAGTTCACCCTTCTGTGACCTTTGTGCCCGACTCCATGAGCCTGGATTTAGACACAAATCGCAGTCATACAATGACATTCAGTCCTGGTGGTTCAACAGTTGTCACCTGGAGAGTCACCTCAAATGGTGAACGAAAAACATGACATCGAAAGGGATGGAGATATATGGTTATATATACATACATATATCTATTGTATATAGTTGTTGAAACAGAGCGAGAGGTTCAACGGAAATTGGTTTGCTCTCTTTGTGTTTATGGTTTCTGTTTTTGGCCTAAACAAACATTGGGCGACTTGTCAAATCGTTAATCACCACCCTTTTCGGTACTTGGTACTCAAATATTCCATATTTGTAATAAGCAACCAGATAAGATATATATATATATATATTTTGTTTTATGAATAGGTTTTGATAGCGTTAATGGGTACACGCATGACTCAACTATCCTACTCACCCACCGATTTTAATTGCGATCACTATCGCGCAAACACACATACACTCTTTTGGTATCTCTTTGGGTTTATAACAGATATAAGTTAAATTTTATTTGTCAATTTAAAACTTGCTGGTCGAATTTCTCAATGTTTAGATACAGTAAATGATCACTTTAAAGTGTAAGAAATTTAAGAAAATTGAAGACAATTCAGTTGAAATGGAGAGTAACTTACTAAATGTATTACAAACTATACCAAATATAAATTATATTTATAATATATATTATTTAAGTCTCTTTTTTATATACCAATATGTATTGTTCTTGACAAAAATTTAAATCAAATTTTTAACTATATATATATTATAGTGAGAATTATTTAATGATACTGGGAATACTAGTGACGATTTTGGGAAATACTTTTTATAATAATACATAGTTTAAAATGTATCTTCAGCATTTATTTTTTATTTGTAAAATAAAATAAGAAGGTATAAAATAATTTTTACAATTTAATTTACATTTAATAAAATCAGTATTGTAATTTGGGTTAAAATCTTCTAACTTGTGAAGGAATCATTTCCGACCCTATAAATCATATATATTCTTGATCAGCATAAACAGCCAAATCGACCTAGACATCTTAGGCAGAAAAATAAGTTTTCAAATTTTTTTTTTTAATTTTATAAGGATTAAAATTGACAAAAATTGAAATAAAAAAATGAATTTTTTTACATTTTAAATAGAGTATGCAGATTTATTAACCTGATAAAACCTAACATAAGATAGCTTTCCGATTTGAAATTAGTGCTTTTTTAGCTTAACTATGAGATTTTGAACTTTTGATTTCACCACAAATTGGCAAATAGAAATATCATCTAAAATGTATGCATTAAAAGTGATCTTGTGGGGAATCAAAACTTCATAACTTGGCCAAAAATGCATTAATTTTAATTCGGAAAGCTGCTCTGTGTTAGTTTTTATAAGGTTAATAGATCTGCATACTAATTTTAATACTTAAAAATCGCATTTCTTTTTCGATTTCTGAAAATTCAAACGCCTTATAAAATAAAAAAAAATTGTCCAAATTTTTGTATTCTTCTGACATAGATAGATAGATAGATTCGTCTGTTAATGCTGATCCAGAATATATATGCTTTATAGGGTCGGAAATGACTCCTTCGCCGACTAAAATTAAAATACGCTCTGCAAGGGTATAAAAATATCAACCTCAATATCCTGCTTTGTTAAACTAACATAAGCATCTTTTTAAATCGATTTCCGAATCATTCGATGATCATTTCACGAATACATTGAATGAATGAATTGAATTGAATGAATTGAATTCATACACTAGTTTGCTTTCATAATTAATTATCATAACAATTAAATTAAAATATAATGTTAAATAGCCCCCATTTGGTCCGATTTTCCGATAACATTGATGAATTCATCAATGTTTAAACATAGACTCTAAAAATAAATTTCATTTATCGCCTGAGCTTTCAGGGTTGTGCGGCATAACGGTATCGACCAGGGCTGAAAGCGGCGCAGGCGCTGTTAAAAATAACGGAGAAATGTCAAGTGTCAAATTGTGGCGACGACACAGTGACGTAGTTAGCTTGCTCTCTCTTCTCCACCCCCCTTCCAGTGGAAGCTTTCAAAAGCATCCCGCAGGAGGAACAGGATGGCACTAATCAGCTGTGGGAGGCAAGACAGCGAAGCTTTTGTATGCGCAGCTTTTGCCGCTGAGCTTTTTCAGGATATACGGCTGTATATAACAGTACCGTTGTCTCTCTGCCTCTGCCGGCGTCGCTGCTGGCGAAAAGCACTTCCCATGGATTTCATGACATTTTATTCATTCTGCGCTAGATTTCCCGATAGTTCAAATCAGAGGTAAAGCCACCGAAACAAAAACCGAAAGAAAAAGAGTCCCCCGCTTCGAAAGCGAAAACGAAAACGAGTAAAGAAAAATCCAGGCATCAGCAGATTCGTAACGAGTATGGAAAATACGCTAAGCAAATAATAATAACCGTTAAACGTTGATTCTTCACGCTCCATCTCTCTCTCTCTCTCTATCTAAATATATCTGTCTCATATCTTGATTTCCTGTGCGTGGAATTGCATAAAGTGTACATCTTTGGTTGAAAAAAAAAGAAAGTGTCGAGTGAAACGGTATTTCTTTTGTGCTTTCGAGTTGAGATTAAAGTGCGAGAGAGTGAGACGTAAGTTGCATAAGTGGAAAAAATCGTATATATTTTTTTTTTGTAGTTTGCCAGTGAAACATAAAACAAAAACAAATGAAAATGAGGCCCTGAAATATAAAAATTTTTCCTCGTGGCCTCTGTATCCCTACATACAGATTTTGACATATATATATTTCCTTTAATATATATGTATTAAAACGCGAGTGTGAGACTGTGTGTGTGTGTGTGTGAAAGTGTGTGCGTGCGTGGGTGCTTTCTCGCTTGCACTTTGACGCCATCTCGCTTCCGCTTCCCTGAAAAGTGCGTCTCTCAAAATCATCGATTTTTCCCTTAAAAAAAAAAAAATAAAGCAACAACACAAATAACATTCGCTCAGTGGCAGAGGGGGTATAGAAGAAGAAGGAGAAGCAGGAGAAGAGGTATAGGGAGAGTAGAAAGCAGAGAGTAGAAAGAGGTGAAAGAAGAAGCAAAGGTACTACTGCCCCCCATTTTTGAGAGGAACTTTGGTTCGCATTCGTCCTTCTTGTGCTCATTTGCTCTCATTTGTACTCTTGGCTCTCTGTCAAGCTCGTTCTCACTAGTTTTTTTTTTTTTGTATTTCCCCCTCTCTTTCTTGCTCAAGTCCAAGATGGAATCATCTGTCAAGCACATTTACCGTTGCTTTTGCCAAGTTCGCCTTCAAGAAATTGCTTCCAAAGCGGAAATCGAAACCCTCGAAGAAGAAAAAAGAACCCCAACCCATCTCTTTTCTTCTCGAAATCAATCGAAGACACTTTCATTATCAAGATCAAATAAATAATTAGTCTTTTTTTACAAATTATATTTGAAATTCATGGAAATTCAAAGAAAAAATGACTATTTTAATACATTTTATATTTTTTTCTGATGCTCAAATATATGTAAATATAATATTTATGCTTGATAACTATAAATTTATATAGATAATAATAATATTAATCATAAAATTACTTGTGGCATTGCTTTAATGTCTAATAAATGTTGATTTTCCTTAAATACTTTCATTTTCTAGTTTCAAGGTTGAAATTTTATTAAGAGAACTACAAAGATAATCACTAAAATGAACTTGTTTTTTTAACATATTTTTAATATAAATAAATAATAAATATAAAACCTCATTTCAAGTCTTTTAAAGTTGCATAAATATTCTTTAATCTTTTAAGATGCTTCAAAGTATCTCTTAGACAAAAAAAAAAGGGCACATAAAAGTGTGTTGCCTACTTTTTTGGGCAGCGAAACTTTTCCCACTTTTCCGCCTAGCATGTGCGTGTGTGTGTGTGTGTGTGTGTGGATATTTAAGCTTTGACTGACTCAACTGTTTGTTGCTGTTGTTGTGGCATTTTCCCCATTTTCCTTGTGGCGTGGTGGAAAAGCTTTGCCTCGAATTTGCCAAAATTCATGTGTAGGTACACATAGAGAGAGGGAAAGAGAGAAACAGAGAACAGAAGAGAGAGAGAGAGAGAGAGAGAGCGGTTTTTCCTTAGCGGAATTTTCACAAAGTTTTGAAGATTTTCCATTAGATTTAAGCAAAATCTGCCGGAATAACAACCGAAAAGGCGGCGGTGAGTGGGCGGTAGCTAAGCCTTAGGTTTTCTTAGTTCTCTAGTCATTCATTATTCATTAATGATTCATTGATTACTCACTTATAACCTACCCGTAGCCACTCATCAGTTACCCAGTAACTTTTCTTATAACCTTATAACCATCGGTCACCATCAGTCACCTATTAGTCACCCTTTAATCACTCATTACCCACCCATTACCCTGTTACTTGATTTACTCGATGCCGGCTTACATAATCCCCCCTTGTCTGCTCCTCCACCCGCAGTTTCATTAAAAAAATATATATATAAAGATATAGAAATATATTTACTCGTAATCCTGCGTAGACTCCAAAACTCCAAATCCTGCCCACAAAAAAAAAAACTTACCAAAACAAAAAAAAAAAAAACTCACCAAGAAGTGACCATTGTGTCCAAAACAAAAATAACTATTTGCAGACCGATCTCGATGTCTCCGCAATTAGATAATGCTTAAGCTACCAAAGGGCCTAAAAAAGAAAAAGAAGAAGTCGAAAAAGGATCAGGAGCTCTTCACCGAGGAGGAGCTCGAGCAGTACAAGCGCGACCTCAAGGCGAAACAGGAGGCGGCGGCCAATAAATCGGACGCCGGCGAATCCGACGGTGCCGCATCAGAAGCTGAAACCAGTCACGATCATCACAACGAACAACATCATCATCAGCATCATCATCAGCAGCACTCACACCAAGTAGCCAGCAGTTCGGGATCAGGATTTGCTGGTCAAGAGGAGGATCCACATCATCATCATCCCACTCATTCTGGCGCCGCCGCCGCTGCTGCTGCTGCTGCCACCGGTGGCGACGAGGAATGGGCCAAATTCAAGGCACTAACCTCCGGCGTTGATAGCATCCTACACAAGACCCAGGACGAGCTCGATCGGATTAAGAAGGAGTCCTTCTACCAGCGTCTACCCTCTGCCGCCGAAAAGAAGAAACAGGAGGAGGAGGAGGCCGCCCGCCGTGACCAGGAGCGTCTCGAGCGTGAACGCCAGCGTCTGGCCGAGATCGAAGCGCAGCGTGACAAATTAGCCGAGGCAGTGGTCCAACTATCCGAATCCGAGGACGAGCATATTGACGACGAGGCGGATGATATCTTTGCCACCGATTATATCGAGGCCATTACCAGCGGTGAATTACAATTAGCCGTTGTACCCGATTCACCAGTATTTGCCCAGGACGACGGACCGGATCCCTTTGATACCGCCTATGCGGAAAAGGTCATCGTTGGTGCGGATCGTTCCAAGGGCAATAAGAAGCTCGTGAGTCTTGGGGCAGCCGTTGAGGTCCTTTCCGGACGCGTTGATCGTGAACACGCCGTCGCCTTAGCGAATCCCAAGCGGAAACTTCGCAAGGGTATCCAGAATCTTTTACTCAGCGAAAGTGTTGAGCTAGCCGATCCGGAGTCGGATCTCCTTGCCGGTGTTGAGCCGCAGCAGCACAATCTCCTAGACGATCTTGACGAGGAATTGCCAGAATCGTCGGCCCCGATTGATCTCAGTGTTTCGCTGCATTTGCATTTGATAAAGCCCAAGCCCAAGGAGGAGGAGGACGACGACGAAGGAGAGGAGGAGCACCAGGGGGAAGGTGGATTAGGACTTCATCCGGATCTATCCGAATTCGATGCCCTCAAGGACGAGGAGGACGACGAGTTTGCTGAATTAGCTGCCGAATCGTTGACCAAAAAGGAGGAAGTGACCATTGTAAGTCAAGTGCATTTGCCTGCCGCAGAGTTACCAAGCGAGGCAAGTTGGGCCGAATTTGAGGCAGAACCGGAACCGGAAACAGGTGAGGCCTAGAGCAGGAAGTAACCCCACTTTCTTACTTTTTATTTTAGAAACCTTAATCTTAATCCTTTATCCTTTTCCTCACTTTAGGTAAACCCAAGCGTCCACCGCCACCAGTACGTCCCGCCACAGGACCTCATATTGTACCCGGTGCCATTTACGTTTCCGACGACGACGAGGATCTAAATCCCGACGACGATCCCTTCAATACCAACTACGCCGAGCAGGTGATCAAGAAGACCACTGTCCTTGAGGAGGACGACGACTTTGATCCGCGTGCCGAAGAGTCAGCTGGAGGTCTAGCTGCTCCCTCGCGGGATCTCTTGGCCGGCAGTGCTACAGATCTTAGTCAAGTGGTGCCCGCCCCATTGGCTCCAACACTAAGTGTTGATCAGGAACCGGAGGATTTTGATCCCTTTGACACCTCAGCGGTGTCGGCCTTGGTGCAGCCCAAGGCCACAGAGTTGCGTTTCCTAGAGCGAGAGCTACTCAACGAGGCAGGCGGAGGAGGAGGAGGAGGAGGAAGTACATTAAAACACTCCCTAAGTGATCCGGATTTTGATCCACGCGCAGGTCAGGACGAACCACAGGTACAGGTGACCAAGGAGCACTTGCCACAGCCCGAGGACGTTGGTGCCTTTGACGCCGCTCGTCGCAAATCCTCGCTGAGTTTAAACATTCAGGCAAAGAGTGTGGGTTTCCTGGTACCGGCACCAGATCTCCTTGGCGTTGGCAACGAACCGGGTGCCAATAAGAAACCACTGACGCCCTATTACGCTCCAGCGAGTAAACCCATTGAGGAGCGGGAACGTGAAACGGAGGAAGTAGATCCCTTTGACACCTCCTACGTGCCAGAGGCAAAGCTCAGTGACATTGAGCTAAAGCACATTGAAAAGGATTTGGAGCAGAGTCTACGGCATAGTCTTTCCGATCCGGATTTCAATCCACGAGCACCGCCCACACCAGTGCCCGCAGAGGTTCTACTTGCGGTTGAGGAGAATATCAACATCAAGGTCTTGACACCGGCACAGGAACGCAAGCAACTAACCAAACGCAGTGGTGGTGATTCCAACGACGAAGAGGATATTGATCCATTTGATACTTCAATAGCTGCCAATTTAAGGCCAGGAGAGACGGAACTAAAGCTGCTGGAGAACGAATTGTTGCCGGAGACGCAACGGCAGGCGGTGACCGACGTCCTAGACGTTCAGAGTGACGCCCAGGAGTTGGGTTTGGGTGACAAGGTGCTAACACCTTCGACGCAAACACGTCCCCAGTTGCCCGCCCAAGAGGATATCGATCCATTTGATACCTCCATAGCAGAGAATCTAGGGCCAGGAGAGACGGAGATCAAGTTGCTGGAAAGTGAACTAATAGAACGTTAGGAAGGTAGAACATCAATCATCATCATGGCCAATCCCTTTCTCATGGACGACGACCTGGATGGCGGCGATATGGCTGCCAATCCCTTTCTCATGCAATCCGAACCCGATGATTCCAGCACAGATAATCCCTTTGGTTCAGCTGCCGGAGCTTCTGCTGCTGGCGCCTCGAATCCCTTTGCCTTTGGTGGCGATGATCTTGACCAGGAGGCAGAACCCGAAGCCGCGGAAGCGGAGGCAGCACCACTCAATGACCTCGATCCGGCAATGAGTTTCTTTGGCACCACCATCGAGGCAGAAGATGATGCTCTTAGCCTGAAATCCGCAGCCGGAGAGGAAGATCCTACCCAAAACCAAGCTCATTCACACCCGCCACCGCCGCCGCGTCCACAGGCGCCGCCCCAGAGTACCCAGGATCTAATTAGCACGGTTTCCAGTCAACTGGAGGAGACCAGCTCAGAGCTGCTGGGACGAATACCAGCCACACGTTCACCCAGTCCCGTCTCCATGCGGGATTTACATTCGCCCAGCCCCACACCGGACTCTGGCCTGGCAGATCTACTCGATGTCTCCATGGATAGTGGCTCCAGTGCCCAGGGTGGCGGTGTTGTTGAAACCGATCTAATGGGTGGCAATGCCAATGGCATTGTGACACCCCTGGACAACCCATTTGCGGTGCCAACGGCTTTGCCCAATATTCAGGCAGCAACACCAATGCCAGCATCGCCAGTGAAGCAACCACCACGTCCGCCACCGCCACGGCCAGCACCGCCACGTCCCTCGCCACCGGGACAACAGGCGGCACCACAACGACCACCGCCACCACATCCAGTGGCGCCAGCACCCGCTCCTGCTCCCGCTGCCGAAGCAGATGATCTGCTGGACATGTTTGGCACCACGAGCAGCAAGCCGGCCAAGCCACCGCCACCCAAAACAAAGGAGGATATACTCAGTCTCTTTGAGCAGCCAGCGGCACCGCCGGCCCCAAAGCCGGATCTACTGCATGATGATCTGCCCGAGGTTAAAATGTCGCCGGAAAAGGAACCATCACAATCGGCGGCCACAGATGAAGCAATCGATGAGGAGAATCCCGATGGCACTGGTTCCAGGGATGAACCCATCTTCACTTCGCTGCTAACACGACCGGATGAGAGCACCCACGACATCACCTCACAACCGCAGGCGGCCACCGGATTGGAGAGACAAGGAAATCACATGACAGCGCCACCGGAAACGGCCAGCAGACAGCGAGCACCAACGCCGGATATAGAGATAACCACGGTGGAGGATCTTCCACGATCGGATGATGAGGATGAGCCGGAGGTTAAGGCAGAACCAGTGTCAGAGCCAGAACAAGAACCAGAGACAGAGCCCGAGCCGGAGATTATAGCTGAACCGGAAGTGGCTGCTTTCGAACCGGAAGCGGAAGTGGTATCGGAAATCCAACCGGAACCCGAGCAAATGGACACAGGACTGGATTTCCCCATGGCCAGCGGTCAACTATCCGCCAATCCCTTTGCCAGTCCCGAGGAGGAAGAGGAGCCCGCATTCGCACCAGTCCCTGCGGTTGTGGGTAATATATTTTCGGTGGATCCGGAACCGGAAATGGAGCCGGTGGCCGATGTGGAGCCACCGCCAGTGGCGGCCTCGTATGCGAGCAACATTTTTGCCGTGGAACCGCAGCCTGCCGATGAGTTCGATGCCTTCTCGGCCAAGTTTGATTCGGTGAAGAAGGACAATATCAGTATCCTGGACGGATTTGGCGGATCGGGAGCCATAACGCCCACGGGCGGAGATGGTGAGTTACAGCACATTTATATTTATTATTATTGCGATTTTGTGGGGAAATTGTAGGATTTTATAAATATGTTTTTAGTTCAAAAGGAATTTATTCCTTTATTTATTATTTTATTTATTTATTATTAATATCATATCGAAAATATTTCGATATATTCAAATATGTCGATATTTTAAATACTATTGAATATCGCATTTCATATTCAATTAAAAATTTAGAAAATTTATACAAAACTTGATATAAAAATAAGCAATATATATAATTTATCTATATCCCTTTTAAGAATATATTGCATCTTTATATTTCGCAGAATGTATGTTTATTCTACACATATCGCAACGTTATTGAATTATATATCGATATTTAAATATTTTTCAATTTTTATACCCTTGCAAAAGTACTTTAATTATAGTTAGAAGTTGAAAAAAACATTGAAGAAGTCATTTCCGATCCCATAAAGCATATATATTCTTGATCAGCATAAAAAGCGGAATCTATCTAGCCATATACGGCAAAAACAAATTTTCAAACATTTAAAAAAAAAATTTAAGGGATTAGATGGAGTATGCTGTTTTATTAAACTAATAAAAACTAACATAGGACCGCTTTCCGAATTAAAATTAATGCATTTTTAGCTGAGTTATGATTATTTTAAGATTGAATTTTTCCATTAAATTGTCATATAAAAATATAAATAAATATTGATTAAAAAATGGTATTCTAATTTTAGTCAGAAGCTTAAAACTAAGTGAAGGAGTCATTTCCGACCCCATAAAGCATATATATTCTTGATCAGCATCAACAGCCGAGTCGATCTAGCCATCTCAGGCAGAAAAATAAATTTTTAAAATTTTTTCATAATTTTATTACGGATTTCATCGTTAAAATTGTCAAAAAATTTTACAAAAATTTTGAATTTATTTTAATTTTCAATAGAGTAGGCAGATTTATTAACCTTATAAAAACTAACATAAAACAGTTTTCTGAATTTAAATTAATGCTTTTTTGCCTGAGTTATGAGTTTTTTTAACTTTGATTTGTCATTAAAAATGTCATATAAATATATCGATGGAAATATTTATCGATTTCCGATTTGAACTTATAATTAAATCGAAAATTGTAAAAGTATTTTAGCTACAGCTTCTTGAAGTTAGCTTCCCCTCTTGTTATTTGTATCTTTATCAATTCATTAAATTTATAAATTTCCTAATTAAATATGTGTATTTACATAAATTCCAGCTTGGGGCGACAGTGCCTTTGGCTCGGCTCCCATCTCGGCCAGCGCCTTTGGTGATGCTGGCACCTCGGCGGACGATGGCTTCGGGAACGAGGACGATGACTTCTATGCCATGCAGGCGCCTGCCCGTGCCGATTCTGTGGAATCGGTGGACAAGGAATTCAGTGTGGTCATACGGCCCAAGGCCGAGGGTGCCGGTGGTGCGGCACCTCAACTGGCACCGCCACCAGTGCCACCGGCAAGGACTACAATCACTGGCACATCCTCCACATCGCCACCGGGCTCGGCAACGGTGAATCCCTTCGAGGATGTCAGCGGCTTCCCAGCACCAGGTGGTCCCCCTGCAGGTGAGGGTTCGGTGACGAGCATCAAACGCACCGACTCTCAGGATACACCACAGACGCCGCTCTACGATGAGGATGTATCCCAGCCGCTGGAGGAATTCCCTCGCCTGCATTACATCGGTCCCGGCTGGGAGATGCAATTGCGTCAACCGAATAAGAAGAAAATCACCGGACAACGTTTCTGGAAGAAGATCTTTGTCCGTTTGGTGGTGCAAAATGATGTGCCGGTGGTGCAATTGCTCAATCAGGCCGGTGACAAGCAACCCTTCCAGGAGCTGCCCCTGCAACCCTCCTATTCCGTATCAGAGATTGGAGCCCAGCAATACGATCAATTTGGGAAAATCTTCACGATGAAGCTGCAATATATCTTCTACAAGGAACGACCTGGTGTGAGGCCCGGTCAGGTGACCAAAGCCGAAAGGATTACCAATAAGCTAACCAAATTCGCACAATATGCCATCGCTGGCGACTACGAGGGTGTCAAGGAGTTTGGCAGCGATCTCAAGAAGCTCGGTCTGCCCGTGGAGCATGCTCCACAATCGTCGCAACTCTTCAAGATCGGTTCCATGACCTATGAGGATATGAAACAATTCTCCGTATGCATCGAGGAGGCACTCTTCAAGTTGCCCGCCTTGCGGGAACGAGCCTTGACCTACAAAATGGAAGAGGTGCAGGTGACGGCAGTGGATGAGATAACCGTGGAGCAGGATAGTGAGGGAAAGATCTTGAAACAAATAGCTCGAGTGCGTCTATTCTTTTTGGCCTTCCTCACCGGCATGCCGACCATAGAGCTGGGCGTGAATGATATGTGGCGACAGGGTAAGGAAGTAGTGGGTCGTCATGATATTATACCGGTGGCCACCGAGGAATGGATACGACTGGAGGCAGTGGAATTTCACAGTGTTGTCAATCAGCAGGAATATGAACGAACGCGCACTATTAAGTAAGTGTATCTGGATCACTCTTTATAAATCTTTATATATCTAATATATATATTACTTTTCTTCAGATTCCAACCGCCTGATGCCAACTATATAGAACTGTTGCGCTTCCGCGTTCGTCCGCCCAAGAATCGTGAGCTTCCGCTCCAACTGAAGGCCACCTGGTGTGTAACTGGCAATAAAGTTGAGCTACGTGCCGATATCCTTGTGCCTGGTTTCACCTCCCGGAAGCTGGGACAAATACCCTGCGAAGATGTCTCTGTGCGCTTTCCCATACCCGAATGTTGGATCTATCTGTTTCGTGTGGAGAAGCATTTCAGGTGAGTAAGCTGTAGGAGAAATCTTATATCCTTTATAATTACTAATCCCTCTCTCTCTCTCTCTTTGGGGGTTAATCCTGGAGCAGATATGGTTCAGTTAAGTCAGCACATCGGCGTACAGGGAAAATCAAGGGCATCGAACGTATCCTTGGAGCCGTGGACACGCTGCAAGAGTCACTGATCGAGGTGACCTCCGGTCAGGCCAAGTATGAGCATCATCATCGAGCCATTGTCTGGCGATGTCCACGTTTGCCCAAAGAGGGTCAGGGTGAGTGAGGGGAACGGGTTGAGGAAGTGATCTTAAATTTGATTGTATCCTATCATTATATAATCTAACTCTCTCCCGTCCTCCGACAGGTGCTTATACCACCCATCAGCTGGTCTGCCGAATGGCTCTTACCTCGTACGATCAAATACCCAGCGAATTGGCGCCATACGCATTCGTGGAGTTCACTATGCCCGCCACGCAGGTCTCGCATACCACCGTGCGCTCCGTGAGTGTCCAGGATTCGGATGCCGATGAGCCGCCAGAGAAATATGTCCGATATTTGGCACGGCACGAGTACAAGTGAGTATATCTCTGAAGCTCAGGAAAAAATTTTAAGGTTTTCTCAAGCCCAAAGTCAGAGTTAAAAGCAAATAAGTTAAAGAAGTTTAGTCGAATGTTAAAATTTGTATAGTTTTAATCTATTGTATTTATTTATATGATATTGTATGATATCATATATAATTTAATACCTACTGAAAGCTCTTAAAATAAGAACTTTTTCCGAAATCGAAGCCCTTGTTATAGGCTTATTTCCACTTTAACCTCTAGTTACATTTTCTTGTTAAATTAAATTACTCAAGTAAACATTGCTGTATCTTTTAAAATAAAAGCTGTTTTGAAGTTATATAGTTTAGTGTCTGGAAATTATTATTAAATTATATTTTTAAACCTTACATTAAATCTTAAATGTTTAATTGTGACAAGTTTAAAGGTATTTTAAGGGAGATAAACTTCCATTTAAAACTTTTAAAAATTAAGTAAAAGTAAGAGAAACCTGTTTATATTTTTGAGTTTTATAAATAACAAATTTCTGTACTAATAAAAAGTATCTTGCAGATTAACTGGAACTCTACTTCTAGATAAAAATCTTTCTAAAATATTTAATGTTTACATTACCTTATATTTTTAATCTTCAAAATAATAGGTTTTAGTTCAGTTTAAACTAACTTCCAGTTTGTAATATAATAATTTATGCGATTACTTTAACAAACAGATGCACTTTTAACATAAGGTTTAACCATAACTCTAAATTTACCACTTAATCAGTGAACATATGTTAACCTCTTGCTTTAAGCTTTCAGAAAGCAATTAAAAAGAGTTTTAATTAACATTTACTTAGCCAGAACATTGGTGAAAATGCTGAGAAAACCCCTAAAAATAATTCAAACATTTATTAATTTAAATTAAATAATTTTTACCTTTATTTTCTTAAAGGGTTGGCATCGAGACCACGCACGGCGAGTCCACGAACGCGTACCTGGCGGCAACGCGTCCCATTCGCGAGGAGACGACGACCAGTTCGGCCCAAAAGCCGACTGCCTCTCCAGTTCCGCCCAGCGATTCGGATACGGATTCCAACTAAGCCAAAAGAAAGAAAATATAACCGGAAACCGGAAACTGGAAAATCAAATCCCCAAAGAAAAAAAAGGCGAAAACCGAATGGCAGGGCAACCCTAAGCGGCTTTCTGTAGATATTCCTCGTGCATGGTTTACCCAAAAAAGCAAAAAACAAAAATCGTTCTTGTTATATACATATTATATATACGCATAGATATATCTGGCCCCCCTTAATATTTACCTACCTACCTATATATATATATATATATTAATTTATATATATATTTTCATGTGCGTCTGCCGATATTTTCCCTCTAGCTTGTGCAGCGTGTTCATCGCTTCAAAGTTAGGTAAAGATTAGTTGACAATAATGTTAAGAGCAGCGGCTGAAGATACGAATGATGAACGATGAACGATAAACGATACTGATAACTGATAATCGATCGATGAAGAGGCTAAATGATGATGAACACTGTGTAAAAAGCCAAAAAGGAGGTGGAGAGCTGATGGGCGGCACACAAAACGTCAACTGGAGGAACTGGATATGTTAGCTAGAACATCATACATATTTATATATATACATATATATATCCACTGATCTGAACCCCTAATCACAACAACACCTAAACTAGCCTAAATTTAAACTGAACTAAACTGCGTTACTTGTAGCCATACGATCACGTTAATGTTAATCAATATCAGACCAGAAATCGTACGTAAAGTCAACCCATACATATGCATAGGGATAATGGTTATAATCACACACTAAAACCAACACTAAACGATATATATATATACATATATACTCTATATACGCCGATGTAATCTGATCTGAGGTAGGGATTAAGCCACAAGTGACAAGCAATTTCGCCATACATACCCATACATCGTTCTTAACTACGTTTAAGTGAGCGGAAGCAGAAGAGTGTTGGTAAATGCCCCCTTTAACGCCTACTCCCCCTCCTCCTACACTCGGAAAAAAAAACAAACGAAAGCTCAACACTGGAGGGCACACGCACACACACACAAACACACATCTAGCCTGGGACATGGATGGAAACGAGCTGCCCAACTTCACATAGGGTTAACCAACACTGGACGTAACAGGATAAGGTGCCCAGCTTCACATGGGTCTCACCAACACTGACAACGCAAGCTGCCAGCTTTAACCAACACTGGAGGACAGGCACCTAAATAGCAAAAATTGCGAATTGCGAACTGCGACTATCCATAGCCACATCAGATATACACTTTAAGCTTTACGTATACCATTGATTTAACAATAAATTTAAAGCTGAAACTTCAGAAAACTCCAGCGTGGGAAGAAATGGAAAAAGCGGAAACGGAAATGGAAAAGCATATTCAAATGTTATTGTTGTGAATCAAATTTAAATTATATTCAAATTAAAAACTTTAAAAGAAAGCGATAAAAGAAAAAAAAAAAGTAAAATCATATAGGCAAATCATCTTTGTTGAAGCAAAAGTAATTAAAAGAAAAAACTAAATACATTAAATGGGAGATGTAATAAACGAAAGCTAAACTAAAACAAAGATATTCATAAACTATATGCCACACGTATTTGATTGATTGATTGATTGAGTTAACTAGCAAGATTGCATATAAATAGATTTGTTAATTGAGTGTTAAACATGAATATATATATATATATATATATATGTATATTCCACTCTCAGCCTCTGTTCGATAACCAAAAAATTCTATCGATAAACGTTAATCCAAAGCCCCCAAGTCCAACCATTGCCATTCCACACACACTGAAAGGAAAAAACAACTACTCACGAATTGAATTATAATAGAGAATATGTATATTGTATCCCTAAGAAGTCCCCAGAGCCCTCATTCATGTATTGTATGTTACATTATTTACCTACGTTTAATTCTACATATATTATATATATCGTCTATAACATATGTATTCTATGTACAATAAAAAAAAAGAAAATGAAAAATGAAAAAAGCCGAAACAAACACTCACATGTTATATATATATATATACAAATATATATATATATTAATTAATTATACAAAATTGATAGCCACCGCTGCAATATATATATCCCTGATCCGTGCCGGAGAAAGGGGTTTTAATTGCAGCCGGAATTTGGTTGTTAAGCTAAATGGTATATTAACCGATCAACTAAATACAATATATTGAATTATTATGAACCGAAAACCAAAAACAAACCCCCAAAAAAAAAAACAACAAACAAACAAAAGCATTATGATGGAACATTACCTAGTCAAAAAATGAGAAAATAAATATTGAAACAACAAATATTAAGCAATGCAATTGGTGTTTATTTTCATTAAAGTTTTTTAGAGTTAATGGTGGGGAAAAGGTAAGAGAAAGAAATATATATATATATATAAATATATATATATATATAAATATATAAAAATATACATATAAAAATATATATAAAAATATATAAAAAATATTTATAAATATTACAAAACAAATAGATATAAATATAAAAAAATAAATATTAAATAATAACATTTATTAATCTAAGAATTTAAAGAAAACAAAGTAAAACGATTTTAATATTTCAATTAATAAAATAAAGCTTATAAAGCTTTTTCTCCAAGTGTCACAGGACTTTAGAAAATACCAAAAATTATTATAACCTAGATCGACTCGGCTGCCGTTGCTGATCATGAATATATATACTTTATAGGGTAGGAAATTCAACCTTAACTAAGTAGCAAACTTCTAAAAATTAATTATAATAAAATTATAATACCCAAGTACCCAAGGGTGCAATAAAATAATTTGATATTCGTTTTAAACCAAGTTAGTTTCTTTGAAGTTATTGATTATTTTCTTATTTTGATTTTACACAATTAGAAGAGAAAGATTAAAAGCTAGCGAACTACCCATCAAATTTTGCAGGTGGTCAGTCTCTTTCGTCCAGCCTCTCTTCTTAATCCCCTCTCACCCACCATTCTCGCGAATTCACCTCTCCCACTTGCAGTGTTCAAGCCTCTAGCTTCCCAGCCTCTGCCCAGCCTATGCACAGCCTCTGCACAGCCTATGCACAGCTTCTGCCCAGCCTATGCACAGCCTCTGCCGAGCCTCTCCCCGCCCAACCTCACCAGCCCATCCTCTCCACATCCAGCTTCTCCCTGTCCAGTCTCTCCCTGCCCAATCTCTCCCTCCACAACCTCTCCCCGCCCAACCTCTCTCTACCAAACCTCTCTCTCCACAGCCTCTCTCACCCACCATTATCGCTAAGCCACCTCTCTTGCTTGCCGTGGTAGATCACTTCCACCAGCCGGACAAAGCGGACGAAAAAATAGACGCTGCACAGAAAAAACAATTAAAACAATGAAAAGCCTAAAATTTACGGCTGGAAAACACTGGCAGGTGGCAAAGGTGATAGTGAAGTATAGTGTAAAGTGTTTTTGAAGTGGGGGCATGCCCCCAAGTGCAAATCCAGCGACGGCATCTCATTTCATTTCACATAACCCCAAAATCAGTGCGCTTTTTTGTTGTTTTTTTCATGGTGAAAACGTCGCGGCGCAAGGAGATCGGTTAAAAGTGTGAAAAGCGGCAAATTTACGGCGGAAAAACATTGGCAGGTGGCAAAGGTGATAGTGAAGTATAGTGAAAAGTGTTTGTGAAGTGGGGGCAGAGCGTGGATCTGCCCCAAAAGGAAAGCGGCCGCAGGTGTCTTATTTTCAGTGCGCTTTTTTGTTGTTTTTTTTTTGTGGTGTGTTAATGAAATGGTAAAAATGTGAAATGGTGGTTATGTGAAATGGTGAGAGTGTGTAAAGTGTGTGTGCCAGAACATTAAAACTGTTGACTGTAACTCTTTCATTTGTTGTGCGTGTGTTTCATGCGCTAATTCGACGTTGAGATTTGCCGAAAATAATAACCGATGCAAGGGAACGGGTGAGTCATAGCTATTTTCTTCTTTCTTTTATCTTCCTCATTCTTTTGCGATGCGGGCGCATTTCGCTTCGCCTTTTTCGTTAGTTAGAAAGTGCCGTTACATGCACTGCTTGTTCTCACCCTTAAAAGCGGAACCTAAGAGCGGGAGAGTCGCTCAAAGAGTTCGATCCTCTCTTGTGAAGGTTAATTTTGGCAGTTGAAAAGCTGCTGCCTTTGTTTATCTCTTTTTGTGGGTGAAAAAGGAAAGAATGAAATGCGCGCGCAATTTAATGGAATTTTACTTGTTTAATTGGCTACTTTAAGACTTTTTCAACTATATTTTACTATTAGTAGTAAGGGGAGGATATTAAAATTTAAGTTTTTATTATTATATTATATTATTTTATGCGATTTAAAATCTTTTTAAAATTGAATTATTATATTATAAGTATGCATGTTTTTTTTTTATATCTTCTCCTAAATCTTATTTAAACATTCTTAATCATACAATTTGCAAACTGCAAGAGTTCTGACTACAAATATATTCCCTCATTTATTTATCCAAAGCAAACCATTTAAAACTTTATGTTTTCTTAGACAAAAACTTTAATATTGAAACTAAAATAAAACAAAAATGGAAATTATCTTCGGTAAGTCGAAATTTATATACCCTTGCAGCCTTTGCTACGGAATTATAGGATCGAATTGGAAACTGATCATATAATATATTCGCACTTTTGGATCAATATTTATCGATATTTCTATATGCCATTTTTTTTACTTACCCAATTTTAAAAAATTCATAACTAAGCCAAAAAAGCATTAATTTTAAATCGGAAAGCGCTCCTGTGTTAGTTTTTATTAGGTTATCAAATCTGCATACTCAATAATAAAAAAATTTAAATTTTCATAAATTTTTTCTTCAAATTTAACGATGTTATCCCTTAAAAATTTTTGATAAAAATTAAAAATTTTAATTTTCTGTTTGAGATGGCTAGATCGACTCGGCTGTTCATGCTGATCAAGAATATATATGACTTATAGGGTCGGAAATGACTCCTTCACTTAGTTTTACGCTTCTGGCTAAAATCAGAATACCATTCTTTGAGTCGATATTTATTTATAATATTAAATGACAATTTAATGGAAAAATTTAATTATAAAATATTCATAACTCAGCTAAAAATGCATTAATTTTAATTCGGAAAGCGGTCCTATGTTAGTTTTTCTTAGGTTTATAAATCTGCATACTCAAATTGAATTTTAAAAGAATTTAAATTTTTTATAAATTTTATCTGCATTTTTAACGATAAAACCCCTTAAAAAATTTTGATAAAAATTAAAAATTTTAATTTTCTGTTTGAGATGTCTAGATCGAATCGGCTGCTGATGCTGATTAAGAATATATATGATTTATGGGGTCGGAAATGATTTCTTCACATAGTTTTAGGCTTCTAACTAAAATTAGAATACCCCGTAAGGGTATAAAAAAACCAACAAAAAGGCAGATATAATTCACAAATCTTGAGCTTGCAGCATCCATGACCCAAAATGGAGGACTTGCCCTTGGCTTCATTTATCATCAACAGTTGTGGGCATGTCTTTTGTGCAACATTTTATTATTATTTCTTCATAATTTGATACATCATGCCCAGAGACCTTCGTCTGGCAGTGGATGCTACTGCAGCATCAGATTTTTGGCTGCATGTTGGGGCCATTTATCATGGGGGATGCTCAGATTCCGGATGCTGCTGCAATCAGTGCATACACACACACATACAACACACACATGTGACTCTGGCGGAGATTTGGCCATGAAGTCCTCATAAAATATTATGTTCAACTTTTGCGGCCAGTCCTCGAAATCCCGTGACGTGACTGGTTTTCTTTTTTTTTCTCTCTTTTTTGAAGTCAAATAAATCTGCCATTTCCGGGCTACACATGTAGCTCTCTTTCTCTATATACATAAATATGTATATATATGGAATATATATATATATATATATGAGGGAAATTTACCATTTAATTTTGGGCATACTTTCTCCGATTTTGCGGCACCTGGCTGGACCTAATGAGTTTACTTCCGACTCGCTGGATTCCAACTCGGACACGTGATGAAAATACGCTGTCAGCAAATTGATAGTTGCAAAAGGCACTGAAAGAAAAATCTAATAATTTGGGATATCAAGAACATTAGAAGCTGCATAAGTTAGGATTTTAAAAAATGTCTAGAATTCAAAATATTTCTGAGTTAAGGAAAGGCTTAGGAGAGCTTTAAGGTATGTCCCTTTGGAATACAAAAACTTAAACTGCTCTAAAAATATGAAAAAATACATAAAAAATAAACGGGAAGGAAAACTGTATTGATTTGGGGTATTAAAAATACTACTACTACAAGTTGTTTAATTTATGATTTATGTAATTATAGATTTTAATATACATTTTTAAAGATTTTTCTGATTAAAAGAAAGTCTTACAAGAGCTTAAGGCATGTCCTTTTGGAATACAAAATATTCCCTAAAACTGACCTAAAAAATATAAAAAAAAAAATACATACAAAA
Organism: Drosophila serrata; assembly: GCF_035046125.1. Taxonomy (NCBI): domain Eukaryota; kingdom Metazoa; phylum Arthropoda; class Insecta; order Diptera; family Drosophilidae; genus Drosophila; species Drosophila serrata. Next base: position 1,363,796 of record NW_028257174.1, on the reverse strand, counting down.
TAAACAAGAAAGAAAATTATATTACTTCTGGGTTATAATTTATATAATTATATATTTTAATCTAGATTTTTATATACATTTTTTCAAGATTTTTTTCGAATTAAAAGAAAGCCTTAAAAGAACTTCCTTTGAGAATACCAAAGGTGGCCTTAAGCTGACTTAAAAATATAAAAATTAACAAAAATATATATATATTCTACTTTGACTGGAACAACATTATAGTATATATTTAATATATTTTCAAGATATATTATCTATAATTTATTTCCCTGTAAAAGTCAAAAAGCAAATGGCCACTTGGTCTCTGGCTTTTAGTCCTGCACGTCCTGATTCCTTTTGTTATATCTGCCAGATCCTGGCATATATCTGGCGGCGAACACGTGTCTCCTTCTGGTCCTGCCAGCCGCAAAAAATATATATGAATCAATAAATGAGCTGAAATAAATGACATGAGGACACACACTCAGAAACACACACACAAGCTGCCGAGCGAAATCAACTTGTTTACGAATATGAGACGCCTCTGACATCTGGCCACTGGGAAAGGCAACTCAAACCAAAAAGGGCTGGAGGCGTGTTATTGAATAATATTGAAACGATTGACTGGCATCTGCCAAGGAAGCGCCAAATGAGATTTCCCTCACACTCGAGTGCCTTCCTGCTTCCTCTCAAAATCACCCGAAGAACATGCCTTTGGGCACTGCCTTTGCTTCCGCTTGCTTTTCATATATGTGTTATGTATCTATATTTAAAAGGAACAAGAGGTCCCTGGCAATTGTCTTAAGTGTTACTCGAAAATGGGATCAAAATTGCTGGTAGTTTGTTGGGTTGTTCATTTTTGATCTGTGGGGTGTTTTTTTTACTTATTGGTTCCTCTTTAGTTGTTCATTTTGTTCATTTTTTCTTATAGTTCTTGATAATGTTTTCTCTCAAGTTTATTATTGTTTACTTTAAGTGTCTTTTTTGAGGTTTTTAATTTCGGTCTTGTATTATTTGATATGTGGTTCATTTTTGCTGCCTTGCTCCATTTTGTTCATTTGTTCATTTTGGCTTTCTCTCTCCGGCTGACTTTGGCTTCTTTTATTTAGTTGTTCATTTGTTCGCCCTCTGTTATCTTTTTTAATTTGATTTTTAGATGTTTTCTCTAGCTTAATTTCTTAAGGTTTTTATTTCGGATTCGTATTGTTTTATCCGTGGTTCATTTTAGATGTCTTGGTCTTATTTATTCAGTTGTTTATTCTCATTTTCTTATCATATTTATCTTTTGTTAAATTATAAATATGATTTTATTTGCTATTTTATTATTTATTTTTTACATTTTCTTGTTCCGCGATTGGTTTTTTTTAATTTTCTTTCTACTCCTATTTATTTAGGTGTTCATTTCTTGTTCTATTTTTAGGGGTTCATTTTTTCTCTCTAGTTCATTTTTCTTCAGCAAAAAATGTATGCTCTCTTGTTGAATATTCATTATAAATATTTAACAAAGATTTCCGAAATATTTCCAGGCCTAAAAGTGATTTTTTAAACATTAAAGTAATTAACTCTTCAAAGTTAACATTTTATTTAAGCACACATAATTTATTTTCGCCAAATTTAAGCTGCTTAAAAAATAAGATTTGGAATAAAAACTACGCGGAGCCAAAACAAATCGCGCCATTTACCGCATTTGTAATCGCATTTGGACGGAATCCTGGCTGTTGGCCAAATTTCGCTTGTGGCGGAAGGAGCCGTCATAAACTGAAACTGAAACCGAACCTGGCCAAGACAATAACCAGGATATCCGCCTCAGCCCAGTTGGCAGCCAGTGACTACAACTAATTACTGTCCTCTGAGCCAAAGCCAAGGCGTAAAAAAAATAAATAAAATCAAAATCAAAATAAAAATAAATTTCGATATGCATTAAAATCGAATCAATCATGGATGAAGGCTGACGGCTGACGGCTGAAGGCTGAAATGCTGCCTGCAGTTAGCATCCTGCAGGACATTGTTGCAGGCACCGATTTCTGCGGTTATTTTGGCCAGTTTATTGGTGGTCATAACACACACACACACACATATATACTTACCTGGCCCAAACTGAGGACTTTTGGCCATAAAAGCAAACGCATAAACCATCCGAAATGGCCGGCAGCAGAGCAACGTGGGCAACCCTGCCAGCAGCTGCTTACATAATTATGTGGATTCCAGGATTCCAGGACTTTAGGGAGAGATCAGGGAGAGCAGGGAGCAGGGAACAGGGAAAAGGGAGCCAGAAGCTGGAAGGAGCCCCGAGGAGCTGAGAGGTGGGGAGGGCCAAGACAAATTGGCATAATGAAAACAGCTGGCGACGCCTTCGAGGGTCATAGGGCCAAATGCAAATCGCAAATGTCGCGTGTTCCTGCACATTTCACTTGTCGCCTGCTGGTCCTGCTTGGTCCTTTGAGGAGTGTGATTCAGTGATGGGAAAATAGGGGAAAAATACCCTATATAAAAGGGGAAAATATATACAAAAATAAAGAAATTTTATAAAATATGAAATATAGTTAAAAAATTGTGAAATAATAAGGAAAGATTGCCCGATAAAATATGAATTAAATATCTTTATAAAAGCTAAAAAAATATTTTCTAAAGAAAACTAAAGACTAGAAATATCACGTTTCCTTTAAGAATTTTATATATATTAACTTAGTTAAAATTTTATAATAATTATAAAGTTATAAATATTTTTAACAAGATATATATTTTCATTCTTTTATCAAAGATATTTAAATTTTGTAATGACAATAAAACCCAAAACTTAATTTAACTCAAGTAAAATTGAACTTAAAATCCATACAAATCTTATAAATCATAAATTAAATATTTAAATAAAGGCCAAAGCTAAAAACCTTTTTATAATATACAAAAAAATATTTTCACATATTTTTTAGCAATAGAAAAAAATTACTTTAATAATTATATTCAGCATTAAATATTAACCGAAAGATTTAAACCAAAAAAACTCTTAATTTTTATGAGAAAATTCTTTTTCCTATCAAATAAATGTTGTTGTATAAATAATAATATAATATAAAATATATTTAAGTACAAAAACATGGCCAGCACTGAGTGCCTTATGGCTTATTTCTCATTAGAATTTCGCATAACCCAAAGTACAAAGAGAGAGAGAGGGAGAAAGGGTATTGTGGCAACCGGACCACATATGGCCAGGACTGCATAAATTTCCGGCACACTTTCTGTGGCCAGAGATTCGAGATTCCGCCGCCATCTTACCGGCGATGGCGATATCAGGCGAATTAGCATAGAAAACTGCAAATTTGAATTATGACCAGAGGCGGCAGCAGCAGCCGGAGCAGGAACAGGACCAAGAGCAGGAGCAGGAACAGGACCAAGAGCAGGAGCAGGAACAGGAACAGGAGCAGGAGAAGTAGAAGACACAACAAGGAGCATCAGAAGCAGCATTTTCAAGGATCTGAAGCCAGGAGCAGATGTTCCACTGGCCTCTGTTGAAGCGGCAAAATGTATGCGATGCGTAATCAAAGTAGCTGGGGAAAAAAAGAAGGAAACAGTAAGAAAAAAACTCAAAACACAAAGAACTACAAGATGGATTTTTCCAAGGGGAAATTTTGGAGCCTCTAATTGAAAGGAATATAGAAAATATTAATAGGAATATGATATGAAATGGGAAATATTCGATTCAAACTAGTTTATATATTTATTTAAAAATTCAATTGGTTTTTTTAAATCAAATTACTATGGCTTATTTTTTTTTGTAAGCAAAATAAATGTATAATAAATACATATGTTCTAAATTAGTTTGTACGTTTTTAATAACACAAATATTATTTTGAGACGCTTCAAAGTAATTAAATCCTAATAAGTTTGAAATAAACTTTTTTTAAGTAAAAGAAAGATAAAAAATACTAAGTATCTTTTAAGAATTTAATATATAAGCCCGATCCACCTTCTCCTTATTTTGTAATTTTTTAGGGCCTTTTTACTTTTTTATAAGCTTGAAATAGAATACTCTTAAAGCAATGCAAAAACCTTTAAGAATTTCAAGAGTTAAGAATATGAATTAAAGATTTATTAGATATTTTATAACTGGTATTTATTATTATAATTCAAATTAGATCTTTATAAGCTTGAAGTAAAATATTTTCAAGAGGAAACTAGAAATACCATATTTCCTTTAGGAATTTTATTTATATTAACTGAAGAACCTTTTTAAATATTTATTTGTGTACTAAAACGTAAATATTTTTCAACATATATATAACAATTGTTATAAATTTCTTTTCATTATAATAATTCTAATTAGATCTTAATAAGCTGGAAGTAAAATATTATGGAAACCAATGACTAGAAATATCACGTTTTCTTTGACAATTTCATATATATAAACCGAAGAACCTTTTAAATAATTATTAATTTAGTGAACTATAATATTTTACAACCTATATATATAAATTCGTATAACCTAGATTGGTAAAGGGTAAAAAGTAACCCCTTTCAAGGGGGTGATTACCTTCGACACCTAGAGAACAAGACCTTTGAACCTACCCATACTGACGACGATTGTTTGCATAATTCAGAGGGTTCAGTGTAGAGCAATCGTGGCACCATTTTCCGCCCGTTTTCCTTTACGCTTTTCCAATTTGCATGTGCATATGCACATATGCTGGCATTGAACTTTGACCACTGCCAGAGATCCACCTCCGCATCCAGTGACTGTGCCTGTTCCTGTTCCTGTGACTGTGCCTTTGCCTTTGCCTTTTGCATCCTTTTTTCTGGGAGCACATCCCGAAGCATCGTGGCGCATCCTGGCGAGTCTAATGCGACTAATAGATCCTTGTTTGCCCGAAAAGTTTGCGGCACACGGCACACCCACTTGGGCTGAGTTGGCCTTGTTTGCCACTCGAAGTAAGCGGCAAGCATCGAGCTACCAGTTTTCCAGCTACCAGTTTCCCAGCTTCCAGCTCCTCCTCAGCAAATACGTAATCAGTGGAAATTTTCATGCGCATTTTTCCTGCCTTTCGTCTCTATCGTCTCGGCAAATAAACGGCGTTCTCCTCCAAATACTTGAAATACGTTGCTCAATTTCCATAAACACGTGAGCAAATAGCACGTGTGCCTCGGTAGGAGGCGCAGGACTTACAGTTAAGCAAATCACAGTGCCTACAAAGCTATTATTTTGATTTATTTGAAAAAATTTAATATTAATAGGATTATTAATATCTGCTTTAAAATGTGTATTACATATTTTTAAAGTTTTTTATCTGTGAAAATATCTCACCTAAGCAAGAAATTTAAATAATTAGGCACCATAAATTCTTTCTAATCCAATTTCTGATTAGAAAATTCTCAATTTCATTACTTTTTTATTAGTAAAATTTAAAAAATGTTTTGTATCTTTGGTAATCTATTTTAAATGATTTTTTATATTGATTTTTTATATTGATTTTTATTTTAAAACATTTGTAAGTTGGTATAAAACCATTTAAACAAATAAATACCATAAAAACACCCTTTGTTCATAAGCTTGCAGCTAGAACGTATTGGGAATTTTAATGCAAGGCTAGCATCTAATAAGCCAAAGCTGCACATCAATTCTTGATAAATTAACAACATTTAATCAAAAATGCTTTTAACAATTTAAGAAACAAAGCTATAAGTTCTTTTTCGCTTAATTTCATTAGTATATGTTTAGTTGTTATTTCGATTAAAGTTTCAGCATTATTTACATTACATATAATGCCCTATTTCAAAACAATATATTCTATAAAAGCTTTTAATATTTATCAAATATTATTTGAAATATGCAGAAAAATCTATTTTAAAATATATTCAAAAGTATCTTGAATGAAATTTAAATCTCCATCTATTTTTTCTGAGTGCATAAAAAACCTGTCGGCACTGAAGTTTTCCCCTATGGCATTTGTTAACTATTGCCGACATTTGCTTGCGTAGGTGGCACTTCACAAGGAAACCCCCCTTTTCAAGAAATCGCCAACCCCTCTTACAATTTTTTCCTCTTTTTTTTATCCAGTCAAGCCGCCGCCTCTGTTTGAGTTTCGGTGCTGTAAAATGCGCCTCAAATTGATTTTTATTTATATTTCAAAGGGAAAACTTTTGTGCAGCTGTCGTCATTGAGGGAGGAGAGCTTGTTGTTTTTCTTCGTTATTTTCTGCTTTTGTTTTTATGTTTCTTGTTGTTGTTGGCTTGCAGCTGCGACAAACTTGCGAATACGAGCCGTCAATATTTCATCACGGAACTCCTCTTCATATACAACATCGATTTAGTTATTCAAGGGGAAATCGGAAAAAGGGGAAAATCGGAAAAGGGGAATCATGAATCAGTAGGTTTGAGGAGCAAACAACTCGAGGCATTGAATATTATATAAAGAGCCTTCATGGCAGGTATAAATATTCCAATAAATAATCCAATCAGCTAACAAAAATGTATTTATGATTATGCCCATCGTAGCGTTTGTTTTTCCTCTCTTCTCTTTTCAGTTTGCAAAAAAAAAAAAGAGTATCGGGAATTTTCTTTTGAATGATTGGTAGTTTTTGTTAAATCAATAATTTGGATAGGAATAAAATCAATAAAAAATGTTTCTTGAATCTACCTTAAGTCTATACAAAATCTATAAAAAAAATCTACACAAAGTCTACAAAAATCTAAACAAAATCTACACAAAATCTACACAAAATCTTCAAAAAATATACACTACATCTTAACAAATTCTTTATAAAATCTATCTAACACCTATAAAAAGTCTATCTAAATCTTTCTACAAAATCTACAAAAAATCTATCTAAAATCTACTAAACTCTATATAAAATTTTTACAAAATCTACACAAAAGCTACATAAAATCTGCACAAAATCTACATAAAATTTATTTTAAATCTTTACAAAATCTACACAAAGTATATAGAAAAACTACACAAAAGCTATATAAAATATTTTAAATCTATTCAAAAGCTACATAAAATATTTTTTAAATCTATACAAAAACTACACAAAAGCTACATAAAATATCTTAAATCTATATCTATACAAAGCAAGCTACATTAAATATCTTAAATCTATACAAAATCTACTCAAAATCTACATAAAATCTGCACAAAATCTACATAAAATTTATTTTAAATCTCTACAAAATCTGCACAAAATATATAGAAAAACTACACAAAAGCTACATAAAATATCATAAATCTATTCAAAAACTACACAAAAGCTACATAAATTATTTTAATATATACAAAAACTACACAAAAGCTACATAAAATATCTTAAATCTATACAAAATCTACTCCAAATCTACTCCAAATCTACTCCAAATCTACAAAAAATCTACACAAAATCTACATAAAATTTATTTTAAATCTATGCAAAATCTAAAAAAAATCTACACACAATCTATACAAAGCAAGCTACATAAAATCTATTTTAAATCTATCCAAAACCTATACAAAATCTATAAAAAAGCTACACAAAATCTACATCAAATATCTTAAATCTATACAAGAGCTACACAAAATCTACATAAAATATCTTAAATTTATACAACAAATCTATAAAAAAGCTACAAAAAATCTACATAAAATATCTTAAAACTATACAATATGTACATAAAATTTATCTTAAGTCTATACAAAATCTATGTTAAATCTCTACAAAATCTTCACAAAATCTACAAAAAATCTACACAAAATCTACATAAAATTTATTTTAAATTTATACAAAATCTACCAAAAATCTACACACAATCTATACAAAGCAAGCTACATAAAATCTATTTTAAATCTATCCAAAACCTATATAAAATCTATAATAAAGCTACACAAAATCTACATAAAATATCTTAAATCTATACAAGAGCTACACAAAATCTACATAAAATATTTTAAATTTATACAAAATCTACAACAAATCTATAAAAAAACTACATAAAATATCTTAAAACTATACAATATGTACATAAAATTTATCTTAAGTCTATACAAAATCTATGTTAAATCTCTACAAAATCTTCACAAAAGCTACACAAAATCTACACAAAATCTGCACAAAATCTATACAAAATCTACACAAAATCTACACAAAATCTACACAAAATCTACAAAAAATATACACTACATCTAAACAAATTCTTTATAAAATCTATCTAACACCTATAAAAAGTATCTAAATCTTTCTACAAAATCTACAAAAATTCTATCTAAAATCTACTAAACTCTATATAAAATCTATATAAAATCTATATAAAATTTGTACAAAATCTACACAAAATCTACACAAAATCTACATAAAATTTATTTTAAATCTATACAAAATCTACACAAAATATATAGAAAAACTACACAAAAGCTACATAAAATATCTTAAATCTATTCAAAAGCTACATAAAATATTTTTTAAATCTATACAAAAACTACACAAAAGCTACATAAAATATCTTCAATCTATAAAAAATCTACTCCAAATCTACAAAAAATCTACACACAATCTACATAAAATTTATTTTAAAGCTATACAAAATCTAAAAAAAAATCTACACACAATCTATACAAAGCAAGCTACATTAAATATCTTAAATCTATACAAAATCTACTCAAAATCTACATAAAATCTGCATAAAATTTATTTTAAATCTCTAAAAAATCTGCACAAAATATATAGAAAAACTACACAAAAGCTACATAAAATATCTTAAATCTATTCAAAAACTACACAAAAGCTACATAAATTATTTTAATCTATACAAAAACTACACAAAAGCTACATAAAATATCTTAAATCTATACAAAATCTACTCCAAATATACAAAAAATCTACACAAAATCTACATAAAATTTATTTTAAATCTATACAAAAAGCAAAGCAAAGCAAGCTACATAAAATATCTTAAATCTATACAAAATCTACATAAAATCTGCACAAAATCTACATAATTTTTTTTTAAATCTCTACAAAATCTGCACAAAATATGTAGAAAAACTACACAAAAGCTAAATAAAATATCTTAAATCTATTCAAAAACTACACAAAAGCTACATAAAATATTTTTTTAATTCATACAAAAACTACACAAAAGCTACATAAAATATCTTAAATCTATACAAAATCTACTCCAAATCTACAAAATATCTACACAAAATCTATATAAAATTTAAAGCTATACAAAATCTACAAAAAATCTACACACAATCTATACAAAGCAAGCTACATAAAATATCTTAAATCTATACAAAATCTACTCAAAATCTACATAAAATCTGCACAAAATCTACATAAATTTTTTTTTTAATCTCTACAAAATCTGCACAAAATATATAGAAAAACTACACAAAAGCTACATAAAATATCTTAAATCTATTCAAAAACTACACAAAAGCTACATAAAATATTTTTTTAATCTATACAAAAACTACACAAAAGCTACATAAAATATCTTAAATCTATACAAAATCTAGTCAAAATCTACATAAAATCTGCACAAAAAATCGAAATAAAATTTATTTTAAATCTATACAAAATCTACACAACATATATAGAAAAACTACACAATGCTACATAAAATATCTTAAATCTATACAAAATCTACTCCAAATATACACAAAAACTACATAAAATTTATTTTAAATATAAACAAAATCTACACAAATATAAGGAAAAACTACACAATGCTACATAAAATATCTTAAATCTATACAAGAGCTACACAAAATCTACATAAAATATCTACAGAATCTACAATCTATCTTAAATCTATACAATATCTACATAAAATCCATCTTAAATCTGTACAAAATCTTAAATCTATTCAAAATCTACACAAAATCTACATAAAATATCTACAGAATCTACAATCTATCTTAAATCTATACAATATCTACATAAAATCCATCTTAAATCTGTACAAAATCTTAAATCTATTCAAAATCTACACAAAATCTACATAAAATATCTACAGAATCTACAATCTATCTTAAATCTATACAATATCTACATAAAATCCATCTTAAATCTGTACAAAATCTTAAATCTATACAAAATCTACACAAAATATATAGAAAACCTACACAATGCTACATAAAATATCTTAAATCTATACAAAATCTACTCCAAATCTACATAAAATCTACATAAAATTTATTTTAAATCTATAAAAAATCTACTTCAAATCTACAAAAAACCTACACAAAAAATCTAAATAAAATTTATTTTAAATCTATACAAAATCTACACAACATATATAGAAAAACTAAACAATGCTACATAAAATATCTTAAATCTATACAAAATCTACTCCAAATATACACAAAATCTACATAAAATTTATTTTAAATATAAACAAAATCTACACAAATATAAGGAAAAACTACACAATGCTACATAAAATATCTTAAATCTATACAAGAGCTACACAAAATCTACATAAAATATCTACAGAATCTACAATCTATCTTAAATCTATACAATATCTACATAAAATCCATCTTAAATCTGTACAAAATCTTAAATCTATTCAAAATCTACACAAAATCTACATAAAATATCTACAGAATCTACAATCTATCTTAAATCTATACAATATCTACATAAAATCCATCTTAAATCTGTACAAAATCTTAAATCTATTCAAAATCTACACAAAATCTACATAAAATATCTACAGAATCTACAATCTATCTTAAATCTATACAATATCTACATAAAATCCATCTTAAATCTGTACAAAATCTTAAATCTATACAAAATCTACACAAAATATATAGAAAACCTACACAATGCTACATAAAATATCTTAAATCTATACAAAATCTACTCCAAATCTACACACAATCTACATAAAATTTATTTTAAATCTATAAAAAATCTACTTCAAATCTACAAAAAACCTACACAAAAAATCTAAATAAAATTTATTTTAAATCTATACAAAATCTACACAACATATATAGAAAAACTACACAATGCTACATAAAATATCTTAATCTATACAAAATCTACTCCAAATATACACAAAATCTACATAAAATTTATTTTAAATATAAACAAAATCTACACAAATATAAGGAAAAACTACACAATGCTACATAAAATATCTTAAATCTATACAAGAGCTACACAAAATCTACATAAAATATCTACAGAATCTACAATCTATCTTAAATCTATACAATATCTACATAAAATCCATCTTAAATCTGTACAAAATCTTAAATCTATACAAAATCTACACAAAATATATAGAAAACCTACACAATGCTACATAAAATATCTTAAATCTATACAAAATCTACTCCAAATCTACACACAATCTACATAAAATTTATTTTAGATCTATAAAAAATCTACTTTAAATCTACAAAAAACCTACACAAAAAATCTAAATAAAATTTATTTTAAATCTATACAAAATCTACACAACATATATAGAAAAACTATACAATGCTACATAAAATATCTTAAATCTATACAAAATCTACTCCAAATATACACAAAATCTACATAAAATTTATTTTAAATATAAACAAAATCTACACAAATATAAGGAAAAACTACACAATGCTACATAAAATATCTTAAATCTATACAAGAGCTACACAAAATCTACATAAAATATCTACAGAATCTACAATCTATCTTAAATCTATACAATATCTACATAAAATCCATCTTAAATCTGTACAAATCTTAAATCTATTCAAAATCTACACAAAATCTACATAAAATATCTACAGAATCTACAATCTATCTTAAATCTATACAATATCTACATAAAATCCATCTTAAATCTGTACAAAATCTTAAATCTATTCAAAATCTACACAAAATCTACATAAAATATCTACAGAATCTACAATCTATCTTAAATCTATACAATATCTACATAAAATCCATCTTAAATCTGTACAAAATCTTAAATCTATTCAAAATCTACACAAAATCTACATAAAATATCTACAGAATCTACAATCTATCTTAAATCTATACAATATCTACATAAAATCCATCTTAAATCTGTACAAAATCTTAAATCTATACAAAATCTACACAAAATATATAGAAAACCTACACAATGCTACATAAAATATCTTAAATCTATACAAAATCTACTCCAAATCTACACAAAATCTACATAAAATTTATTTTAAATCTATAAAAAATCTACTTCAAATCTACAAAAAACCTACACAAAAAATCTAAATAAAATTTATTTTAAATCTATACAAAATCTACACAACATATATAGAAAAACTACACAATGCTACATAAAATATCTTAAATCTATACAAAATCTACTCCAAATATACACAAAATCTACATAAAATTTATTTTAAATATAAACAAAATCTACACAAATATAAGGGAAAACTACACAATGCTACATAAAATATCTTAAATCTATACAAGAGCTACACAAAATCTACATAAAATATCTACAGAATCTACAATCTATCTTAAATCTATACAATATCTACTTAAAATCCATCTTAAATCTGTACAAAATCTTAAATCTATACAAAATCTACACAAAATATATAGAAAACCTACACAATGCTACATAAAATATCTTAAATCTATACAAAATCTACTCCAAATCTACACACAATCTACATAAAATTTATTTTAAATCTATAAAAAATCTACTTCAAATCTACAAAAAACCTACACAAAAAATCTAAATAAAATTTATTTTAAATCTATACAAAATCTACACAACATATATAGAAAAACTATACAATGCTACATAAAATATCTTAAATCTATACAAAATCTACTCCAAATATACACAAAATCTACATAAAATTTATTTTAAATATAAACAAAATCTACACAAATATAAGGAAAAACTACACAATGCTACATAAAATATCTTAAATCTATACAAGAGCTACACAAAATCTACATAAAATATCTACAGAATCTACAATCTATCTTAAATCTATACAATATCTACATAAAATCCATCTTAAATCTGTACAAAATCTTAAATCTATTCAAAATCTACACAAAATCTACATAAAATATCTACAGAATCTACAATCTATCTTAAATCTATACAATATCTACATAAAATCCATCTTAAATCTGTACAAAATTTTAAATCTATACAAAATCTACACAAAATATATAGAAAACCTACACAATGCTACATAAAATATCTTAAATCTATACAAAATCTACTCCAAATCTACACAAAATCTACATAAAATTTATTTTAAATCTATAAAAAATCTACTTCAAATCTACAAAAAACCTACACAAAAAATCTAAATAAAATTTATTTTAAATCTATACAAAATCTACACAACATATATAGAAAAACTACACAATGCTACATAAAATATCTTAAATCTATACAAAATCTACTCCAAATATACACAAAATCTACATAAAATTTATTCTAAATCTATAAAAACTCTACTTCAAATCTACAAAAAATCGACACAAAAAATCTAAATAAAATGTATTTTAAATCTATACAAAATCTACACAACATATATAGAAAAACTACACAATGCTACATAAAATATCTTAAATCTATACAAAATCTACTCCAAATATACACAAAATCTACATAAAATTTATTTTAAATCTATAAAAAATCTACTTCAAATCTACACAAAAAATCTACATAAAATCTATTTTAAATCTATTCAAAATCTACACGATATATATGTATAGAAAAACTTTACAAAAGCTACATAAAATATCTTAAATCTATACAAAATCTACTCCAAATCTACATAAAATTTATTTTAAATCTATAAAAAATCTACTTAAAATCTACAAAAAATCTACCTACAATCTATTTAAAACCTATACAAAATTTATAAAAAACCAACACAAAATCTAAATAAAATATCCTAAATCTATACAAGAGCTACACAAAAGCTACATAAAATATCTTAAAACTATACAATATGTACATAAAATGTATCTTATATCTATACAAAATCTATGTTTAATCTCTACAAAATCTTCACAAAATCTACAAAAAACCTATACAAAATTTACATAAAATTTATCTTAAATGATTATAAAATCTATACAATACCAACATAAGATTTATCTTAAGTCTATAAAAAATCTATATTAAATATATACAAAATATATTTTAGGTCTATACAAATCTATAAAAAATCGACACAAAATCTTTACAAAATATTCATAAAATGCATCTTAAATCATTAAAAAATCTATACAATATCTACATAAAATCTATCTTAAATCTTTAAAAATTCTATCTCAATTCTATACCAAATCTATACAAATTCTATACAAAAGCTACACAAAATCTATACAAAATCTATACAAAATCTACACAAAATATATACAAAATCTATTTGAAATCTATACAAAATCGATACACAAAAGCTACATAAAATATCTTAAGACGATAAAAAATATACACAAATTCTATACAAAAAATACACAAAATCTTTACAAAATCTACAAGAAATCTATACAAAAGCTACACAAAATATATACAAAATCTACAAGAAATCTATTTTAAATCTATACAAAATCTATACAATAACTACACAAAAGCTACATAAAATATCTTAAGTCTATACAAAATCTATATGAAATATATTTTAAATCTATACAAAAGCTAAAAAAAATCTACATAAAACATCTTAAGTCTATACGAAATCTTCACAAAATCTATTTAAAATCTCTTCAAAATTAAACAAAATTTATATAAAAGCTACACAAAATCTATAAAAAAGCTACACAAAATCTACATAAAAGATATTAAATTTATACAAAATCTACATAAAATCTTTCTTAAATCTACACAAAATTTACATAAAAATATTTTAAGTCTATACAAATTTTAAATCTATACAAAAGCTTCACAAAATATGTCTTAAATCTATACAAAATCTATTTTGAATCTCTACAAAATCTTTCCAAAATCTGCAAAAAATCTACATAAATGTATAGATTTCATATAGATTTTAAATCTTTACAAAATCTTTACATAAAATCTAATTTAAAACTATAAATAATATATAAAAAATCTATACAAAATGTATACTAAATCTACGTACAATTTATCTTAAGTCTATACAATATCTTCCCGGCCAAAAATTTTGGTTTATTTCAGGGGAACCACCCACTTGCACCTCCAACCATGGCTAGTGATTCATTTCCACCGGCTTTTAAGCGGGAGGATTGGAATCGAAGCCTTAGCTAGACACTGCATTACCCCGGACAGAGCATGCGCCACAGCGTTACCATTGTACGGGGTAATACAGTGTCCATTGCCCAGCCGGCGCCCTCGGGGAGGGTTCAGCTGGAGGATTTTTGCCAGCCAAAATCTATCTTAAGTCTATACAAAATCTACAACAAAATCTACACAAAATCTATCTTAAATCTACATTAATACTATCTTAAATGTATACAAAATCTATCTTAAATCTACATTAATACCATCTTAAATGTATACAAAATCTATCTTAAATCTCTACAAAATCTAGACAAAATTTACAGCAAATCAATATTAAAACTTCACAAAATCTATCTTAAATCTATACAAAATCTACATAAAACCTATCTTAAATCTATACAAAATCTATCTTAAGTCTATACAAAATCTACAACAAAATCTATCTTAAATCTACATTAATACTATCTTAAATGAATACAAAATCGATCTTAAATCTATATAAAATCTTCCTTAAAACTATTCAAAATCTACACAAAATCTACACAAAAGCTATACAAAATCTACATTAAATCAATTTTTAATTCTTTCTAATATCTTGTTTAAATCCATATGAAATCTATACATAATCTATATTAAATCTATCTTAAATCTATACAAAATTTATATTTAATGTATCGTAAATTTATAAAAGAAACAAACGTAATCTAGTTCCCCCATGAAACATTTGTGGTTTCTCTTAAACCGCAATCCGATCATTTCCATTTG